>NC_036449.1:7834728-8460249 GCF_002775205.1 Xiphophorus maculatus
TACTGCACCCACTCAATGTCCAGAGAACACGAAGAGATAAGAAGCAGCCCATATTTGTATTCACAGAGTCACACTGGAGTTTTACATTTCGCCGTGTTTCGTATTTGCAGCAGTTTTCTGCCATGTAAACCAGACGCGGCTGTCGAGGAGCCGGACTGAATACATTTGTCCTAATATTGGATTTTATTTTGATGCAACTGTGATCGATGGTGCGTTGCCTGGCTTTCTACAGCCCATTGACATTTCCATAATTCTTTTCCCCAAGCAGCAGATACCATCAGTGTCATGAATTAATATCTTTTTCACCGAAGGAATTTTGATGCCTACGGTTTTGGGCTATTTTACATGCTGCAGCGCATTTTGTGGCTAGTCTTCAGCTTTGTGCACACCTTGAGCTGCCAATCCATGACAATTATAAAACAGCAGTCTATCTCTCTGTGGGTTATTGTTAGACAATGTAGATCCTATAATCCTAATATTTATACAATGCTTCCAGCATTGCCAAACCCAACATGTTCAGACACATTGCTAAAGCTCAAAGGGATAAAACAGAGAACATTTGATGTACTTCATTCAGTCTTCCTGTTATCTGCTGAACTTGAACTCTTTTTAAACAGCTTCTGACATATTTGTGCGTCCTGACCTCACTATAATAACGAAAGTATCAGTCTTCTTCAGTAAAAAGCTTCTACACCAAAGAGTGTTGTTAAGACGTGAGCTGGTAGCGTTTATGTTGTGTGTTGATTGTTTTGGAAAAAGACAGGATGTTTGGTTTTTAAACCAGATGGTAAAGAGGCTTGTTAAGCTGAAATTTGGCTTATTCTGGTCTCTGGTCTACTTATCAGTGGATGTCTAATTTTTAGGAATTAAAAAGAAAACACAAACAAGAGACGTATTCATAAAGATATTTGTGTGCAAACCAGAAAGAAAACTCACAAAGAAATCTTATACTTTGTAACGAGCTTCCCTAGCAAATAGCATCTCTCTCCACTGACACATGCTTCCCACATTTAAATGAGGGACTCTCCATGATGTTTAGGGGAAATTCTGTCTTTATTTATGTGTAAATTACAGCCGTAGAAAATTAGTTTGTATTCTAAAAGATCATAATCATTTGCATCTGCATGTATCCAGGGCGTCTGTGTTACTTTCTGATGCAAAAATAAAGCAAATGCCACTTGCAAAACATTGCAAAAAAAACAAAAAAGTTAGCAGATTAAGCAGCACTTTGTGAATTCCCCTTCGAAACGTGGTCAGGGTAGCACCAGGGTCTGAGTTCAAATTGCCCGTCTGCTTGCTGCAGCTGTTTTCATTCGTTAAGATTAAAAAACAAGCCCTAAAAATGACATCATTATCGTCAGTAGTGAAGATAAATTTAATAGTTTACGGGAACTAGAGTTTGAATTAGTGATAAACCTGTGAGTGACCTGGAGCGGCTGTCATCCAGAGAGCAGAAGTCAACCTTAAGGGCTCTAAGCTAAAGGCGGCTGGAGCCGCCGCAGAAAAACGCTGCAATCGTGGAAGAGCAAAGTGTTTTGTTTACATCTTTGTATAAGTAGCAATAGGACAGATGACTTTGCAGAAACATGCTGTAGCATCCACTCCTGCCATGTTGTTTTTCTCCTGAGTGTCACAATAATAATCTGCTAAATGTATTTGTTCCTTCCTGAGTAAAGCAGAATGAAAAAAATCCAGTTTTATAAGAAAAACGATCAAATAAATCAAATTAAGCGGCAAAAATGGGAAAATGGCTGATAATTCAAATAAATGAAAACTCTCGTTATTTGAAATAAAGAATTTTTTTTTTTTCCAGTTTAATCAAAGTGGACATAAGAAGGCCAGTTTTTGGTTATTTAACTTTGCTTTTAGTTAGTTATTTTCCAACAATTTACTGATTTTAAGGACCTGATGTACTTTTTCTTACAAAACCACATTTATATATCATGCAGTCAATGAATACCAATTGTGAAATCCTTTGTAAGCTTATTACTAAGTTTTCAAAGGACTCCAGCAGAACTGGATCCCACTCACCCTGTGCTGCCACTCAATTTTTTATTTTATTTTACCAAGATAAAATCCCACTGAGACAAAAAAACTCCTTTTCAATTGAAGGGGGCGCTGTGTACACAGTGCAGATTCTGTTTAAGTCTTTCAACATTGGTTTTCTTTTTACCATTCAGAGTTCTGATGGCTCTAGATAGACAGTTGGTCTACCATAGAGGCCTTTTGGACGATTATTGCTTTCCTTGCCTGATTTTTCAGTTTAGGTCGACGACCATGTCTTGGTATTTTCCAGACTTTAAGTCATTTGGGAGAATAAGTTGAATTAGTCAAATAATGTGTAATGAATTGGAGAAAAAGAAACATAATGATTCACTGGACTATAAGTTGCATTGATTTAGAAGTTGTCAGACATGAGGGAGATCTTGTCCATGTTAACGATGTGATCCGGTGACACTTTGTGTTCAACAAACCTATGTAAACTTTTGGCTGTATTGGATGTCTGCTGGCAGTTTCTGACACACCAGCGTCCATGTTCTAAAGTCGGGGAGTCGGGAATGACCCGCTCCTCCGGTGAAGCGCGCAGTGGGGCAGAGCAGAGACGCATGAAGTAAATATGTGGTGACAGTGAGGCTGGTGCGTAGCATGAAGAGCTAACACCAAGAAGACCCTGTTGCAAATTCTATTATATCTATCTCTTTGGCAGCTACCAGGGCGTGAAGACGTAGATGAACTGTTTACAATCATCAACAGCTGTTCTAGGTGTTTCAGAAAGTAGCACCGACAGACAGACACAGCTATCTAGACGCACTACAGTAGGAATGTCTGACGAGGTAGCAGATTGTCAGAACATGGGCAGCGTGTTCTTTTTGTACTGAATGTGGACTTGTTCCTCGAGCTTTGGCCATCTAGCTTTCAGCCCACAATTAGCTTACCTCGCTGCCGCAGATTGTAATGACTGTGTCATGTATGTCTCTATGAATTATGGCAAAAAAGAAGACGTATATAAGTCGCTCCGGACTACAAGTGACAGTACCAGCCAAAGTATAAAAAAAGTGTGACTCTTGCCTTGCAGGAACAAAGTCAGAGTTTGAATCCTGGCCTGGAGTCTTTCCGCGTGGAAAGTCCAAAAACATGCCAGAAAGGTTAATTGATCCTTCTAAAGTTTCCCTTAGGTAAGAGGGTGGGTGTGTGTGTGTGTGTGTGTGTGTGTGTGCGTGGGTGTGTGTGTGTGTGTGCGTGTGTGGGCGTGTGTTTGTGTGTGTGTGTGTGTGTGTGTGTGTGTGTGTGTGTGTGTGTGTGTGTGTGTGTGTGTGTGTGTGTGTGTGTGTGTGTGTGTGTGTGCGTGTGTGTGCGTGTGTGTGTGTGTGGGTGTGTGTGTGTGGACGTGCGCGGGCATGGTGGGGTGGGTGTGTGTGTGTTCATGGTAATATTACAGTGAGAAGCAAGCATGTAAAGATTTCTCCCAGCAGATCCATGACACACCCATACATCCCCCGTCAGACCCGTTAGCTCCACTACATGCTGTTAGTGACGAGCTCACAGTCCGGCACTAAACACACCCACTGACACGCAGGGACTCGCACACAGCGGTGGACTGATGTTTGCCACTGGTGGCCTTTTCACACAGCCCTCTCCTACATTGATTATCTGTCTCCCCATGTCAGCCTCCCGCGGGTCGGCTGCATCGACTTTAACAAACTGATGAAACACCGGCAGCAGGGAACTGTGGGATGCAAAAGATACAGACCTTGAGGAGAAAGACGGTGAAAAATGCCTCTTGGTCTCGTCCTGTTCGATTTGCATGCTTCCTGTCGCTGTTCGTTGGTTTAAATCCTGAATATACCAGCCGTGGTTATTATTCTTCACCTTGAATCACACTGGGGTACTTTAATATATTTTTTTAAATCTCTCTATCTGTAGGCCTGGTGGAGGAGTTGCTAAAAACGCCAGTGGTGAGAACGGCAGCGACGAGCTGGTCGTCATGGGAGACCTGGTCCAGCTGCTCTCAGAGTTGTGCCAAAGGTTACCGCACCCGTCGGCGGACGTGTTCCGGACCGGAGGGGAAGAGCGCCCCCGTGGCATGCCGTGGCTCCCCTGTGGAATACCAGGACTGTAATGTGCAGGCATGTCCCGGTGAGTGAGTCCAACTCGGCTACGTTCACAGTCACGGAGAAACAATCTCAAAACAAACAGGTTGTTCAGATCAGATTTTTTTTTTTTTTTTAGATAAATATGCGTTTAGTTTTATTGCTGTTCTTGAGGATCAGCAATAAAACTGCTTCCTTCATTATTCACATTGCAGTACCTCTTGTCACATCATCTCTGAATTGCCCACTTTGTAATCCTGCTGGTTATTCTTTGTTTGAGACATAACGGTGTAGATCAGCCTGCAGTGTCTGTGAGATATTTCAGGCATTTCAGGATGACTACCTATTTTGGGAAAGAACAACCCCCCTTGGCACGGACATAAGAGCTATAAAACACATTGAGTGCACATAGGAACCCCCTAAAGCCTAACTAGGTCCTGTTTTAAAAAACATAGTTATTGCACTTTGTGAATTATAGACAGAACTGCACTTGTTTCCTGTGAAATGTGCTGAAGTGTTGACTCCTAAAAGAGTTCAACAAGTTCATTTTAGAGGGGACTTGCAAAAGTATTCATGACTCTTAATGGTTTTCACATTATGCCACACTGTGACCAAAACCCCAGAGATGTTAATTGTATTTTTATGGTATATATCAACTAAAATCTAGTGTCTGATTATGAAATGGAAGGGAAATGATGCATGGTTTTCATATGTTTTTTCACAAACAACTCTTTGATGCATGTCTTTACCAGCTCTGCAGATCAAAATATCCAACATATGCTGGGTAGAAGCCGCCTACGAACAATCCCTTTTAAGCGTCTCAATTGAATTTAGCTCTGGACTTTGACTAGACCATTCTGACACGTGATTATGATTTAATCTGAATCTTTCAAAAGAAACTCTTGCCCTTTACCAGTCTGAAATCCTTTGAAACTCCTAGTAAAAGAGGTTGGTCCATTTAACATATAGGACAAAGAGGTGGAACAAATTATTTACATTTTTATTTTTTTCAATGGGGGAAACGTGTTTCCAAATTTTCAAGATCCAAACTGCTTGCTTGAACAATGTGTATGCAGACATTTCTCAGTACGTTGAAATTTGTTCTCGTAACATGGCAACATGGGGAAAAGGTCAGAGGGTATTAATTCCTGTCCAAGGTACTACGTGGCAAGTTTTAATGTTCTGAAAATGGAGTATTAGCTTGAAATAAACAGATTAATATCTGTACAGATGATATTTGAGGAATACTTTCCAAATGTAAAGCATTAAGTTTACTTGTTAGCTTACCTCAACAGCTCCTTCTAAAAATGTATTTGCTGTAGGGGAAAATGCAAGAAGTAAGCTGATGTAAAGTCTCTTATGCTGATGCCTCCAGCACATTATGGGTTCCTAAAGAAAAGCGAAGCAAAAAAAAGAGGCCGTTATAGAGACAGAGTGCTGGGGGTCAATGATAGTTATAGAATACTGCTGAGTGGGCAATTAACTTCATTAGCTAATGGTTACCAGCAGCCGCAGCCGAACAAATTAAGTTATCTGTTCCAAACTCCTCATCAAACCATCATAATGAGCTGACCCGGACGGCACGGACTGGCTCTGCTTATTAAACACACACACACTCCTTTAAACAGACAAACACATAAAACGAGTAGACCACAGCGAAGGGTCTCCTCTGAAGAGACGGACCTTTATCTTCTCGCCTGATATCTTCTGAATTATCGATTTGTGTTTGTCTGTGTTTGAATGTTAATTGTCGGCGTTCAAATGAAGACCTTTGTGGCCGAGACGTAGAGAGACGTAACCTCAGGTAGCCCAGATTGCAGCGAGGAGTCATTTTGCCAGTTCGGTCACGTTTCCGTGTGGCCCCCAGAGGACGTGCAGGTGAGAAGGACGAGGCCCGTGACAGAAGAGAGAATGAGTGTGAAATAGTAATTGATGATGAAATTAGAGGGCGGGATGGAGGCAATGAAGATGGCCGAAAAGATTAAAATATAATGTCCGCGTCTCCATCTGTGCAGTGGAAGCAGTTGTCTGCGGGTCCGATCGGCGAGGCGGTAAGAGGACAGAGCTCCGTCTTTCATTACGGGAAGCTTGGACTGAAAAGCAGTTCAATTTAAAGTTAAATTTAAAAAGAAGAAATCCCAGTTCGCTTTTGAGAGTCGAACATGAATTTGTTAGCAACATTTTTAAACTTTAAAAGCACACACCAAACCTCTACTTAAGAGGAGTATTTGATTCAGCCACAAAGCCGTTCGTCTTCTTTGTCTAACGAGGCAAACTGAGTCTCGAGAGTTATCAAATGAACTCTGCAGCACCGAGAGTAAAAACTCTGAAAGTCTAACAGTATTCTCAAAGCCACATTGCTGAAATTTTGCTTTTTGACAATGACTTTTACATTGTGGGGTGGACAGAAAATAATTTGTGCCGCACTTGTTTCTGCCTGCAAAGAAGAAAAATAGCAAAGGATATCAACAACTAACTAGACGTGGGCGATTTTTAACAGTATTAGCCTCAGAAATACCACAGTTTATATCATGGTTTTAAACACAATTGATGACGATGGCTGGATTTCTTATTAAAGTTGTGGTAATTTTATTATTTTTTAAAATCAGTTTAATACACAAAACATGAGCCACATTAATATGTTTAGAGTTAGTTTTTGCCGGTCTGTCCTTTAAGCCATAACTCTTGGCAGCTAACAAGCTGATATTAGTTGGGTTCTCTGCTTAGCTAACAAGTCTGAAGTGAAATGCTTGACAGACACGCTGCAACCCAGAGAGTTTCCCAGCAGCCAAACTGTTTCTGTGTAGTAGCTGTGTTTTAGCTAGCTGACCAGTTGTGTGCAGCAACAGGTGGGGGAAGGGAAGCGCTGCCCATTCCCCGTGACTATATCCAACAATAATTCTCAATATGCTTTTCTTGGAGTTTTTAAAAATCTGACTAGATTTATTTGTCGCTGCCCATTAAGTCTTGATTTTTGATTGATAACCAAAACTGTTTGACTAATGAGAGCCAAAATGGAGCTAATATGAAACAACAAAACTACTTATCCCATTCATTGCACAGAGAACAACTCCAGTTTTCATCTGTTCACCAGTTTTAACTCAACTTTATTTATCGACATTTTTGCCATTTTGTACCTGTAAACAAACCAGTTCGTACCTGTGTAATTAAACCGATCCCACAATTTAATTTTAGCCGAGTGTTTTCATAAACATAGGAGACGAACAGTTCTCAAAATGTTTAAACTGAAAACTGTTTATTACTCTATGTTCTAATTTATTTTTGTCCCGATTTCTGTTTGGGAACGTTAACTATTAAAATATGATGACGTCCCCAGATAGCTGACCATACCTGCTGGTTGATTTAATATAGAAATCGTACCATTTTCTCATTATAGACTATAAATAGGATGTAGAAGATTATTCCAGATAATTGTCTGTCAAAGCAGGTACAAAATGTTCCCATGTACAAATTGACATTTGGTTGGTATGAAACGTCCTGGATGAACCAAAACAGCAGCACCATCGCAAAAGCAGTTAAAAAAGCATGAGTGTCATTTAATAGCTACCAAAATTTTAAAAAGTATAACTTGTTTTGCCTGATAAATCTGTTCTAGCTAAGGAAATATTTTATATTTATAGTTTATCGGTGTGACTTGCTGTAACTCGGTGAGTCAGATGCTCATCCAGTCAGGTTAGAGTCAATCAGTCAGAGATGTGGCTCGCTGTGAGAGCCGGTTAGCGTTAAATAGTAACATCCTGCTTCACTCTCTGTCGTCCTCTCTGCTAAACAAGTCTCCAGTCTGCCTCTCAAGTTACCTGGCAACGACGCCTCCCTGCCTCCGTCAGACAGACATCAGCCAGTCAACCAGACGGTCAATGAGTCACCCACACCTTTCTGATTAAATCAGACGAGGCATTAGCAGTCCCCCTCCTCCACCCCACGGGAAGAAGAAATCAGTATGTTATTCAGGTAGAAGATGTGGGAGGAGGTGTGATCAGTGAGACGGCAGCAGAAGGGTACCAACATGTTGTTTATGTCCCACGGTTATCCCTAGTTTACCAAAAAAAACACATGTAAATATATGGAGCATACTGAAGTTGAAGACAGATTGCGTTTAATGTTGTGGGACTTGTGGAGAACTCAGTTTGGTGGGTTGGAATAGAATGGGTGCAGCTTTGTTGGGCTTAATTTTGTCATGCATTGTAAACTTAATTCTGTGCTAAATTTTGATTTCCCAAAAAACAAAACAAAGAAAAAAAACTGATGCAGTTGCCCAGTGAGTCTGTTAGCTTTCAGTCATATTTCTAGGCAGATTTGAGTTAAACAGAGTCTTTAAACACTAACTAGTGAAATACATTTGTTGTATTAATATGCTGTAGCTTTTGAAAGATTCCCACACTAATACATTTTTATACCTACATTATTTAAAAAAAAAAAAAAAAATTGCAGATATCCATCATTGAGAGTCCTGCCTGAGATTCTGGACCAAAAACTGAACTGCTACTGCCGGTAATACAGAATACAAGTCAAACAGTCAGACCAACCAGAAATATTTCCAAATTGCTCTGTCTTGTAAAAAAGAAACATATGGCAGTCTTTTTTTCAGCCAGCTGAGTGACTGTGCGCAGCAACACTACTTTACTGTAGATGGAGGAACAGCAGCTTTTAGATGATGAACTGCAACACTGTTTGCATGAACCAGTCACATATTCAACAGTATATTTCTGCTTACACACACTGCTAAGGGATCCGCTTGATTATTTTGTTCCTCGTTCTTGTTTTTATTTATACAAACTGAAGAATTTAAACGACACCTTCATCTACCACCATCCTCCATGTTTCACAGGGCAGCAGACCACAGACATCTGACCAACATCTGTAAAGATTCGACTTCAGAACCAGTTCTTTCCGAGTTGTTTATATTTGGTCTGCTGCTGAACTCCTTTTTCCAATGTGTCAGATGCTAACAACAACCAACGCAATTCTTGTTTTTTAGGACAGGAACCTGTTTTGTCTCCAAACTCTATTTTACTGTTTTCACTTGTGCGGTGTAATATTTTCTGTGGTATTCGATGTGGAAAATGTGAAAACACTGATACAGGGCAACCTTAAGATTTAAATGGCTTGAAAAGAAACCCACTTAAACACATCAGTATTGCACAACCTTGTAGAAAATCAGAAAACAGTTGTTTTTATTCATATTTTATTTGTTTGCCCTTTAAAATCTCAGCTTCATTTCTATAAGTATTCCCACAACATCTCCCTTGAGCTGCTCTTCTCGGTTCTTCTCTCAGTCATTTGACCCCTGTGGACATTTTCTTATTAGATAGAAACTGAAATGAATCCAGGGTTGCGATAAGAGCTTGCCTTTCCTCACAGACTGTAATATTTCAGTGTTAAATGGCTTCCATGCTGCTTTGTACCATACACAAAAGCAGCATAACCTAATGTAGCTCTGTGTGTGTGTGTTGCAGTGAAAGGTGCTTGGTCCTGCTGGTCTCCCTGGTCTCAGTGCTCAGTGGGCTGCGGTAGCGGCCACTACCAGCGGACCCGCTCCTGTAGCAGCCCCGCCCCCGCCAACGGAGGAGACATTTGCATCGGCCTGCACACCGAGGAGGCCCTGTGCAACACACACACTTGTGACGGTAAGGTCTTGCATAAAATTCGACATCACAACTCATTTTTGGGCATTCGTAGCGCCTCTCAACAACATTTGTTGTTGCTCTCTGTAGTGTTTCAGATTTTGCCTCATTGTGACCACAAATCCTAGAGGGATTTTTACGCGATAGGCCAACAGAAGTAATGCATAACGTAAGAGACGTTTGTGTAAGTGTGAGAGAAGATATCCACGCTTTTCAAAACTTGCGAATAGTTCCAAATGAAACGTAACACATATTTACTTTCAGCCTCCATTTAGGTACTTTAACATGGACGCAAATAATATTAATAAAAGTGTGAACAACAACAGCGTGGTTTATATCAAATGATATTTATGTGTTTGAATGACGCATAAATAATCCAAATGAAAATCTGTGGCTAGACTTGAAAAGATGTTCACAAACACGGTTCCTCCAGTCAGAGTCAGCGTCGGCTGTATTGCAAAATAAATGGGCAAAAATGTCTTTAGACGTTCTAATGCTCCTGTCTTTCCAGTGAAAAGCTCATAATACAGAGATTTGCATCATATGTGCTGAGTTCAAACACTGAAATACATTGAAGTTTGTGATTTTAACATGACAAAAGGGTTTGAATACTTACGCATGGCGCCGTTTGCCTGTGTCATTTCTGTGCTGACCTCCTTTGGTGAGTCAGCTTCATAATTGTTTTTTTTTTCTTTTTCTAATGAATTAAGAGAGTCTTGCATGAAATGGGTAGATAAACATTCATGCTGAGAAAACAAGCCGCCCCCCTTTCTGTGCAGCTGGAGCTTTGAGCGCCATGGCAACTCCTCTGAGGAGCTTCAAAAAGAGACACCCTCATGCTGCGACGCATATGGAAACTTTTGCGTAACACATCCAAATGTTTTTCATTGTGTCGATATTATTAAAAATATCAGAGCGAAATGTTTACATTTTTTAGTTTAGTCATTTAAAACGGGGGGGAAAAAAATCCCAAGATCTCGTTCATTTGTACTCAAAAAGTCTTTTATTTTTGTACACTCGGACGTTTTTATAACTCACAATTCAGTGGAGCCTCAAGTTTCTTATGCTTCCTGTCTTGGGTCAGTTAAGTTATGAGCACTCACTGGAGGTGCCTCGTAACTTTTTACTTTCACTCAATTTGGAAAAAATATTTCTCCTCTCACTCGAGTCACTGTGGTGGTAAATTTAATGTTGTTTGTAGGCTCCAAAAAACAGAAACATTTACAAGTGGGTTTTTCTACCGGGCTGCAAAATTTTTGAGAACCCACATTAGCTACAAGTAGCCAAGAAAATGCAAGCAGTAGTTGGAGGAAGCAATAAATAATTAAAACCAGCTGTCCTCTACATCGTTTTCTAAAGCGGTTAACTTATGTAATTTACAGTGGGTTACGCATTAACAACTGCTTAGCAAAATTAAACAATTCATTCCCCTTGAACTTTTTTTTTTTTTTTTTGCACTTTTACTACAAAAACACAGAATCTGACTACATGTTTTATATCTGGTTTCTACTTCAAATATATTTGTACACTTTAAATAAGACAAAACTAACTTGCATGTAGCCTTTCAGCAAGATGATAGAGGAGTTTGTTGTAAGCCAATCATTCCTTAATAATGTTGAAAAAAGTACTAGCTCCACTGATAGATGATTTCACTTATAAGACATTTCTCCTATTTTATAAGTGAAATCATCTGCCAGTGTAGTACTGGTGCTTTTTAAATCTATATTTAGGAATTACTTACTTAAAAAAGCTCCTGTATCTTGCTGGAAAGTTTTGTTTAAACTTATTTTGTTTTATTTGAAGCGTACTAAGATATTCGCACTAGGAACTAGACAAAAATCCTTGGTAAGGTTTTTGTGTTTTTGCAGCGTTGTCGTCGTTGCAACCACAGTCATTAATATACGTTGTTGTGTTTCTATGTGGCAGAACGCCATGAGGGGCAGCTTCAGTGTGGAGTGAAAGTCAGTGCAGTCACTTGGTTCAAGGTTGTGACCACTATCAGCCAAAAATGGACCCAAAGCATCTTCTCTGGGGCCGTGTCCCTTTCTTTACTTGTGGAAAACATCAAACTGGACTTCTTGTTTCGTCACTCGTCAAGCCAGATGTGTTGAGTGTGTGACGTTGCTTGTCCTGTTGAGAGCTTCTTGCACCTGAGCGGTGGATCTTTACAACTTTTCAGAGTAATCATGGTGCCTCTTCCCAGTAAAAAGCTTTCCAAGGTCCTGGAGTGGCTTAGTCGGCTTCCAGCCCCTGAAAGTCTTTAGAGAGAGCTGAAACTCTGCGTTGCCTAGCAACAGCCCCAAAACCCGAGCAATCTGGAGTAGATCTGCATGGAGGAGTGGAGCCAAGATTTCTGCTGTAGTGCAAACTTGGTCAAGAACTGCAGGAGACATCTGACCTCTGTTAATGTAAACAAAAGTCTCCGTAAATTAATTAAATTAATTTCCCTTTTGGGATCAATTAAACATTTTTAAATTGAATTGTATCAAATATTAACTTCTCGTTTTCTGTTGTGTCAAATATTTATTTTCTGCAATAAAATGCAAATGAACTACTTAATTATGCATACACAGTTGAGGTGTACCTATGATGTATTTACAGACCTCTCAATTCTTTGCAAGTGGGGAAACCTAAAAGCAATCACTGGTGTATCAAACATTTGTTTTTCCTACTTTCCTACTGCACCTAATTTCCTTACAGACGACAAAGTAAAGTTGGTTGAATAAATGCCGTATGTATGGCACACGTTTCAGACTTTTGCCCAGACAGAATGAGCGGAATGGGAAGTATAAGAATCATCTTCTTCCTTTCTGTTCCCACATGGTCACTGAAAGATTCATGACATCAGTTTCCTAATCCGAGATGATTAGAAGTCCGGCATCAGATCTCCTAGGGTTTTAGCCCAACTCTGATTCTTCATTTTTTAATATCAAATGACCAGTGTGTGTGCATGCGTGTGTGTTTTTGAAATAAGTCTCATGGAAATCAGAAATGACCCGGGGTCGTTGATGTGTAAAGCTTGCGTTTCGACGCCTGACTTGCATTTGTTGTTCGTCTGAATTAAACGACTGCGTCTCCTGAGCTGTCATTTCTCTCAGATGCTTTTCATTCTGAATCAATCAAACTGTCATTCACAGAGGGACTAATGCATACCGCCAGCCTCCCTGGTAATTACCAAGAGCACCTAATGGCTTGGTGCCCCCCCGCCCCGTCGCTAGACACTAATCAGGCTCTGTTATATCATCCTAATGCTTTCCTGTTTGACGTGAACCAACACATCCGGTTAACCCCGCATCAGGCCCAATCTGTCTGCTTGTCTGCTCATTCGCTGGCGAGCAGGAAGACCCTGATCAATCGGGGTTGACCTGGTGCAACAGCTATTTGTGCATGACTGTCAGTCACTGGGTTAGTTGACGCTCCCGTTCGAGGTCATTTTATTTCAAATGTAAAAAAAACACAACAATTAAAATCTGTCGGATAACCTCCGATTGTTGGTTTTTGTACAGTTTTACCTGCCAGTATGGACTTCTCCTTTAGATCTGTAATGCTGAATCTTATTCAGTCTGTTTGTGTGCATGCCTGCTCACATGTCAGGCAATAATCAGTTTATTCAGCGCCTGCTTATTGCTCTGCTGCCTGAAAACTGTTAATACTTTCTGATGTTGATTGGGAAAAAGTTCAGCGTTTAGTCTGCACCAGCAAGACACCTTGAGTCAGCTGTAGTTGTCATGCCTGGCCACTCGATGGCGCTGTCATTTTAGCATGCCATCAAACACGGATGAGCTTTTGACACTTAAGTTCCACCTCATTGGCTTCCACCAGTAACCTGTCTCCCATGAGCAAAGTGCTCATACAATGTAGATATATCTTATCAGAAGTTGTGCTAAGCTAAACAGGTTAAGCAGCACGACACAGCACAATGCTATCCGCCATTGTTTTTGTTATTTGTCTCTGAAGGCGAAGCGTAAATCTGACAGTCGTGAGTTCTGGGCTTGTACGCTTTCGCTCCGGATTAGTACTTCATATCTCTTGTGTCACAGAAAAGCTTCAGACCATGTCAGATGCTAGTGTGTTAGCATCTGACATTATGAAAATAGCACACTTCACACAATTGGCATTACTAAAGTTGCGAGCATTTCTAAATCGACCATTTACAATAACGCCTAAGTTTTCTCGTTATCTTCTGTAAGTCTCACTCTTTCTCGCCGTCTCGCAGCCTGAATGAATGGCAGACATGTCTCGACATTTTCCAGACCTTCTACCGTCTCTGTGACCAAAAGTATCTCACTGACATTAAAAATGACATTTTCTTCTTCACTTATTACCACCAAAGATTGCTGTAAGTGCGACACAGTACCGCTTCTCGACGGCTGGTCCGGTCGGAGTCGATCAAGGTTGAAACCCGGCCACCAGCAGATACCCGGGAGCCTCTCTGGTACATGTCGTCATGTGAGCTGTGCATAGCTTGGGTTTTCTGGATGGAATACGAACAGGAGCGGAGGATATTATAACAGTTGCTTGGTGTTTTTATTTGCCCAGAGGCTTTCGCTGACAGGAGAGAACAGATTGTGCTCACAAAGCGGCAGGTTGGTCGATCCGGGACTGACAGGAGAGGTAAAAGCGGTCCGTCCGTCTTTCTTTTGACAGAGATTCTTTCTGCCAAAGCTGTGGAGCAAGCTGAGCACCAAACTAACTTTGTTTATCGGTCTTTCATCACTGCACCCTGTGCCCCCTCCACTCCACTGCTCTTGAATGCAGGGCAGAAGAGTGCAACAAGTATATAGTTCAAAGGGAGGCTCTGAAAGCGGGAGGTTTTCTTTTTTCTTTTCTCCTATTGGATAGGAGCTTTTGTTTACTGCTTGGTTGCCTGCTGCGGGGAAACGGGACTGAAGCCTGGCTTGGGAGACAAATATCTCTGCTATGCACTAAACAGTCTTTAGGTTTCACTTTTTTTTGCCTCTTTTTGGTGTGTTTGGGTTGCTTGGTGGTGACCGCTTGGGGGAGGCCACATGGTTTCCAGTCCATTCTGGGTCTAACCCTCTTAACCCTCTGAATGTCTTTCTTTATTTTTGATTTCTCTTCCCTCTCCCCCCCTTCTGTTTTCAGGCGGATGGATGGCCTGGTCTCTGTGGTCAGCCTGCGATGACTCTGGCTTCCAAACCAGGAGTCGGGTATGCGGCGCTCCGGGGAGCGCCCCCTGTGTGGGGAACAGCACCCAGCGCAGGGACTGCAATGAAATCCCCGGTGAGCCAGTCGACTCTCCTTCCACGATGTCACAAGGTTGGCTGTTCGAACGCAGAAGGAGTAGCTGTGGGGCTCGATTAGAATCCCAATTAATCGCATAGGCAAAATGAGCAACATTTTCAATTCAAAAACCCTTTTTGCTGCTAAATCATTGAATAAATAGACACGTGACTTGAACAACAAAGATATTTGTTCAACCATCAGATTGCTGTAAAGTGCTAGTTTACCCATTCAGCTTCCAGTCGTTTCTGGAACCCCTGATAATTCACTGAACTTTGGGGGAAGAAAAAAAAAAAATTCTATAAAAATATGGACTGTGTTGGCGCTGAGGACGTCTATTGCTGATTTACGCGCCGTACCAGGAAAACACAAATACAGCTGTTCCAGCTCTGGACTTTTGAATGTGTAACAAACAAAAGCAAAGCAATTTTTAACACATTAAAATATATGTAATTAATTAATCAAAATGAATGCGTAACAGTCCCAGCCTTTTTAATGGCATAGTCTCATGATCACCTACAGATCACAACAAAGTGATCTGTAGGTGAAAAACCTACAAAAACCCATACAAAAATTTTTAACATACATTTGAAACATTTGGTTTAAAGTTAATATTTTATCTTAATGACCAATCCCATTTTTAACCTTAGACATACACTTCTGTTACAATTTTAACCATGAATCCAAGTATTAAATTGAATTCTGTGTTTGGTTGAATCAAACAAATCCAAACATTTTAGAATTAAATATTTTCTTTTCCTCAGGACATAAGTTTTTAAATTAAATATCTTAAATATGCTTTTAATAGAGTCAAACTGTAAAAAAAACCCAAAAACCTAGGAGACTTTGGAGACTGTTAGCCTTCCTCCGCTCTGTTGCAAAACCAGCCAAATGTTTGGTGGGTTCCTTATATTACCTGAGTTGAGGGCGCTGCTGATTGGACCAGATTTCATTCACCCGCTGAGAAGTGCTGCAGAGTGGCACACTAATGTGTAAGTTTACGCACCCACATCTGAACCCAGGAGCAGATCTGCGCAACATTGCCCCCTTCAGGAAATATTCCTTTGCAGAATATTGAATCACCCATACAGAATGATGGGCGATTCTGTATCTGCTCAACCATTTGTGTCCTGATTTCTCAATGCACTTCAACAAGGTTTCCATGGTGTTTGGGAGAGTCTGATACTCTGGTAACACAGATAATCCAAAAATATTATCAGTGGGGAATCTGGTGCTTTTCGACATCTTCACCCTTAGTTTCTCACCTGGAGTGTTTGCTCCTCACAAGATCTGAGCCTTGTAGCTTCAGCAGATCAAAGCACATGGTTCCTGCAGAGTTTAGCTATATTTACATGTTTATGTTGTAACGATAGGACAGAAAATACTCTTGTATCTCTTATAGCTCTCAAACAAGGTGAATCGGTGACACTTCTTAGTGCAATTGCTCCAACGGGGAGTTTGATTACCATTCGAATCTCTGTTTGTGGTTAAAAGTGAACATGGTTCCTTCTCCCGCCTGCTGAGTCAGAATAATGGGTCCCTCTAAAATATTTGTATTACCTCAGGAGTAAAATGCAAGGGTAATCCTTCAGAAATTTCATTAAAAATTCTGATTGACTTAAAAATCTAAATTTCAACAAGCTAAAAAACGGGTGCGTTTGTTTTGAAGGCTAGTCATTGTGCTATTGGTCAATGAAAAACAAGACATCCGTATAAGCAGCTGCATTAAAACTGCATATTTAATTCCACCAGATGACACATTAAACATGTGTGTCATCCCACACATCATTAAAAGGAGTTCATTTATTTTAATTCTTTTCATACATTTTCGCCGCTGGTGACGACATGTACAAAGGGCTCTCTAATTCCGTTCACCTAGAAAGAAAGACTGTGTTTTATTTTTTATTTTACCAGTATTATTCTTTTGAAGCTGAAAACCTCCTGGGTATTTTACATTAGTCGTAGGTCAGGTCCAGCAATATCTAGATATGGATAAGCAGTTTGGTCCAAGCAGTAGTTTGTGCTCTGAAGTCACTGTTTCGATCGCTCTTAGTCATATGATTGTATGTTCAACGCATTGTTTTGTTTGTTTCTCCTTACAAAATGCTGCAAGGAGCTTCTTTTTTAAAAATAAAAAACAAAACACTGGATTCACCTTTTAGCCCCTCGGACTCGTCTTGTCTTTCAATACGAGTCATCGTGATTAAAATTCATCCCCACTGTCATCCCCTGTCATAAGCTTTGGTAAACACAAACGCGAGTAGGGGTGTGTGTGTGGGCGTGTGTGCGTGTGTGTGTGTGTGTGTAGTTCATATGCTGGCGCTGTAAGCCGGTCTCTGTTTGTTAATTGCGCATAATTAGGTCTGCGTGCAATTCAGTAAGTCAGCAGTTCACCCGGTCGGCCCTCAGCACACCTTGTTATGCTGATGCGGATCTCAGAAACTTTCTCCCGAAATGATCTCTCGTGGCCCGCCAGCGCGGGACCCTCCAGTCTCTGAATCCCTAACGAGCCGAGATGAAGGCGATTAATATTAATGGGACGTCACAAACAGCAAATCACACTAGACTTTATTGCACATTTCGGTGAGGCCGTGGAAGGATCGGTGGAGGTCTCCTGCAGAGGGAGGGGAGGAGGAGGAAGAAATATTAGCAAAGAAAATTAATCAGCAAATGCGGTTCTGCAATTAAACGCGTTGACTCGCACGGACACACATGCACGTGCTTGTTCGCTTCGGGGGGAAAAGTTTGCAGAAAGACAGGAAGCACTGGACAAGTAAAGTTGTTTTCCTGGTGTAAAACATCTCTAGTAAAGAAAGGTCCAGCGAAACTTGGGAGGGAGTTTCAGGTTTCACCGATACATTAAATTAAAACTGATCCCTATGGACCCTGCGCACAACAACACGGCGAACTCGTTTCAGTTTCTCAT
Organism: Xiphophorus maculatus; assembly: GCF_002775205.1. NCBI lineage: Eukaryota > Metazoa > Chordata > Actinopteri > Cyprinodontiformes > Poeciliidae > Xiphophorus > Xiphophorus maculatus. The sequence continues at coordinate 7,852,635 of NC_036449.1, forward strand.
GTTCCTCATTTCATGTTCTCATTCCTGCATGTTTCACAGTCGGCGTTTGTGCTCTGCAGCCCGTTTCTCCGGGGCACAGTGAACACATGCATGTGTCGGCGTGTGTGTGTGTTTGCATGCCTGTTTGTGTGTCTGACTTGTATTCCTCTCCTCTCCGCAGTCATTCTCCCGGCGTCTGGTTTTGATAAGGACCAACAATGCGGAGGTAAGTGGATTAACGGCTCGTCCGAGCCCAGCGCATGTTCAGGTTTTTCGTTGCCCCTCCGGCTCCCTGTTCGTTTCCCACAGATGTCTGGAACGCCGTGTGTGTTTTCATGCATCGAATGCGCATTTTCATGTTTGCTGTTTCACTCGCTGTCAAATTCCAGCGACAGAATCGCGCTCTTACGAGTCTGGTCCATTTTTGTTTTTCGATAGACTTAAAGATAAAAAAAAAATACTAATAATAATAAAACGGTCCTTCCAAAGTTCCCTGAATAATTGTTGAAAGCAGGTTGTGAAAGAAATAAATCATTCAGATGTTATTTACCTGACAACCCAAGCGTGGAAATTTCCAAGCAGGCATTTAGCAGCTGTTGTGTGTTATAGTGGAGCAGAGTAACATTGGTAGCAGCAGCATAATTGAGGTGATAACACTTGAATGCAGGTCAAAATAGATGTTTTGGTAAACAGTTTTTTTCAGCATATTGTACATGTGGGAACTTAATGGAACCAGCCGTGTAAAAAGTAGAGTTTCCTTATTATGTCCTCTTAAATGCAGAATGTTTAAAAAAAAAAAAAAAAGGCAAATTTTTCTAAATATTAATTTAAAGTAAATTTAACTAATTTAGACTTGGAGAGGAGCGGCGCTTGTCACCAAGTCACCCAGGACGCGTTACTGTGAAATATCGTCTCTGCTGCCCAGATCTTCAGCTGTTGGCATGTCCTGCTAATATTATGTTTAAAGTTATCTTAGTTTGACATTTTACAGAAGACATTAGCACTTATCAAGGTGGTGGAAATGTGAAAGTTGCACTCGCCAACGTCAGCAACTCCTAAAGTAATTCATTCCCTCACAAAGATTTTTCCTGCGAAGGTAAATCTGTACATCGCCTCAAAACTAGATCAACTCCGGCGGAAACTGTTGTGGTTTTCTTTTTGACCTTTCCTTTTGAAAACCCCACACACTCCCTACAAATCCCAGGTTGGAAATTATTGTTAGCTACTTCCTAATTTGGCCCTTGCTTTCTCAGTCAGATCCATCCCTCTTGCTTCATTTATGTCTACAAAAAAAGAATAAAAAATTCAAATAGGACGGTGGCATATGACGTAATCGCTCTTTCAAATTTCACCCCAACCAATTATAGATGACCGTACAGAGTTATAAATGGATAAAGCAGCCTTGCATGTCATCTTTGAACCGGTTCTAGAGGAAAATGGCTCCAGAGGAGAAGAAATTGTTCTTCATAAAATGGGAATAAAGTCGTGGCGTCGGGATGAATTATCACAGCATACCGATCCGACTTGAAGAGCACACCAATTTTTTCCCGAGTACCAACTTTTGTGAAAGGGTAATATGCTGATCGTTACGGCGATATTGGGTGATATGTAAATCTCCTCGCCTGAATAAAACATATTTCAGACCTTTGCTGACATTCCCGTGTCGTTTTCATTTGTCAGCCTTCACCTCCATCCACCTAATCGCCACCGGCGTTTCCTGCTTCCTGGGAGCGGGGCTGCTGTCCTTCCTCATCTACGTTTACTGCCAACGGTTCCACAAGCCCTCGCAGGAGTCCGCCGTCATTCACCCGACCACGCCGAACCACCTCAACTACAAAGGCAACACCACACCAAAGAACGAGAAGTACACACCCATGGAGTTTAAGGTAGGAGCGGATGTTTGGTCACCTAATCTTTCTCCAAACGCAAAACACGTGGCGTCCGGTTCTATTTAATGCTTGTGTTCATTCGGCTACCTAAATACTGCATCCCACATGAGACTTTGACTATGCTCACATAGCAGGTCTTAATGCTCAATTCCAAATGATTGCTGAAATCTGTTTTCATTTTTGTTGGTCATTCACACTAATGAATGATGTGACACAAGATGCATGACAAGATCATAAGGAGATGAAGGAAGCTAAGATCTAGGAAGTACAGCTAATAGCTGCAGCCTCTTCTGGATGTGAACCAGGATAAGTATCCAACTTAGTACCAGATATGAAAGAGGCACAAATCTGATGTTTTTTAATTAATTTATTTATTTTTGGAGTGAGGGGTGAAAAAAATCTAAACTGGGTCATTCAAACCGCCATGTGAAAGTTGGATGTGGGGCGCATAGGAGGGGAAAAAATGGGATTTGGGTCACATTTGTGGCCTGAGACTGATTTTATTTGTTTCATTTATTGGATTACTTTATTATTATTATCACTTTTTTTAATCTGGCTGTCTCCTTGCTTCTCACCGTTAGTCTGTCTTCCTTTAATTCTGCTTTGTCTTGTTCTGTACAGCACCTCGGTGAGCATCCTTGTTGTCTTTAAAGTGGCATGACTCAGTGTGGTATTTTGTTCAGTGCAATTCAATAACGAGTAACATAATTTCCCCCAAATCAAACTGTTTGATGAAAAGCAGACAAATACATACTGCGGAGGTTAGGTCCGTCTCAGACCGAATCCCGATTCAATTAGTTTTTTAGCCCGACATCTAAAACGTGGCACTGAAAAGGCTCGTTCCTGATTCCCCGCTCTCTGTGCCACGACGGCCGCAGAACTGCCGAATCGTCGTGGTTACCGTTGCGGTTGGTTGCACACGGCACCGAAAACCATTGCGGTGTTAAAAGCGGAACTCATTAGCTTTTAACGAACACGGGGGTGGGGGGGTCCGGACCCCGCCGGATGCACAGGCGGTGTCTACCTACCACAACGCCACTTTTGTGCGGCGGGTTCCCTCGGCTCCAGGCCAATTTATGTTAGCTCCCCGACCGTGTGTTCCACCGACTCTAACCTGATTATATGCCTGCTTTGGTCTCCAGAGTTGTTCAGATGGGATTACATTAGTCAAAGCTTCCCCTGGAAAATGTTCGGCTTTTACTTGCGAGTTGGTTATGGCGTGAAAATAAAACGTGGGCTTTGGACTCGTTTTTATTCTTGATTGCTCCATTAGATACTTGTCAGCCTATGTATTAGAGCACTTAGTACGATTGATTCAAATTAGATTTGTTACCTTGATTTTGTTTGCTTATAAACACACACATACACAAGCAATAACATCAAGACATTCTTTTTCTCTACTGACCTACAGCGATGGATCGTTGCAGTCCATGTTGTAGCTACAGTATGTTCTTCGTTATGCTTAATAGTACTTTAAGGATTTTCCAGATGTCTGTTTTCTATACCACAAGGAGATTACATCACTTGAGTCAAGTGAGCTATAAAAGAGCTATCTAGATGAAAACTCCGTGTGCTGTAGTTCTTTGAGTCTACAAGCAGCAGTTTGACCTTCTCGTTTGCCAGGAAGCGGACATTAGCCAGATGGCTTGAGGGCGAGGGTGTGGACGGTCTCCGCTGTTAAAGTTTGACAAGGATGCCTTCCTGTTAACCTTGTCTTCATTTCTGGTACATCATATACAGAGCACTGCGCCTTTAGCAAATTGGAGAATAAATATGTAGAGAGGACATTTTGATTTCGGAGTCCTTCTCTGGGTGAAAGTAGCCAGAGAAGAGCAGCAAAGAGTAAGGGTGCTCTCACACCAACTCCTCAAACGTCGGTCCATCTGAAGTGAACTCTGGCGCGGTTTGCATGCATATGTCGATGCCAAGCGGACTGACGACCGCGGCAAAAGCAGGAAGCGGACTGTAGAGCAGGGCATTCTGGGATTTTTTTTTAAGATGAGAGTAATCCTACAACTGCTAAAATCGGATGCCACTCCATTTTTGTTTGAATTTTGTGAAGCACTCATGTCTTCTACAGAGGTTTTCATGTTGTTTCCTTCAGCGGTTTTTGGTGCAGCACCACCACAGGCGAGGAAGTGAACAGGTTTTTCAAAGGGTTAAAACCAAAGTTGGTTTGTTGTGGGAAAGTGAAACCGCACCAGCTGAAAATGTAACAAATGTTACCATTTGGCTCCCCGATCAAACCAAGTCTACCGGACTGTCAGGTGTGAAAACACCCTAAAAGAAACTCACATTCAAAGTACGAGAGCGCAAAGCATGGAGGCCACCATCCGCCATCTTGAACATTAAGTTAAAGCTTTGTTACAAATGGGTTTTCCTAGGGGACATAGACCATTACTGTACCTCTACATTGATTTCAAATTGGCTTTGGGATAATAAAGCCAATGTTTTAGAGCAGCCTTCACAAAGTTCTGAATTATATTCTATAGAACATTTGGAGGAAGAGTTGAACAGTTAACTTACAAGTTTGATCCTATCACAGATATAAAGTTCTTAATTTGAAGAAAGTTGAAAACATCTCTCTAATTGTAACATATGAAACAGGAAAACAGTAAAAGTTGTATTACAGTAGAATAGTGCTGCACAAAAAACAAATATGGCTGACTAAGAAAAGAGCAGATGTTGAACTCGTCATTCGTTCTGTTGTTTCATTCCAGACACTGAACAAGAACAACCTGCTGCCAGACGAAAGATCCAACTTCTACCCGACGCCGCTACAGCAGACCAACGTCTACACAACCACCTACTATCCCACGCCACTCGGCAAGTTTGACTACCAACCCAACTCCTCCCCCTCACCATGCAGAACCTACAACAACAGTAACAACAGCTGAGACGCAGCCCGCCGATGACCCTCCACTACCCGTGTCCCGCTCTCTCCCCTCAGCCCCAAATGGACACCGGTACCATGGTGACATAAGTGAACCAATGCAAACAGAAATGTTGTTCAGCGCTTGGCAACGTTTCTGTGCTCTACGCCGTCACCTCCCTGAACCCGTAGTCTCTTCTGCCTGGTGGCGTTTGTGTTTTCAGGGTTGTTTTTGGAACTTCCCATCGAGAGACGTGGATTCGGACTACAAAAGCCCGGCTCCTGGTGAAGTCAAGAACTTATGCAACCAGTCTGGGGGGGGCGTGTGTTTTTGTAAGGAATCTGTCGGGGATGTCGCTGTGTCAACGCCAGCGCTTTATGTGGGGAACAAGTGAAAAGAAAGTCAACAAAAGGCCGAACTCTGGCTTTGGGGAGATTGTCGCGACCGCTTCGGTGCAGGTGCCGGGTCGACGACCCCCGTCTCCAAACACCGATGGGGCAACAACAAAAAAAGTAAACTTTTTTACAGGATAAACATCTTTTTACATCTTTTTGATTTTTGGCTCTCCATTACAAACAACGTTCTTGGCCTGTAATGAACTTGAGTCCCTCAACCACAAAAGCAGTTTCGGAGAACAATGGGCACACGTGTTCCTCGTCCGCGCCGCACAGCGCAGGGCGAGGCAACGACAGCAAAAGAGAAAACTGAATGAAGCCGATGACAAAATAAATTACAGATCGATATCAGCGCGGTGGAGTGGGAGAGGAAATGCGCTCGCTCTCTCGTCCTCCCCGTTGTTGGTATTTTCACGTGACGGGAAAGATAAGAAGTTTAAAGTTGATTAAGCTTTTGTGAGGCTGTTTGGGAAAACTCACACAAAGCACCGTCACCCACAGCTGGAGAGAATTATTGTCTAAATCTGCTTTCCATCAAAGTCCCCGTCCCGTTTTGGAAGACGAGGAGGTGCTTGTATGAAGGTCATAGCCGGGAATTTGGTGGGGCTGTTCGGAACTGCAAAAGCTTTGGGAATGCCGCGGGTGCCTGGGGTGAATTTTGTTCCCATTTCTGTTTTGTTTTGTTTTTCTCCTCTCTTTTTGTTTCATCCGAGAACTACGAGGACTCCCGAAGACGAGGATTGATTGATTCTCCAATTAATTCTCCACTGAATGAATGCAATTCTACTGAGTGCTAAATAGTTCAGTGGTCATATCAAATATGGCCAGTGTGCTGAAGAACTGGATCGGGGTTTTTTGTTGCTATTTTTTCTATGACGGTAGAATAAGCTAGCAGACTGGCACTTGTTCTTTTCTAAATGTTTCGTTTTTACGGCGGTTTTCTGTTCACAACGACCTGTAGCATAGAAGGAGAATATTTTGTTAAATAAGAATATAACTGATTAATAATTCTTGCTTCTCTAATTTCATTTTCGTAACAAATGCATCATCACCACGTGAAATGTTACAAAAATAAAACAATGGATTTTAAAGTCTCCTTTTTTGGGGGTTTCTTTTATATGAATACTAACGAAACCAATTCCTTTCACCCCCTACTTGAAATTAGAAAAGATAAAAATAAAAAATAAAAAATAAAAAAAACTTATGCTTGCTTAGAAGAAAATGAATGTGTGAAAGTGGGAACTGTTAGCGTGGAAAGAGAAAAAAATACAACAAAAAAGGAAAACTATAGGGTTGCTTTGTTTTGTACCATGTAAATGCTTTCATACATATGAGGCGGTTTTTATCTGTGTGTGTGTTTCCAAATTCTGTCACTCTTCAGATGTTCAGCTTGTTTTTTTCTGTTTCGCGTCCGAGATGTTAATCGTAAGTCAAGCGTTGCGCCTCTTGGTGGAATGTACATTATTTATAGCTTGGTTTGTAAAAGGGCATTTTCACTGATCAAAGAATGCTAACTCGGCCAGGCTAACTCAAGTTCAAGCTAATGTACATGCATGACATGAGAGCTCTCTCTGTATATAGGAGCATCAGCCTTCTGCCCATTCAATGTCCCTGAAGAGGAATGTGTAAATGACTCTGTATATTGTATAGCTAACATTTTGTTTAAAAATAAAAAAAGAGAGAAGCCTTATAGTTGTTTAAAGAAAAAAAAAAAAGTGCAGCAGCTAAGTACACAATAAACCCTGCGGTTTGTTTGGGGTCGGAGCTCCGTGATGTGACCTCCGCCTGCGGCTGACGCGACCTCCCCCAGCTGCCCAAACAAACGAGATTGACTGGCTGTACCACTGACGGGAATCAAAAACTATATGGATCAAATAAAATAAGCTAACTGGAAACAAACGGATCATTTTGATCGTTCTGATTTTCTATTGGCCCCGGTCTAAAAGCTCTACACGCGATTGGTCGTTCTGAGCTCCGGCCCCCGGCAATGTGAGGCTCTGTGCCCCTTCTATGCAACTTACCAGGTGTACTGTTAGACCTGTCGTGTAGACTATAATCACTGCCTTTTAGACACTGTGAACTTTTTTGTACCCTATATTTTTGTATATTGTACATGATTAAGGACAATAAACCTTGATGCCAACACATCACTGTTATGGCTAGCTGGGTGTGTGGGCCTAATCGCTTGGATTATCCAGCGGATTAGACCGGGACCCTGAGTGAAAAACAGGTAAGTATGAACATGGACGCCTGAGTTAAAAACTCTTCACACGTCAATGTTTTGTTTTAACTTATTTAAGGGATGTGAGAGTGAACAGCAAATATTTGCCTTGGTTAAAGGCCCCACATACTTGGGCATCCTGTGCTGAGGTCCACTCATGCTCATGGTGGACTCGAAGTGAGCGTCCGCCGAACAGGGTAAGGTCAATCTTTACAACCGCATATGCATGCTCGGTGTTGCAAAGTAAGCTGCTTGGCAGGAAACAATGCATCGTCTCATCTTGTGACAGCTCAGGTTGATTTAGGGCCTTCAAATGATCGGGATACTTTTAATTCTGTCCTCTCGAAGACGTAAAGAGGCACGCGTTCTGAAAGGAACGGTTCACTTTAATTCCCAGTTTGGATGTGAAACGTCACAAAGGTTGATCCCACCAGGAAGCTGGATGAACATCTTGGACTTCCTTGTTGCACAAACTGGCAGATGTGTCGGGTGAAATACGGCAGTGGGAGTAGCAGACCGAGCAGCGGCATCGACTGCAAAGCAGGGATTTCATTAGGGGAAATATATAATAAAGCTAAATCACATTAGGTGTGGTATTATCATTCAGTCCACTTAAATAAGAGACTACCCTGCCTGTAAAATGTGCTCCTCTACCCAGCAGGTAAGTGGAAACAGTCTGAGCTTAAAACGTGTCACAGAAGGGCATCTTCTCCGTTTCATCCAGAGACAACAAATGACTGCAGCGCCAAAATCCTTGGCTGTGTGAGAGAGGTGGTGGTGGGGAGGGAAGAGATGGATGAGACAACCGAATCCAGTAGTCAGGGTGTGTCCAGCAGAGAGCCCGTGGATCACTGCTGGTGCCAGTGGCCCTGACACCAGCGCTTTATCATTACACCACAAATGATTCTGCTGCTGCTGCGCAGGAAAATCAAGATCGGAGCCGAAGAACAGCTTCTGTCACAGGCAGGTGAGTCGCTAAATAAAGCGCTCTCAGTCTTTAGCCCTCACATAAATAACGGAGAAGAACATTATTTGTGTTTCACTGCGACTCAACGTCACAGTGACTGTCAGGCCAAGCAGCTCCAACGCACAGCTTGAAACCCATAAACGCACAAGAACGCGACGTCCTGGTTCAGTTAACTCTACGCCGTACCTCTCAATTACGGAGCGTTATTAATGGGCCCGCTGGAAGTATTTGTCAGTGGGGGGATTCTGCTTGCAAACAGGAGCAGAGACGGGCTGGCTGGCTGGCTGGCAGCCAGGAGGAGGTCACTGGGAGGAGCCAGTGGGCCGGAGGAGGAGAACGCTGGAGGAGATGAAGGTGGGCCAGTGGGAACGCTGCCATCCGCTTTGAAGACGATGACAAGTAAGCAAGGGGAGTACTGGTTCCTGATGACCGTCGATATTAATGAGTTGTGTTAAAAAAACAAGATAACAGCTGTGTGAAAAATTGAGTCCGTATTTTGGACAAAAACAGCACTGCACTTGTTTATCGTTTGCTATCTTGGAAGTGATGCCCTACCTTTGGGCAATTGTTTTACAAGTTTAACATTTCACATGATGAAATACCTTTTTATCACATGAAGAGAAACTAGGAGACCAAATCTTTTTTTTTTTTTAATGTAATACATTTTTTTTATTTCATTATGGTACAGCTACTGAAGCTACAGTGTCTTGCCAACCTATCAAGACCCATATATTGATACCTTGAGAGGTTGACCTCTGGTGACCTCTGTGACCCTTTTTTTAATATTGAAGATAAAAATGCCACAAATAAAAACTTTGATCTGTTACAACCACAAACTGAAATCATATTGGGATTTTTAATAGTGCATGCATATATATATATATATATATATATATGTAAATAGTAGTTATGAATTTTATGGTAACATATACTCAACTGAGGTGTTCACTACATAGGCAATGTGTTGCACTATATTTTTAAAAAAACAATTTTTGACACATATATTTCAGATTATTCAACAAATTGTGATACTCACACTTATGTGATGCTAAAGCAAAAACAAAAAAGTTCGTAATGTCTGAAAGTCTGTAAGTATCTTTCCTCACCACACTGTATTCGAAATGTGGCAGCTGTTTTACTTCCATGCCTTTTTTACATATTTCTCCAGTTTTGACATGGAAATGTATATAATTAGTTTGAACTGCAAGTCTGAAAACAGTTGGAAAGAGAAAAAAAATGCTTAAAAAAAAAAGAAAAGATGGTTCTCACTCTTTAAATATCTGCAGATTTCCATTGTGGTTTGATTGGCTAATTAAATATTTGCTAATAATCATGATCTAAAGCGCAGCAGCAGTAATGAATTTTATGCTAATACAGCGATAGCGCCCGAGGTGTACGTTTGTGGATAATGTTTGCCGAGCAGCTGCTGCTGCTGCAGAGGCTCGTTCAACTTGCACCCGTTTAGGAAGCCGTCACGTTACGCAGCAGCATATTAGGATTATCAGACGTTCACTCGGCTGCCTTGTTTACAGAGTAAATAGCTTCTTGTTTGGTCTATAGGTGAATTCTGAAATAACTTGGAGTTACGTTCACAATAAACATTGTGTAGATTAATTACACACAGATAGATGTTTGAAAGCCTCTGTTTATGTCAACTACAATGAGTTTCCACTTACAAGTACTGAAAATATGACATTTAAAATTAGATTACTTCAAACCAATGAACAGAGAAATGTAGCCAATGCCTGATTAATGAATTTTCAAAAAACGTACTTTTAATCTGACTAATGAGCTTCATCAGAGCACACGCTCTAATTTATTAAACATGACCGCATGTTCAAGAGGATGCGTTGTGGAGACGGACCAGGAGACTCCTTGTTCTCAGCGGTTCCTTTTGAAGCCGAAAGTGACGAAACCAAAGGAGAACTTTGAACGCTCGCCTTTCACTTCTCTGCAAGGAGCCACGTTGGAGTGCGGGCGCCAACCGGTTAACCCCGGCTGACAGAGAGGGATGAGAGGGACGGAGTGAGCGGGCAGTGATGGAGAGTCCTCCCCTCGTCCCAATAAGGCAGAGAGAGAGAGAGAGAGAGAGGCCTGGCAAACCACGTTAAATCCCCCGGCCCGGACGCCATATTTCTCACATGGAGCCATGCTTCTCACATTTCACCGTTGGAGCTGAGGGCCCGTTTCCAAGAATCTCATTCGACAAACATTTGGGTTCATGGTGGTTGTGTGACGGGGAGCCTGAGCGAGCCATTTGCGTTTTATTCAATCTACTTAACTAGCTGACAGAGGTCTTACAGGCTGCCAGCCACACTGAGGGCAGGCAATATTGATGATGGCGCTGTAAACAAAAACTGCTGATGACAGAGAGATATAGACGGAGGGGGCCGCGCCTCACGTAGGACCCGGAACGCCAGGCGACATAACCTCACAGCGGGATAAATCAGAGGGTCACGGATTCCTGAACGACGCCTGGAAGGTTTGGTCACGTTTATTTCCTGATCTGCTGCGGTGGGCAAAATTACAGCGTTTATGTCACAGGCAGACAGAGGCATTTCGCTTGAAAATATCGCAACGTTTTGTACCAGTCTTTTTGGCTTAAAGGTGAGGGATGTGGATGACTGTGATTTGAGCAAATGTGTAAAAATCTTTTTATATTTACTTTGGGTCAAAAAAAAGTCCCCAATAAACGGTAACACTTCATTGGACAGGGTGTGCATAAGACGGACATGATACTGTCATAAACATGACATAACGCATGAACGAGTCGTTATGAATGTCTATGACCGATGTCATGAAGTGTCATTGGGTAAATAATGACACTTTTAATGCAACGTTGCTCTAAACGTTGCATTAAAAGTCCATTAGAAGTGCCAACTTTCTGTTATAGATGTTCAAAAAGACTCGTTCATGTTCATGACAGTGTCATGTCAGTCTTATGCACACCCCATCAAATAAAGGGTTACCAAAAAAAACTTGCTGCTTTCAGGCATTGCTTGCAAAATTTTCAATCGTATTTGCTCACTTTATGTTTTAGAAATTGCATTTTCCTCATCTTCCTACATATGAGGAAGATGTTTCAGATCCAACAGTTCCATCAACGTGTGACGCCCCACAGCGTTTCTTTTTAATCCTTTCCAACAATAAATCCCAAAAATATTTGAACGAAATCAATTTCTAAATTGATATTCTCCGTTTTTGGTCAGATTAGAGCCTAAAAACCAAAAACACTTTATTAACATACTTCAGTGTAGGCCTCAAAAGAATACAAATGAGCCTGAAATTATTATTATTTTTGCTCATGAATCCTGTCATAGCAGCAGTATGGATTACAAATTTCTTTACAAATTGTCATTACAAAACTTCTCTGCCACAGTGTGAGACTTTATTATAATCGTACTGTATTATAGTCTTGTTTTCATTTCTTTATGGTGTTTTATAATGTTATATTTTAAATTTTAGGTATGCTTTATAAGTCCATTCATTCACCGACTTCTTCCATTGTGTCAGTTCAGTGGCATAGCTGAACAAATTACATAGGTGACTAAATAAGGCTTAATGTCTTCTTGACTTCTAGGTCTGACATTTCTTGGGGTTGACACTCTAAGCTCTACTTTTTTTTTTTTTTTCAATTGGTGCAAATTATTTTATTATATTCAAAAAATATCAAATTCACCGTTGCAGAACAAAAACTCGTGACAGTTTAATAATAATGAAATAAGAATAATAATAAAAAAATACCTATTAAAAAAAAGAGTGAAAATTTACTGGAGGCAGGGGAAATCCCCAACAGAAAACAAAACAGGCACAAACTGAACAAGGAATCCAGCAGGGAAAGACTGAAACGGCGAGGCTTACGTACTGCAGCAAAGACACCAAGACAGAAAGAAACCTCAAGCTAACCTGTGAAAGCAGACAAATACACAAGACACAAGACGCAGCATTGAGCTTTAAGGAATGAACAAGCATCATACACCAAACCCCAGGGACAGCAATGACAAAAATCTGAATAATACACACAAAAGAGAACCAAAAACACAAACACTAGAAGAACCTGACAGGAACAATTTAAAGGAAACAACATAGATGTACAGCAAGCAGAACCTGTGAAAATAGAGCTGAAGGAAAGAATCCATCAGGTGGAAACTGTGGATCATAAATCCCCGTCAAAGAAAATGAACCTTCGTAAAAGTCAAACACCCATGGATATGACACAACAGGCACTTTATAAAATAACAGAAACTATGCAAGACTTTCCGTATAGAAGGACCACTGGAGCACCTTACAGGGCGATAAGCAAGGTGGCATTTAAAATACGAGCTTTTATATTTCTTTGTCTATTTTGACTTAAGTTTTATTCATTTGCTCTGTATTTTTCATCAATTTTCTTCAGAAGAGATAATCCTCAGTTTTCACAGATGACGACAGAAACATTTCCAACCACTTGAGCGAGTCGAGCTGTTACCGTAACGACCGGGGGAAAAAAACTTCTCCTCCGGTCCCAGCCGCACTTTGAAGAAAAACAAAATCTAATAATCGCTGTGCAGCTGCGGACCTGACAGACTTTTGAGGACAATCACAGCTTCGGTTCTGATGCTACCGGCTGAAATGAACTGGTTTTTGTTCTTTAAAGGAGTCCGCAGTGAGAGGTCTTGAGTGGCGGAAATATTTCTTTAACAAAAACTGTTAAAGTCAAACAAATTTACAAAATAATTCCAATGATATTGTAGGGGCCTGAGGCAGGTTTCTAATAGATTTTAATTTACTAATTTATAATGAGATCCGAAGCTATGCATAAAATATTCTGGGCTACAGTCCCTATAGCTCATATTTTATGATGCCTATGCAGCCAAGCCATGAATTAATCTGACACGATTCTTTATATTTATGACTCGTTTGACGTCCTCTTAAATTCACAGCGGCTTGTATTCCATATTTTGTCACGTCACACTGAAATTATTATTTTTTTTTCTAATTAAAAATGTATGTGACAAATTAAAGAATAATGGAGAAATGCAAAGTTTTCATTTTTTTTCATGTTATTCTGATACAGCAAAATCAAATCCTTCACAAAAAACGAAACAAAACAAAAAAAACCTGCCTTTTGAATGAGCTGGTCAAATGAGACCAAAGTCACATTTTTCTGCTGAACACACCATCACTAGAGCGAAACACGGTGGCGGAAGTATAATGCAGGGACATCAGAGCAGGTCAGAGGTCACGGGGACATGGATGGAGCTAAATAGAGAGGGGGGAAAAAAATACTTTAAGTAGTGTAATAGACCTAATACTGGACACAGATTTACCAAAATTGACTGAAGAACTTCAAATCCCAGTGGATGAGGGCCGGTATCCTCCAACTGTTGATTGTGTCTGTTAATCAATACACCTGGATCAAATAATCACGTCATTGCCAGAACTTATCAGATACCAAGAATCTAATACCCCTGGTTCAGATCAAAGTTTATTTGCTTCACCAACGTCTACAGCCTCATTTGTAGAACCTGTTCACACAAACATCCCGATGTGATTACATACATGGTGTCTTTTGCACAATCTTTTTTTTTTCTGTACTGTACTAACATCCTGTATGGTAAATAGTCTGTTGCCTTCTTAAGGCCATGGTCTTGAGCCGGAATAGGGCATCAAAATCAAAAGTAAGTCTTAGCCTTTCCTGCTCTTTCAAAGCAGCTGAAGACCTCGGTTTGGATGGATTCAGTTATTGAGTTACAGCAGATGAGCTGGGCTTTTTTTCTTCTTCTTCTTTACTCTGATGCATCTAAAACACACAGAGGAGCAGCAACCCTCTGATGCAGGCGCTCTCGTTAAAACGGGGAAGCAAACATTCGGACCTAGATGTAAGCTATCTAGACGTACATAGCCGGTAGAGACCTGCAGGGGGGGTCACTTCAAAAGCTCTACAAAGTACTGGCGTCCAGGGAAACAAATTTAAATGCATGCCACCCTTTCTGGATTGTTAGATTTTTAAATGTCAGCTTAAGTCGTGAATAATTTATGTTCCGCTTCACAATTATGCATTACTCTATCACATAAAATCCAGATAAAACACATGAAAGCTTATGCTTGTAACACGATAAAAAAAAATTAAAAATAAATCAAATGCAAAGCAGTGTAGCCCTAACTACAAACTGGGATCATTTTGAGGTGAATGATTGACACTGGTTGACATTGACCTGCTGTAAGCAAATTTTCACTGTGTTTTATTGCCTTCGTGGCACATTTATTTACACTAGGAGTACCAGAGAAAGGTCATTTAACATTTCTACCTTTGGAGCCCAGAGACGGGTCGACTGACCTGAAGGATTTTAGCTAGCAGGCGCTTTTATTCTGTAAATAAGGCCATTACCCTGGTAATTACCCTGGTAACGGCCTCAACGCATCTCACAGTTGCACAATTGTTCCTTAGACTTCGACTTAGACTGACTTTATTGTCATTTTGCATGCACAGGGTGTATACAGAACGAAATTTCGTTGCGTACGGCTCAGGACAGTGTTTGAGCTTCCAATGTTGTGAGTTTACTCCAGAATAAAATAAAATACAGTATAAAATATGAATATAAATCTAAATATAAAATATAAAGTGCAGAATGACAGTAAAATAGAAGTTATTTAGCTCTGTACATGTGCAAGGTATAAAGTGGAGACCAGTTTTTGAGTGCAGTCCAGTTAAGAGTTCAGCAGTCTGATGGCAAGTGGGAAAAAGCTGTTTCAGAACCAGGTGGACCTGCACCGGATCCTGCGGAACCTCTTTCCAGAGGGCAGCAGGGAGAACAGTCCATGGTGGGGGTGTGAGGGGTCACTGATGATGTTTCGGCCTCGGGACACGCATCCTGCATCGATGGTTGACCTGACATTTCGCCCTTTTGCCTGAGCTGGGTGTGGAAGGTTGTTGCCGAAGCAGTTTCTCCTTGTGTGCCTTCTTCTCACTCACATGAGAGTTACCGAACTCTTTTGCAAGCTCAACCAGGAAGTCCACCCGTCTCTCCTGCACCCCAATGCATGCCTGATAAAGCACATGTGCATTCAGTGCTGCCATGTCGATCATGTTTGCCAGGTTTGCTGACCAGCTGTCACATAGTGATGGAACCTTGGTCACCCCCCCGCAAGATTATGACTGAAATAAATGCCATTAGTTCTTGTGAACTAAATAGGTGAAGCAGTCACCTATTTATCCTCCACAGCACAAAAGGCTGCATGCAAATGTGCATGTGCAAAGTCTCCCAGATTTCTTTTGCTTACACTTTTTGCATGATTTTTTTGAGGTGGATCAACACAATTAAATTGGTTAGTTTATTTCTAAACTGTCATTTTAAACCCACTTAGCTTTATTTAAAAGAAAAACATTACTAATTTCTTTTAGAAAAACCATTGCATATTTTTTGAAACAGATTGTATGTTTTGCAAACTCTATGTACATTTGGCAAAATGACCTGGATAGTGCAGCACAACATCATGGATCAGCTGCAAAAGGTCACATCTCTCCAAAAACACTTCATGTACGCTTCAAAACTAAACTGAAGACCTACAAGAGAGTCTACTGTACAGCTGCCTCCATCATAGATCGCACCCACCCCCAAGATGGACTATTCACACTCCTACCTTCTGGCCTGACGGTCAATGGCCACATTTACAATTGAAGAATGGATGCTAATTTGAGCCATCAGAGTCGTTGGTTCTTTTGGCACTGTTTCAGTAAGTCTGGGGAGAAATCGAAAACCTAGTACTTCTACCCACTCTATGGAGGGAATTGTTTCCTGAATTTAGGAAACTAAAACTACATCAAAATCCTGCGTTATGCGATGATAATAACTTCTCTACAACTTCCTATAACCTGTTTCCAAGCAAAACCCAAAGGGTTAAAAATCCTATTTCTATGTTCCTTAGGAAAAAGGTTCATTGGATCATTTGTGATTTTAGATTTCACAGTTTATGTTTAAGGTTACTCCACTAGCCTGAGTTATCTCTATTGTCAGATGGACCACAAAACAAACCCACTCCCCCCTTCATGAACCTCCTCTCACCTCTTGCAGGGGCAGGAAAAAGAGCTGATAAGGATTTCAAGAGAAACTCCTAATTCTTCTGCTGCTTCATTAGCATTTGGCTCTTGTATCATGAGATATGTTTTAGTTTCATCTCATTTTAAAATGTGGGGGTCTTCTGTTGCTTTACTTCTAAAGTTGTAACTTTGTTATCATGCTCTAGTGTTTTGCCAGGGGGCTTCATATGGTGGTCAGTTGGACCTGGTGGGGGTCGGAGTTGCAGCACCGCTGCAGCTTCTGCCTGTTCTCCCCTGCTGAGCTGCTGCAAGCTGCTGTGAGCAGGAGTTGCAGCTCCTCCCTGGTGCTTCATTGTTCTCTAGTCTAAATAAACATACTTGTTGCTTCCTCCTGCTTATTTTTATTTGCAACACTCTCTTCTTTCTGTAGTTGCTTTTAATCATGTCTTATTACAGTTTAGTGTTGATTCTCTACAAGTAGCTCCTCATGCACCAGTGTCACACAAAAAGATCTTTTTCCCAATAACCAATAGTTATTTCAGGCTTAATGTTAACCATTGATAGCAAATCGTGTAAATTTAGCAAAACTTCCCTCGTTTGATCAATTTCCATTTCATTCACTTCATCTAATTTGGGATGCGATGTCTCATTATCAGACTCTGGTTCACTCAGAGCTGATTCTAATTATACTCAGGCGTTTTGTTTCTCAGGACAGTTTCTGGCCAAATGTCCTTCTTTTCCACAACACCCTGAATTATTTGATCTTAGATTTCCTCTTCTCCCTCTAAAACCTCCTTTTTATAAAATATTCCTGCTGAAGCTTTTTTTAATGTTTACTACCTTCTCAGCATGGAGGGAAATAATTCACATACTCATCTAATGTTCCAGTTCCCAATTCTATATAAATGATTTACTCATATTAACCCATAATTTACTGTCCATTTGTTCAGAAGTTTTTATTTTCACAGGGTTCTGCCTTTCAATAACCTTCCAATCTTTACACTGCAGTTCATCTTTTGGTTCACACTTACTGCTGTTTTACCCATTTTGAACAATTTAGTCCAGTTCATCAACACATAGGATGATCTAAAACTGGGATTTTTATAGCGGGGCAACAATTTAAACAAATACCAATTGTAGTCATTCTCAATAAAGCATATCTGAATCCGGACTGAAAAAAGAAGCAAGTGAATAAACAGTGTACAGAAACAATAAACCAAAGAAAAAAATACTAAAGTAAAAGCAAAACCGTAATAAAAATGAAATGCACAAGAAACTAAAAACAAAAAAAAACAGTAACAGAAGTTGTACCACTATGGTCTGGAAAGTGCTCTCTTCTTCTAGTTGTTTACTCGTCAAAGTTAAACTTGACTTTCCAGACTCGACTGTCTCTCCTGAGGGAAGATAGGAGGAATCCTTCTCTATGTCAGTGGTCTGGGCAGCAGTCGGTACCTGGATCCAGCTATCAATGGTGGCCTGTGTCCCATCGGTTTGTGTAGCCTTGGTCAAAACAGCACTTAAATTCTCAGGCTCAACTGTTTCTTTCTCCGAGGGAAGATTGGAGGAATCCTTCCCTCGGACAGTTTCCTGGATGGCTTCGTGGATCCAGGTATCAACTGCCGCGTGGCACCAATATATTGCTGCGTTCGACAAAACAGCACTTGAATTTCCAGACTCAACTAATTCTTTCTCTGAGGGAAGATTGGAGAAATCGTTCCCTGTCTCAGCGGTCTGGACAGCGCTCTCTTTATGGGTCCAGTCTTCTTGTGCCGTCTTCATCAGAGAAAAAGTTGAGTCTTCAGACTCAACTTCGGGGTCCTTACCAGCCGGTGAAGGACCAAAAGGAAAAGCACAAACATCATCGTGCTCAGAGAAGCAAGCTTCCCCAGCCGGGGAAGCTTGGATCTCTGGCGAGGAAGGCTCCTCTAAAACTTCCCCAACCGGGGAAGGTTCAAAAGGGATGGCATCAAAATCACCATACTGGGAGAAGCAAACTTCTCCAGCCGGAGAAGTTTGCTTCTGTGGCGAGGAAGGCTCCTCTAAAACTTCCCCAACCGGGGAAAGTTCAAAAAGGATGGCATCAAAATCATCATATTGGCAGAAGCAAGCTTCTCCAGCCGGAGAAGCTTGCTTCTGTGGCGAGGAAGGCTCGCAAGGAACCTCCGCAGTGGAGGAAGGTTCAAAAAGGAACGCATCAAACTCATCATACTGGGAGAAGCAAGCTTCTCCAGCCGGAGAAGCTTGCTTCTGTGGCGAGGAAGGCTCCTCTAAAACTTCCCCAACCGGGGAAGGTTCAAAAAGGAACGCATCAATTTCTTCATATTGGGAGGAGCAAGCTTCTCCAGCCGGAGAAGCTTGCTCCTGTGGCGAGGAAGGCTCGCAAGGAACCTTCGCAGTGGAGGAAGGTTCAAAAAGGAACGCATCGAAATCATCGTACACAGACTCAGTGCTCTCGTCCTTAGAAACACTTTCTTCTGAATCGCTCCCAGGAAAGATCTTGTCAAAAGCCTTCTGCATTTTGGTGCTAACCAAATATCCAAGTCCAAAACCCAGGGGAAAAAACACGCCAACTAAAATCCTGTTCATGATGAAAAGCTTTGGTAGAAACAGTGTTGAAGTTCGAAGATCTGGCTGAATATGAACTGATGATTTGAAATACAAGCCCTCATAACCTCAGAAGTTCTTTGATCGTTTGATCACATCACAGATGAGGTCATAGCTATAATGAGGTCACAGTAGTTCTCAGGCAATGTCTCATTTCTGCTTGTTTCTATGGAAACGCTCAGATCAGTTCCACATGACCCAAAAAATTGACCCTTTGCAACTGTGTCACTTAATCATTCGAGGTGCCATGACAGACGTCGGAAGTGAGGATGGGAGTATGGACCTTACCAAGCTCCGCCCACAACCGACCTAGAAAATCCCACATGGCCTCAAGTCTCACAAACAAAGCCTCACAGCGCGTTGTTTCTATGTAAACATGGCGTCTTCCACTTCCACTGATTCTCTGCAGTGTATTTCTGACTCCATTAGTGCATCATTTCTACCGGATTTTCACAATATATCAGCTACTGCAATGGACAGAGGAACCAATGAGTTCATGTCATCTTTTTTGGATGAGATCAAGGTGTTTGAGTCACGCGATGCTTCCAACATTGTGCACGTCACAGCAAAATGCTTTCGCTCGATGAGGAATACTGCAGATCCACACACCCTCTACATCAATATAGCTGTGGACTACTAGATCACTGATGCCTATTGTTCTTGCAAGGCTGGGTAAGTCGGGCATTCGTCGTTTTGTAGGCTACTTTTGAAATCGGTGGGTGATTCCTGTGGTTTGTTGGCAAATGTTTGAGTGCATATAAAAATAAGACATGGTCAAAGTCAACTACGTCCCTGTTGGACTGACACATTAAATAATCAGTCCATGGAAAAGAATCCATGCTGCACCCCTGATTTTACATACCTGCATGTGAACAGCCATAAAAAGGAAGTCTCCGTTTTTTCATGCTCATGCAAAATGCACTTTAAATGGACGCCATGCAGTGAACAGTTAAAAAAAAAACAAAATCAGGTCACATCTGTTTTACTGTGAATTGGTTCAGTCACACATCACAATGAACAAAGTCAATTCAGGCCAACAAAATACCTGAGAAGAGGAAACTATTACTCCATGCTGAAGCTGACACCCATTGATTTATATAGCTTGACTATAGATTGACTATAGATTGACTATAGCATCTATTGATTATAGCTTGACTATAGATTGACTATAGATTGACTATAGCATCTATTGATTATAGCTTGACTATAGATTGACTATAGATTGACTATAGCATCTATTGATTATAGCTTGACTATAGATTGACTATAGCATCTATTGATTATAGCTTGACTATAGGTTGACTATAGCATCTATTGATTATAGCTTGACTATAGCTTGACTATAGCATCTATTGATTATAGCTTGACTATAGATTGACTATAGCATCTATTGATTATAGCTTGACTATAGATTGACTATAGCAACTATTGATTATAGCTTGACTATAGCATTCATTGATTATAGCTTGACTATAGATTGACTATAGCATCTATTGATTATAGCTTGACTATAGCTTGACTATTGTATCTATTGATTATAGCTTGACTATAGATTGACTATAGCATCTATTGATTATAGCTTGACTATAGATTGACTATAGCGTCTATTGATTATAGCTTGACTATAGATTGACTATAGCATCTATTGATTATAGCTTGACTATAGATTGACTATAGCATCTATTGATTATAGCTTGACTATAGATTGACTATAGCAACTATTGATTATAGCTTGACTATAGCATCCATTGATTATAGCTTGACTATAGATTGACTATAGCATCTATTGATTATAGCTTGACTATAGATTGACTATAGCGTCTATTGATTATAGCTTGACTATAGATTGACTATAGCATCTATTGATTATAGCTTGACTATAGATTGACTATAGCATCTATTGATTATAGCTTGACTATAGATTGACTATAGCGTCTATTGATTATAGCTTGACTATAGATTGACTATAGCATCTATTGATTATAGCTTGACTATAGATTGACTAGAGCATCCATTGATTATAGCTTGACTATAGATTGACTATAGCTTGACTATTGTATCTATTGATTATAGGTTGACTATAGATTGACTAGAGCACCCATTGACTATAGATTGACTATAGCATCTATTGATTATAGCTTGACTATAGATTGACTATAGCATCTATTGATTATAGCTTGACTATAACATCCATTGATTATAGCTTGACTATAGATTGACTATAGCATCTATTGATTATAGCTTGACTATAGCACCCATTGATTATAGCTTGACTATAGATTGACTATAGCATCTATTGATTATAGCTTGACTATAGCATCCATTGATTATAGCTTGACTATAGCACACATTGATTATAGATTGACTATAGCATATATTGATTATAGCTTGA
Source organism: Xiphophorus maculatus (assembly GCF_002775205.1). NCBI lineage: Eukaryota > Metazoa > Chordata > Actinopteri > Cyprinodontiformes > Poeciliidae > Xiphophorus > Xiphophorus maculatus. Next base: position 7,873,975 of record NC_036449.1, read on the forward strand.
CTATAGATTGACTATAGCATCTATTGATTATAGCTTGACTATAGCACACATTGATTATAGATTGACTATAGCATATATTGATTATAGCTTGACTATAGATTGACTATAGCATCTATTGATTATAGCTTGACTATAGCACCCATTGATTATAGATTGATTATAGATTGACTATAGCATCCATTGATTATAGATTGACTATAGATTGACTATAGCACACATTGATTATAGATTGACTATAGATTGACTATAGCACACATTGATTATAGATTGACTATAGCACCCATTGATTATAGCTTGACTATAGCACACATTGATTATAGATTGACTATAACATCCATTGATTTAGCTTGGCAAACAGTAAATGAATGTTTACCTACATGAGCTTTTCTATACAAGAGAAACGACACTAGAAGTCCTTAATATTCCAGACCAAAATGTGGAGATGATGAGACGGTCAGACATTTGTTTTGGGGATGTTCCTTTGCTCAACGGGTGTGGTTATTATTGTTACCACGGTTACAGGTTATTATTTCATATATAATAATAGCCTTTGGGTTGTTGAAGGAAAATTGGGGGAGGAATGATTTTTTGTGGTGGATAATTGTTAACTGAAAGACGCTCTTTGGAAAACGAGGAACATCCTGATTTTTAAGAAACATTTAGTAGCAGAAACAACTAACAAAAAGTGTGGCTACATTTATTAAAAACTATATTTGTAAAAACTCTTTGGGTAAAAAAAAAAGTGAAAACAAAATGTTAATGTGGAAAATACCTGGACAATTTTTGATCCTTTTGGACTAAATAGAATTTGTATATCTCCACTGAATGAACGGTTTGTGTATTACATAATATTTTATTATGCCCTATATTTATTATTATTATTTTACTTATGAGTGGGAAGACACACATTCCAGGCTAAACAATTACAGTGAAGTTTAACAGGGGCATAGAAGTTTGGTAATAATGCAACACCCATATTTCCCATGTTTTGTCCTTTATCTCTTTTTTCATGCAGCTCTCCATGTCCTGTTAGTTCCTCCCAGCTTAGATCAGCTTGATCTGTTTCTTTAGACTCAGTGGGAACAGAATGAATGTGAGAAGAGATTCTGAATTTGAGGTTATTTTTAAACCATAAAAGTTGATCAAATTTAATGTTTTTAAACCATAAACGATGATCAAACTTTAATGTTTTCTTTTGTTTGTTTTTATATGACTTGACCTCAGATAACTTGTTTGTACCAGGCTTCACGCCAACGAGTTCAAACCCGGAATCACACGTCACAGAATGACGTCTATATATGTGAGGTGAATATACATCAGGATATGTGGCCTCTGATTGGCTCAGCTGGTTATTGGTATTAAATGACGGCAATCTGTGTCATGTGACTAAACTTTAATAGTCACGTGACATTTGATATAGCTATATGATGTTGCTATATAGAAATAGATATTTAAATCTTCATCACTGTATTTTTTATACAGTCTTTGAATGTAGACTGTATAAAATCTGCATTTTATACAGTCTATTTGCGATAATTTAGTCACTTTGTCTTTTCTTTGTCATGTCAATATTTGTAAAAACAAAAACAAAATATTCTACCAGTTTATAAAATGTATAATTACATTACAAAAAAAAATGTCGTTACAGGAAATCTTAGTGACAGGGCCTATAAATGAAAGTATATATAATTAAACTCAGGGGCGATTCTAGGATCTGACCTTTAGGGCTGCTGAGCCCCCAGCAGGGATAAGACCCATGAAAAGATATTTGTTTGTTCAGTTTTCTAAATCTAACTGCTTATTTACATACATTCACAAACAAAATAAAGAGACATGTTGTCAGTAATTCATAGAATAAAAGAACAATGTTCATTTTACTCAAACATAAACCTATAAAGAGTAAAATCAGAGAAACTTTTCATTTTTTCCAGAGGTGTATATACTCAGTTTGAAATAAAATCTCAACATTACATCATGCCTGCCAACATCTGCTAACATTAATGAGTTCAATCAATGCATTTTTATGACAGGCTAAATGTGTCTTGGGCATTGTGATTCTTGATATTTTTTGTTCAATGGCTCTTTTGTTCTTTTTTTTGTAAATAAGATTCTTAATCTTTTATTTCTGGCCAGTGTTCACTCTTTTGTTTGTCCATTATTCTTTTCACACCCATATTTCCCATGTTTTGTCCTTTATCTCTTTTTTCATGCAGCTCTCCATGTCCTGTTAGTTCCTCCCAGCTTAGATCAGCTTGATCTGTTTCTTTAGACTCCGTGGGAACAGAATGAATGTGAGAAGAGATTCTGAATTTGAGGTTATTTTTAAACCATAAAACTTGATCAAACTTTAATGTTTTTAAACCATAAAAGTTGATCAAACTTTAATGTTTTCTTTTGTTTGTTTTTATATGACTTGACCTCAGATAACTTGTGTTGTTGCGCAACACCCCCCCCCTCCTTCCTGTCTCTACTGTCTCACTCTCTGCTTCCTCTTCTGAGAGGGGAGATGTGCTACCAGCTCTCCATCTAACGGGTTAATTGAGTTTCCTAAATCTGCCGGGATTTACCCTGTCCAGAACTGAAGTAAACTCTGTTTAAGCTGGTTTCGAGAAACGATTCACCTGATTTTTAACGGCCTACATCCAGGTGTCTCACCCTTCTTCCCTCTGTGAATTAGCCAGACTGAGCAGCCTACAGCCAACTAGTTTCACAGAGCACACCTGTTAACGGTCGCTCGTTCTCTATTTTACAACTTGCATTTGTTATTGAACCAGGTAGGTTTTAGTGACTCGGGCGAGTCCCAAGGATGTTGTTTTAAATTTGGGCTACCAGCAACCTATAAAACATTTTCCACCTCTTCCTCTCCAGAATCAAACATCACAGCTATTTTACAACCATCAAAGAACTTTAAGGTGACTCATTAACTGAATGTCCACAACATCTTTTAGATTTTCTGTATGCTAAATATTTTATTAGTAAGGCATTTTTGCAAGGGTCAGTACAGCTTAATTCAGTAGCAGAAATAATCAAATAAGTAAAATCAATCATCTAGTCTATCTTTCCCTACTGCTGACACTGAAAACTAAAAAAGGAACCTTTGAGAGAGACGGACGGAGTTTGGTGTTTCGAACCCCAGACCTGGCCTGATGATGAAGAAGGTGTTGCAGCAGGAGGAAGACGCCGATCGATGAAGGCAGGGATCTCTGTAGGTCTGATGAGCCTCCTCTCCGCATGGATGGTGAGGTCACACAGGACTTGGTGCTGGCAGGAAGGAAGGCACCAGTTCTTCTTCTTTGTCTTTGCCTTTGTCTTCATCTTTGTCTTTGGGGTCTGAACCCAGCCGATGAGAGAAGTGCGATTTGAAGCCACAGGTTGTGGGCCTGACCGGTTGGTCTCCATGAGCGGGACAGTCTTCGGCTCTGTGGCTCCGGCTCTTCTTCAGCTGCAGAGTTCTTTGTCCATCTCTTGGCTCGAAGCTGCCCGGAGGATCCAACGAACGGTTCCTCTTTTGCACTCACCTTTTATAGGGTTTCTTTGGCTAGCACTGTTGCTGGGCTTGTTTCATTGGCTGACTGCTCAGATGATTTCATATCCATCACTGTCTTACAGACATTATGTCCTGATGTCTGTGCTAATGTCTCAGAGTTGCTCAACCTCCTGTCCATTGCCTGCACAACCTTTCACCTACTCTCTAAATAAGGCGTTGATCATCTCTGCTCTCCTGTTAGTTCCTTGCCTTTCACCTTTCACCTACTCTCTACCTCCAACATATCAGTGATGTTTAATTGCAGTTACACCTTTTACACCATTTCAAGTTCAATGTCAAAATCACATTTATATCACATTTATTTTCTTTAGCTTCTCTGATCTAGCATTCATTTATAATTTTATAACCATAACTTATTAATTATCCTTATTATAATCCTAATGTGAGTTATTACAGATGTTTTTCTGAAAAGAAACCAAAAGAATAATACATGATTCTAATTATTTACTACTAAAGTTACAGTTACTTGTTTTCCTTGTAAGTGTTCCCACAAATATAAGTGTATGTATTATTACAAGTAAACCAATATTAATATAAGTATTTTACTTTGAATCTTATCAAATTATCAAAATGTTTAGATTTAATTCTTTAAAACTTTCATGATTTAAAATAAGAAATAGTCTCAGCTATTTTTTATAAATCTGCAGGCTGGAACTTACTTCCTCTTTTTCCAGGAAACCTGCTTTTCCTGTTTAATGACTCTTTCTGACTGACTATGATTTCTTATGATTAGATAGAAAAAAGTAGAATTAAAGCAAAGTTTGCATGAGACAAAAACAACACACACAACCAGATTTATTTTATTGACACTTAAGTCTACTGTTGGGCCTAGATATCACTTGAGTGATTCATTTTAAAGATAACTTTATTTATTATTACTGTTAAACTAACTTTATTGACACTTAAGTCTACTGTTGGGCCTTGATGTCACTTGAGTGATTCATTTTAAAGATAACTTTATTTATTATTACTGTTAAACTAAAATCTCCAGCATGGGGAAGTGGGATGAGCTCGGATTTTCTTGACACTTGTTTGTACCAGGCTTCATGCCAATGAGTTTAAATAGCATAAAAAAGGAAATCAAATGATTGTCCTTCTGCTCTAAAGCAGATTTATCATCTCAAATGATCCAAATCTGATATCTGAATAAAACCAAAGCAGTGACGGCAAAAAAAGCTTTTATTGAAATTTCTTACAACTTAATGTTATTTTACTCTATGATCAGCTTAATAACTTTCCATGCTTTCATAAATCAAGTAAAAGTTACACAAAAGACTAAACAGAATACAAAAACCTCCAAAATACACCATGACATCATAATTAATAAAAATAACATGACACTGCGAAATATATACAAAAAATTTAATATCTTCCTCATGCTTTCACAAATCAAGTGAAAGTTACACACAAAATAAAACAGAACACAATAAGCTGAAAATACATCTATTATATTACATCATAATACATAGAAATAACCTGACGCTGCAAAATATTTGACATTCTTTAATATCTTCCTCCTGCTTCCTGTCTTGTAAATAAACACCATAATTTTCACCCTGTTGTGAGACTTTTCTTTAGCATTGTGATGACTGTGAAATATAAATTTAATCTTTAAATGTACACATTTGTTCAATTTTTACTCTTCAGAAACCAACAAAATGTGTGTTTTTGCACTGAGCAGGAGCCACAATGATCTTTTGTAATTCCATCAGATTATGCAGCATATCTTCTTCGTTCCACACATTACATACACATTATTACATAAAAACATGCTACCATGACTTTTTTTTTAACAATATTAGTTTCTGGACAGAGGAAATGAGCTGAACACATTCTTCAACAGGTTCAGTCCAGGAACAAGCTCATCATCTTCCTCTCCTGTCTGCAGCCAGACAGATTTCTCATCCTCCTCTGACCCACAGCTTTCCTGTCAAACCTCAGATGTTCCATCTTCCACCTCAGTCATGGACTCTTTTGCTTCCACAAGTTTGTCTTTAACCACATCAGGAGACGCTGCTGCTCCCTTTGCCTCCACCTCCAACTTTTCTGTATCTAGAAGTCAGGTGAAGAAGCAGCCGGAGAGACTGAACAGGAACGAGGCTGCAGGTCCAGATGCTGTCAGTCCCAGATTCCCTCTGTGGGATTCTGCAGCATCTCTTCAACCTTTGCCTGACCCAAGAGGAGGTTCCGTTGTTGTGGAAGACATCCTGTCTGGTTCCGGTACCGAAGAAAAGTCACCCATCAGTCATAATGACTGTAGACCTGTTGCCCTGACGTCCCACATCCTGAAGGTCCTGGAGAGACTCCTGGTGGCCCACTTGAGTAAGCAGACGATCACATATCAGGACCCCCTGCAGTTTGCTTATCGTCATGGAGTTGGAGTTGATCAGACACCTGCTTCAACAAACCCACTGTCATCTGGACAAAGCAGGCAGCACAGTGAGGATCAGGGTCTTTGGTTCCCAGGTGCATTGAACACAAATCAGCCTGATCTGCTCTGTTAGAAACTCCAGAAGACACAGGTGGAGGCCTCAACAATCACCTGCATCTGTGACTACCTGACAAACAGACCACAGTTAGTGAGACTGAAGGACTGTGTGTCTAACCAGGTGGTCAACAACATGGGAACACCACAGGGCACTGTACTCTCACCGTTCATTTTCACCCTCTACTGTTCAGACTTCCAGCACAAGTCCGACTTCTGTCATCTACAGAAATACTCAGACGACTCTGCAGTTGTTGTGTATCAGAGGAAGACAAGAGGCTGAGTACAGATATCTGGTGGATCACTTTGTGGCCTGGTGAGGGAACAATCATCTAATCTTGACTGTAAACAAAACAAAGGAGATGGTTGTTGATTTCAGGAGAAACAGGAAACCCTATTTCCATCATGGGAGAAGATGTGGAGGTGGTTCAGGAATATAAATACCTCAGTGTTCATCTGGAACACAGACTGGACTGGAGACGCAACAGAAGGCAGGAACCACATGGACAAGCCGTCTACAAAAAGAGACAGAGCAGACTGCACTTCTCCAGGAAGCTAAGATCCTTCAAGGTTTGCAGCAAGTTGCTGCAGATCTTTAAGTCTGCTGCTGAGAGTGTTATCTCTTCTGCTATCATCTGTTGGTGCAGCAGCATCAGAGCCAGGAACCTCAAAAGGCTCAACAATCTGATAAAGAAGGCTGGATTGGTTCTGGTTCTGTTCTGGAGATGACTGTGGAACCTCTGGAGATGATGCAAAGAAAGACTCTTCAGAAGAGTCAAGAAAGCTATGGACGACTCTGACAGAGTATCATCAGTCAGAGGCGTCTTCAGGTTTGCTGCAACACAGACAGCTACAAAAGATCTTTCCTGCTGACAGCAATCAGTCATCTGCAATAACTCTTTGAAGAATCTGAATTAATGAGCTACAACTACATTTCATTTCCCTTTGGGATCAATAAAGTCAAAGCATGTTTGGGTAATTCTTGCACACTACTCAAAGTTTGATAGAAAAAAATATTGAACAATTGGAAGTTATGGTGGAAACATTTTTGTGGTTTCAATGAAATGAAACAAAAAATGTAAAAAGTTAATGAAGTTTCGTTGTGCAGTTTCACCTGTTTGCAGCTCGTTTTGCTGTTTGCTGCACGTTTGCAGTTGTCGGCCACAGTTTCTGATCAAGTCATTATCTCCTCAACCTTCACCATCATCTGTTACAACCAGTAGATCAGTAGATGGACAAAGTAACCTGCTGTAAGTGTTGGTCAACTCATGCTTGGTTTGTTATTGAAGGACCTGCTTCACATGGTCCTTCTTTATTCTGTGTCCTCAGGTGTCCCCTTGTTGCATCAGGAAACTTCATCTTGGGATTTCCAGCAGGATTTTCTGAGTCCGTTCAGTCCTCTGTGTCTTCTCTCTCCTGATTGGTCCAGTGCTGTTGTCTTGTTTCAGTGATGCTGGAGAATCATCACATAATAATACACACATTCCTTAATCTCTGTCTAAATAACAGATGATTGAAAGTGACTTTCTCATCAAGTCATCAGGTCCTCACCTTTTCCACAAACTGTTACAACCAGTAGATCAGCAGTTGGAGCAGGTCGTCTTCTTTAATTGTTGGTCAACTCAAGTTGAGGTACATGAGTTGACGGAGAAATGAAATAAAGAGAAAAGACATCAGAGTTTAAAAAAAGAGAACATGGACAGAAGAAAGAACAGCTTTGAAATTTGACCTTAATTTCATTCATATTTAAAATTGTTAGCTGGGTAAAAATAAGTTTTCTTACATTTTTTCGTCAACAGGGTTCTCTTCTCTACCTCCACCTTACTGGTGGGGTTGAAGGTGGAGGTTTACAGGTGGAGCATGTCTTCTTTAATTGTTGGTCAACTCAAGTCATGGTACATGAGTTGACGGAGAAATGAAATAAAGATAAAACATAACAGGGTTAAAAAACAGAGAATATAAATCTGCAGAAAAAAGAAAAGGTTTGAAATCTGATCTCAATTTCATCCATATTTAAAATTGTTACTCGGGTAAAAATAGGTTTTCTTACTTTTTTTGTCAACAGGGTTCTCTTATTTTCCTCCGTCTGACTGGTGGTGTTGAAGGTGGAGGTTTACAGGTGGAGCAGGTCTTCTTCTTTAATTGTTGATCAACTCAAGTCAAGTGACATGAGTTGACGGAGAAATGAAATAAAGAGAAAAGACAACAGAGTTAAAAAAAAGTGAACATGGACAGAAGAAAGAACAGCTTTGAAACTTGACCTCAATTTCATCCATATTTAAAATTGCTAGCCAGGTAAAAATAGGTTTTTTAATGTTTTTTTGTTAACTGGGATCTCTTATCTTCCACTGCCTGACTGGTGGTGTTGAAGGTGGAGGTTTACAGGCTGACGAGATCCAACCTGGAATGATCAGAGAATCAGAGATCTGCCACCAGCATGATGTGAAGGTAGAATGCAAAAACTTACAAGCGGTGTGAAAAACAAGGGATCCAGAAGGCAGGAACCACATGGACAACGATGAAAGAATCCAGCGATGAGCAGCTAAAACCTGAAAGATTAAAAACTGGGAGACTGGATTAGTAGACGAACAGGACAGAATAATTTACTATATTGGAAAGCAGCGTGTAGGGAAGCACCACTATTACACCCTGAAACAGGACGGAGTTGAGAGGAAAACACAAAGACGAAGAAAAGCCCCGGTGCAAGGCGCTACCGAAGGCTTCCTCAGTCCTGCCAGAAACCTTAACATCTAAAATACTAAATTTAGCAGCGGAACAAAGGAAAGCCCCAGTGCAAGGCGCTACCTAAGGCTTCCTCAGTCCTGCCAGAAACCTTAACATCTAAAATACTAAATTTAGCAGCGGAACAAAGAAAAGCCCCAGTGCAAGGCGCTACCGAAGGCTTCCACAGTCTTCCTAGAAACCCAATGGCTTTAATAAAAAACATGAGAGAAATGATGATGTCCTAATGTGACTTCCCAAATAGGTCTTCAGTTTTTACAGATCCCAATCTAATCAGAGTCACTTGACAAGACATAGTGAGGTCTAAAAAACACGTGTCTGGAACTCTGTCTTGCTGTAATTCCGCTAGATGTTGAAGGAATTGCTTCCTCTACTGTGTCCTCTTCAGTCCCCATCCACAAAAAGAAGTCAGTGTATGACAAAGTTGAATCTTCAAAGTATATTGATGGTGAAGGACTGAAAACGAGGGGTGACAGAATGGGATCCTCATATGGCGACATTGTTGAGAGACTGAAAACACTGGGTGGCAAAATGGTATCTTCAAAGTGCGTCGGTGTTGAGGCACTGAGGACGGGGGATGACAAAATAGAATCTTCAAAGTGCGTTGGTGTTGAGGGACTGAGGACGGGGTATGACAAAGTTGAATCTTCAAAGTATATTGATGGTGAAGGACTGAAAACGAGGGGTGACAGAATGGGATCCTCATATGGCGACATTGTTGAGAGACTGAAAACACTGGGTGGCAAAATGGTATCTTCAAAGTGCGTCGGTGTTGAGGGACTGAGGACGGGGGATGACAAAATAGGATCCTCATATGGCGACATTGATGAGAGACTGATAACACTGGGTGACAAAATAGGATCTTCAAAGTGCGTCGGCGTTGAAGGACTGAGGACGGGGGATGACAAAATAGGATCCTCATATGGCGACATTGATGAGAGACTGATAACACTGGGTGACAAAATAGGATCCTCATATGGCGACATTGATGAGAGACTGATAACACTGGGTGACAAAATAGGTTCCTCATATGGCGACATTGATGAGAGACTGATAACACTGGGTGACAAAATAGGATCCTCATTTGGCGACATTGGTGGGAGACTGATAACACTGGGTGACAAAATGGGATCCTCATTTGGCGACATGGGTGAGAGACTGATAACACTGGGTGACAAAATGGGATCTTCAAAGTGCGTCGGTGTTGATGGAATGAGGACGGGGGATGACAAAATGGGATCTTCAAAGTGCGTCGGTTTTGAAGGACTGAGGACGGGGGATGACAAAATAGGATCTTCAAAGTGCGTCGGTGTTGAGGGACTGAGGACAGGTGGTAACTCAATGGGATCGTCATATTCCGTCTTTTGGTACGGAAAGGACAGGACACTATACTTGGTCCTCTTGGCTGGGGGCTCCTCTTCAGCATCACTGTTCTTTGTCCTCTTTCCATTTATGCCAGTCACAGATGTCACATGAGCCGCGTCCTCTTCCAAACCTACCTGATGATGTTGCAAGGTACCGATAGGTCTGGACTTCTCTGGACGCAAAATGGGCTCTTCCTGTTTGTCAAGTCCAGATGGGAATTCAACTGAATTACAAGGAGCCATGTCTTCTTGGGGCTTCTGAGCCACCCCTAATTTAATGTTTGGTCGAAGGACCTGGACAACCCGAAATCGGGATCTAAAGTCATTATGGTCTCCATTACCTACCTCGTCTTCACTGGAGCTGTTGGTAGAGCTACCACTGGAGCTGGTAATATTGCTATCAGTGGAGCTGGTAGAACAGTCCACAGACTGCGGAGGTGAACTATACTTCAACTCCTCTCCGTGGTCTTCAGAAACCATGTCGGCTTCATTTAACCACAACTTACCGTGTTCCTCACCATTATCTGGACGTCCCTCCAACGTTGGGGATCCATCTGCTGGAAGCGCCATGGTATGGGCTGTGAAGAAAAGAACAAAGCCAAAAAAGCTATAAATCTGTATCTTGGAAAAAATCACAAAAGTCCAAAGCAATGTTTAGAGGGAACACTGAAATACCAACAATACAATAACCCAGCTTTGTGAATGTGTTTGTTTTTCTTGAATATATTTAATTAGCAATATTAATGCTATGCCAGATGTGATTATACAACAAGAACGGGAATTAAGAGATAAAATAAATAAAGCTTATCTTTAGTCACACAAAAAAACAGCAAAAGACACAATTTTACATAAAAACCAGAACAAACTCTAAAACTCATTGATCAAACACGTATAAACCATCAGCACTCAGACAAGCAAACTTGCAGCTTCATCTTGGTACCAATCAATCATTAAACACAATAAATCAAATGTAGATTTATTGGTAATTCATCCCTAGCCATAAACTCTTAAAATAAAATAAAACCCTGCAACAAAATGGATTCACTAAAAGTAATTTTATCAAACTAAAGTAAAGTGTTTTCCAATCACCACTATTAATATTGCTGACTCTTTCTGAAAATGTAATCAGCGTGAAAATATATTACAGCTCCAAACATGCAAAGGACCAACACAGCATTTCGCAAACAACTAATTATTCAAAACTCCTCTTTCTTAGAAAAAGCAAACTAAGCAATAATGGTTTAGTAAATATTAACTAAACTACTTAGAAATAATACAGGACAAATATGTATCTAAAAACTTTTCTAATATTCAAGTATTAAGGTTTTATTTCAAGCAACGTATCCAAGGAGACCAAATGTGTTATTGAGGCATTTTTTGAAACCTGGACCAGACACTGACTACTTATTCCAAAGATCTGAATAAAACAAAACGGATCTTCTAAAACCAGAAATAACTTTTTAAACCACATAAACAACGTCAAACCCCTGCAATCCCTCCAAGATTTTAACTAACAAATGAATCACAACTGGACCAACTGAAACTGAGATGATTGTTTTTCTAATGAATTTTAACATTCACTGTTAACATTCAAGTGACTTCTGAAAATGATACGTCACTAAAATGCAATGGAACAAAAGGCTGTTTTTCTGGTCTTGAGTAATTACAATAAACTAAATAATTTAGTTACTTTGTGAAATCAACAGGCACACATTGATTGTTCTTTAATGACTTTTTATAAGAATAAAGCTGTGTGTTGTTATTTAATCAATGTATCCATGGAGACTACATATAACACATTTTTCACAAAGCTGGAGGACGCGCATGTTTGCAAAGTGTTCCTTAATTTTTTATTGAAGTCATTTTAAATAATGTCACCAATGTATCCATGGAAACTAAATATGTTTGTCTAGGCATTTATCAAAAAGAAAAAAAGGGCAAAGAACCATCCAGTTTACCAAGAATTGGAATCCAAAGTTATCAAAGATGATTTTCACAAATAAATCATTATTTTGTTTGTGAAAATTAGCTTTGATTGATGATCACTACGACTATACACGATTCATTGCCTATTAATGGTCTATCATTAACGAACACACACACTTACAATGCTTATTACTGGGGCGACAGTGGTAGGAGTTTGCCCTGCAATGGTCCGCCTCTGTCGTTGTGTCCTTGAGCAAGACACTTCTCTCACCTTTAGCTGGAGTTTATTGCTGGCACGATACAACATCTGTGGCTACAATCCATTAGCTTATAAACATCAGTGTGTGAATGCGTACATGAATGGAAATTTTATGTAAAGCTTCCTAACAAACCGTTAGTCTGATGTCATTACCATGGAAACCAAGTATGTTTGTCAGGGCATTTAAAAAAAAAAAAACACCACATCAACATGTCCCTATCTTGAAAAAATAATGAAACTAAACAATTCAAATAAAGGTTATTATAAGGGTAAACACTATTTTTTAAAATGTTTTTAAAAAACATATTAAATATTTAAGGCATTTAATTTTGCGTGTCCATGGAAACAGAGTGTTTACCACGGCATTTTTCAAAAAATAACGGTCAAAAAACAAGCTAATTTTTCAGGAATTTGAAGTTAATTGAACTAATTTGACTATAATTCGGTAAAATGCATATATTTCTTAAATTATTACACCACAGTTTAACATTCCCGACATTTCCAGCGAAATTCAGTAAAGAAAAAGGCTCATTAGTTAACTAGTTAGTTAGATCTATGCTAGCAAAGAATGCTACTCGTCTTTTTTTTCTACAGCAGTCAGTATTTCTTTAAAACACACACGAACGCAAAAAATAAACTAAACAAGTCACTAATATCTTAGTAATAACTTGCTTTGGTTTATTAAAAATAGTAGAAGAATGATTTGAACCTTCCAGCTGGTCACCCTGCTGCTTCTTCTCCCGGTCAGGAAACGTCTTTCGCAGGTTTGGTATCCACGGGTTTCTTCAGCAAGTGCGAATTTCAGCAAGTTCTTCTTCAGCAAGTTTTGCACAGCAGATTCTCGACAAGCTCAAACCTTCCGAGGCTGTAAAGGCTCCTTCAGGCGTCTCTGTCAAAAGTCCCGTAGCAAAGGGGAAAGAACTCAGAACGTCGGCGTCATTTATAGGCTCGAGGACGCTAACGTCGTTGCCATGACTTCCATTGACGAACGCACGCGCTGGTGCGTGAGAGAAATTGGACCACAAATAACGGAGATTTTTTTTTTTCTTTCGAAATGTTTTATTGTTACTTGGGACGTTTTTTAAAACATGGCATTGTACAGTTATACATAAATGTTTACTTATCTGTTAATAAATACAATTCCTTAATTAAGTTAAACTAAAAGAGGATAAGAACAAGGACATTAAAACAATAACTCTGTATGTTTAAAAGTTGAGCAGGACCGGGGTGACTCCTTACGAAGTTCGGAGCCGTCCGGTTCTTCCAAGCAGCGCTGCTGCTCAGAGGGGATCCCCGCCCTGAAGCTCCTTCCCGCCTGCCTCACCCGGGGAGCCAGGCCGCCGCTGCTGGGACCTCCGTCCGTGAAGCGCCGGATCCTTCGTTCAAGGAGGCGCAGGCGATTCTTCTTTGTGGCTGTGTCCATACTTATATAATGTATAACTACCTTATACATTATAAAAGTGTTATTGGGGCCTGCCCATAGCAATGCATAAGGAGAGCAGTACTGACTTGTGAAGTCAGCAGCATGTGGGACATCACTAGGATGTTTTCTATAATTGACTTACTCTTTCAGTATACTAAACACGGCTAATAAGTAAAATAAATAGCTAATAGCTTATTTAAGCTAAAATGCTTAAATGCTTAAATAAGCATTTAACTGTATTTCTGAGCTCTGCACACACCATTTTTGTCTCATCACTGCAATTACTGTGAGTGAGCTACAAATATGAATCGCGGTACTATAATGGGAGAAGACAAATAGTTCTCTCAGATGCTTCAAACGGTTTTTCAATACGTCTCTCGGTTCCTGAACGGCAAGCAGTTGTTCAGGCTGCTTTTTCCATGTAAACCAATGGGGTGTCTCACAAAGATAGAAATCTTTTTCCTCCTCTCTGTGTCACACACACGACAGTTAGCAGAGGATTGATAACCATAGCAACGGAACACAGGAGGCGATTGGCTGCTGGTTAGGACTACAAATACGCATCACTGTAGTTCTAATCAACACTCAGTTAAAACAGAGGGCTGAGCTGCCATTTAGAGCTACTGGCTGTTTTGGCCAGTAAATAACGGATTTAACCCAAACACTGTTAGACATTTTAATTAGTCTGGTCATTTAATATGAAGCTTATGTTTTTTTTCAAAATAAAAGCCTCAATATCCCCCTCAAGTTAATGCACCGCCTATGGCGGTGCAATAATATTAGCATGCATTATATTTTTCTCTCAGGTTACGGAACTGCCTTGCTCAGCAAGGCAGTTCATTAGCATTAGCCTTTTACCTTAAATAAGCTATTAGCTATTTTCTTACTTATTAGCCAAGTTTAATATACTGAGTGGAGTAAGTCAATTACAGACAACATTCTAATGATATCCCACATGCTACTGACAGCATTTAGAGAAAGATATGTTCAGCCTGCTTTGATCAGAAAAACTAACTGCTTCAAACAGTTACAATTCTGTCTCCCTCTCTGTCTCACTCACATGACAGCTAAGCTGCTCTTTAGAACTACAATGACTGAAGGTTAGAACTACAACATGGCGGACACTCAGTGCCTACAAAAGAGGTCTGAGCTGAATGTCAGAACTACAAACATGGAGGAACTGTCAGTTACTACAGAGGAGGACTGAGCTGGCCTTTAGAACTACTTGTGTTTTGGGCTTTTTATAACTGATTTTACCCAATCATTGTTACACATGGGTTTAGTGTGGCAATTTAAAATTAAGTTTAATGAAAATTTCAAAATAAAAGCCTTGAATATTTTTACATTATGTAATTGCTCTTTTTGGCTTTATTTGACTTTTTCATCCAAAGCACTGATACACATGGGATTAGTTTGGCCCTTTGAAATGAAGCATACTGAAAACTTCAAAATAAAAGCCTTGAATATTTTTACATCACATAACTGCTCTTTAGAGCATTATATAACTGGTTCAACCCAATGACTATTAGACATGGGATTAGTTTGGCCCTTTGAAATGAAGCTTAACAAAAATTTCAAAATAAAAGACTTGAATATTTTTACATAATTTAATTGCTCTTTTGAGCATTATATAACTGATTTAATCCATTGAGTGTTATACATGGGATTTGTGTGGCCCTTTGAAATGAAGTTTAACAAAAATTTCAAAATAAAAGCCTTGACAAATTTTACATCATGTAATTGTTCTTTTTGGCTTTTTTCTTTTTTACTTTTTCATCCAAAACACTGTTACACGTGGTATTAGTTTGGCCCTTTGAAATTAAGCATACTGAAAATTTCAAAATAAAAGCCTTGGATATTTTTACATGACATAACTGCTCTTTTGAGCATCATATAACTGATTCAACCAAATAACTATTAGACATGGGATTAGACTTGTCCTTTGAAATGAAGCTTAACAAAAGTTTCAAAATAAAAGCCTTGACAATTTTTACATCATGTAATTGTTCTTTTTGGCTTTATGTGACTTTTTTTTAATCCAAAGCACTGTTACACAATGGAATACTGTGGGCATTTAAAATGAAGCTTACTGCAAATTTCAAAATAAAAGCCTCAATATACCCCTGAGGTTAGTGCACCGCAGCAGGCGGCGCAATAATATTATTCTGCATTATGTTTTTCTCTCAGGTTGCTAATGCTAATGAACTGCGCAAGGCAGTTCATTAGCATTAGCACTAGCGTTTTAGCTTAAATAAGCTATTAGCTATTTATTTTACTTATTAGCCGTGTTTAGTATACTGAATGGAGTAAGTCAATTATAGAAAACATCCTAGTGATGTCCCACATGCTACTGACAGCAATCACGCTAACATTAGCATGTTTGCTAATTTTAGCTGATACACTTACTTTATCATACTGGATGGTGCATGTCCATGTTAGTAAACATTCTTGTGAATCTCCTCATATGACTGCAGCTTTCTTTAGCATTGATGCTAATTTCTAGCATCAGAACGCTGGGTCCAAACCAACGGGCACACTTTGGCAGGCCCCGGTTAAATTTCTTCAGGAATTTTCTAGTTAACAGCTTTTATAGCCTATAATAACATTATATTAGCTGTTAATGACTTATTTTAACTGAGATGCTTCGCTTTGAAAATAATTAAACTTTAAGACTAAAATGGAAGAGGAAAGAATACAGCAAACTCAAACCCCGAATCACACGTCACAGAATGACGTCAATGACCGCCTGAAACAGTCTTTGAATGTAATGTAGGCCTTCTGCGATCATTTGGTCACTAATCATTTTCTTTGTCTTGCAGGTAAATGCTTGTAAACACAAAAGCCATTAAAGATAGGTTATCCTTTCTGAAATGGACGAGCATCGCTATGCAGGATAAAAAGAGAATTTTTAGTCCGGGTCTTTATTTAAAGGCCTGTATGAAAAGGAGGAGGATATGTGGCCTCTGATTGGCTCAGCTGGTTATTGGTATTAAATGACGGCAATCTGTGTCATGTGACTAAACTTTAATAGTCACGTGACATTTGATATAGCTATATGATGTTGCTATATAGAAATAGATATTTAAATCTTCATCACTGTATTTTTTATACAGTCTTTGAATGCAGACTGTATAAAATCTGCATTTTATACAGTCTATTTGCGATAATTTAGTCACTTTGTCTTTTCTTTGTCATGTCAATATTTGTAAAAACAAAAACAAAATATTCTACCAGTTTATAAAATGTATAATTACATTACAAAAAAAATGTCATTACAGGAAATCTTAGTGACAGGGCCTATAAATGAAAGTATATATAATTAAACTCAGGGGCGATTCTAGGATCTGACCTTTAGGGCTGCTGAGCCCCCAGCAGGGATAAGACCCATGAAAAGATATTTGTTTGTTCAGTTTTCTAAATCTAACTGCTTATTTACATACATTCACAAACAAAATAAAGAGACATGTTGTCAGTAATTCATAGAATAAAAGAACAATGTTCATTTTACTCAAACATAAACCTATAAAGAGTAAAATCAGAGAAACTTTTCATTTTTTCCAGAGGTGTATATACTCAGTTTGAAATAAAATCTCAACATTACATCATGCCTGCCAACATCTGCTAACATTAATGAGTTCAATCAATGCATTTTTATGACAGGCTAAATGTGTCTTGGGCATTGTGATTCTTGATATTTTTTGTTCAATGGCTCTTTTGTTCTTTTATTTGTAAATAAGATTCTTAATCTTTTATTTCTGGCCAGTGTTCACTCTTTTGTTTGTCCATTATTCTTTTCACACCCATATTTCCCATGTTTTGTCCTTTATCTCTTTTTTCATGCAGCTCTCCATGTCCTGTTAGTTCCTCCCAGCTTAGATCAGCTTGATCTGTTTCTTTAGACTCCGTGGGAACAGAATGAATGTGAGAAGAGATTCTGAATTTGAGGTTATTTTTAAACCATAAAACTTGATCAAACTTTAATGTTTTTAAACCATAAAAGTTGATCAAACTTTAATGTTTTCTTTTGTTTGTTTTTATATGACTTGACCTCAGATAACTTGTTTGTACCAGGCTTCATGCCAATGAGTTTAAATAGCATAAAAAAGGAAATCAAATGATTGTCCTTCTGCTCTAAAGCAGATTTATCATCTCAAATGATCCAAATCTGATATCTGAATAAAACCAAAGCAGTGACGGCAAAAAAAGCTTTTATTGAAATTTCTTACAACTTAATGTTATTTTACTCTATGATCAGCTTAATAACTTTCCATGCTTTCATAAATCAAGTAAAAGTTACACAAAAGACTAAACAGAATACAAAAACCTCCAAAATACACCATGACATCATAATTAATAAAAATAACATGACACTGCGAAATATATACAAAAAATTTAATATCTTCCTCATGCTTTCACAAATCAAGTGAAAGTTACACACAAAATAAAACAGAACACAATAAGCTGAAAATACATCTATTATATTACATCATAATACATAGAAATAACCTGACGCTGCAAAATATTTGACATTCTTTAATATCTTCCTCCTGCTTCCTGTCTTGTAAATAAACACCATAATTTTCACCCTGTTGTGAGACTTTTCTTTAGCATTGTGATGACTGTGAAATATAAATTTAATCTTTAAATGTACACATTTGTTCAATTTTTACTCTTCAGAAACCAACAAAATGTGTGTTTTTGCACTGAGCAGGAGCCACAATGATCTTTTGTAATTCCATCAGATTATGCAGCATATCTTCTTCATTCCACACATTACATACACATTATTACATAAAAACATGCTACCATGACTTTTTTTTAACAATATTAGTTTCTGGACAGAGGAAATGAGCTGAACACATTCTTCAACAGGTTCAGTCCAGGAACAAGCTCATCATCTTCCTCTCCTGTCTGCAGCCAGACAGATTTCTCATCCTCCTCTGACCCACAGCTTTCCTGTCAAACCTCAGATGTTCCATCTTCCACCTCAGTCATGGACTCTTTTGCTTCCACAAGTTTGTCTTTAACCACATCAGGAGACGCTGCTGCTCCCTTTGCCTCCACCTCCAACTTTTCTGTATCTAGAAGTCAGGTGAAGAAGCAGCCGGAGAGACTGAACAGGAACGAGGCTGCAGGTCCAGATGCTGTCAGTCCCAGATTCCCTCTGTGGGATTCTGCAGCATCTCTTCAACCTTTGCCTGACCCAAGAGGAGGTTCCGTTGTTGTGGAAGACATCCTGTCTGGTTCCGGTACCGAAGAAAAGTCACCCATCAGTCATAATGACTGTAGACCTGTTGCCCTGACGTCCCACATCCTGAAGGTCCTGGAGAGACTCCTGGTGGCCCACTTGAGTAAGCAGACGATCACATATCAGGACCCCCTGCAGTTTGCTTATCGTCATGGAGTTGGAGTTGATCAGACACCTGCTTCAACAAACCCACTGTCATCTGGACAAAGCAGGCAGCACAGTGAGGATCAGGGTCTTTGGTTCCCAGGTGCATTGAACACAAATCAGCCTGATCTGCTCTGTTAGAAACTCCAGAAGACACAGGTGGAGGCCTCAACAATCACCTGCATCTGTGACTACCTGACAAACAGACCACAGTTAGTGAGACTGAAGGACTGTGTGTCTAACCAGGTGGTCAACAACATGGGAACACCACAGGGCACTGTACTCTCACCGTTCATTTTCACCCTCTACTGTTCAGACTTCCAGCACAAGTCCGACTTCTGTCATCTACAGAAATACTCAGACGACTCTGCAGTTGTTGTGTATCAGAGGAAGACAAGAGGCTGAGTACAGATATCTGGTGGATCACTTTGTGGCCTGGTGAGGGAACAATCATCTAATCTTGACTGTAAACAAAACAAAGGAGATGGTTGTTGATTTCAGGAGAAACAGGAAACCCTATTTCCATCATGGGAGAAGATGTGGAGGTGGTTCAGGAATATAAATACCTCGGTGTTCATCTGGAACACAGACTGGACTGGAGACGCAACAGAAGGCAGGAACCACATGGACAAGCCGTCTACAAAAAGAGACAGAGCAGACTGCACTTCTCCAGGAAGCTAAGATCCTTCAAGGTTTGCAGCAAGTTGCTGCAGATCTTTAAGTCTGCTGCTGAGAGTGTCATCTCTTCTGCTATCATCTGTTGGTGCAGCAGCATCAGAGCCAGGAACCTCAAAAGGCTCAACAATCTGATAAAGAAGGCTGGATTGGTTCTGGTTCTGTTCTGGAGATGACTGTGGAACCTCTGGAGATGACGCAAAGAAAGATTCTTCAGAAGAGTCAAGAAAGCTATGGACGACTCTGACCGTCCTCTTCATGAGTCTGTATGGGGAAAACAGAGTATCATCAGTCAGAGGCGTCTTCAGGTTTGCTGCAACACAGACAGCTACAAAAGATCTTTCCTGC
Organism: Xiphophorus maculatus; assembly: GCF_002775205.1. NCBI lineage: Eukaryota > Metazoa > Chordata > Actinopteri > Cyprinodontiformes > Poeciliidae > Xiphophorus > Xiphophorus maculatus. Next base: position 7,894,136 of record NC_036449.1, read on the forward strand.
TGACAGCAATCAGTCATCTGCAATAACTCTTTGAAGAATCTGAATTAATGAGCTACAACTACATTTCATTTCCCTTTGGGATCAATAAAGTCAAAGCATGTTTGGGTAATTCTTGCACACTACTCAAAGTTTGATAGAAAAAAATATTGAACAATTGGAAGTTATGGTGGAAACATTTTTGTGGTTTCAATGAAATGAAACAAAAAATGTAAAAAGTTAATGAAGTTTCGCTTTTCCTGTGCAGTTTCACCTGTTTGCAGCTCGTTTTGCTGTTTGCTGCGCGTTTGCAGTTGTCGGCCACAGTTTCTGATCAAGTCATTATCTCCTCAACCTTCACCATCATCTGTTACAACCAGTAGATCAGTAGATGGACAAAGTAACCTGCTGTAAGTGTTGGTCAACTCATGCTTGGTTTGTTATTGAAGGACCTGCTTCACATGGTCCTTCTTTATTCTGTGTCCTCAGGTGTCCCCCTGTTGCATCAGGAAACTTCATCTTGGGATTTCCAGCAGGATTTTCTGAGTCCCTTCAGTCCTCTGTGTCTTCTCTCTCCTGATTGGTCCAGTGCTGCTGGTGATGCTGGAGAATCATCACATAATAATACACACATTCCTTAATATCTGTCTAAATAACAGATGATTGAAAGTGACTTTCTCATCAAGTCATCAGGTCCTCACCTTTTCCACAATCTGTTACAACCAGTAGATCAGCAGGTGGAGCAGGTCGTCTTGTTTAATTGTTGGTCAACTCAAGTTGAGGTACATGAGTTGACGGAGAAATGAAATAAAGAGAAAACATAACACAGTTAAAAAAAGAGAACATGGACAGAAGAAAGAACAGCTTTGAAATTTGACCTCAATTTCATCCATATTTAAAATTGCTAGCCAGCTAAAAATAGGTTTTTTACTTTTTTTTGTTAACTGGGTTCTCTTATCTTCCACTGTCTGACTGGTGGTGTTGAAGGTGGAGGTTTACAGGCTGACGAGATCCAACCTGGAATGATCAGAGAATCAGAGATCTGCCACCAGCATCATGTGACGGTAGAATGCAAAAACTTACAAGCGGTGTGAAAAACAAGGGATCCAGAAGGCAGGAACCACATGGACAACGATGAAAGAATCCAGCGATGAGCAGCTAAAACCTGAAAGATTAAAAACTGGGAGACTGGATTAGTAGACGAACAGGACAGAATAATTTACTATATTGGAAAGCAGCGTGTAGGGAAGCACCACTATTACACCCTGAAACAGGACGGAGTTGAGAGGAAAACACAAAGACGAAGAAAAGCCCCGGTGCAAGGCGCTACCTAAGGCTTCCTCAGTCCTGCCAGAAACCTTAACATCTAAAATACTAAATTTAGCAGCGGAACAAAGGAAAGCCCCGGTGCAAGGCGCTACCTAAGGCTTCCTCAGTCTTCCTAGAAACCCAATGGCTTTAATAAAAAACATGAGAGAAATGATGATGTTCTAATGTGACTTCCCAAATAGGTCTTCAGTTTTTACAGATCCCAATCTAATCAGAGTCACTTGACAAGACGTAGTGAGGTCTAAAAAACACGTGTCTGGAACTCTGTCTTGCTGTAATTCCGCTAGATGTTGAAGGTATTGCTTCCTCTACTGTGTCCTCTTCAGTCCCCATCCACAAAAAGAAGTCAGGGTATGACAAAGTTGAATTTTCAAAGTATGTTGATGGTGAAGGACTGAAAACGAGGGGTGGCAAAATGGGATCTTCAAAGTGCGTCAGTGTTGAGGGACTGAGGACGGGGGATGACAGTCCAGGATCCTCACACCACGTCCAAGGTGAGAGACTGAGGACAGGTGGTAACCCAATGGGATCTTCATATTCCGTCTTTTGGTAGGGAAAGGACAGGACACTATACTTGGAACATTTCTAATTTTTAAAAAAATGTGGCTGATGTTCTTACAGAGTTGAAGTGCATTAAACTGTCGTCTATTACTGATGTCTTTATAGTGGCTATGTGTAACATACTTCACCCTGAGCTTTAAACTTAAGCTATTTATTTATTGAAAACAAGTTGAACAATCCTTTATGTTCTTCGCAGTGTAAGTGTACACTCCTGCATGAGATGACAGAAGGGGATCCGACATAAAAAAATGGCTTACATATACTGTATATATATATATATATATATATATATATATATATATATATATATATATATATATATATATATATATATATATATATATATATATATATATAGGGTGAAAGGCTGACAAAGTAACTGCAAACTGTTTTCAGGCCCGGCATTCTCCACACACTAAAAGGATTTTAAGTAATTTTTCCGTCAGTGTAGTTGCTTGACGCCATTTTGTGCAACTTAATTAGAGTACGAGCACAAATATATGAGTCAAAGTCAGTGTGTTCCATTAACTTGTGATGTATTTCAAAGAAAACTCTGCTGTTGGACAATTAGGGAACCGTTCTCCTCTTAGCTGTCCACAAGCTTGGCATTGCAATTACAGATCAAATGTCCATTTATAAAGGCTGCATGGCGGTTGTGTCACTTCAGAGATAAATGAGTGCTTATGTGGGTTTTCTCCAGGTCCACTTGTTCCTCCGACTGGCCTGAAATATCCATCAATCCTCCAACAAGCTAAAAATACATGTTAGGTTATCTGACTATAAATATATAAATCTTACAGAGCCTTCTTTGCGTATATCCCAGGTTGAAATAGTCTACCTCTAAATATCAGATTTGCACTCAACACTGGAACACTTTAAATCTTTACTGTAGGCACATGTTATTTTAATGGTCTAAAATGTCTTATTGTATCTATTTTTAATTTCTATATTCATTGCATCGTTGATGTGTACTTTATTTGTTTTAGTTGCTATGTTGTTCGTGAAACACTTTGTGTGGTGTGAGTTCTCGGAAATGTCACATCAATGAACCTGACCTAAATGTTGCAGCCATTTTGTCTCGTTTATTTTTCTGTGTTGGACATTCCAGACTCAAATGGCTGACTTCATAAGCAGAAAAAAATCTGTCTTGAATACTGTAGCCTGTAGCTATATTTAGCTTAGCTGCCATTAGCTTTAAAAAAACAGGACATTTTAGAACGTTTTGAGGTTATTTTATATTACTTAGTGGTAAGAATGGAAACAAGAATAACCAAGAGAGACAAGCTCACCTTACTTGACCGTCAGTGATTGAAATACTCATTGGGATGAACTTTGAACAGTTCAAACCATAGGAGGATTTAGCTAACGTGTAGTATACACTTAGGCCTGCTCTGTGTCAAACAGCTTTTCATCTCTGCCCAGAACATAACCAACAGTGAACAGAGGTCTGTTAGACAAGATGACCGGAGCTATTCGCCCGGGTACGTCTGTGTAGGGAACAGTTAGCTGCTCGACCCCCTTCTTACAGTTAGCAAGTCTGCCTTGGAAAGGCAGCTTGGAAAGTTGCATCAGGCTAGCCCAGGCGACCAGCAACAAAGCTGCGTTTCTAAGCTCAGCTTCTTGACATTAACCTGTTTCCGTTTTGCTCATATTTTGAGTTATTTATCTTTGCACAGTTAGCTAACTGCCTTCTAGCTGAGGCAGATGTGATGTAGATCAGAGGGTCATTGATAGGTGTCTGTAAAACACGATGACATCCAGAGGAGGACCAGGACTGGCCACCCATAAGTTAAGGATCCAAAGGTTGAGTTAAGTTTTAAATTGATCTGGTTCACTGTAATTGATTGTAGGTTTGGATTTAGATGCCGAAACAGAATAAAAGGCACTTTAACAAGGTAGTACTTCCTGGGCGTCCAGAGTAATATTGCAACTAATTTGTTTTTCACATTGTGAACCCTGATCAGTTTGTTTTGTTTCCCAGCTGCATGCCTTTCTTCTCCCTCTGGCTCACAACATCCAGTCCTTCAGGGGACTGTGCAGTAATTAGCTAAAGTTGTATTTCTTCTCCTAACCTGCTGCATTACAAACGTGGCTTTTTTTTCTATTCTTTTTTTTTTTTTTTGCCATTCGCAAGTACATAAAAAAAAAATAAATAAAAAATTCCTTTTTCATCTCGCTCATGAGCGCTCCGGTGAGATCAGCGGCGCGTGGGCGTCGGAGCCAAAGATGTGTAGAATTACAGTCTGACTGTGTGCGGCTACGGAATCAGTCAGTCCAGAAAATAGCTGCGAGCTTTCAGGTTTCGAGCATCACAGGAAGAACTTGGCAACAACTTTCATCTCTGAATCCCTGTTTCCATTTCAGGTGGAGCCCTTGCCGAGCCGCCGGGCCCTCACAACCGAGAGACAAATCAAGCTTCTGATGTGTTTTACCCAAAAATACAACAAACTGGTTTAAGGTTGCGGGGTTTCTCAACATGTTCCTGCTTCTGCTGTGAAACGGAGTGGACACTGAAATCACTAAACCAACTAAAACCTGCTTTTTCCTTTGTCTAATGAAGACTTCTGCTTAAGTTCAAAGTTTTTACTACAGCTATCAGTTTAGTATAGTAGGACTAACTCCTGGGAAATGGTATTCACTTTCATGACACTGCTTGAACATTGTTAGAAGTTTGACAGTGGTGGAGAGTTAATCCAAGGTGCTTTTGATTTAAAGTTTTGTGAGTTGTTCAGAAATGCATTTGTGCCGCGGTTGGAAAACGAGCCATTTAGAAACGCAAAGCACAAACAGGCATCTAACTGCATAATTTATGTATCCCCATTTTTTTTATTACTCCACAGGCTTGGAAAGTTGGGAAACAAATGTGCTACTTTTATAGAAGCTAACTAATCCTGTTACATAATACAAATGTATCTAATCTAAATGTATTTATAGCTGTCTGCAAGTGTCCCATTGTGCCATGTATCAAAGTAAACACATTCAAAAAACGAAATTATTTTCTATCCATCTATCTACAGTATATGTCTGTCTGTCTGGATATAAAAGCATGTTTTGTTTTAAATTAGTGAAAATGCCTTTTGTTGGGATATGATAAGGTAAAAAATAAAACTGAACATCTCCACATCTCGTCACAGTAAAACCAGAACCTTCAGCGCACCTTATTGGGGTTTTATGGGCTGGAGCAACATAAAGTGAAGCACAGTTGTGAAGCAGAAGGAGAATGATAAATGATTCAAAATGACTTAATACATAAAAATCTGAACAGCATGGCATTGCTATTCAGTCAACACTTTCTTCTACATTTTGCTGCTGGCGCAGCTGGGGGGCCTTTCAGGGTTTGTCTCCAAAAGCTTTGCACGTGTGAGCTCAGTCGGATCAGATGGAGAGCATCTGTGAACAACTGGTTTCAAGTCTTGCAACTGATTCTTAATAGGATTTAGATCTGGACTTTGATTGGGGTAGCTAAAATGCTGCTGTTCTTTTTCCACTTATTTAGCGGCTTCGGCCCGGTGTTCTTCTAATGTCCCACAGTGTCCAGCTCCATTCATCTTCCTGTCAGCTCTTACCAGCTCCTTGCCCCTGCTAAAGAAAAGCATCACCGCATCATAAACCTGCCACCATCTTGTCTCGCCATGGGGATGACGTGTTCAGGCTGCGGTGTTGGTTGTCTCTCACAGTAGGTTCAAATTTGGTTTCATCTGCCTTTTTTGTAACATTTTCTTTATATGTAATATAAATATAATATAATATATATAATCTGTGCATATAGCTCCCATATTTATATTTATACACAATATCTATATCTCTTGCTATAACCCCTTATAGTCCATACATACATAGTCTTGTACATCTGTAAATAAATATTTATATCTCGTAGAGCACTTCTGGATAGATGCAAACTACATCTCGTTGCTTGTACTTGTGACAGTGCAATGACAATAAAGTTGAATTCTATTCTATTCTATTCTATATGTGCCCTACACTAGCCATACTTTGTTTTTCACCCTGTCTGTCGGTGGATCCTTCAAAAGCCTTTAATTCATTTATCTAAAATTAAGGCCTTAAAATGTCTTAAATTCATGACAAGAAAAAAAAATGTCTTATTGCAGGTTTTAAATTTTGTGGTAGCATGCTGGAATGATTTATCTCACATGTTCTATGTAGTTTATTTTTTCTTGTTTGAGTTTTCTGTCAGGCAAAGTTTGAGTCGGACGCCAATATCATCATTAAGTTCTGACTCGGGGCGGTTGAGGCTAACTAGCTCCTAACATATGCTAGCATGTTAGCTAGGGTATGTTTTTATCCTTGCTAGCTACTAAGGATAAAAGTACATCTATCACCAGTTTTCTGGATGATGCTTGTCTTTGGCTTTGGATCACTTCTATTGCGAACACGTATGATGCTACATTAATTGTGGGCAAAAAAAACTTGGCACTACTACTTTATAAAATATGTATATGTGTTTTGTACATTTCTGTTGTGATACAGGTCTTACATTTAATTCATAGTGGTATTAAAAATGTCTTAAAATGTCTGAAATTTGAGTTGGTGAAAACTACAGAAACACTGTCACCACTCTTCTGGTTTTTGGGCCAACTATTTCTCCTGTCAACATATTCCCTTACCTGAGCTGTGGCTTTCTGCAGCTCCTCCAGAGTTACCACAAGTCTCTTGGTTATATTCTGTGCTTCAGGCTCTCCTCGCTCACATCAAGGCACCGTGGGCAGAGAAGCCTCGTAAGCAAAACAACTCATCAAAGAAAGTAGCTGAGCTTCAAACATAGAATGAAAAATAAATGAAAGCAAAGCTATAGCCTCTGAATAGTTCAGGCTTTGTGCTATATTACCTGTAATCCTCGCGAAAACATTCTCTCATTTTCTTCAAAGAGTAATTGTTCTTGGGAAAATGTGAGAAACATCCAGCGAACATTTGTTTCTCTCAGTCCTGACACCCAGATGAGTCATGCAAGGGCTGGGTGGGGGGAACAAAATGAGGAAAAAATTGCACCATTTCCTTTTAAAGTGCTTACAAATGTTTCTTGGATGGGCCACTTGAGCCTTGAATTGGAGCAGAGTTTTCCTGAGTTTAACTCCAGCATCCGCTGGAGACACATGCATTCAAGCTCCATCACGGCCCCCCTGATGCCCGGCGGTCATTCGTTCGGCCTTAACTCAGGTGGCGATGCAGCTACAGTCCAGACTGCTGCCGGTTAATTGCAGCTGAAAAAATGCCGTGCCCTTTCCCTGCACTTCAGGAACAAGGAGGGGTTAATGAAAATATTAATCCACATGGGACGTTCGGTGGAGTCCAACAGGCAAAGCCCATAAAGAAAACAATCCCAACGTTACTGTGACTTCTTGTGTGCCCTTTGCAAGCAGACAGATAATCATACTTTAAATGGTATACGAACTGCGCTGCCGATGGACCGGTGTAGAGGCTGAAAGCTCTGATTCAAGGTAGAAATTGATTTTTGGGGGGGTTTAATGGAAGGACGGCTGCCTTGACTTTCTAATAAACTCACATTATGGCAAGTTATTGATGTAAAAAGGTAAAGTAATCCATCGTGAAGGCAGCACTGTGCTTTTGTGGAGAGAGCATTACAGTTTTTAAGCAAAAGGAGTTCCACATTTTGAACTCAAATGAGTACACTGACAATTATGCTCTTGCTTTACCTCTCCTGTTGGGGTGAATCGAGACTTACCATAAATAGGAGCATGTTTGGAGTTATTTATCTTTGTACAGCTCCCTTTGATAGATTGTTGACCTGACCAAGTTGTGCTTATATTTTACAAATTCAGCCACCTCCATCACCCCGAACAAGACAATCTTGATCTCTCCAGTATTGCTAGTAAAGTGAATCTTCTGGTGATTTTGCTCTGTTGTAACTTGAATAGCATGAAAAACAGTCTAAAATGAAAAACCTCCATAATAGTCTTATATTTCTAACCTTTAGACTCTCTGAACTGAGGCGGCAGTCATTTGAAAAACATATATACTTCCTTACTTTTACATTTACCAGTCTGTCACATTTGTCAGAGGAAAATTTGATCCATTTCTCAGCTGAAGCTGGAAGAAGTTTGACTGGTTTCGTTTCTGTACCGCCTGTTTCTAGCGTCTCTGGGCTCTGACTCGGCCCAGGACTTTCTTCATTGCTTCTCAGGCGGTATTTCAGTTCTCAGGCGGCTTTATTGTTTAAGGTCATTGTTGTTTTTATACAGATGGATCTTTCGCTTCATCCTTTGGCGAAACTAAATCCTTCTTAGCTCTTGTTTGGCGCGCGTGGCATGCTTCATGTGGTGCAGTTGCAGTGAAAAAAAGGATTTGTCTGGAATGGCACTTAATGCTTCCAAGTGTCACCTGCTGCATTCCTCAACAGTAAGCCATAAATGCAAATAATTATTGCCTTTATTTAGCCAGATTTTAAAAACTTAATTGAGGTCTACAATCCCTCTATTTATGGATTCAACTGAAACCAGACCGACAATCTGACAAAACATAATTTAAATCAAAGGAAATCTCTAAGCCACTCATGGACTAGTGGGTCCAGGATTTTTGCTCGGACACAAAACCTACAGATTGGTCTTTCTTTGTTAACAATCCAGCTATCCCCACCTCTTAGTAGCTTTCACACTTCAGGAATGGTATTGTTGGTGAGAGGCAAATTAAAGATAAAAGTTAAAGGTTCAGCGATAATATCAGCAAGCCCACCTTAAGAAAGAAAGGATCAAGCTTATCTGGACCAGCAGATTTGCTTGTGTCGACATTTTTTAAAGCTCTTCAAACCTCCGACACAGAGAAAGACATGAAGCTAAAAAACCCGGAGCGCCTCAGGCACAGAGGAGAGATGCTGACTGGAAATCCTGGGCTACTGAATCAGATTGAACAGATTCAAAGTGTTTGCTAAAACGGTCAAGAATTGCTGTTTTGACTGTAATGACATGACCTCTACCATAGGTCATTTCTATAAGTGGTAGATTTGATCACTTTGCATAAATTCTTAGGATTAGGTTAGAAAGCATGAAAAAAAAAAAAACTCCCCATATGGCAAGACGTTATATTATTAGATCAGAATGTGGCAACAAACTGATTTTTGTGGAAACCAGCCAAACAAACATGCAATATTTGAACATCCGATACTTCAGTAACTGTTCTCACTTGTTTTTAGATTAGTTGGGATGCAACAGCAAAACTATATAATGTGGAAATTTTCTGGAAAAGATGCTAGCAGCTTTTTTTTGTTGTTGCTCAAACTAAAGCTAACTTAAGAAGATTTGGGAGCAGTTCTCATTCTCAGTTTCACAATAATCATATTTATATATTTACGTATGAAACATTGTATTCATCTAAGATGTTTATTCAGCAACTTGTTCGCCTCTTGTCAGCATGGACAGCGGTGCAGATTTTCCCCAAAGCAGCGCGGCCGCAGCGTGTGTCCGCTGTCCGGCGGTAAGTGTGAAGAAGCATCTCTTCACCGTCTCATTTAGTCGACCCCGCGCACACACACACACACACATACACACACACACACACCCACCCACCCCCACACACCCACACACCTCTGCTCCGGCTTTCTCATTAAACTGTTGTTATTCCCTCCCTGTTTCATGTCGAGTTTCCAGGCGGCTGCACGTAAGACACGTCCAACGGCGGCGAGCTCGTCTTAACGATCGCAAACTGAGTAAAAAGGTTGCAGAGTTCCCTCCGCTGTAGTGACAAGGAAGAGAAAAGAAAAGGGAAAAAAAAACTTTCTAACAAAATCAAAAACACTGTAGGAGGAAGGTGTACCAGTGTCAAGAATCGTTTTTCATGCAGCTTGATCCTTGGAGACAGAAATAGAAATATTTCCTCTACATGTTCTATTTAGATAAAAAAAAAGAATACACTGTTGTTCAGGTGTGAATTTCAGACACTTAACACTTGAAAAGGCATTTAAGAAAGAAAAAAAAAAGTGTTTACCTCCACAAAGTCTTTGTTTTGCTTTTTAATCTTTAGCTCTGCACGTGTCATCTGCTGAGATGTCCACGTTGAAAACACTGTGGCGGAAATAATTACTGAACATGAAGTAAATATATCTGAAAGGGGCTAGCTTTGGAACCAACGTCACTGCATACGACGCGTGTGTCTCGCGCGGTTGCTCGGCGCCATCTTTAAAGGCCACAAACCAAAACAAACTTTATTCCGGCGTTTTCATTGTGTTACCGACCGCAGCAAAGTTGGATATTGGATATCGGCGCTCCGCGGAGTAAGGGGCGTTAAGCTCAAGGTTGATCCGATTTATGAACGCTAATTCCGGCCAGCGGTTCTCTAGCGCTCCCTCCTCAAGCGCTCGGAGGTTCACTTAGGGACCGTCCATTTCCGAACCAAACACTCCTGTAAATAAATGCCTTGTGACCAACTGATATAAAAAAGTGGTAATTCATGGTATTACACGAGACACACTGTCCTGTATTAAAATTTCAACTCATATTCAATATTTTAAATAATTTTAATATTAAATAATGTTTTCTTCAATTGTGTGCCCCATTAACTCAAAATCAGTGTGAAATTGTTCTACTAGACTGTATAGATGAAGCACACCCATCTTTATTACATTGTTACCCCTTTTAAAAAAATGTTTAACTAATTTTATATTTAAAAAATATTTTACAAAAATGTTCATAAAATGTATTACCTGAGATGATCATCACATTTGTTACCTGTAATGTTCAATTACATAAAATTCTAGGACAGGATCTATTTCATTACATGTTCAATTCTTACCTGAAATATGTTAAATACAACAAGTATTTACTTAAAGTGTGATCTATTTCATAACTTTTACTTGTCACCTTTTATTGTTTACTCTGAACTGTTTAATTACACATTAAAGGTTTAAAGGTGGGCTCTTTCATCTGGTTTGCTTGTTACATTAAATGTTTACTGCAAAATGTCTGATTATTATTATTATTATTAAGTCTCCTGATATTAATTTGCCCAAATAGGGAGTAGGACTGTATTAGATCAAGCGTGTCAAACTCAGTTTCATTTTGGACCATATCAAAAACCTGAATGTTCTTAAACGGCCGGTTGTGCCAGAATGTATAGGTAAAGCCAATTAAATTGTTAAAAATATTAATAAACAGCAGTTCCTCCAGGATTTTCTGATTGTTTTTGTAATCAAAATTACATATTTGGCTATGCTAATTTAGAAATATTTGTAAGGAATTTGTAATATATTTGAGCTAATGTATGATGTCAAACGTGACTTTTTATTACTTGCCGTATCGGTCACGGACTATAACTTGACATCAAGTAAGGCTGCGGCAGCAGTCAGTTAAACCCAGTGTTTTGACCAATTTTGAGAAAACTTGTGGTAAAATCAGAATAAATGTGTGTATCTGTTGATTTTGTCTAAATCTTAAGGATTTGTGAAAAACTGGAAGGACTTATTTATGTAATTTGGAGTCTAAAGGGCCACATAAAAAGCTACAGCGGGCCAGGTTTGGCCCCCAGGCCTTGAGTTTGACACGTGCATTAGATGCTGACAGATTACATTCTGGTTTCTTTCATTTACCTGTTTCATTCCACTTTAATACACATAACCTAAACTAATCTGTTTTTATTCATTCATGTGCCACCAAAATCTGGTGCACTCTTAAAAGACATGTTTTTTGTTGTTGTTTTTTTTTAACACATCTTGTGTCGTTTTCTACACTTTATATTCTACTTAAACAACTGGACACTCAGAGTAATGTGTTAAACCATCGACCAATCACGTCGCTTCTTGGGTTTGGAGTTCTGGAACTTTCCACATACCATCGACCAATCACGTCGCTTCTTGGGTTTGGAGTTCTGGAACTTTCCACATACCATCGACCAATCACGTCGCTTCTTGGGTTTGGAGTTCTGGAACTTTCCACATAAAAAAAAAAAAAAAGTCAAGGACGTCGGTGCAGCGGGAAGTAAGAAGGTAAATTAATGTTTTATCCGATAAACTGTCAATAAAGTATAAGTAGAATTTCTTAATGTGGATATTGATTAGTGCTGTTTAGTCAAAGTCAGTCTGTAATGACTCGTATCGCTTTGACATCAGTCACCTGTAAACTCCTAATTTAATCGTGATTTTGTTTCATCGCACTGGGAGCTAATTCAACCGACTGCTTACTTAAACCGGCGATTGGTAAACAGGCTTTCAGGCTAACGGTAGCAAAAATGAACATTTAGCTTTTGCTACTCAGATAGCAAGAGAGGGAACTCTGCATTCGGATCTTTTTTTTTTTTTTAGCTCGTCTGCTCAGCAGTTGTGACGCAATCGACATATCATTTAAGCACATCACTTATTATAAATCCAGACACATTTATCCAAATATTTACATAAATCAAGTAGACAGTTACAAAAATAAGAACTCTAATAAAATGTGAAAGCTGTTAAAGACCTGTTATGAGACATCTAAGTTATTAAAAGTTTGTTTTATGCAGCTATTTTATTATGGTGCAGATTATGATGCAAACACAGACCAATTAGATTGTTTAATCAACAAGCTTTTGTTGTGCCTTGAAAAGTGATAGCTATTTTATTGTAAGAAGTGGATCTAATTTTCTATTATTTTAGTAGCCCTGAACCGTATTCTTTACAGTGACACTCATATCCTTTCATGCACTTTTATTTTCTTAAGACATAAAAAAGGTAGGAAAACATTTTTTGTAAAAAAATTTATTTTATTTTATTTTATTTGTTTTCGGTTATCAATCGTAATTTTCTCCAAATACAAAGTTGTTATTTGAAAACTGCATCAGTAGTGTTGATCTTTAGGGGTTATCTGATGCCACAGTAGTTTTTTTTTTTTTACAGTCTACAGTAGAAGGAGGAATCGGGTCGGTCTTCATGCTTTTTAGTCTGTCGGCCATATTGGATTTAACAAAAATAATTTCTTGCATTTGCAGCTGATGGTCAGTAGTTGATGGTGTATTTTATGATGCATTGGTGTCCACCTCAGTGGTCTGTGTGCTTTGATAACACAAAAATCCACAAGAAGCAGAAGAAAATGGTTTTCAGACAGCTGTCCACTGTGGTGACCACTATGCATGAAAGGGTTTAATATATTTTAATAACATATGTAAAATTGTGATTTGTTGTGACATCAACTTGGTCTCAGTCTCAATGATTACATTTTTGGTACCTTGTAGCATCTTAATATGACAAGCTTTTTTACTCTTATTTCGCTGTTCATATTAGTCTCGATGTTTGCAGTTTTCTGGAGGGCATTCACAGGTTATATTAATATTACCTGTGGATATAGGTAATATATATGTAATATTAATATTACCTGAGAATTAATATATCTATATTGTTGTGTAACACATGGGTGGGGTATATATAAGTCCTGTTGGTAAAATTCTGCCACATTCTAAGACAGTTCCAGAGGTTACAGATCAGATTTGACAAAATGGAAAAAGGATTTACTAAGAGGAGATCTGCAGGTTTTAGTCAATGACTATGCAATACCTGTGATCCAGGAATTTATTTATCAAATTCCAGAGGAAGATTGGGAGGATTTTGAATTGTTACACCTGGATGAAAGCATCAGAGAGAGGACCAAACACGTGTTGCGCTACCTGACGGAGATTTTTTCTGATTTCGTTTTGGACTTACTTGAGTACTTGAAGTACAAATATGGCGACTTAAAAGCCATATTTGGAAACCTGGTTTCTCATGCCTTTGCCCAGGCTATGGGGATCGAAGAGAACTTTCAGGCAGAGTGTACTGAGGTATTTAACATTCTTTTCTCGAAGCATGTTATATCTGTGGTCACGTCTCCTATGGATGATGAAGACCCCATAGCGTTTCTCAAGCTGGATTTAGGGCTCAGTTCTTTGGTGGAACCTGTTATCAGTATTGCTCAAGAACTGATAATGATGAGACGTAGAATTGAAGAACTGAGAAAGTCCTATGAGGAACAGAGAAAAGACACAATATGACTTTTTGTGAAGTTGTTGATGTGTCAAGGCATCAGGGAATCCAAGACATGTTGCTCTCTTGAGTACCTGAAAGAGGCACAGGAATGCATTGTCAAGAAAATCTGTGGTAACATTGAGGGACAGCCAATCGAAATCCAGCAGAAATGGCTTCCAAGCCTGACCAAAAATGTTTTCAGGGACTTAACTAAAACCTTGGGCTGTTCTGCTGGATGGACTCTGGCTTTCATGGAGCATCAGGTAGTCGACGACATAATCGTGTTGTGTCTTGTAAGTCAGCTGGAAAAGCACCAGAAAAAGAGGGGCAGTATTATTACAAGGCTTTTTTCTGGTGCTGGTAAAATCTTGGCAGGGTATTTCACTAAATGACGGGCAATAGTGTCATACCTCTCTGTGCCTCCGTCGGTCCTGTCATCGAGACGCTACTACTAAAACCACTGCCACAGATTTGACAGTTAAGGCATCAGAAGATATTGTTGCTTTGAAAAGAGTCTATGTTCCTGATAAGAAAATGAAGCTGCACTTGGAAGCTTGCTCCGGGGATACAGAAATAAACAGAAAAAAAACATCAGAAGACTTTGATGCTTTTGAAAGTGTCAATGTTCCCCATGACCAAATGGACCTGGATGTGAAAGCAGGCTGTTACAGCGAGGAAATTATGAATTTTGAGGATTCTTCTTTATCAGAAGAATCCTCTTCAGTTGATGAAAACTCAAGATACGAAATTCAAAATGACACAGATGATTTCGACAATGTGGATGCTAAAGACATGGATGCTTCCTCTAAGGATAAGGAAGCTCATTCTGAAAGCACAAATGCTATGTGGACACATTTTAAAGAAATCTATGAGTTTTCTTCATCGGAAGAATCCTCTTCAGCAGAAGAAAACTCAGAAGATGAAATCCAAAATGAAACAGTTGATTTCGACAGCATGGATGCTAATCTTGACCTAGTCATGTACTTCTGAAAAATTTCCAACTAATTCTTCAACTGTTGGATGAATGCCACAATACATTGCATTATGAACTTAAAGGTTTATGGCTCAGTTTTCCGAAGAGATATCTGTACTAAAACATTGTTTTTATTTTTTTAGCACTGTAAAAAATGTACACATTTTTTGTGTTTGATAAAACAGTTTGATGCCTTTTTGGCTCACCATATGAATGTTTTTTGCATGTTTATTCAAATATCAGACGTGAAGAAAATGTTTTCCTTTTTGTGTCATATAGGGATATCTAATTTCATCCAACTTATTTGTTATACTTTTTCCATTTCTAACTTTTATAAATTGTGGGGTACTTACTACTTGTTACCAACATTATACTTTTAATATCGAAGCAACACATAGAGAAATTCCTGTTAGTTTATTACTTAGCAACCCAGATCAATAACCAAACATGGAGAACCAACATTTAGCTAAATCTAGAACTCAACCCACAACTGAAATGATAATTTTATACCAGTAATCCAATTAGAAACGTACTAAGAAATATGTCAACATGTTCCACGATTATTTTTTTCTGTGTTATTTTAAACGTCCAGCAACTAGAGAAATTGATCAATTAGTTATTCCATCTTCTTTTCTTAAACAAAAAATGCTGTTCACATTTTTGGCATATTGTGCCTTTTAATCTCTCTGCTTGTTTTGTGTGCTCACACACATCAGAAACATTTTTAGTCAACAAATTTGTTTTTATGGATCTTGTTTAAAAAGAAAAAAGTAGATGAAGTGAAAAGGATTAAAATACAAAATGAGTTGTGTTTTTTTTTTTTTTGCTGCCAAAAAATAGATACACAGAAACTAATTTGTTTTTCTACTACTATTCAGGATAAAAAAGAAGAAAAAAATCAATGTAAAAAAGAAAAGATTAACTTGCGATGCGACAACAGATGTTCGCACAAAGACAGGAACTGGTCTAAATTAATAATATTCTTTCAGAGCTGCTGCTCTGAATATTATTTTTTATTTTTCAAACTATAAGGAAGTGGTAAAACAGAGGAAACAAAATCTCTGGGATTTGGGTGCACAAAGAAAGGGGGGGGAAAATAAGCAGATTTTGGTTCAGGTTTTAAAGGTTCTTGGTAAAAATGCTTGAAGATAGAACTTATGACCTCCAACCAAGTAACTAATGACACAAGATTGAACGTGTCTTGGGACATTTAGGGTTCTATATAAAGCTAAAACCAGTTAACTTATGGTTGCTGGAAAAGTTTTGGGTCTTTGTTATGAGGTACTGTTGGAAAACATCCTTTTTTATTATTCTCACTCCTTTGTACAACACACTACCACCATCAGTCAGTGTTCTTGGATGTGAAAAGCCTCCAACCTTTCTCTTCTCTGATCATGAAATGTCTTGTTCGGAAAGGATTTAGGTTGTATTTGTGGCAACTTTAAGTTGCCGCTCAAGGCGTCGATTTTAGATCTGCCACTTATTTCTTGGTCCTTCTCAGTTCGCGTTGACGTTAAACTCACTCTGCTCTAGATAGAGGCGCTCATGTTGTGGAATCTTCCGGTTCATGGCACTACCTGCTTTTTTTGGTTGCATCGTCATAATCTGTTTTTTTCCAGCTAATAGGGATTGTTTGGGTGAGACGGTCGAAACTAGGACCTACCTTGTTGGGCGTTCCCAGGAAAACTTTCTCAAACGCAACTCAAAACTGGACTTTGAAGGGACAAGGTAAGCTAATCTCAAATTTCTGGAAAATCTCTGATCTCAGCGGTATTTAAAAAAACAACTAATGGATGGATTAATGCTTTAAAGCCAGGAAAGCTCTGGATACAGGAAACAAATCGATACAAATAAACTCCACTTTTGACACGAAGAGTGTGGCGGTTAGGGTCAGTCAATCAAGCATTAGTGGGGATGTGGGTGTATTTTTTGAGCGTGTGTGTGTACATTTTACAATCAATAAAGAATGAATACATTCAAATTTGCACAAGCAGTTCTTGTTAGTAACTCCACTCCAGAAAAATCGCAACTTAAAAGCACAAAGTCCAAATTTATGCTTACTGATAATAATCATCAAAAAAATTATATAATTAAGTATCTTACAATTAATATTGGAACACAACACAGTAAGGCACAGACTTTTGTGTCCTACAGCGTGATGTTGAAATATGAAGGTCATCTTCTGACCAAACCATCTCTTTCTCCTCAAAGCGTTCTGGCCGGAATGAAAAAAAAAATCGGAGCTACGGCGACATTTTCAAAAGTCATTGTGCTGTTTACAGCTGCCTCCGCATGCTGCGACGCAGAGCCGTTCTGCCTAATAACCACTAAAAGGAGAACTTTCTCAGCAGCGCGCCGTGTAACACAAAAGCAGCTTCAATCACCTTTTGATGAGGAGGAAGGACTGGGGGAAGCAAATTATGTTTTAAGAGGTGAGAAAGCTCTAAGTCATAATACAAAAATACTCCCATGAGCCAGCAAAGAGCTCAGGCTTCTTTTTATTTTTTTTTAACGGTCCTTCTACTTTAGCTGAGGCTGGAGTTTGCGGCGGAGGGGAGCTGTGATTTAAATAGGCAGCCTGCTGGATCAAAGCCCGTCTTGCTGTTCTTCTGGCTGCAAGCTTTCCGCCTGCATGGTGATCATAATTGCTCTTGCTCAGAGGACATGCTGCTTCCGTCAGGGCAATGTCCTGATGCATTAGGACCGTGGAGGCTCGGCTAAGCAGAACCTGCCATAACAGGTACAACCTCCCCTCTCTTCTGAACATCTCGGAAAGTTTGCAGTGGCAAGTTTTACAACTAACGAGAGCGTGTTGGATCAGAGAACACTTCATGATTCGACGCCTACGGCCATCCAGATCCGGATATTTCTAACATATTTCTATGTTCTTCATAATGACGTTAAGCTATGTCCATTTTGAAGGAACCGTGTCGGAATATGTCCTCCATGTACTGAAAGCTTCAAATTTAACAGCAGGAGATGAAAAAACTGGTAGTAAAAGTCGTTCAGGCAATGGACAGTGGTTGTGTGGTGTATTTATGAGCATTCAGCATCTAACTTTTATTTAGCTGGGTATTTTATTTAAAAATACTATGAAACAAATTCTTTGCAAATGCGCATTTTTTTTAAGCTAAGTTGGTCCGACCTCAATCCAAACAAGGTGACAGCCATTTGCAATTTTCACAATGTATTTTTATTTTATTTACTCAAATCAATTGATTTATCACATCTCAAAATGTGACAGCAATTTCCTATGACGCTAAGTCATCTTGATTGATACTGAAAATCTAAGCTAGTACTGATTACATTCTTTATTTTTGTTAGGAATAAAAGTTTTGCACGAAACCAAAGCACAATGATTTCGACGAAAGAAAATCACAAGCTATACATGGTTGGTGAGTGACAAAAAAAAATTGAAATAAACTTATTTTAGACCTGTCTCACATTAATATCAGTAAAACAGATGAGGAGTTCTAACGGTTGTCGTTCTTGCGGCAACAACAGATTTTTTGGGGGGCATGGTGAGGTTGGGGGGTTCTCTTGGGCACAGAGAAGGGATTAAACCAGCCCGCCTCTCACCCAGTGACTGCTGAAGATATGAGGTATCCATCCCACAACAAACAGAGCATACAGAAGTTAGATTTAAAAGTTATATCCTAACATTGATCTTAGTTAAAGTAGGATAAAGTAAAAAATGTCAGTTGACACAAAGCCTCAACAGAAAACATTTTCTCATGTCTAGTGCTGTTCTTCTTGTGCATTAACGCCACCTTCTGTAAGCAGTTAGCCAGCCAGCAGCTAACCAGTTGCTAGCCTTGATTTTTTCACACAGCTAACTTAATTTTTTTTTTCTCTGTGGGGGGCGCACCGACACACTAAATCATTCTGCTGCTTGTGGGCTCAATGTTGACGCTCAAGACGTAACCGTCAGAATCCGGTTAAAGGATTTTCAAAATAAAAGATCCTGGGGGAAGATTGCTCTACGTCAGCGTGGGGGCGGAGCTGGCGTCATGTCAATTGTATTCTTATTAGTTTGTTGTCTCTGTCAAACAGTGTTGTTGAAACATCATATTAGCGGCATACTAGCGTTGAATCGAAGTTGTGTGTGTCTTTTACACCTAACAAAAGCGTTACAGTGGGTTTACTGAAATACCGGTGGCCTACTCATCCTAATGTATGTTTTGTTTTCCTAGAGGAGCAGCCAGATAGCTCAGATTCACCAGTGATGAAGTGCCAAATTAGTGGCCAGATGTCAGACAGAGAGAGCCTGGGCTCCTGCAGCCCATCGCTCCTCATCAAGCACACCAAGCCATTTTAATATGCTGATGATAAAGTAGCGGGCGCTGCGATAGCCGTTCTGCTAAATGAGGCATTTGAAAGCATGACTCATTTTTCATAATCCTGGCGAAGTCAATTAAGGGACTTTTGGAGCTCAGAGAGCCCCAAGGATACACCGAGGTGCAACGCTGGAAAAGGAGACGCCAGTAAATTTAAAGTCGCTGTAAGAAGAAAAACGAAGACGAAGGAAAGCCAACGTAGAAAAAAACCTCCCGCAACGGCAGTGTGTAAAATTGAAGTGGCATAAAAGTGCCAGGCACAGAGTTTTTCTCTGCCCTACTGTCAGTTTTATGGCTCTGACAGGAACAAAGGTCTGAAACCCAAACTGCTTGCAGTTAAAAAGTTGAGTAATGTTATATTTTTCTGTGGGCTCATCTTGTCCCAAATCCAGTTCTGACAGGAGGAAGCTGACAGGATGAAACTACCTTTATGAAGAACTTTTGTGAAAAGTTACTAAAAGAAAAAAACACATCTTTGTAAAGGTACCTTGCAAAGGTATTCACCCCCCATTCCCATAATTTATTGCAATCCAAATAATCTGAAAGGTTTATAGAGAAGGCTGGAACATGTGGAGATGATTGTGACGAAGGATGAAACTTGTTACACAACAGAGTGTCTTCAGTCAGAGGCTTCTTCAGAGCCGCTGTAACACAGCCTGCTACAGGAGATGCTTCCTGCCCGCAGTCACCAGCATCTACAACTGTTTGAAGAAACGCGGATGATAAGAGTTACGTCATTTAATTTTCATCTTGGATTAATATTTTTGAATTGAACTGAAACATAATCAAACTTTGATTATGCTGCAAATAACTTGAGATTGAGATGGAGGTTCACCTCTTGTAATTGCAGCAAAAAACTTAAAAATGGGGGTCTTCGTTGATATATTAAAAAAAGGTTTAGAAACATTGATCACTTTCCTTGCACTTCACATCTGGACAGTGTTTTAATTCATACAGTCCCAATAATAGTGGAATTTGTGGTTATAACCTCACAAACTGTGAAACAAACTATGAATTATTTTTGAAAAGCCCTGTATACAGGATGTTGGAATCATCTCAGAATCTCAAAAAAAAAAAAGTTTTACCCCCAAAGGCCGACTGTCAGAGAAAGCCTGAAGGAGTTTCTCTTTGTAAGACGAGAAGCTTCGTCTACTTTTTCTTCTTCTTCTCAGAGGGATTATGATTCAATCACGCTTTCTTCCCTTTGATGAGAAAGATGGAATAAATAAATAGATAGGTGCTTATTACATAAACAGATTTTTGCTGCACACTGACGAGGTTCCAAAATCCGTTTTATGAAATGAAAACCTCCATGGTCAGCTGTAATAACGGAGCATCTGCGTCTGTCTGGTCACCACGAACATTCTAATGACACAGAATAGTTATACGGAAAAAGTTTTTTTGGGTTTTTTTTGGGCTCAGTAACTTTTCCCTGAGGCCGTTTGTTGGGACTGGACTCTCCAAACAAACTCTTGATATAAATACAATAATTAGGACCAATTATGTTTGTCTTTGGCAGATTGTCAGCTTTACCAAAAGTTTTCTTTTTTTTCATAGCTTTATTTTTACATCATACACGTGAACTAAAAACTTGGAACGCTGTCAATGCAACGTCGATAAACTGAGGAGCCATTGATTGTCTTTCAATCGGTGTGATGAATGCACGATAGTGTGAGGGGCTCCATGCAGTGGATTCGTTATACATCCCATCAGTTTTGGGTTATGTGCAAGAATTTGAGGTCACACCCAGCCTGAAACCATCCAGATGTTTTTTGTTTTTTTTCCCTACTTGTTTAATTTTCTGAATCTAATTCTCAACAAAAAGAAAAAAAACAAAACATCTTGCCTCAGGTCACAACAAATTAGCATCCTAATAATCTCCTACACATAAGCGATGCTGTATGGGATTGTAGCATGCAGAGAGTTTTGTTCTCACCAGCGACAGAGCATGAGCTCATCCCCAGCTGGGCTGCCAGAGGAGGATCGGGGTAGGAGGGAGGGTGTGTGTGTGTGTTCGTGTGTAGGGGGCTACGAGCAGAGACGTCACGGAGAGCTTTTTACAACCATGAGGTCACGCCTGCGGGTCAGCCGCGTTCCTGGATATTCAAAGGAGAGACGTTTCCTGAGAGAATCCACTCCTCGGGATGACACGCGAAAATGTTCCCACGAATGTGTTTTTATCGGGATTCCAAAAGATAACCTGACACAAAAAAAATTGTGTTCAGAATCACCTTTTGGAGAAATTGTAGCAAGTGTCAAAACCTCAACAGCTCTGCCTGGATGGAAAGCATCTACAATTAGCAGTTCTCAAGTTCTCATTGAACAATATAGTGGCTTTACATTGAAGCGACTAAGCAGCCATTTCTCCACATGTTTTAGCTATTTGGGTATATATGGACATTCTCCTGCTTCACAACTATGAGCAACTCTGTGCTGGTTTCTCATCGGGTACTCAAGGCACTTAGTTCTGGCCTCACCAAGTAAGATGTCAGTGTGCACCAAGTGGAAGAAAAAACAAACAAAAACTACAAAACAGTAATTTAAAGTTTTCTGGTGTGTAGCCATCACTACTCGTAGTCAGCTCGGCTATTAGTCACAGCGTGTAACAAAGTACAGAGGGAAGTAACGTTGGTGGCAGTTCCTCCTCGCAACTTCAGGGTCTGGAGCATCAGTCATAGTTAGATCGGCTCGGCTCGTGCAATCAGTTAAGGGATGTCGCTGCAGATCCTGCTGAGCTCCGCCAAGCCTCAGCGAGAAATGCTGATGTCATGAGATTTCTAATGGAAAATAGGAACTAAATGTAGAGGTCAGAAAAAAAACCCCCACTCATTTTCCAGCCAAGCAGGCTCTTATGAATAGATTGAACCATGCCAAACAGTGAAAGCAAAAAAAAAGAATAATTTCTGCCTCTGTTCCTTCAATTTTCTTTCAAAATTGCCAGCAACATTATGGAGGAGCAATGACATGGTGTATTAAATCGAAATTAGCCTATGGAGAAGCTTCAGAAGACATGGGCTTGGAGGGATATTATGAGTAACTGCTCCTAAGTGACCCATTAGCTGGAATTGATTGGTTGATTTAACTGCAGTGAATCGGACGTGGATGTGCGAAAGAGCGTCAAAGGAAAAAAAATTTTTTAAACGGATCTCCAGCTCAATGCAACATTTCAACCGCAGCGGCGCACAATGGCGAGAAAAAGAGCAACAAAGGGAAATTACATAATGAAAAACATAACGGAGCAAAAGCAATTTCTAAACTCTTAAATACGTTCGGCGTTCCGCTGAAAAGGAATTAATCGTGAGAGATGCATGAAAGAAAACTCTTCCAACTGTGGTTCTGTGGAGAGCAAACAAAGGGCTTTGGCTGATAATAATGGAAGGAAACTTCAACAAGAAGCCCGATGAAGCATGACGGACGCAAATAGAAATAAGACAGCATGTAAAAGTCTTCCCATTCTGTGGAAGATTACACAGCGCATTCGCACCGCTCAAACTTTCACGTTTTGTCACATTAGAAACACAAATGGCAGTTTAAATACGACTTAAAGTGAGCGACCATCACAAAGTAAGTAGATCTTGTAAAGTTGAGTAAACGAAACTTAAAAAGTATGACAGGCATTTGTATTTAACCACCCAAGTCTTATCGTGTGAAAGCAGGTAGGTACCTTTAAGCTAAGCTTTATGTCTACTCTTTGCACCAAAAAAAACTTCATAAATAAGTTTTACGCCTATTCACAGTTTTTGCAGATTTTTCTGTGAAATGCAACTCCAAATTCTTGGAACTTTTGGAACATTATTTGATAACCATACCGATATATACTTTTTTATAGTTATTTTTAACCACAATCATTCACTACTTTGTGTAAATCTATCACATAAAATAGATAAGACTAGAACAAAGGCAAACCATAATAATAGACAGAAATGTGCGCTGTAATTTGTAAAATCATCACTTTAATAAGGTGCTGAACATTTGTGACAGTCGTGTTTGTTTTACCCCAAAGGAACACAAAGTAATAACCAAATCCTAGGACGCTACCTAGTGTAAAAAAAACAAAACAGAAAATGACCTTTGACATAATCCAGAGATAAAATATTCACAGTGTGGACAGGAGGAGGGGGTTGAATGCACTGCACTGGATAATTAAGGCAACACATCTGTAGGTGAAAGAACCTTTTCTTTACAAGGCGAGAGAGGGAAAAACAGCACCAGGAACAAATTACGCAGCCTTTTTTATCTCCAGAGGGAAAACATAAAAAATACTTTCTATAGTTTCTGGGGGGGGAAAAACCCACCAAAAAATAAGCATGTTAGAAAAAAAAAAACCTTTCTTTTCCCCTCTACAGGAGAGATTCGCTTTGTTAATATGGAGATGCTTTTGTTGTAGTTTTTATCAGGCAGCAAATCCGTGAGATGGGCTACTTTGCGTTTTTTTTTTAAGTCAGTTGCTGCAAAGAACTCTGCTGGTGCTTTGAACAAAAAAAAAAAAATTGTTCGTAGGCTTGTATATATACAAAAAAAAAGGTCTGTCATCAAACTTCTTGTTTCTGGTTGTTCTTAGTGTTGAGACATTCTTTGTTTCAATAAATACTGGCACACCGCTTAGGAAGAAAAGTGGATGATTTAAAAAAACAAAAAAAAAGCTGTACAAAACAAATTAAAGTTACGTTAAAATTATGGACATTATTAGTTGTAAGTGGGCTGAAGAACTGAAAAGAAAACCCTCCGTCATGCGCTTCTCATTCCAAACGAGAAGCGCCGGTGAGTCCGGTCGCAAGTCCGCGTCTTTGGCTGGCGTCCAGCTGTCGATCTAACGGCATCCCTCTTTCTTTTTTGCATAATATTCATTTTGAGAGGGCGATAAAACACAATTCAAGTGCCTCGCCTTTTTGCTGACAGGCAACATCACAGGTCGCTTAATGCTGTAGGGTCAGTTAAGCCTCCCGGTGAGTCATGGCCAGCACTAAAACACAAGGAGGTCCCAGTTTAATTCCTGAAGGGACTAGTCCTTACTTCAATGTGCATGAAAGTCGCCCGGTGTTGAGTTGGACTCTGTTTGACGTCCCTTTTGTAAACTTCGAGGAGAGTTTTCCAGGTTCTTTTGAGATGAGGCGAGTGGAAGCTTCCGGAGAGTGACTTTCCATCTCAAACTATCTGCGAAGGGGCAAACGGTTTGTTCAGGTGGGTCCACCTCAATTCTTTCACGGACAAACAGAGGAAACCGTTAAAAACAGGTCAAACCATCATCAAAGCTTGGGTTAACTACATCTAAGATGTAAACAACGACGCCTCCGTATGGCGGAAACGTGCATCACCCTCACCGCGGCTTTACAGGTATACATATATACATTTACGTCCTAAAATTTTACGTCTCACAAACTTGCTCTCAGTGTCCCTTTTCTCCTCTTTACTGTGCAAGAGTAGGTGTTTAAATAGCCTTGATTTTCTTCGTCTTTTTTTTTTTCTTTCCTCGTTAGCGTCACACGGAGACAAAGACGTCCAGGTAGAGACGATCGTAGGACTCCCTGAAGAAAAGGACGAGGACGAGGCTGAATAGACATGAGCCGGTTACGCACCAGTTCAGCCACGACAAGTCTGCGTGAGACAAAAAAAGACAAAAGTTCAGACACGAGGTTTTTAGTACAAGTTTAGAGCTAGGGTCTCCAACCTGAGGCTCTGGAGCCGAAACTTTGGCTAAAATGATTAAAAAAAAAATCAACAAACATGCTAAAATAGGTTTTAGAGGCAGGTGATATGCTCTTAAACTCTTATCACAATATTTGGTGGCATCTATTGTAATATTGATAAAAAAAAAGTAAGTACAACTTATTGTGCTTGTCGCTGCAGTCAGAGGTTCACAAATGAAAAAATATTTTTCTGCATTTAATCATTTTCATATCGACATGTCATAGAAAAAAAAGTATTCATCTTTTTTATGTAAAAGTTTAAGTGAAATGCTCATTCTTTAAATATTCCCCCCAAAAAATAAATCCTGTAATTAATATTTATCAGAAATTATGTTATCCTTTTTTTTTTTTTAACTCATGTAACTTTTGTGGCGCTAAGTAAGTTTTATTTACTTAGAACCGCTGAACCTGATCAGAGGGTAAAAAATGTCTCTTTGGGTCGTAAAGGTCGCAGACTCCTGGTTTTACCATTTCATTTACCAGCTGTAATTTTGAAACAAAGCTGCAACATCACAAAATGTGGACAAAGTGAAGCTCTGTGAATCGTTTCCGAATGAACTGTAAGTCTGCAGACGCAGTCTACCAATGCATCACAAATAAAAGCATGCCTAAGTTCAGCCATACACACATAAATCCTGAGCAATACACCACAATATATTGATATATACTGTACACCTTTCGAAAGAGTCATCAACATATATATTGAACCCAAATGAGTTGGTCAGATGCAAAGTGATTTATGCACAGGGCTAACATATAATCAATGAGAATTTCTGACATGCCATAAAAAAAATATGAGCTTGTGCTGCTCTTTTACAATCATTCTGAATAATTCAATGGTATTGGCGGAGTTCCCTGCTACCACTGACCTACACTTGAACCTAAGTGTTGTGTAGAGTGAGCCTTTTTATTTGCCCCAGTTTGTTCAGGCTCCATTAGGCACAGGGGAGTTGCTCTTGCTGTCTTCGTTAATGCTGAATTTGTTGGACAGTTTGGGAAGTTCACACCACCACCGAACCCCTAATTCCACATTGCCTTTAACACATCTAAGACACGCGCTTCTCTTCATCAAAATTAAATGATGATAAGACCGTTTAAAACACACAAAACATAAACAGCCGTCAGATGGAATTTGACTGTGTCTTTAAAAAAAACCAAGTCTGGTAAACTTGACCTGTTTGGCGAGGGAATCTCAGCCAGTAGAGAGGCAGTGGCGCTTTGCTCCAGAGAGCAGGCCAAACTAAATATAGGAAAATCAGGTCAAAACAAACAGTGGGGGTCTGGGACACATGCCAGGACAATGTGCCACAACGCACAACGGCTCTGCTTCGAGTGAAGAAAATTAACACTCTCTCATCCAATGCAAGCCATCTAGGGTCTACCTGCAATACAGAACTGCAGAAGGTTATTAATTCAAACATTCCTTTCCAAATTGAACACAAACTCTTACCAGCTTTATTTAGAAAGTTAAAAAAAAAAAGAAATCTACAGTACAGACCAAAAGTTTGGACACACCTTTCTAATTCAATGGGTTTTCTTTATTTTCATGACTATTTATAAGGCAATAAAGCCCACTTATTAACCTGAAAGGGCAGGTTGACCTATGAAGTGAAAACCATTTCAGGTGACGACCTCTTGAAGCTCATCAAGAAAATGCAGAGTGTGTACAAAGCAGTAATCACAGCAAAAGGTTGCTACTTTGAAGAAACTAGAATATAAGGGGTATTTTCAGTTGTTTTACACTTTTCTGTTTAGTGCATATTTCTACATGTTATTCATAGTTTTGATGCCTTCAGTGTGAATCTACAATGTCAATAGTCATGAAAATAAAGGAAACTCATTGAATTAAAAGGTGTGTCCAAACTTTTGGTCTGTACTGTACGTACAGAAAAAAAAAAATCTAAGCGGGACATTAACAGTAAGCGACTGTATTAATCAAAGAGGGGGTGCTTTTATTTTTAAAGAACCGTAAATGTCAGTAGCTGGGTTTTTTATTCTAAATGTGCAGAGAATTTTGTCCATATTTCACTAATGTCGAGGAACACACAATTTTGAAATAGCGATGTTTTCATGAAATAAGAAACATACAGTACAGACCAAAAGTTTGGACACACTTTCTAATTGAATTCAATGAGAAGGTGTATCCAAACTTTTGGTCTGTACTGTAACTAAAGTCAGATGTGAATAAGTTTGTGCGATAAATCATTAAAAAGAATGATGCGCCATAATCCTCCAACTACTTCCTGTCGTCTTCCTCTTTGTGGTTTGCATCAGTGGCAACATCCAGTTGCTGATCATGTGAATTGTGATGCAAAAAAAAAAAGTGATTCCATTACAGTTATGCAAAATAAACCAATTCTGATTCGCCCAAACAACCACTTCATTCTAGCGGCAAAACGTTTTGTTGAAAAGTGACAACACGATTGTCGCTTCCATTAAGCAAATTTCTTTTCGAAATGCTAAATTGTGCAATTATGTGGTCAATGGAAACACAGGTAGTATCAATGACACAAGCTCAGAAGTGAGAGAATAAGCTAAAGTAATTGCTATGAATACAAACATAAGGCTAGATCCTCAGTCTTCCAGGGCATTATTTTTAAAAGTGCTTAAATAGAACGTAACTGAACCTGTTCTCTTGATTCCTAAAGACATTTAAACCTAAAGGTTTCTTCAGTTCTGAAGATGAGCTGGGAGCTTCAGGCTTATAAATTGATCACATTAATAGGGATGTTAAGGTCGATGATAGGCCTGTTAGGGTAACCAGTATCTGACTGAGCAGTAGATACCCCAACTGGGCTTTTATAAAGTGATCCAAGATAAATAAAAACAACAAAAAACACTCTGCCCAGCTCATAGAGGAGGAAAAAAAAACAGCTGGAAAAACATTGTCATTCCAAATGTGGATGAAGTGTCCAAGAGACTCAGAAGGCTACATTTCATATATTGTGTTTTAAACACAGACTGGTTTCCCTGACGGATAAAACCCCCTAAACACAAACTCAGTGATGTGATACAAGCAGTCCTGGGCAGTGAGGAATGTTTAGACCTCTGCAGTGGAGAAACTAAAAAGCAGCCAGGCAAAAGCACTGTCCCAACGCAGAAGAGTGTCAAGCTTGAGTAATTCATCTACAGCACTCTTGAAGATTGCAAGGCAGAATGGGGATTCCAGAGGAGTGATTAAGTATAAAAACCCAACACAGGTGGCCTCAGATTTGATCTTTCTAAGCACCAACAGTGCAGTGTTCTCATCTACACACGCATTCACACCTTCAAACGTGTGCTACTCACATGCTGCGATAAGTGACATCAACCCAAAGAACAATGAGTAGAACCAGTAACTCATGACTAACAACCCCATTAGTCCTATACTGCCCATTAGTCCCCTTAATGCGGTTGTTATGACTACAAATTACAAGCAAACTGACCCAGACTTACTGACTTATTTTCAGTTACTATAAGAAAAGATAATAACTCTTCTTCTTGAGTCCCAGACCTAGAGTCTAAAGTATGGTTCACACAAGAATTTTTATGCCGATTTTTTATCTTGACTTCTGCCTTCCAATAATCTTAAGGACACACCGATTATCGGAATAGCTCGAGATAATCTTGGGAGATATTTCTGCTATGTGTGGCGTGCTAAGAGTGATCTGCTACACTCGGAGAGACGTTGGGACGGCAGAGATCTAAAATTGGGAATATTCGAAATTGGATATTTGACGTTGGATTGTCTTGGCAGGATAAATTGTGTGGTGTTCTCTGATGAAAAATCAGAACACAGCCTGTTGAATATGTCGTTTAGCTGATCAGAAAGCGAGGTGACAGAAACACAGCGGGGAATTCAAAATACACACAGAAAACTAAACAACTGCTATGGCACACCAGAACGCCCGGCGGACATTGAAGATGTCTTTATCTCTGTCAGATATAATCCACAAACTATCGCCATTGCTTCTTCCTAGCTGGCCTTGTGTGTTTACTCTTTTGAGAGATTTTCTGTCTGAAATTGGAATGTTAGTGAGTGAAATCGGTTTGTTTGGTAGTATAGTGTCGCGCCACACTGTACTACCAAACCTGTCATCCCTAAGATTTATTATCATCGTGTGTGGTCTCTGATTTTTGGAAAGCTGGCAGACGATTTTAAAATCTTGCCGTGTGAACCCGGCATATGTCAAGTGTCACTCTGTACAAGTCTTAGTCAAGAAAACACTATTTCTTCAACTACAGTATAAGTTACACAGTGTTGTCTCCATGTCTATGAGCACACAGATGTGTGGTCTCCACTTTGAATCCTGGTTGGTTCGAAATTATTAGCTTAAACTGTAAGGCTTACACTGTCGCACACTTGATGCTCCTGTTTTTCTACGAAAAAATGGACATTGGTTAGGATGCACGAAGATGAAAGGCATGTGGTTCAAGAGCAGAGGGGTTGAGGGATTGGGATGTAGGTGTCTGCCGAGAGAAGTCAAGACTCCAGAAGCGGCCTCATTAATCAGGACTGTGTGAGTTGGACAGCAGGAGACCGGGCATGGAGGTAGGTTAATGGAGTGTATTTATCTGACGAGCATTCTCTGTCTCAAACTCTCTCCCTTTCTTGTCTGAGGCTCACCCATCTGAAGTTGGGAGAAACTCAGCGTGTTTGTCGGGGGGAGAGGCGACGGCTTTAAAGGAATGCTAATGCGATGCTGAAAGATTTACGAGATCTCTGATTTCTAAGGACAGAGTTGTCAGAAAGTCTGGAAGAAACTCAGCTGGAATACCTAACAAACGGAACAGGGGAGGAGGGAGCGATTGGGAGGAGACTTAAAAACAGAGTGACAATCATTCTTATGCTGAACAATTTTATTAAGTCAACGATTGCTCATTTTGTAAGGAAAGAGACGAAAAAGGAACTAATCACAGATATTAACACCAGGAGAGTTTGAAACCTCATGAAAGTCTAAAAATCCCTACATAGATACATGAACCCCGGCTGAACCTCACATCTCTGACATTCTTCTACGACCAGCACAAAACAAAGTTAACATGGTTTTTATTATGATAAATTGAAATAGGGATTCAAGCAGGGACGATTGGAGTTACATTTTGTAGTAATTTTTTTGGAGATGAAATTTTACAATAAGCAGGATGAGATTGACAGAAACACTGATTGTTTTACATAAAGATGAGACGACAGGCAGGTAGATACTGTAGATACCCTATAAGAAGGACAAAGTAAAAACAAACTAATCCATCTGGAGAAGACAGTGAAAGTTTAGTAAGGAAGTTTGGTTAATGACCATTAGATGATAAAACAAAATGACCTGGGCCACATAAAATCTTTTCAACTATTATTTTTTGCTTTTTAATGACACTGATTTGCAATGCTAGTTTGTAGAGTGTGCTACTGGAAACTGTCAGATCGAAGTCTTTGTAAAATGTTGTAAAATCAAAGTATCGATTTAATTGGTGAACACAGCTACAACTGTAATGGCCAACCTGCTGTTGTTTTTATCGCAGCAGTGGGAAGAATTGTCCATTTTCTGTTTTAAGTAAATGAAGTTTGATTAAAAGCGGTGCAGTACAAAGTAGGTGAATAAATAAGCTGATAGTATATGCAATTATCTTACTTGGCGACAGGTCAGTCACGTGATGGGGAGCAAGAGCATCGTTTCAGGAAATGGTTTATCTGTAGGATCACGTTCAGAGGGCAGCTGTGTGAGCGGCGACAGTCCCTCATATTAACAGCCCATTATAACCAGTGTCAGCAGAACAGTGCCTCTGATCGGCACAGGAACGGTGTCGGCGGCCATCTTATGGCTTTTATGAGCCTTAATTGAGGTCAGAGTGGGGATGTGATTAATGACGCTCACTTCTTTACGGCATTGGCCGTTTGCATGAAAGCATTGGAAGGGGAAGAGTGGGGGGTCACACCTCGAGATGAATTAGGTGTAGATAACAAGATCACTTAGAAAGAATCATTTCATCTTACAAGTGTATCAAAATAAATTAGATCACAAAAAAGTACATTTTATTTAATAATTCAATTTGACACTTAAGTTAACTTTTCAATGATGTACTGAGATGCGTACAGAAAGTCTTCCTGAATACTACTTATAACTTCTTTGTGAGAAAAGCATCGCTGTCTCAGTACTGTCCGAGTCCATGAGTAAAAGTTTGTCTTTTTCCCTGAAAACCTCCACAGTGTTTAGGGGAGTTTTAAAGACAATTTCATTTCAGTACTTAATACAAACTTTAGCAGAAACCAAAAAGAAATTGGTTTTGGGACTAAAGCAGAGCAGCAAATGTTCCTCAGAGCTGAATAATATGCGCCCCCCCCCCCCCCCCCCCCGCCCCCCCCCAACACGTAGGAGGTCTGACAACGCACCGCTCTGTGGGAAAAACTCAACACCACCCTTTAAGTTTCATCTCACCTTCCTCCTCCTCCTCCTCCACATGCAGTCTTGGTTCTACAATGCCCCTCCGCTGCTTTGCATTCCGCCCTGTGCTCCCTGTTCAATGACACAAACACTCTGCAGACGGAATCGAAGAGAGCGACAATATATACATATATGGCCCCGGGGGTCTGCATATTTTTAAATATTCAAAACACAATGAAGTTGAAAGTTATCAAAGCTCACTGATCCACGACCAACCTCTAAGAGATATTACAATGAACAAGAGGGTAAATTCATAACCGCCTCCCTGCTCCCAGCGCCGACTGTTTAACGAGGAAGTGGGCAGCCAGAGGGAAAACTTTAAAGTGGACAAAGAAGGGGATGTTTTTTTTTTTCTTTAAAAGGTCAGTTTTGCTAAGTTTTCAATAGCGAGAGGTTACCGGGTTTCGAAGAGATGACGCTGATGCAGAATTGATTCGATTCAAAGTCTGAATCTTATTTTCCTCATCCATTATGAGACCACAGCGAGGATAAAATCATATTAATGAGACGCACACTGGAATACTTCCAAAGTGAATTTTGATAATCCAATTTTCTTTTGCACGAGTGATCTCTTGCGGAGAACAGAATGTTGTTTTAAAGACAAAACCGGATTCATTCATTTGTCACAAGGCAATGTAAAGTTGGACAACTTGCACGTATAATTAAAAGCAGAACGTGTCTTATAAGAGTGGAAATATAAGAGTGGAATAGAAAACATGCTGCAAAGTCGCATAAAACCCCACTACAAGCTGTTAGGATCATTAACCAGTCACGTTACAACCACCAACTTCAATGAATCATGATGGGATTTTACGTAACAAAGACAAAGTGAAACCAGTTGCTTTAAAAGTCACTTAATTAGTAAATAGAGTCCAAATGTGTGTGATCTAATCTCTACGTAAGCACAGATCTTCTGAAAATGCCTCAGGGGTTTGTTAGAAAGCACCAAAAAAGAAAGATCCACAGCTCAGGTAAGAACATCGACTGTCAGCTACCAAAATCCGACTTTAGTAGAAGAGCATCAAGAACACAGCTAGAGTAAAAAAAAAAAAATCCTATCAAGAAACTTGGAAAGAAACATTTTGTGGCTGCCTGTAGCATCACAAAATGTTTTAGAGTCCAAAGAACAAACAGACTGCATGTTGCTGACTTTAAAATTGACTTTGAGCAGTGATATGTCTTTGGGACACAAAAAGAAAATATTTTTTTTTGGTATTAAAGTGTCTAAAGTCATTACATCTGCTGCAACTATTTAAACGAAGAGACAACCCTTGCATTTCGTTATGGCGTGTCTCGAGTTCAGGACGTAAAAACCTGCTTCTTTAACAGTACTTCAATCAATCTTCTTTTTGTCTGTGCCAGGGGTTACATGATTGCCACAAAAAAGAAGCTACCTAGATGTTTTTAAATAACTATTTTATATACATATTATAAACCTTTACTAGAGCTTATCAAGTAAAGGTTTTTGACTTTTCATCAAACCCTTTTTGATGAAAACTTATGTAAATAAGGAAGAGCCCCAATGATTAGTGCCTTAAAACAGAAAGAAATGATGAAACAGTGATGCTCAGAGTCAATGGGGTGACATTTTGTGAAGAAATCAGGTGTGGATTACTGTCCAAATGTCCCTCTCCTGGAGACTCCTCAAACCTGAGGCTGGATGACACAAAAACAGATTCCTTTTGGCCACTACGGCGAACACTGCCGGCGGTGTTTACCCAACACTTGTCATCACCCTGAGGTTGTCACCCCAACAGTGAAAAATGACAGCAACAGCGGCCTGCTGTGAGGGGCATTTATCAATGCCTCGGAAATGGGAAGTTTAGTTCAGGATGGCAACGAACCCTGTGATCGTTCTAGACGCTCAGGGTCAGCGGCTCCTGGAAATATTCTGAAATATTTCAAGAAGAAATGTTCTTCTTGAAATAAGAGCGTCCAGTTGCACATCAACACCAATGTTGTACCAAACCAGCAACAATCTGGAGAAAACGACACAATTCTACAAACTCAACCATGACACTGTACATCAGTGAAGCTTCGAGAACGTTTTGCCAGTTACTGCGTCTGATTGGATTCAAGTAAATGCTAGGAACCAAAGATGAGAGAAACACCTCATGTTTAAATTACATTCTTGTTGTTAAATCTTGCTTTTAACCCTTGGTCTGGTCTGTAATACAGCAAAAACTCACCATCTTATTGTTAATCAGTCATTTAGGGCATGCAGAGACGACTTGGACAATTACTATGTAGCAGAGGAGCCTCGACTAGATGTTTTTGATCGATGACCGGTTTATGTGAAGATTTGACCTGTTGATACTGATTCAGCCAACCTGGATTTCTCTAGAAGAACTGTAATGCAAGACAATATAAGCAAAAAGAATTCAAAATCTTTTCCAGATTTCCCGCCTTATTTATATTAGGAGCAGAGGCAAAAGTATCTATAAAAACAGGGTTTTACAACAAATACAAAGTGATTTGGGAGAGGACATCTTAAAATGCCTTTGAGATCTTTTCTATTTGCACAGATTCCTCATTAGCGTAAGTGATACTACCAAGATGCTACCAACACTTACAAATAGACAAGCTCTAAAAGAAAAAAGCAAGTTTGCTATAATACGTCTTGCTCTTTCTCACTCTCTCGCAGCCCAAATGAATCACAAGAATGTCTCAACATGTTGTGGAAAACACAGTTTCCATTTAAAAAGCTATTTTAAATCTCTGCAATTCCCCTTATTTTACTTACAACAGCTTACTAATGCTGAAAATTGTAAAAACTATAAATCTTTCTCATTTAGTAACATCATAGATGGTGCAATCTCTAATCAGAAAAGAGAATCAGATCTTTGAGTCGTCCACCAGCTGGTCACCAATTCAATTAAAAATACTTTATCGATCCCAAAGGGAAATTAAATTGTGTTGCAACTCATTTAATTAAAGAGCTGTTGCTGAAATACAGCAATCTGTATTACAATGAATTTGAAGAAGTCGCAGAGTGAAGACGCTCTGTTTTGCAATGGAGAGGACGGTCAGTGTTGTCCATAACATTCTTATATTAAATTGAAGAAATTGTATATTTAAAAATTACGTGTCTTAATTTTCTTTTTAGAGCTCAGCAGGAAATTTTTACACAACGTGGAGAGCAATTAAAAGACAGACCAAAGATTTGATTTATTATTTTTGGATTCATATTGTGGTGAAGAATAAGAACAAGGGTGAAAATTCAATGCTAAAATATACACAAATCTCAGGATTGGGTCAATTTACAGCCCTAAGCACCACACGATGCCTGTTGAGACCAGGTGATGCGGGAGCAGACTTTCAGAGACGCTTTCTGAGTAAGAAGCTAGCAATCCACCGCCGTGGCAGCCATCTCCACGCTCCCTTTACTACGCCTGAAGCAAGGAGAAGTCTCGAACAAGAAACCTTGGGTGCATCATTATCTATTTATCAACTTCAAGGTTGCAAGTGCAAAAAAGGGAGAAACTAAAGCCTCCTTCTAATGTGCCTGATCTTTTCAATTCCTGACACACTGATTGTGGAGATCTGACTTAAACATCCCTGAGCTTCCCCCGTCACACACACACACACAGGCAAACACACCCCATGCACACAACATACTTAGATGTGCCGAGTCCTGCATTCAGCCACACCGTGTAGTCAATCATTCAGAGATGCAGAGAGAAATACCGAGCAGAGGATTCATCATGTATACTTTATAAGTTCAGCTCTCGTGTCAGGCTGCAGTAGATCAGTGCACGCCTGATGTATTTCTGTTTCTTCCGTGATTCATCCTCGCACTGGCATGTGGTCATTTCAAATAAATCAGAAAACATTACCTGTCTTGTGGATCACAGATTTCAAAGCCGCTTTCACTCTGATTAAGTCGTCTCTTAACACTTCCCGTTGCGGCAAAAGATAAATCCGCAGACGCATCAACCCTTCTTACTGCTGCTCAACACGTGAAGCCGCACTGATGGTACAGCCTCTAATCGAACACCACGGGTGATTTATCAAAGGTAAATCCGATTCTAGTACCTTTAAGCAAGGAAATATGGAGGGGAAAAAAATCAAGCATCCCACATAACAATATGGTTCTGAGTTTGCACCAGTATTCACACAGCAACAGCAGCTTTCATCAATGGCATAATTTAAATTTTTCTTGCCTGGAAGACAGAAGAAATGCAGATGACAAACTGTCCCATCCCTGCACAAATTGCTACATAAACTGACAGCCAGCTCAAAGACACAAAAGGAGAGAAATGCAACAAAGCTTTTGTACCTTTCAGTAGGCTAGCTTACCCTAGAAACAACATTTCCTTCCAGGTGCACCAGGATGTCTGATATTTACCCATTTAAACAGGAGTTCATGTGTGTTTACATAAGTAAGGTTGCAGATGATCCCCGTTCCCGAGGCAACCACGAAGCCTCTGCTTTTGGTGAAATAAAATGAGGTTAAATGCTTTACGTTTTCTGCAATTAATTAACCGGAATGAAAATGTAAAACTCTAACCCTTAACATGAATAAATAAAAGACAGAAAATATATAATAAACTATGCAAAAAATGCAAAACATAACAGTTGCAATGAAATGCACGCAACAGTCAAAAATAAATGAATTAAGTAAAAAAAATAAGTTGATGTGCGTATGCCTCAAAATTTCTGCTGATTAAAATTACAAGGTCTTCTTGTTATAGTTTACTCTGCATCACCAGAACCAGAACCAAAACATGGAAAAGCAGCATTCAGTTTTCATGCTCCAAAAATCTGGAACAAACTTCCAGAAAACTACAAAACAACCGAAACGTTGACTTCCTTTAAATCAAGGCTAGAACCCCGCCTCTTCAGAGCTGCCTTTGATTAATAACAACTGGAACATTGATTAATATAATTGACGTGTATGTTTTTTGATGGTGGCATCTGACAAAATGCAACGTTTATTGCTTGTTTGTTATTGTGTTGTGTTTTTATCGTGTAAATCACTTTGTTACTGAAATGTGCTACACAAATAAACTTGATTTGACCTTTTTACAGGTAATCCCAGCCCTTTGGTCTTACTTGTTGGGTAAAAGGTGAGGAAGAAGAGTAGAAGTCCAGCAGCCAAGTTCCCCAGGAAGGTGACGACACCACAGGTGATGCCTTCAGGGACCGGGTACACCGTCTCAATGAAGAGTTCGAAGAATATCGGCACACTGCTGTTGACAAATATGCCAACCAGGATGCAGGAAGTGTAGAGGATGGCTGTGGAGAGATAAAACAAACGGCGGAACCAAATAAATAAAGAAATAAATATATTTTAAAGCAACACATTAATAAAATAAACCTGAGCGATTCTTTTGAAAGAAAGATACGAGGATGCAGTTTGTGGAACAGGAGTGATATATTCAACCTATGAGGGCTTCCTGCTCCACCTTTTTTTTTTTTTTACCAGCACCAGATTTATGACGGACCTTCACCACGACACAACGGTCCATTAGTAAGCGAGGCCTCCAGGTGGCAATTTAACAGGAAACCAAAATACTGTAGGTGTTTTCACAGTAAATGGCTTTCTTTCTCAAACCCAATTCCAGCGTGCTTTTGCCCCTTTTCCTCTGTGTGACATGATTAGTTTGTCACTCGAAATGTGTTTTTCCGGCTCAACTTCATAATTATGATGTTTCTCTTTCATGAGCGCTGTCTCAGAAGTAATTGGTCGGAGGCAGAAGGTGCACAAGCTAATAGAACATGTGAGCATAAAACACGTTTCTCTAGAACAGCAATTTGTTTTTCCACCAAATTGTGTTTTCGGTTTCTTCTTTCTTACTTAAATCTTTTAAATAATTCATCTTTAACTTTGGGGAAAATATTCATTGATGAATATATTAGCTCTGGACTCATAATTGTTGCAACTATCTTTACGAAAAGTTGAGTGAGGTGTGATGTATCCTGTCCTAATTCTTACTTATGGGGGGGAGACTGCTTGTACCAGTCTGGCATGTCGTGCAACAAAAACATGTTGATTGGCTTGGCCGACAAACTCAGTTTCAATTTATTTTGCAATATATCACTGGTTTTAGTTCGCCTGCGCACGCCACATTAAGATGCAGCTCATGTCACGGATCCTACAGTACATCAAAATGAAATTTCTTATTCTTTTGCCAAAATGCACAGGTGTCCACTTGGTTAACAGCTTGTCTCATTTGTTGCTTGTGCACGGCGCGAATGAGCAAAACCAGCTCACAGGAACTACCTTCAGTATTTTCCAAAATTTGCTGGAATTGTTGGCGGGCGAGCTTTTAATTCGACATCTACCGATTCGATCCGAGGTGACGCCAACGTGTAAAGAAACCAACTCATCGCGCCAGAGTCCCCGCTTTCTTCCTAATCTCAGCAAAACGATGGCAATGTGTCTGCATGTTCCTTTTATCGCAGCTCCTCTGAGGTACATCGCATTCCTGAGAACAGGTTTGCAACTGGGAATCCTCGCCCCCAAGAGGCTGCCTTCAAAAGGAGATGTGTTTTCTGTATGTCGGGTCCCAAAAGGTAGGAGGAGACCCTTTGAAGGAAGACGATAACTAATCATCTCTGAGGAATGCTTTGAATATTGTAAGCTGGCAGAAAATGTAAAAATGAGAACACGACCAGAATTTAGCGCTACAGATCTATAAATATTTGTTACATGAAAGACTTGTATCCATTCATTGCCTTCTGAGTAAGTGAACTGTCACCCCGTAACAAAAAGGTGTTTGGGTTACATCTAGCACATGCTGAGATAGAATACCTTGTGTTCCATCTTAGCATATGTGATTTTTCTATAGATAATCCTGTTTTCTACCCACTCGTTCATGTTTTAATTGTGGATTCTATGTTAACCAATATTTGGAGTGGGTTTCTATGTTGGTAAGTAGGTTTTGAGTCACAACCCGACTGTATTTTTGGGTTATTTATGTATTTAGTTGGAAGTAGGTATGAACTTCTGACTGGTAATAAGGTACATCAGTAGGGGTGGACCAATTGCATTTTTCTGGACGATCACTGATTTTTTAAAAAGTCTTACCTGCCGATTACAAATTTTGGCCGATACCAATTTTTTTCTGTCTGAAAAGTTGCAAACTATAGCGACAAAGTTGCTGAGTTGGCATCAGTGTGGTGACTATTGTTAGCCTCAGATGTGACCTGTTGGGCGGGTCCGTCATTAATTTATTGTCTGCTGATTTATACATAGGTTATGTTTAGTACTGACACACAAAATGTAAAAACCACATTGAAACAACATATTTTATTACCAGCAATGCCTTCAAACAATACTTGCAGCTGCTGATAAGACATGATCTTGTCCGTTAGCCTCGAGTTGTTGCTTCCCTTAAAGCTAACTTTTCATTTTTTTTCTAGCAGTTGGGGCAATAATGTTTCCAACAGAAATATTGCTTTTGTGGTGATTCCATCCTCCTAAGTGGTCCAATATGACAAAACTAATCAATGTACTTTGGTGAATTTTGGAGAAAATAAGTGCGCACTCTCCTTTTTATTCTGCTGTAAGGAGCCCCACCGAATATTTTTTTTCTCTTTTCGCCTGGAATATTAGGGATACCACATGGACATACTACTTGCCTACATGTACCAGGGAAGTGTTACTGTAGAGAAAAAGGATATTTGGAGATATCTGAATTGCTTGACTCACTTTATTAGATCAATCTTGCGTCTGCTGTAAACATAGACTCCTTGCATATCTATAACCCTCGACCATCAATCAGTTTACCTCATTTCCTTTAGAATGAGAAGTGATTTTTGGATTACAAATACGCTTCCATGCTCTGTGGTTCCAGATGCCACATCATCTATAAGTGATGGGTGAGAGAACAAATGCTTTTGTGTCAGAAAAATGTGTTTTAACATCCCTTTTATGTTTCTGCTTGAAAAACTGTGAAATGCCCAATTGTGATTAATTTATGTTTTATATGTTGATGAATGGGATGTTTTCTGGTTGTAAAATATGATACTTCCTTTTCAACAGAATGCATTAGCTTCTTTGTGTTTGTGTGTGCGTGTGTGTTGGCGTGTACTTGTTTAGGTATTCTATTTCTGGCATATTTACTAACCCTCTGAAGACCCCAGGGCCTAATTCGGTGTTAGATGTTAGGTTTAGAGGTATGGTGTGAATTAAGTTTGGTTAAGGTTGGGGTTAGGAATGATTTAGTATTAGTTAAGGTCAAGGAAAATGTCTGGGTTAGACATAAATAAAGTCACTAAAATGAATGAAAGTCAATACAAAGTTCTAACATGGGCAGAAATACAAACTCAGGGTTTCCTCCAGAAAACCTGCTAAGCCTGGTGGTAGGGGGAGCTGGGTAATGCTACCAAGTTTTAGTGTTTAAAAAATGTCTTTACTGTTACTGGTGTTTTTACTGTTACTGGCCTGCCAGGCTGATAATACACTGAAGAAAACCCTGAAACTTGTGAGTGTGTACTTTCTTATAGTACTAAGAAGCTATTCTTCTTAGTTCTATTTCTGGCATATTTACTAGCCTTCTGAAGACCACTGTCCTTATTGGTACCAAAGCCTAGTCCTAATTAGGGCTGAAACG
Organism: Xiphophorus maculatus; assembly: GCF_002775205.1. Classification (NCBI taxonomy): domain Eukaryota; kingdom Metazoa; phylum Chordata; class Actinopteri; order Cyprinodontiformes; family Poeciliidae; genus Xiphophorus; species Xiphophorus maculatus. Next base: position 7,933,908 of record NC_036449.1, read on the forward strand.
ATTCCTCGAGTCATTCGAGTACCTCGATTATTAAAATTTCTTATGGAAAATGCATCTACCTCGAAGCTTCGTTAAGTTATGTTTTATTATTTAGCGCACCGTGTTCCGGCCGAGGTATTACTTGCGTTGTGCAGAGCTCTCACTTCCGCCTGAGTTGTTGACGGAAGCTAAGTGTTAGCAGCATAAAGTCCAGTTTTAAAGTCTGGCCTGGGAGGATTTTATTGATTGATGATAATGTCTGGGTCTTTATCGTTTTTCGAGGGACCAATAAGCATCCTTAAAATGACTGGCGCGATGCCTGGAGTACGGCAGCTTTTTTCCTCCCAGAGCTGCTGCCTCGTGGTTGGTTCAGAGCGAACAGTGGGGAACAGCGCTGCAGGTGTATTTATACAGGTGAGTGGAAATAATGAACACTGCGGGCGGCTGTGCATTAGATCATTAACGTAAGTGTAGCTTTACAGACGAACCAGAACATTTATCTCATATCATCCCAGTCTCAACAAATGGGTGGTGGAGCTCATCTTGGTGACACGTAGCTGGTAGATGAGTTTCTGTGTGACGAACGAAGATGTCAAATCCTTTCGCTAACATAAACACAAGAGCTATAAATGTCTGGGCAAGGTGAGAGTTCATCTATTAAATTCACTGCAGATGAATACATAAACAAAAAGTTGGATCATAGACATTTTTATAAGTGTATTTGTGAGCCTGCCTCTTTATTATTGAGTTGAATATAATTTCAGATTTTTGTATAACTTTTCTTCAGGTTAACTTAGAAAGTGAGCTACTATTGTTACAGGTTAATTTTCTAAACTACAGAAAAGTTACTGTTAGGGATGCTCAAATATGAAAAATTGGACTGATGTTGATATGCGGTAGTAATACTGCTGTTATGTTAGATGTTTTTACTGTATCTTTTTTTTTATCCAATTACTCGATTAATCGTAAGAATAACTGATAGATTATTAGATTACTAAAATATTTGTTTACAACAGCCCTAATCCTAATGCTGTGGACCTCCCTGTGATAGGGGTTATGGTTTTAGTTAAAGTTAAGGGTTAAGACTAAGGTGTGAACTGAGTTTAGGTTAGGCTTAAGTTTAAGCATGTGCTGGTAATGGTTAAGTTTAGTGTAAGGGTCCAGGTTATAGAAATGAATGAAAATTGAATTAAAGTCAATGTAAAGTCCTTGTGAAGAGAGAAAGGCATGCTAGGTGTCACATCGCAATGTCTTGCTGCCCTCTTAGGTACGATGCCAGACAAATGAGACTGGGATCTGGCTGCATCAGGCTGCCAGTGTATAAAAGGACATGAGCTAGAGAGAGAGCGGTTCCAGGGGCTGGGAGAATGATGATGGACGATCGTGATCACAATCTGTGGTTTAGAAATACATGATTATATGCTTATTAGATGGCTTAGGGAAGGGGAGCTAAATCCACTAACATCCCATGTTATCACTGATGTGAATTGATTGATAGCTCAGCTTGTCACACCTACTTCCTTTAATCATTTTGACTTTGTACTCCAACACGCACAATGAGACAGTGACTACAGGGTGGAACATGTGACTAAGCTTCAGTGACTGGAAAAAAAGGAAAAAATCTGAGAGTCACCTTGACGGCGGGCCTACCTGCAGTAACCGGGAGGTGGGTAATTGTGCTCAAACAGGTGAGCGTAAACCATGTCGAGGACAGCGAGGCTCCTGCCAGCATCAGCACCAGAATCAGCTTCAGCATCCCACGGATGGAGTCTGCAAATCTGAGGTTCAGAAAAGGGCAAGGAGGGGGGAAAACAACAATAAAACTCCCTGTTGCGTAAAAATTCAAAGATACATACAAGCTGACGAGATTAAAAGATAGCTGCTCCGGAAACAAGACGCATCCTTCACAAACACAAGATGATACGACGCAATTTTTCAGCAACTCAGGTTCCTCTGTGACGAGTGTCAAAATATATTACAGAGCACACGCACTGTTTCACAGGAAGGATAGATCATTTCCATCTCCCACTTGTTTCTGAGTGCGTCAGTTCTACTTCTCATTAGACTGGGAGACAAAACGCGTCGAGTTGATTCAATTTGTCTCACCAACTGAGCAGGCAAACTCAAGACACGCAGCATATTATAGTGTGGAAGGGAAACCACTGGGCCATATTTATAAAGAGATCCTTTAAGTTTCCAGACTTCTTTCCGCAGCCCCGTCTAAATTCATTTCAGCTGGCCCTCTCTTTACCTCTGGGTATACATATGTATGCTTGAGGAAGATTAGATGAGGCTGGATTTGCCTGTAGCAAACCCAGGCACTAATTGCTTTCATTTCGTTGGTCACAGACGAGATGCAGAAGAAAAGAGGGCTGAGCCTGACAAGCAACCCGATACGAGAATAAAAGAACCTGCTGCGAGTGATTGATCGGTTCGGCTGGGTGGTGGAGTTCTGTCAATGAGCTGAAAGCGAGGGGATGACAGAAAACAGCCTTTGCGTTGAGAGACACATTGTGCTCCGCCGTGGCATTTTTACAAGACTAATGCCTTTTATGCGTTCTATACGCTGACAAATTAGTTCTGTGTTCACGGGACAAGAGAAACGTGTGAATGCTTCGACGGATCGCCGTGACAGGCCACAGAGCGTAACCTGACGAAACACCGAATGAGGCGTTCATGGTCCTGCACTTGCCAAAACACATGGATCTCTGTTCCTAGCCCAGAGTCGCACCGCTAAAATCTGCAGTCGCCATCTGCCAGAGGCTGGCTCGCGTCCACAGCTCTTCACGCACTTCTGGTGCCAGAGATGTGCGAAAACATTTCCCCTCGCATCCCGCAAAAGCCTCTCGACCCTTCTGCGGAGAAGATCACCGACGACCGAGCTGTATGAATTCCAATCGGCTCGTTTATTCACACCAAGCAGCTTTTCTCAAATAGTTCCCCATCTAGTCCCAGAGTACACTCAATAAAGATGTTTGTTACTGCTTTTGCTAAATGTCAGCTGAACTTGAGGGTTCAAAGAGGAGTCAAGGACTCGATGCAACCTGCTGGGTTTCCCCCCGATAGAAACTTTTCTTAACTAATTTGAATGATAAACTTGACTGCAGTGTTTGATAATCAGAATCTATGTATGACTGGACTGAATTGACTTTTTTGCAAAGTAGCTTGAGATGACATGTTGTGAATTGGTGATATATATTTAAGCTGAATTGAGTTAAAATGCTAAAAAAGAAAACAGGGTGACAGCAGCTTTTCCAGTGGGAAGCTGTAAAGCTAATGGTAACTTAATAGTGGAGTTGCTAGCGGCTAGCAGCTAGCCGTAAGCCCATAACTGGACTAATCAAACCTGAATTAAATAATTCTATTCTTTGGAATCAGGGGCAACTTAGTCAGAAAAAGTGCAATAAATACAATGCTTAAGGCTGGAATATTCTACACTGATCGCAGATTTGTCAAAATACAGTACAGGATTTGCGAAGCCTTTAAAAAAAATTAAAAAACAGAGGACTCTAAATTCTTTTAAAACGTAAAAAATATTGTTAAAACTTTGTCTCTCTCATGAGAGAGACATGAGAGAGAGACAAATTTACCAAATGCCATTTGGTAAATTAGGCGACTTAAATCTGTGAGGCAATATTCAAAATAAAAGTCAGTATTTTCCATGTTTGTAACAGATTTCATTACCAATAAACACAAGCTCATCTAAGTAGCGTCGAATCAAATTGCATTTTCTGCTCTCCAGTGCATGCAGGCGATGATATTATCGTTCAGGCCTGTCCGTAGTTTGAGCGTGGCAAGCACAGATAGAATAATACGATGACCAACACGCAATCACAAATCGTTCCTGGTTACAGGCAAAGCCTATTAGGCCGAAGGTGATCATCATTTGTATTTGCTCTGTATCATCTCATCAAGCTGGAGATTTGCGCACCTCAGGCCTCCGTGACGTGCAGGAAAATTACCTGGTTTGCTTTTCTGCCTCTCTTGGGAATTGTAATGGGAGGATAATTGCTGAAGCTTGTTAAGTTGTTCTTTCCACATTCTTTGTTTCGTTTAAGAAAGAAAAGAAAAGGGCGCAGCATGGATCTTTGAACCCATCAGCTGACGAACAGATACTGGTTTTTCTGCCGTGTGGGTTTCATGACAGGCGCGAAGACTCGGACTGCGGCTGGTTTAACAAACGCCGTCGTGAGAGCGCCCACTGGAAAGAGCCAATTTGTAGGTAAATGCTGAGCTCTGTGTTCCCGAACACCTTGCTTCAGGAACAAGGTGTTGATTGTTTCAACCAGGATTTTAATCTGCTTTTAATCCAGGATTAAAAACAGATTAATGGCTTTTGCTGTAGCCAATGATCTTTTTATGATGAACTGGATTACAGACCGTTGTGTGAAATCTCCAAAGCTTTGATATTTTCTAGAATCCAACCCTGCTATGAACCTCTTCTAAACTTTTACAGGGTATAAATATCTCTGCAGGGGCTGTATAATAACTGTAAGTTACATTGTATCTATGCTACATTAAGGCTGCGAGTGGAAAGAAAACACGATTTTAAAAGAAGGTATTAAGCGATCGTTTATTGTAGCAAGATGACAAGATCAGACAATAAATAAATATAAATCAAAGCTCATATTTGAATACAAGAGGATGAACAAAGGAAGTCAGCGAAGAAATAAAAACTCTATTTAGTTCCTATTTGGTTCATCTTATGTGAAACAGCTCTTGCAAAACTGTTTTAAAATCAAAGGGTTGTCAAATCGCATCTTTGAGATTACTTTCTAAACACAGTCCCAGTCAGCGCTGATATGGATAAAGAGAACACCAGATTCTTGTGATAGAAAGACACTAAAACTGCAATTCAGCTCTTTAACCATATTTTGCTTTCCTTCATCGCTTCACGTGTCATAAGTTCAGTGAGTGTGGTTAAATGGTCGCTGCATGTGGATGGGTTGCACTACACAGCAACAACCTTTTGCCCACTACATGTGGTTGTATAAACTAAAGTCTAATTTTTATGCTGTTTTCTCATTCTTCTTCAGAATGATACCTTAAGACAAAAAAATTCCCAATACAAAAAAATGACTTTTTTTTTAACCTCAAATCCAAATTAAAATGTAATTTTAAAAAATTGCCAGTGTAAATATATATATATTTGAGTTGTTGGAAGATTAATAAACCTCATTAGTATGATTCCAGTCCTGTTCAATACATTTTTCCAGCGAAAGAAGCGACGGGATAATTGCCAAAGCCAAAATTCATTTCCAACGAGAGAGAGGAATTATTCCCTCCCCTGACTCTCAGAATGCATAATCTACACCACAATTTATCAGTTTTGTTTACAACCAAATGCTTTCATCTCGTGCTGCAAACGGCCATATTGATTAAGATCGGGGAGGGGGAGGCGGGAGAGCAACGGGTTCATTTCCCTGATTACGGCCTAAAGAAAACACCAGAACTGCCCGGAAGCGACGATTGGCCGTCGGCCCGCATCCATCAGAGCCTGAACCAGTTTTTCCCCCCTCCGTCTTTTGCAGACTCCAGGCTTTGTCTTCACCGCATGGCTCTCTATCCATCAGCGGAGGGGGTACTTGCATCAGCATCAATTCCACTCTCTCTTTTGTCACTGGGCTATCGGCTCTTGTATTAAAAAAAAAGAGAGCAGATGACACGAGGGGGGAAACAAAAGAGACAGATCCTCTTTGTTAAGTTCAAGTGGACGCTCCACTGTTCTTCACATGGGCCTTATCGGTTACGACTGATGTTATAAATAATGCTGCTAAAGTGCGGGAAGAGAAGTGGCTCATCTCAATGGTTAGGCAGCGTAGTGACAGCCGAGGCTCCCGCAAAGAACACGAATACGTCTTGATTACGTCTTCAGATGACACCTCACTGACAACCGCCTTTTGTACTTCCATACTGTTTTGACAGTCTGTCAGCTGTCATATATGTTAGACTCGCAGATGTTTTGAAAGATGAATTTGTATGTTTGCCATCTTATCTTGCCTCCTAAATTGAAATCCACTTTGTTGCCGTCTATTTCTGTCGCTACCGTTTCACGTTTGGATGGCCTCCTTTATATTTTGGAGAAAATTTAACACCAAACCCCAATTCCCAGTTTAGCAAGGTCTGATCTAAAACAACTGCGTTCTTTATAGTTCACCAACAGTAACTGGTGACTTTCCTCGTGTGTATAAAGCGCGTCTTTCAGAGGGAATAAGCCTGCATCCTCTTTTCGCTGTAGACGACCTTTTCTTCTGAATAACTGACACAGCACGACATTGAGGATTAGACACAGAATGTGTGTGCAACTGAGCTGCAAGTAAGGAGCGCAGCTGTTAATGAGGTGTTACAGTGAATGCTTATTTTCTAATTTAATGCCTCAGTGGCTCCATCAAGTTTCTACTGAGCTGGCTTGTATTAGCTTAATAAACAAACTGAACTGCCATTTAAAAATCAGATATGTGAGAGGCCGGTTGTCTCGCGAGTCTGCAAAGGGTTGCTTTTGCAGACCGCGTTCGTTTTGACACTTGGTGTTAAAGTCTGGTAGTGTAGATGAGAAGAATGTGCATGCAGTGCCTTGCAGAAGTATTCAGACATATTTCTTTCACAACCGCATGTTACAAATGTGAACTAAACTATTTTATGTGACAGACCAACACAGAGAAGTGCAGACGGGTGTAGTAGGAGAGAAAGTTTTTTGGTTTTTTTTAATCTAACAATTGAATTCAGAAATCAACTAATAATAAATTAAGGCAAAAGTTAATCTAAGGTCCGTTCAAACAAACAGCTCCAGGAGTATCTGCTGCCTTCATGTTCTTCTTTACAACAATGAAGTCTCTGTCCTGCATGCGCCTCATTCTCACAAGTACGGTAAAAAAATGCCGCCATTTGCTGTTTTTTTGTGTCGTTCTCTGCCAGTGTTACAGCGCCACCGATTGGCCCGGCATACCTACTACATCGTTTTCTGTGGTGCTGCTTCCCCTCGTTGTAGTCTGTTGTAACTCTAAAAGAGCGGTAGGGCTCGATGGCTCAGACTAAAGAATCTTTTAACAAAGCTACCGCTCCACAAATCTGATCATACTGGAAGAATTACAAGAAGGAAGTTTTTGTTTAAAAGAAGGCAGCAGAAGTCAGATTTGCAGGTTGCTACAAGCCACGTAGGGGAGGCAGCACACATTCAGAAGAAGATGATCCAGGACAACAACACTGATGTAGCTACAATGGATTGGTTTAGTTTAATATGAATTCATGTGGCTCAGTAAAAGTCTGGTGGCGAATCTGTGGTAGAGCTTGAAAACTCCAGTTCATTGATGCTCTTGGTAAAATTAGAAAGAGGTTGAACCGTTTTTGCAAGACACATTGGCACAAATACCAAGTCTCCAGATGTGGAAAGAGATTTAAGCTACACATTACAGATTTAAGAACAAAAACCTCAAAAACCTTTTCCTTTCACTTAAGAATTATAATTTAAAGTGTTAATAGAGAAGAGTACCGAAAGAACCTGCGTGTTGAAAATTAGAGAGTCCATCACACACTCTAGTCATATTGTATAATCATACTTAATCATACTCAGAAGTCTTGACTTGTTTGTGCAGTTCTACAGGCTAAATTGGTTAGCCTTGTTGCTGAATCAGATGTCGAAATCTGGTGGATTGTGTTGAATTGAACACGGATTAACAGGTTTAACTTGGTGTGATGTACAGTAAAAGTAGCAGTGTTTAACTTACCTGGCCATTCCTATTCCAAACACACACCCGCCAACAATAGACCAGAAACCAATCCAGCCTGCATTCATCTGCAAGCAAAAAAAAAGACAAAAAGAAATTGAACAGTGGGTTAAAAGAGAAGGTAAGAGAGGGAGGACAGAGCAAGACAGAGAGCAAGCACTAAGTGTTTGAAGCCTACTGAGACCTTTCAGTCACCATGTCTGCTAAATTGCCTAGTCTGACAGGGGTGTGTGTGTGTGTGTGTGTGTGTGCGTGTGTGTGTGTGCGTGGGCGTGTGTGTGTGTGTGTGTGTGTGTGTGTGTGTGTATAAAGGATTGTTGTCCCGCTTCTATTTAGAGGAATGGAAGCCAACGCTGGAGCATTTGCTCAAAGTCAGGAGACAGGATGTTATGGCCAGGGGACTGTCGGAGAATCAATGGCAGGTAAAATGCTGCATGTGTTGCAAACCTACACACAAACACACAACCAATAAGGGCGAGGCACCCAGATGAAAACAAGCAAGTGCCAGCGGCACTGTTTAGCCTCCCCGGGGCAATAACTCACTTTTCACCAATTCCGACCAGATGGAGGACGACACAGCGAGGGAACAGAGTCAAAATAAGGATCCGGCGCTTTTTGCTTAATCATCCTCTGCGCCCACGTGTCACCGAAGGCAATAATAAATAAAAGTGTACTGCCAAAGTTATTGAACATAAAATGTGTTTTGGCGTAGTGAGTGATGAATGCCTGAATGCCATTATGCTTGATGTAAATGACTTCCTGTGGACCATAGGTGTCAAACTCTGGCCCGCGGGCCAAATTTGGCCCGCAGTGTAATTATATTTGGCCCGCGAGGCAATTTCAAATTAATATTAGAGCCGGCCCGCCAGTATTATACGGTGGCAACCCTGTGACGCCCCATTCACTGTTTGTACTACAAATCCCATAATGCTCTGCTGTTTTTTTGGCGCGTCAATCAGGACAGAGGCAGACACGCCTCCTCCTCTGTGTCAGTAGCACTTATGGTAGCGGACATGGATGTATTAGGAAGGTGGTGAGCCGTCTTCTTGTGTACTCCTTCGGTTGAAAGCCCCGGCGCGCCCCGCATCCCCGGGCCTCTCCCCCAAACCACACTGCGACCTCAAACTACAGTGTACTGTGTTACCCTACCAAAAAATGGCGAAAAGAAAGACAGAAAATATAACTTTTCTGGACAGGTGGGAGACAGAATATCTGTTTACATATATATGTATGTGAGCAACTTTTCTCCTCAGTGAAGATGACGAAAACGTCTCACAGGAGACGTCTGACTGATGAACATCTTTGTTCGATAATGAAGGTTTCCTCAGCTCAAACTCTGAGCCCTGACATTGATGAACAGGCATCCAAGAAAAGATGCCAGGTATCTGACTTGGCTGCATCAGAGTAGATCAGTGTGTCGCAAAATGAGCAGTAAATAAGTTTTCTATGCACCTTTTCTTGTTACTCCAAGGCCTGAATGGTTTATTCATAGTTTATTTAATGATTTATTCATAGTTGTTATGTTATTTTATTTTCAAATTTATTAGCCTGTGTACAAAGCTAATTTTGACATTTACCTCAGAAAGGAGGCATTCAATTTTTATTTAAATTTTATTTAATATGCCATTTATATGTTTTATTATTATTTTTAGCAACTCAGTTATGCACGCCTGCACTTTTAAGTTATATAAGCCTTGCTTGTTCAATATTTATTTATAAAATGTTCAACCTTGGCCCGCGGCTTTGTTCAATTTAAAATGTTGGTCCACTGTGTATTTGAGTTTGACACCCCTGCTGTGGACTGTCCTTTGGAGGACCGGGTTTCTCAAAACGTAACTGCATCTTCCAACGCAGACGTGTAGCAAAGATCCAAAAAGAAACATTTTAATCAGGAGAATTACAACCAAACATTTGGGTTCAATGAATATCCAATATTTGTCGCCGCAAGCTTGTGCATCACAATAGCAAGATTTATTTATTTTTTTTAACATTTGCTCTTATTGAGGAAGCGAAACATAGATAAGCTCCTAAGACATTCCAATTCCTAAATCTGAATTATCGTGCACCACGAGCGGATGCAGAGTTAATTAACCGCGGTATTCTTAGTGCCTTGGAAAACTTACAAAGGGCAGATTTGACGCCTAATCATCTCTGCTATATTTAAAGTGTGTTAATAAGCTTCAGACGACTGCTGCTATAAAAAGGTAAATCCAAGGCTCCAGGCTTTACACCGGTTTTCATCTTTGTTGTCTTTAATTTGCTCTCTCAATACTCTATTCAAACCAAAAGTCAAAACAAATATTACTATCAGCTCTATTTCGACGACACATTCGTTCTCCTAGCGGCTTCATGTAATCTTGAAAAGCCACACGTCAGATTTAGCAGTTGAACTCGGAAGAAAAGGCGGCTTCTGCACTCTGGTCAATTGGACCTTGGAAAGTGGTTTGGAGACCGATTCCAAGGGGAAACAAAACGAGGTAATTAAACTAAAAGAAGCTTAGACACATTGGATCAGCATTCTGGGTGCTTCAATTAAAAATGCATATCCATTAAAGCGGTGAAAGCAGATGACTGATGAGCAAAGTGGAGCACCTGTTTCCTGAAACGTAGTCGTTATGGTGACAGGACGTTCGCGCTCAATGGGCCTGTCGACAGGTTTCACAAATTTCCCTGTACACAGATCCTGCATACTTTCCAATGCTTTTACAAAAGAAAAAAACCTTCAGTATACTAATCCCTTAGTACGCGAGCAAGCATTGTCACTTTACACATTATTTTGTGCTTTAATGAGGGCTTTCACACGCACAGACAAAAAAAACAAAACGCTTTGAAAATGAAAACTGTGGCTATCCTTATGAACGCCCATTTAAGTACCCCTTTAACAGTCTTATAAATACACCTTACGTGTATTTACGTCCTATGATGATACACACCTGTAGGCATGGTATACAGTAGACCCCAACCTATTCATGGATTTTTTTTTGTGTGTGTGCAATGCAACTCCAAATTATGTGGAAAATTAGCCCATTCGGGGATTTCTCCATGGAAGATGTCAAAAATATTCAAAAGAAAATGCAGCTTGGGAGTCGCAGACCTGCTTGACAGGCTAATCGGCTGGCGTTTGCAAAGCAGCCAATCGGGAAGCGCCAATCATTGTGCCGAGAGGTGATGCCTGGTTCACATAGCAAGACTTGAAATTGTCTGGTGATTTTCAAAACCTGAGAGACCTCACATATGACGATATAAATATCATCGCTAGAACAGGTTTAGTCCTACGCCGAGTACGACAAAGACAACAAACAGATTTTACTCACAAACATTCAAATAAACATGGGTGACGAAGAAGAAGCAATGGGGATAGCTTGAGGACTGTTTTTATCAAGAGAAAAGACAGTAGAAAACAATGTCTCCAAAGTCCATCTGACTTTTTGGTATGCCATGGCAGAACGTTTTGTCTTCTGTATCTTGTATTTTGAAGCGAGGTGTTTCCATCACATCACTTTCTGATTTCCTACAGGCCACATGTCCCGATGTTCTTTTGAGCAGCCTAGATCACTCTTAGCACACACCACACACAGCAGGAATTTCTTTAGAGTAGTCACGACAATCAGAGCGTGCCAAGATGTCAGAAGGGGAAGATCAGGTCTAAATCTGCCATAAAAGTCTCACCATCTGAACCAGGCTTTAGCTTCTGTGATAGTGTCTACTGTGAGTGTTGACACAATGAGGTATATTTGGTGTTTGAGCTATTAAAACAGGCAGTTATAAGGGGGTCTCAAGTATTTGTTGTGGCCCCTAAAGCCCATGAATATCAGGTGTTCGCTCTATGTCCATTACCTGCAAAAACCTGGCTAAAATGATTTGATTTAGCAAGGTGAGGCATTGCCAGTGTAGCTGCAGGGAATAAGCTGATGGATGAAGTAAAAAAGGAGCAATTTTTTAATTAATGGCTACACGATTTGTGAAAAACAACGCTTGTTGAGAGACTAGTATACTCTCCAAACACCTTAGCTCCTTCTGAAAATCTTGCTCATGTTCATGTAAGACAGCAGCTACTTATGAGACTAAAACAAAACAACAAAAAAAACATGTTTGTTATTAATTTTCTGGGTTCTCACATCCCTCTTGGCGTACCATCTACCAGCCAGCGAGACTTTTTCTTCTTTTTTTTTTTGCCTTTGCTCCTGTGCTTATCGCTTGCAGAATCAATTTATGCAACTTGTTAATCTGTTTGGGTGCATTTCCAGGTCATTTAGTGGGATCTTACATCTCAGGATGGCAGCAGGGAGACCAGAGCTACTTTGTCACCATTTCTCTCGGGCCTTGAAGTCGATACGTGTGTTTTACATCTACAGGAGATTTTGGACAAAATGATGCGGCCCGTTTTATTTATGTTTTTTAGATACAATCAAAGCATACGCATATGAAAAACATCCAGCAGCAGTAGCTCCCGTGTTATCAGGTGTTAAATTAGGAAAAAGATTGATTAAATAACTAATGGACATACTTCAAGGAAAGCTGCCAAATCAAATGCAAAGTCACACACCTGCTTGTGTGGAGTGTGTGCTGGATTCGTGGACTGGTATGAGAGTGAAAAGACCAGAGTTTAACCCCATTATGGCATTTACACACAAGAAATGTGTGACACAGTCTAAATACTTTTATTTCAAACTGAAAGCAATAATTATTCCTACAGCAGCAAAACATTTTATTCTTATATTTATACTAATGCTTTCTGTGACACTGATTTTTCTGTGGGCACAAGGAAGGAAAAGTCACCTATGTTAGAAGTGCAGCATAAATAAATTTCACTTAAAAATAAGAAGGGGGACAGACACGATGCCTTTACCGTTTAACAGGATGCCTATGTGATGTGCTTTTATCTGCATAGTTTATGGATCTGAACAACATCTCTAAAGCTTTCACCGACAGAGAGACAGGATGAGTTGAAATGTAGTTGGAGTATGTAAGCCCACATTGGGCTTCGCACAAGATGTCTAAATATGATCTTTTATTCATTCAGACACCCCCAAACTGTCACTAAACAAACATTTTGTTTTCCCCTGACTGGAATACCTCTGCTTCACTTTAGCAACCTCCGCCCTTCTGCTCTCTCGTTTGCCTTTAATGAAATACATGCACAAATTCCAGCAATAAAGTTCACTCAAAACACTAACGTTAACGAGCACTGATGAAAAGATTGTGATAAGGTCGAGGGGAAATTAAATCTAGGAACGAACTTGTATCCTTCTTTGCGGTTTCCCGAGAGAAGCAGAGGTGTGGCAAGAAATGTCTCATCCTCTGCTCTCCTGTGTGTAAATTCCCCACAAGCAGCACCTGTCTGATGAGAACCTCAAAATAATGCTTGTTTTGACACGGGTTGAAGGTAGGGAGGTACAAATCATGCAGAGTGTTTTTCTCCGAGCTGCACAACAGCCCGTCCCTAACTCAACATGTCCAAAACTCTGGCAACGTCAGGAAAGCAACGATGACAATCTGACAGGTCTGAGAAATGTGAACAAATAACCCAGCAGGAATAAAATTAAGACGAGGACACACTGTGGAGCTGCGGAAATGTAGGGCTAACATACAAAAAAACACTTCCCTGCTATTATTATTATTTTATTAAATAATTGACATTTTAAAAACATGAAAAATGGTGCGCTTTGGCTCACAAATCAAAAGGACACATAAAAATCACTGTCTGTTTAAACTCAACATGTTTTCTGTGCTCAAACTTAGAAGGACCGTGTAATAATTTGGATCTTACCTGGCTGACTTTGGCCGGAGTAAGAACCATGTCCAGGACTCCAGACCAGCCGCCGATCACTCCTGTAGGGACCGCGTAGGCCAACGCAATCATCAGGAAACGGAAGTTACTAAAGGCGAGAAAGAAAACGAGTCAAGCCTGAACACAAAGGGCTCACAATCCCTTGAAATTCACATTTCTATTACTGATTATTTAATTTTCAGTGTCTAAAAGTATTTAACCATATAGTGTACGCAAAAAAACAAACAAACTGTCTATCCAAAGAGTCAATGAGCTGGAGTTCTAGTTCATGGTATTTGTACCCCATAAAAGTATTGGTTAAAAAATATTAAATTGAAAGTTTTACATTGTTAAATGTTTGTCTATTAAGGAACATGAATGGAAGTAATTTAATAAAATCAACAATATCAGGCTCTATGTATGTAATGGTAAACTGCATCAATGTATACCAACATTTTTATTAAGTAACCACAGTTAAGAAAAAGAAAATTTGAAATTTTCTGTCAAACCTTTACTGTTGTTTCAACGTTTGTCAATTAAAAATCCAGACACACACCTGAAGGAACTGGAAAACTGCAACTATATGGAGCTCACAGTAACACAGGATGGCCCCTCCCCCACCTATTACTTCGCAATTTCCAAATTGCATGCTAATTAGTTTTCCCTAACTTTTAAGAAAGGAAAACATGTCTCCCAGCTAAAAACACTAACTAATGATTTCAACACTAAGGAAGTTCTAGCCATTCTTATGAAGGAAATGCTGCTGTAAAATAATAGCTAGCAACCAAACAGCCTGCCTCGCTAATGTAGGAGCAGGAGGAGAAAACATAACATTTGCCACAACAAACACCATAAAACACCTAGTAAATTTTACTTAAATACAATTCTTTATTCAATATTTTATATGTGTGTGCTTTAAATTCAAATATGATATCCATGCTACATATAAGATCACTGTAATTGTAATATAGGGAGGAATAAACTTTGTTTTTCTTAGTTTTTAGATAAACACAATTAGATCATCCTATGATCAACTTTATTCAAATATTTTGCCAATGTTACCTTAAATCGTTGGTATTTTTACTAAATGTTTTCATACCGTAAGAACTTCACCTTGACTCGTGTATAGCTGACATTATTGAAACAAAACAAATGATCGTCTCTAAAGAGAGGAAAATTGTTCAAATAGCAGTGCCATTTAATTTAGTTTATAAATTAGTCATGATCAACATCATTTTACTATTTTATTTTGCATGTTTTTGTCAAATTGTCATTATTTTTTATAAAAAATAAATTTTCACTTTGACATTTTGGTGATTGTAATTTGACCATGATGGTAAATTATAAAGACCTTCTAGAGAAACAAATTGGATTGATTTGGTTTGGCTTATTCCTATCTCATTAAAATAAATAAAACTACCCATGATAGACTACTAGTACCGTGCTGCAGGATTTAACACAAACTCTGTGCTGTTTGCCATCAGCGAAAAACAAAACCAACTCCCTAATAGCTTAAGTGTGCCCACTTCACTTTCCTATTTCGGATCGTGTGGCACCTCTCCACTCATATGACACCTGAATACAATCACTGGGGACACAAAAATCTAATCACCTTTACCCAGTGAGGTGGCAAACTAATTTAAAAATCAGAGCCACCTACTCGGCCCAAACAATGCGATTAGAGACACTAAGCGGTTGACAAATGAGGCAAGGCAGCAGGCAGCAGACTCGAAGAGTTTTTCCCTTTTAGCTTTTTTTTATTTTATATATACTAACTCGAGTATTTATTGAACGGTACTTTGCAGAAGGAAGACTCTGTGGCTCAAATGTTGAGCAGAGAACAAAGCGAGCTTTTTGGGAAAATGTGCGCACTCCTTTCTTTCAATGGTGGACCTCGCATGTTGTTTCACTTCAAAATAGTGAACAGAAAACTCCAGCTCTCTCCCTGCTGCAGATTGCACGCTCCGTCCCGAGCAACACGAGGCTCCTTGGCCTTGGTGACAGCGTGGCGGGACAATCATAAAAGCACTCTGATGGAGCACTCTGTGGGTTTTTTTTTTCTTTTTCTTCCTGAGCACCCTTTTCATTAACCTTGCCACAACAGCAGAAAATCAATACCCAAGCACCTTTATCTTTATACATGACCTTATATAGACATCCAAAGGAAAGCAAGCACATGCTAGGTATGCTTTAACTTTCCAGTTTTTGGCAGTGATGAAATACCTCTGCAGGAGTCTCCAAGGAGGTCTCAAAAAGAGGGTGTCATCAGCTAAGTGCCATTTGTCCTTGGCCCAGCAGGTTGGAGGCGAATGCATCAAGACGACAACTTTCAAAGCTAAAAGTGTGTCTGATCGGAAAGGAGGGATGATCAATACTCATGCTTTTTGGTCTGTGGAGTTTGATCTCCCAGAGGCAAAAATGGGGAAAAAAAACACATATATATATATATATATACAATGCGAAGACACAGCCAGGGTTTTAATTAGGCGGCTGCTGTGGAAGCAGATGTGAGCAACTGGAAGCTCACATCAAGCTGAAGATCATTAGCGTGTGCTTAGATCTTGACAGGGTAAATGGATGAGCAGATACATCAGTGGGAAGGTGTCAGGAATACTAAGTGATCTGCTGTGCAGCACCTGCCTTCAAAGTTACTATGTGTAGTCCTACATTTTTCATTTCAAAATTCAAACTCGGTAACTCCAGCTGCTGGATAGCTGTCCCGCCACGGCTGACCAAGAAAAACATTCATCGTAAATTTATGGTCATTTATGTCTAACTTTTTGATCAGCTTAAAATAGACTTAAAATGTGAACGTGTACAAATGCAGGATCAACCAAACCTACCAACAGGAGTTCGACATAGATCTCAAACCAGCAGAAGCTGTGCTCTCTAAAGTGTTAATGTTATGGAAAAGTGGCAAAAGGAAAGCAATTATTGAAAGAAAACAACATAAAATTACAATGGGAGTTTTCTCAAGGCATGCAACAAATGAAACTATTCCTTTTAACGCATGTACAAAACAAATGCAATGTTTAATCTCACCAAGTTTCTATCCTGGTTAAGTAAAAGTTAAATGAAAATAATAAATCCAATCTCAGTGAGCTTTTGCTATTTTGCAAAGACGAATGGGCAAGAATTCCCCCACATGTACCAAACTACTAGAGACGTACCTTCATAAAAAGCCTCAATCCAATCTGACTGAGCTTCAGCTACGCAAGAACAGCCGAAGCTTTCATTAGCTTTTTGTGTCACAATCTAAAGGTTTAGATTTAGTGAAAATGTGGCAAAATACAAATGAATGACCAACTTTTAGAGTCAATTTTAACTCAAAGTTCAAACTTGACTTGGCTATTCCTTTGGGTTTTTTTTTTTTATTACAAAATGCCCAATATAGACTGCATTGGAGTTGATGGTTATAATGAAGCAAAACATGAAACATTTAAGAGGCAGAAATCATGGGTGTGTTAATCCATTTGCTGACTGACAATGCCAGTTGCAAAAATAAAAAAATAAAAAAATTGTTATCAGCTAAAATCAGAATGGGCAGGCCACCCATCGTGACTGCAGCAGAAACTAGAGTTCCCATTTGTAACCTCATGTAAATGTGTACACCTCTGTCCAGAACCATCCCCCTGGGTTTCTATCTGCTTGGTCTCTGTCATCTATCAACAGGAACTCCTACAGTGGAGGGCGCTGAGCCTCTCTGAGCTGGTCACAAGCCTCTGAAAATCCAGGCGCCACAGTGGAGTGATTTCTTACTCAAGGAGAACAAATGCAGCCAAGAAAGTTAAGCCAACTCCCTGACTGCCGTCGCCCGGCTTGTCTTCTTCTCTCTCCAGCCTTTATTCCCCGGCCACTGCTGCGGGCGTCATTCCTTAACAAGCCAAGCACTGATTCTCAGGCGCTGCTGCTTCCTGGTGGCCCAGGGGGATAAACTTGCCCTTGATGGAAAGTGTGATGGTGTGAAGAGATGGGAGAGGGGTGAGGGTAGGAAGGGAGTGCACAGGATTATAATAAAGTGTGATTCAATTTTACCTCCTCTTTCAGTCTCTTGTGGGTGGAAATAGACAAACAACAAATAGATGCCACTGACTTCCAAGGCCTTGTCTTAATAGACCATCTCTGTCTGAACATTAGACGCGTCTCTTGGGAATAATGCTTATATAAAATAGCAACTACTTTATCATCCGTTAAGAATCTAGAGGGAGGGCAGGGGAGTTTCTTTGATAACAACTTTGATTTGGTAACAATGGCCGCCATCCATTGCTTGGCTCTTTTCAGGAGCCCCTAGCATCTGCAAACGAGAAGCCAGACTCTGCGGACAAAACTTTGAAGCTTCTGCAAAACCATCCCCACCCCCCAACACCCACGGACCCCTGACTGAAATGAGGCCATGAAACAATACAGCACTGGAAAAGCAGTTTCTGTGGGAATGGATCTCAACAATCACAAACACAGGTTAGGAGAGCGAAATGTTGCAGACAAGGTGTGGGTAGGTCTGTGTTTGTCGTCTGAGCATGAGGACTTTTACCTGAGGAGTCTGCAGATGCTGCTCCTGTAGCTGAGCCTCTGGCTAGCCGCGGCCACACTGGGGGGCACGGGTGGGCGCGACGGGAAGTAGAGCAGGACGGCTACGAAAAACACCCCGATCGCCGCCAACTCTGCCACAGCACAGAGACGCTGAAAGTTAGTTTCACAGATACAGTAAGACACTCAACAATGTGACTTTTTTTTTAAAAAGAGAAAAAGGTCAACATGACATTTCTGAAGAGTCCTCTGAAGACTCTTCACTGAGGTAAAATTGTAGACTAGAAAACATGACATTAAAATGAATGTGTCTGACAATATCATCTGGTTGACACTACAACCCACTTCTCTTGGGGACGTAATCTGGTTTACGCTTTCGGGATTAAGAATGACGGAAAAACTGCACTGCCATGTTGTTTTTCTGTCACTGTAACATGGAGGAAAGCGTGAAATGTAAGTTGTTGTTTGGGTTTTTTTTTTTGACAGTGGCAAGGAAGAGTAGTCCCACACTTTGAGGTTTTTGTCATTCAAACATCAACTTACTTTATTGACAGCTGACACTGTCGCGTAGAAACGGGGGTCACTCCCCAAGACGCGAAGAGGAAATAAAATGAAATTACAAAAGTAGATAGTAGCACACAGTAACGCAAAGTGATTTCGATAAGTAACTGCAGTTCGACTACTGGATTTGAAATAGAAACGAGTTAGATTACTTGTACTGACATCACTTGTCACCGGCTAATAAATAAAGCGAACCCTTTCATAGGAAAATATAAGCGTCACCTGTCAGAGCTGCAGTCTGCTACTCTGCTTGCTTTTACGACTGATCACACCAGAGAAAGACTGTTTATAGTACTTGAGTGTCAGACAAGCTATTTAAGTCAAGCCTCTTGTCTATAAAGCACAAGTCAAAGGCTACGTTCACACAGCAGATCTTGATGCTCAATTCCAATTTTTTGCAAACCATTGTTTTCGCTACAGGCTGCTCGTATTCACCAAAGATGCGATTGCAAAATGACTTCTGTGTGTGAACGGTTTACGACCCCAAAGCGACTCACGTTCGCAGTAGAACGTAGACGTCACTAGGAGGGCATTGTTTACAGAGGCAATAAAGGATGTTGCCATCTATAGATCAATTTTATGATTGTCGAGCAATAGGACAGGAATAGGAGCACTGTTACACAAGACGACGGAAGCTAATAAAAAGGAAGCACAACTAATAGCAACGGCCTTTTGTGGAGCATCGACCGCAACTTCTGTAGTGACATCTGTTTGGATGTGGAACGATGTGGAGTCAGAGCCAAGAGTGGTGGGATTGTGACATGATGCGCTTCAGTGGCACAGAGCTTTCAGAATTTTCAGAAAATGTTTATTACTGGAATGGACTCACCACATCTGGCTTCTTCTGGTGCAGATTTATGACGAATGCCTCACGTCAATGACGCAAACGTTGGATTAAATGAGATTTGGCTGTTCTGACTACAGACGCTTTGAAAACAATCCAATACGTATCCAATTTAGCGTCAGATATGAAGTGGCACAAATCTAATTTTTTCTTTGGGTGAAAAGATTCCACCCAGACTCTTTGGGTGGGAGTCTGAATTGAGGTGTTCAGACTCCCACGAAAACCTTGGAATTGGGGTCACATTTGCCTGCTTTGTCATCTAGTCTGAAACTGCAGCTTGACTTTGACACTGAAACTTGAGTGATCATCTTGTTCAGGATGATGTGCAGCGGTCAGTTTTTTTTTTGGTTGGCCAAACGTCTAATACTGGTCTCACCTTGCCAATTAGCCTTCATCCACATGTTTGTTTTGCTCCCTACGTAGCTAGAGACAAATTACAAATGGGACTTCTTATAATTTCTTTTCACTCTTCCATAGGAGTGAACTACAAATATTGCCCTGTTGGACCTCAAGTAGGAAATCTCTCTTTCCTTTCCATGACCTTCAAAAACTTCCAATTGGATAAATTACGTCTGCTGTGTCCTTGAAAAATTAATAACACTACCTTAGATTAAACAAAGTCGCTGCTTCAGTCTATTACAGCACACTTGTTTCTCTTTTCATCATCCTTTTAATTTTCTGAATCAGTTAAGCATAACAGTCCCAGCAAGCTATTTTTCAGAGGCACAGTTACGAGGATTATAGCTGGAGCTCTTTGTGCAAGATTCTTGAAACCCTGTTGCCTGATTGTATTTCTGTCCCCTGACGGCGCAGACACAATGTTGAAATAATGTGCCATCGATCGCGCGTGCCTTTGTGAGTTTCTTGCTCTTCACCCGCACCTGCATACATAACCAGCTGGATTCTGTTCCGGATGAAGGCGGTGGACGGCGGTGCGGCAGACGCGGTGCCCGTCTGGGAGTCGTTTGGAGCTGGAACGATGAGAGGTCCCACTATGAACGACGCGGCGCCTCCCAGGTAGGAGAACAGAGAGGCCACGGCTGTTGCCGTTGCTCTCTGGTCGGGGGCGAACCATGTGGTGGAGAGGTACGGCCCGGCGCTCATTATGGTTGGCCCGGCCAGACCGTTTAGAAACTGGCCTCCATGTATTAACCTGTAACAGAAAAGGTAAAATATGGTAATTTCAACCACGCAAAAAAAAAAGAGAGAAAAATTATGCATTTCTGCTAAAAGATAGAGTAAAACTGTTTACTCGCTCCCTTAAAAAATGAATCCCCATTGGCTGTCCCATTACTTGGCACACCTGGTAAATATGCATGAAAGATAGGGCCACACCATATAAATTTTTGATCAATTGCTTTAGATGAATATTCCAATGATGATATCAATTATGTTTACATTAAACTCTTCTGACTGTTTTCTGTCATCAAAATGTCCACACTGTTTTAGCTTTAGCAGCAAACATACATCCAGTCAGCGAAGGCGGTGAAAGTCTGTCCAACAGGTCAAATATATTATCGACAAGCAGAGTTTATAGGCACGGCACAACCAGACACTGCATCCACACAGTTCTATGTGATCGCCGTATTGCACACATCCAGTCATTTTCCAAGAAATCCAACTATTTGTTTGAAGAGATTTATTTAAAAGTAGAAATCCTACAGCAAGAAACAACAGTTTTTTTTTAACAAAAGCACAGTTGCATCACCCTGGGTACTGTCTTTTGTAAATAGGACGGCCATTAGCCTTCGCCAGAACAGTTTGTAACGTTTGAGCAGTAAAGAAGATCTCTCACCAATCCTCTTTGCACCATCCCTCTGGATTGGCCATGGTTTCTAGCCGGCTCTCTTTTCTACAGCTTTGTTAAATTTGAAATGTCTTGGTATTAAAAAGTACTTATGATGCCATACATAGTCTCATTCTATCGAGGAGAGCCTTTGGAAGAGACTCACAAAACCGATTTTGAGTTTTAGAGTGTGAGAAGGCAAGATATATTCTTTAAAGTTTAAGCTTTTGGTCATGCAACAACAAGATCTGTACAATAAGTTTGTCGTCAATTATTGTTTTCAAAATAACATGTAGGGAGTTACAGTGCAGATTTTAGACATAGTGATGACTGGTGACTATAGTTAGTGTAAACTCACAGTTGTGAAAGATATATATATTACTCTATATCTATATCTACTTTATGAGGAAGCACAGAGACAGCTCATCTTTTTAGGTTCAAGACAGAAGAGTCACGAAATACCAATTAGACATTTCTAGAAACATTGAAGAATCCGAAAGAAAAGTTAAGCATAAACTGAAACAATCTTTAGCTACTTTTCTTCTAAAATATAAATTTTTCTTTAATATTTATAGGATGCCCCCCCCCCCCACTAAGACATGCTAAGTGTGAAATTAGGTAACAGTAGTAAAAGACTAATTTCTTTTTGTGTTTGTTACACATCTTCGCCTGAGACGGCGACAAATTTGTCAATGTCTGTACCACTAATAAATAACCAAGTGAAAAACGGCTGCACCATAAGGCGTTCCATCAGTGTACTCATGAAACATAAAGTAAACAAATGAAGACATGCAGTAAATTATTTGTTTATGAGCGTCTGACAGAAAAATGGCAAGCGAAGGAATAAAAAAAGCAAGATGTAATTATCTCCAGGGATTAGTTTAGCAACTCGAGTCCAACTTTCAGTCGCACTTTCGTACCTTGAGACCCAACTGTGCGAGACGGATGCATTGTGAGATATCGCCCCCACCCGATGCCACCGGAGCCCCTCGCCACCCTCAGCCCCCTCCGGACCTGTCTGACTGAGACAGCCAGCCGCTGGAGACAGCTCACGGCTGATTGATTGTCTCTAAGCTCAGTAAAGACACCGTTCATTCACAGCAGTCTGAGGTGGCTCAGTGGGGACTGAGGCGGGAAAGGAGGGGAGAGAAAATGATGGCAAACAAAGAGGGCGAGGAGAGGAGATCTCATGCTTATGTGGAGATTTTGAAGACTCAAAAATATGCAGCAAGTTTCCCTTCAGAATGGAAATTTCACGATCAAGAGTACAATAAACTTTATTAAACCGATTCATTTGGCAATAAGTCTATATATCAGGGATTTACACATCCTGCTTTGGGCAACCACTGAGCGAAAAGAAGTAGTCTCACTCAATTTCTATAAATCTCACAACTATAAAAGAGAGTTTTTACTACCAATATTGCCCCCATGATAAGTCATATAGCTCCAGTCCCAAAACTCGCACTTCCACTCGCGTTCCACCCTTGTGTCCTTCAAATCCACATTTGTGTTGAAGGGTTTGAGTGCGTAGTGGGTCCCAGTTTTCCACATCAGTCTTTCACCCCGTCCCTTTTGGGTCCTATTTCCGTACTTTTGCTAAGCCCACATCCAGGAGGACTTTGGTGAAGTATATTACCCACAATTCATCACTACACGTGACGTTTTGAATTAAAAGGCAGAAATGTGACAATGTTCACTACAAAAAAAAAACAGTTTTCAAATATGAAGTATTGAAATGTTGTTTCACTCTATTGTACCTTTGTGACTACCATCAAATTCTGCTTCGCATTTAGCAAGTCACAACAAAACTCAGTTGAACATTTGATTTTGGAAAGCAAAAATACCTATGGTGTACCTTTAAAATCAATATCTTGTTGTAGTTGTTTTCAGAGATACAAATGCCTAAATAGCTACTGGTCCACCATTTTGGATGTCAAAGAGGTGTACTTTCCCACTTCTCACATTTTTGCTGGTTTGTATCCTGCACATTCAAACCCTTATATTCACTTCGGCTGAGCCCACACTTCAGAGGGGCGGAGGGTGTAGTGCGAGTATTGGGATTGGGCCATAACATAGATGACAGCAACATTTAACCGTGACACCTGACAAAATCGTCTGCAAAATGTACACTTCGTTTCACATGCAATTATTTGAGCTCTTTCTACCATTGCTGTCCACAGCTTCTAGGCTCCACAGATGAATGTGTCACAGCAGACCATAAAGAGCTGTGGTCAGAGGCAGACTGTTAGGAGAGAAACTTATTCACCCTACATCTTCATCCCACATCTTGGACCCCTTGACATCCCAACCTACACACCAGAACCTCCTCGATTACTCTGTGGCCATTACTTTTTCACTCGTCCCACTCTTGGTCTTTACAGCTCCTCTTTAAAACTTTCAAACATCACCAGCAACTGAACTGGCATACTTTTTTAACTTTAACATTTACCACAGAACAACATATTTTTTGTCTATGTAAATGTGTAATTTTGACGCTTTTGGTGGGTCTGATGTGGCCTTTCAAGTCACATCTTAATAATGTTCAACACAATGCCACAAATTCCAAACCATAACTGAGTTTCAATTTAATAAAAACTCTCAAAACTATAAATACACTTTACTAACAAAGTGGCAATATTACATACAGGTGTTTGAGGGTGCAAAGTCTAAAGTTAGTAACTATCCAGCATCTAATTTTTAAGGATCATATAGAATATCTCATCTAATTTGATCACCAGCTAAGTCAGACAAATGTTTTTGGAGAAGTCAGAAAAACCCAAAAATATGGTATACTCCCATCAAACTTCCTTCAAGTGCTACCTGCAGGTGGTGGAAAAACACTATAATAATGCTACTTACTACCATCATACATTAAGCCTGCGCTCGGTCTACACTGACGAAGATTTGCTCACTTTGGTTGTGCTGAATGCTAGGATGGCATTCCAATCTTATTTTCTGCTTATTTACCTTTTCGTGACTACTTTGTAAAGAGTATTAGACCTTCATCACCAGACATTCAAACAATATTTAAATATGGAGAAAAAAAATCAATTCTGATGTTTCAGCAAAAGTAGCATCCTGTGTCCTACAATTACAATTCACAGTTTGCAGGCTTTATGTGTGATGTTTAATTGGTATTAGAACAATTAGTAGGAATGTGAAGATGAGGCTTTTACTAGCCCATGATAATTCTGCCTTTCTTTAAAAGTCTGAAAGTTTGTTGCCTAAAAAACGACAGGACTTTTCAGTTTTGATGCATTTACTGAACGTGGAAAAAACAAATATCTTTATTAAAAACAATCAGCTTCTTTTAATAGCTGATTGATTGGCTCATCATTAATAATAAAGTTATTGCATTCACAAAACACTGTTGATAAAGCTGGGAACATTTGCTGCAGCAATCTAGTAAAGACATTAACGGGCAAAAAACTAAGTCAGGAAATCTCAAATATAAAGAAATGATCATGTAAAATTTTAAGTGTTAACCTTCTACTTATGAAGCGGGATGCAGTTTGAAAAAAGAAAAACGGCAGGGGATATTAAGTTCATGGAGGACAAACCTTGCACTCTGCGGCTGTAACTTTCCAGACTGTGTTACTTAACCCTCTCAGTGTGTAAAAGCTAAAAGTCCAACGTCCCCACCTGAGTCACTTTGTCCCACTCAAGACTGCTGAGTGGCTGCTTTGAAACGCTTCGAACAAAGCTGTTTCAGGACTCTGAACCAACGACCAGCTGCCTTGCACTGTTATTTTTTTGTTGTTGTAAACTCAACAGGCAGAGCAGACTTGGCTTTTCGTGATGGGGAAACAAACACAAGACATGTGGAAAGGTAGGTTCAGTGTGAGCTCACACAGCCTCACAAAAATAAGGTGTTTTGTTAAGAACAACAGAACCAATTGACTCTTTAGAACCAGAACCTGAACTCCCTTCTCTTTCGTCTGTGGTTGCGTCGATTTAACCCTTTCGAGGTTTTTCAGTGCTGGAAAGTGCATCACCTTTTTCTTTCTATTGAGATTCAGACATAAACCTCTTTGATTTATGCTGCTAATGATTATAAACCTGCTGGATCGGTTTATCTTTGAAATAAGGAAAGAAAGATACTCCAAGTAAAATAAAGTAGCATCTGTTCATATCAATGTGATGTACTTTCTGTTTTGATAAATCTTATGATTAGATTGGTTTGGATTATTCTAAGATTGTACTAATATAACTACTTTTTCTCAGTCTGGGAATTTTTCCAGTTAAATTTAGATTGATTGATTTTTGTGTTATTGTATCAAACTTGCGTGACGTGAATAAGATAAATTATTTGTAATGAAGCTATAGACAGTGATTAACTTTGTGCACTCTTTGTTTTCTTTTTATTCCCATAGAATGTAGGCTTAAGTGCTTATGTGTTCAGAAGCCAATGGCATAAATTGGACCAGTAATGTCCAGTTCATGATTATAAAAATAAACTACACCCCTGCATCACATCTGAGAAACAGTCTTCTTCTGAATCTGTTCGCATCAGAAAGCCTCATGTTGTGGGGTTCCTCAAGCTTCAGTTCTGGGCCTTATTCTTTTCCTACCCTGTGTTCATCCACTGGTGACATCCAGCTCTACTGTTTTGTTTTGTTTTTTTCCCTCTCGGTTATTCCGAGTTTCATAAATTGTCTAAGTTAATTTAGTGCCTGTCGGAATTTTAAAAAAAAAGAAGAAAAAAAGGGTTTAATGGCCATTTTCTCCAGCTAAATGAATATAAAACGGAGCCATTTATCCAGCAATATCTCAGTTTTATAGGCTCCTCTGTTAAACCGTGCCTCAGTAATTTGGATAAGCCAATGGCTGCACTAGATGTTTAAGTCAGAGGATTTATCTGTGACACCAACACCTGGGAATCCACTTCCTCTGTCGATTAAAAAGCAGCAGAAGCCGTCTTCTTCACACAATGATTTTGTTTGAACAGCAGTTCTTTCATTTAGTGTCATTTTAGTCTCTTGTCTAAATTTTTATTATGTTTTTCTATTCTTTATCCTATAATGAAGCCTTACATGATTTTTTTATTATTATTTCTGAACATTAATACACTTTGCTTATACTCTGTTACTTAGTACTTGCATTTAATGGAGGCTGACATTTGCTGTGAACTT
Organism: Xiphophorus maculatus; assembly: GCF_002775205.1. NCBI lineage: Eukaryota > Metazoa > Chordata > Actinopteri > Cyprinodontiformes > Poeciliidae > Xiphophorus > Xiphophorus maculatus. Next base: position 7,960,231 of record NC_036449.1, read on the forward strand.
GCATTACATAAATGAACTGAATTATTTCCTCTTGTTTTTCTGCATACATCTTTTAACAATACGATTACTTGCCAAACAGCTAATCCATTAAAAAAATTAGATTATTTGCAAACTGTAGATGGAGCAAAAATAACAAACAGCTAGCCAACTTGGAAAAGAAAAGAGCATTCAGGACCGCAGAGATTGTGAAATCTTTTTTAGTTTGGTCCCTTGCTGTCTATTAAATCACAGGAAGAATGTAATCTCAAAAATGTCTCCGGAATGACAGCAGATGAAGAAAAATGGTGACAAACAAGACGAATTAGAGGTCAGCTGAGGATGCTGCACTGTTTGAGGGAAGGAAGAGGGGAGAAATGGAGTAGCCATTTCAAAAAGTGACGATTAATCACAGTCGATGAACCCTGTCAGGCCGAATTTGATTGAGAAAGAGACACAGAAGAAACCTGCCCCTCTGCGAAATCAGCCCAACTGCTTCTGGTCTGCAAGAGCTTATGGACCCAATTCAGAAAAAAACCCCCAAATGAACAAAAAAAAAAAAGGCCAACCCAATTCTCCTGCGGAAAATGGCACCGCAGCAATCATGGGTAATATAAGAGCCTCCTGCGAGAGCAGCGGAAAAGGGTCTGGTGGCCAATCAGACAGTCTGCGAGGGAAAGTGGAATCTACCTGATTTACGCTAATCACACAGCTGTTCTGTATGTTAATGCCAGACAGATAGACGGAGCGAGACCGGAGATGGCAAGAGAATGAGTGAACGTCTGAAAACAAAGGAGACGGAAAAGGTCAAAGAAGCTGACCTTTTTCATCTGAGAGTAAGAACAAATCACGGTGAGGTCTAATCAGTGACCACTGATGCAAACCCTGAATCTTGTTCAAAATTTGTCTTTGTCTCTGAAATCTTTTTAAGCAGCTCTACATACACACACACACACACACACACACACACACACACACACACACACACACACACACACACACACACGACAGAGAACGGAAGTTAGACTGGTCAGCGTCCCACGGCTTCCTTTAATTCCCTTAAAACATTCCTATAAACATGAAACAAAGAGGCAAATCAAAAGGTAAATCACTAAGAGAAGGGCCTAGCTTATCAAATATGAAAAGATGTCTGGAACAAACAGAGATGCAGGGAGGTTTAGGGGACATTATTGTTTCTCAACTACAAGGCTGATCACAGAAACGGGAAAAGTCCCTGCTGGGATTTGACTGATCATGTAACGCCCTTGATTTAAAACTCATTCACAATTTGTAGGCCAGCCAGTTTCAGCTATTTGAATGTTTAGTGTCTATTTTTCCCCTCCATCACATAATCAAAGTCATTTCAGCTCCATATGTCTGATACAAAACAAGTGGCAGCTACAAGAGAGGCAGCACAGTCCACAGCGACATAACAAAGCAAAGCCGAGTCCTCCCTAATGCAAGGGAAAGACTGACACCTACTGGTGGTCCGTCTACCTACAGCATACTTTGACTTTTCTTTTTCCCTCGGAGAATGCAGTAGGTCATCCATTAAAACATGGCTTCACAAGCTCTGACCTATTACATTTATTATGCAAATGAATCTGAACCGTGTCACACTAACATTTGCGGTGTGATTAATGTTGTCTCGGCTTTCACCGGGCTTTCTTGTTTTTCCCCTTTGAAGGAAAACTCCAAAAGAGCTGAAGGTCACGGCTGCGCAGGGCGACTCCTGCCAAAGGAAACAGCAGGCGGCTGTGACTGCGCGCTATTTAGCTTCGGCTCGTCAGATGCCAACGGATGATGTATGGTGTTGTGTAGCTGGACTCAGATAAGACGTAGGCACGCTGCGCTGAAGAAGGAAAAAATGAAAAGTTTTAGCTTGTGTTGGAAGTTTTGCGAAAATCCAGCTCTGAGTGCATTCGAAAGGAGAACGGTCTCTGCACAATTCATTTCCTCTTCATGAGTCATCCACTACAGTTTCGGACTTTAAAAAATATGTGAGCAGAAAACTGCTGAGCTGTTCCACTCCAAACTGTGTAAATTTTTTTGAGAGTTTTCTGAGGGGGGGGGTTTATGGTCCAGGTGCAGTAATGAAACCTGGACCTGCTCATTTTCAATTTAATTAAAAAATACTTTCGGTAAATGTTTTTGAAACTCATTATTGAAGATTCTTAAAAGGAGTTGTTGTAGATGGTGGCGGCTGTGAGCACCTGTAGCAGTCTGTATTACAGGGAATCTCAACAAGCCTCTGACTGAAGATACAGTTGATGTAAAACAGTCTCATGAGGAAAGCTTCATTTTATGAAGAATTATTTTATTTTAAGCGTAGAAAACAGATACGCCTGTCAACATGTCAATAAATAATGTAATTTGACAAATAAATATTTTAAAATATAAAAATAAATATATTAAAATGTATGATGCCTCAGTTACTGCATTTTAATTGTTTCTTTTAAAGAATTTATTTGAAACAATATTTTTTATATAAAGTAGCACTGAAATGAGCTCTGTTTGTTTGCGCACAGCAAATCCCTTCATTAACCGCTTTCTTACCAAATCCCCAATGAGACACAAAGCGAGATATTATTTATTAGCGCTTAATAGGAAATATTTTACAAAGTATAACTGATATGACTCATTTAACAGAAACAATTTTCTGCAGGCTTCATTTTGGATATCCTGCCTCATGGTAGAGCCCAAAGGAAATTATCCACACAATGAAAATGCATTTTTGCAAACAGTTTAATAATGAACTTTTTGGAGAACTTGTACTCTGTGAAAGAGAAACCTTGAGTTTACAAAGATGACTAAAAAAGTTAAATAAAAAGTTTGTTTCCCTATTTTTGCCATCTTAAATGAAAGGAGAGTTGTGCTTAAGATACAAGCAGTTTGCTTTCAGAATCAAGTTCCTCAGTGCGGCTGCGTTTCTCTCCAATGAGGAATACCAAAAGAAAAGTTTGGCCGGAAAACGTTAGCAAAATATTCATTCATAAGATGAAAAACGCAATATGTGAAATACCATTTAAAATTAAACTACCACTAAAATCCTATTCACTGACAGCATAGCAGGGATAATTCAATACCTAAATAGTACCGACCCCAGCTTTATTTATAACACATTTTAAACACCACAAAGGACCAAAGTGCAGCAAACAGTAAACACACAGAAGAAAATACATCAGACTAGTTAGTGTAAGAGGAAACAAAAAGATAAAACAAGACAGAAAAATAGTAAGATTAGCATCAAAGACCCAGACAAGAGGATAAGATTTGAGAAGTGGTTTAAAAACGGACAGAGAAAAGCTTTTTCTAAATTACAGTGTTATGCAACAATATGTCACAAATCTATCTCCACTGCAGTATCACTGTGTGCAATGTTTGTGTAGCATAGACTGGTTGGAGTGCAGCAACTGTTGGCTGATCCATTCCAAGTGTTATAAACTTGCATTTTTCATGTGATATCGAGTCCGTTGGATAGAGTTCCACAACAGCAGATGCTCAGCGGAAAAAAATTATATTACCCAAAATGCTAAAGGTCACAGAGTGAAGGATTCACAGATAAAAAACAGAGGAAAAAGGAAAATAGGGAATATATAGTGGTTGACGTTGGCATCGAAAAAGTTACCAGTATCATCACCATTGCAAGACTCTCCAATATCATGAAGCCCTACTGGTAATCCATTCCACATACAAAAAGCAACAGTCGACTCTGTTCAGTTTATAGAATTTCCCAGTAGAAACTGGTCCAAGCTACCAGAAACGATTTAGTATTGAGTGGTCAATACTAAAGTCAAACTGGAAATGCAACATCAGAAGACTACTGGTTGATGATTGGCTAATGGAGAAGCTTCTCCTCTGCTGTACTTTGCCGTCATCAAGGTTGTAACTTGTTGTAAGTTTGCTGACGTTTTGCAGCTATCAGTATTGTTGATGCTCAAATCAAGTCAAGTTTGTACAGCATATTTCAGCAAGAAGGTGGTTCAAAGTTCTTCACATCATAAAAAAAATCACATTGTCACCAATTACGAAACAAGCAATAAACATTACATTTAGTCAAATGCCATCATCAAGTGGCATCATCAAATATGATGGTCAATGTGGGTTTCTAGTCCAGATTTAAAGGAACTCAGGGTTTTGTAGTTTTCTGAAAGTTTGTTCCAGATTTGTGGTGCATAGAAGCTGAATGCTGTTTGGTTCTGGTTCTGGAGATGCAGAGCAGAACCAGAACCTGAAGACATGAGAGGTCTGGAAATTTGATAGAACCACAACAAATCTATAATGTATTTTGGTGCTAAGCCGGTCAGTGATTTATAGACTAACAGAAGCATTTTGCCTGATTGAGTTGTGCTGTTGCAGTAATCAATGGGACTGAAGATAAACACATGGATGAGTTTCTCTAGATCTTGCTGAGACATTAGTCCTCTAATCCTGGAAATGTTCTTCGGGTGATAGAAGGCCGACTTTGTAACAGTCTTTATGTGGCTCTGAAGGTCCAGGTCAGATTTCAGGCCTGATTAGCTTCTAGCTGTAATAACTGAAGCTGCGTGCTGCACTCTAGCTCGATCCTCATTAGCTCAAAAAAAAAAAATCCCTTCAGGAGAGTCTGAGACTGTCATTCCCTGAAGCACTTTGACGTGGAGGGGGGGAAAAAAACACAGACTTCCTACAAAGTGTAATGTCATTTCTGACATGGTGTTAAACTTAAGTGTAATTAATTGAATGCTAACTGTACTTGATCCAGGTTGGCAAAATTTCACAAACGGATGAGAATATGTTCAGAATTAGAAATGTTCTTTGGCTTAAAGTCTCTTTGTCGCTGTAACTTTAGTACCAAGAATTCCAGTGAAAAAAAAAAAAGCTGTGGTAATATTTTTGCCATGTTGCCTAGTGATACTGGTATAAAAAAATAACAAAAACAACTTAAGAGCCATTGAGTCAGATGAGTGAGTATGGAAGAGTCCACACTTTATCCTTCCTGGAAGGGTGAATAAAGCAGCAGCAAGAGATAAATCTCTCTAAACCTCATCTGAACTCGCCTACTTAACTTAGGATACCAATCGATATAAGTACTGACAAACATAATTACTGTACATAAAACATCAAAGGACAAATCAGACGTATATGACCTATTGCGATAGGTTCATGTTCAGATTTTGTGCTTTAAATTAGAAAATTAGTTTAGCATAAATGCTAAACTAATTTTTACCCAAAATTAGTTTAGGGTAAATTCCTAATTGACACTGAATCAAAAAGGGTACAAAAAATAGCAGACATCGCCAGCTACACCTCACTATCAGATTCGTCAGAGAAGTAGAGGTCCTGACTTTGCCATGCTGGTCTCTTTTTCCGTCAAGCTGTTGCTTAGCCATAAAAATACGTCAAACGCGTCTAGTTCCGAAATGACCAGGCTGCAGTTCGCAAGTCACTCCGTGCCTCGTTTTCACCCTCAGCGTCACGTTTGCCCTCTAAGACCATCTGCTTCCATAATGCATGCAGGACTCTTACCACCGTCTGAGGTTCAGGTCTGTCAGCGGGATGCTTCGCATGGTCGATCCCAGCAGCATGAAGAAGGCCGAGAGCAGGAGGGAAGCCCGTAAGCCTGGACAGCAAAAGGCACAGACGTTAAAGAAGATGACGAATAGACAGGAAGAACTGGCTGCAACTGAAACGAGTGAGAGTGGTTTATTTTGTAACCACGCCGTGTTCACAATTTGCCCTGATCAACATTTCTGTGCCGCATAATTCTGCTGCAACCTCCGAAAGTATTCCTCACTTCCTGTAGCTCAAGAACAGACGTTCAGTTCAATCAATCAGCAAAACTGGTTAATTACTGAAAAACCACTTTGCTACGTTTCAGGTTTCCATTTATTATTTCAACTAATCTTACTTACAGAAATGCAATGCTGAGTAAATATATTCATACCTCCTTGAATTGTTTAATGTTGTAGAATGACCCAGTCAAAGTCTAGATCTCAATCTCATTGAGGATATGCAGAAAGATTTGCTGCATGCAACAATTTTCACATTTTTATTTGCGAAAAGAAACTTTTTTTTTTCTTGTCGCTTCAAAATTATTAATTTCTTTGTGTTTATCTATCACACAAAATCTCAACAAAGTGCTTTGTAGTCTGTGGCTGTAATGTGACGAAATGCAGAAAGTTACCGCAGTATTATTAATTGAAAGGCACTGCATTATGTCGGCTTCAGTTGGACAAAAAAACAATGGTTGCGGTTTTTCCTTCTTTTTTTAAAATCAACTTCTTTTAAAATGAGTTTCAACAAAAAGTAAACCATGAAACTCTGTATGTCGGATTTAGGACAGGAAGGCCTCATTTATATCACCTGAACATTTCATGTATATCAACAAAAAAACTCTTAGTACCTTGTTAAAGGTTGCCTGAGTTACATCAATACAATGAATAAAGTTTTGAGAAAGATTATCGCTCTTAGCCTTGAGGATAGTTAAGCTACACAATTAGTTGGCCTATTTCCAGGTATATCCCAGATCTCTGGTTAACAGCCTATAATAAAACAGAAGGGGTCAGATTAGCTGGATAAACATTCACTAGTAAATACGGGCTTCGATTCTGATCTGCACCTCTTCTCAACATTACTTCAGTTTTCTACCGGGCGCGTTGCCTTAGCTTCTGGGCCTGTGCAACAACTTGATTCCTTTGTGTTTCAGCCTCTGTGTTGCACATTTGCAGCCTGCCTTGGAACATTGTCTTGGAGCAAGTTTTGTCAGAGCTGCAGCTGTTTAAAAGTTAGCCTCCCATTTGACTTCCAGCAGGAGCGCCTAGCTAATTTAGTGATATGCTTTCTCCAATGTACATACTGTTTTATATTTTACGTTGCTTGCTATGTTTGAACTGATGTAGATGCTGCATTAGACGCTACGGTGCTTCCAGTGACCTCTGTGACCTCAGCAGGTAGAGTACTGTCAACCGTGCCAAATGTGGGCGTCTGCTCCAGCGAACACTGTCCAAAACAATAATGAATTATGGCCATCAAGAGAATCAAAATGCATTTCTGACACCTGAAAGTAATATCCAACAAAGACTGCGTACAAAACAGTTGTGTGTAATAACATATTTGAGCCCGCTGATTATCAGATGCCAATATTTTTGCAATTTGTTGTGTTGTAAGGTTGAAATTAAATTGTTCTACTCTTGCAGACCTGACTTGGGACTCATTCCTGACACATATTCCTGCAGCACTGTTTTATTTGTTTAGGTGTTCAAAAATTTGTTGTGGATATGGTTACTACATTGGACAAACGCTGAGTGGGACTGATAATTTTGTAAGATTGACGATCGACTGATACTTGCGCGAGAAACCAATCATATCTGCAGCATTATTATCTGCTCCTTATGTGGGTCAGTGGACCAGCTATGCTGTAATATTGCACACTGTAAGTTGATATAGTCACCATAAAGCTTTATCTCATTAATAGGTGTGGTATAAAAGTATGGCAAACGCAACATGTTCGAAGGCTGTTAGGCTTGACTTGTTCAATTACAAGTCAAGAAAAGTATGACTAAAAAACTAGCTAAACATCTTGTCAAGATGTTTCTTGTGAGAAAAAGCTTCAAATAAGATGTATTTCATCCAAAAAAGAAAGAAAGAAAAAAACAACAACTATTGGTCATTAATTTTAAGGAGAAGCCATAATATGCATACACATGTTAACGTTTGTTTTACATTTTTTCAAACACTTCAAAACCAACCATTTCACCTTTTCAGATGAAAGAAATATGTTTTTTTCATTAAGTGTAATTAAAATTCAATACGATTGAGTTATGCACGCAGAACAACAACAACAAAAAAGATTTATCGGGAACAAAATGTCAGCACATCCAGAAACGAAAGTAACCATTTAAGATTTTGCACACGGCATTATTGCTTAAGGCTTTCATCATTCTTCTTTACAAATGTTTGCAGAAGCAGATATTTTAAGAGGCTGCTACACCGTCATCACCTGACTGATCCCATGTCAACAGGTAACCACGGGTTCTTCCACTTCCTCCCTTCATCATCATTTAAGTGTAGTGAATTTAAAATTCACAATGTTTCATTGGTGAGAATAGAGTAGATTTTTAATTTGGGTTATCAGAAATATTTTTTTTAATGCTTCATAATGTTTTAGTTACTCATCTCTCTGCTCTTTAAATGTGTTTTATAAAGCAAACTTCTTAAAAACACCACTTATAGAAATCATGGAAAGCACCTTTAAGCAAGAATTAAACATACTTTTCATTAATATTTCTGTTTTTAAAAGTAGTTGTAGTATCGGTCTGATTTAATATCCCAATGTTAAATGTCATGTTTTCAATTACCTGTACGTGGAAAATGATCATAATTAACAGAAATAAAAGCTTTCAAACATCCATCTGTGACTACATGATGGGTGTAAAGTTTCTAAAATAAATGGGCTTTTCAATAATATTCAAATTTATCGACTCGGCCTGCAGTAAGATGTTTTAATTTTCAAGTTTTCTTTCTGCCTAGAGATTAAAGATGAAAATCCTTCGTCCACAGAGCCCAGCCTTTTACATGAAAGTCTTCTAATAAAACTCAGATCAAAAACTGAATGAAAGAATGTGAGCAACAGTTATCAGCAGGTAGAAGTGGTTTTATAATCAACATGTGCTTCCAAGAAGACTGTGAAGTGGTAATAACATTACAAGCAAAATGTTGGGATCAGAATTTTGGAAAGTAGTCGCCATCACCAAATAATTATACTCTCAAAGCATCTTTTGTAACACTGACACTTCTTTGACAGGACTTCTCTTTAAATGGCGACGCCTGCCTCGTTGTTCACAAGCAGTTTCTACCTCCGAGTAAGCGGGAGCTCTCAGCAGGGAGCGAAAGCCTTTCCCCCACTGATTCGTGTCCCTGCATGTGGACGTCAACATGTGTATATATGCAGCACAGAAATCCATGAAGGCAGACCAGGTTTAAACCTGCAGCAACCGCTCTTGTAAACAATATCAGACCATGTGACAAAGCAATTTGAGAAAACAGGACATCTTGTCCTCATTTATTTTTTAGGTTTTATAAGTCTGTGGGAGCAGCTTTATGTTGCCTCATCGTTATGAATTTCCTAACATCTATGTAAAGAAGGAGAAACGCCGCCTGAAACCGACTTTGGCGCAGATGAAAACAGAACTCCCAAAATGCTGGTGAATCAGGATCACAAGACTGGCAGAATTATTCCACTCAGGTTTTTGCATGTTTCCAATCAGGATAATGAAACGCAGCACTTCGTCAGACAAAGCTACTAACCAGTTCAGTGTGGATATTACACACTTTGTGTCAGGTGATGCAGTCTGAACTGGTTAGGTGGAGCCCACTCTGACTCAGAGGCTTAAGTCGGGCTCTTCAACTTCCTCGTAATAAATCGAAAGCGCTTCCCAAAATATTCAGGAATTTCTAAATGCTGACGTCAGTGACGTCTGAAGTTTTAAAATGCAAATATGTTCTAATGCATCATCAATAGTTTTATGTTCATATGGCTCCAACTTCAGCTGTAAACGTACTGAAGGAAACTATGGAATCATTAATTCATCATTTGGTCAATTTACAGTTTTGATATGGGCTCTTTACCCAGGGCAGCACAGCTTTAGACTTCTCTTGCTTATTTAGATGTCCTGTCAATGAAAAATGGACACCCCGACACTAACGTGCACAGTTTATACACTGTAAGAAAATACAAGTGCACACGAAAGTGTCTAAAGATGCCAGCTTATTTACAGTTTCTAATTCAATGCCACATCCAAAGACTATTTTACATTTTTGTTTTGCTTGTTGTTTGGTTACATTTTATCAGCTCAAAGTCTAAAATGTCTAGACCTGAAATTGATTATTTTACAATGCAATAATATTTTAAAGTGTAAGGGAGAAAATATATATTCTTATTATTTAACCTGTGATCAGATCTTTGAACAACTGAGTGAAATCAATTTTTAAGAAATTAGCAAAAATGTGGGGGTTTTTTTGTTTTCAAAGTTTTGTTCAAAGCTAACAATCCTCATACAAAGACTAAGTAAATGTATTCATACCTTAATAAAAATTAAAACGGTGGCCGTACTGTCGCCTTTAAAATGCTGCAATATCTGATTTTCGTCACCCAAACCTTTGTGTGTTTTGATTATCGAAACTTCAATAATCTATGTGTCACAGTATTGACGAGGGTGAGAGGTCAAGCAGCAATATAATGTCGAGACAGGCAGGACACGTAGTGCCAAATTAGAACAACTCACCTTTTTTGTCCATTAACCACATAAACAGCAACCAGGGGAAGAACCCAACCGGGCCCCACAGAACCAAAACTGCGATGTCAGACTTGGTGAACCCGTAAGCCTTTACAGCCGAGTTCTGAATGGGTCCCCAGAAGTTCCAGACCATCCCTTGCATGAGTGCCAGCAGGGAAAACAGGGTCAGAACCAGCCATCTTCTGCCATACACTCGGCTGTTTACGGGCAGGCTGTTAGTGGTCCCAGCGGAAGTCGGAGCAAGAAGCGGCTCCCTTTCTGCCTCGGTGCTGGAAGCGGCCCCCATAGTAGCCGCTCGCTCGGTTGTCAGTGTAGTCCGAAAGCTAACTTTTACGTCTGTTTGAAGGACAACAGACGTGTTGCTCAGCTATTGTCGTGTACAAAAATAATAACAGCCAAGCCGACAGCCCCCTTTTCTTTTTTTTTTGCGTAGCTGCTCCACTGCGCATGTCCAAACGGAAGTAGTTTGCGGTGTGGGAAACTGGCGTGCTACCGCCGCCATTACGGCCCCGCTTAAGCGCGAGCTTCAGTGAGGATGTTGAAGCCGAAAACAGAGCCAAAATGGAGCAGTTACATGTCGGAAAGTGCCGAATGTAAATTGAGAGCCGCGTTGTGTCATGTGAGTTTTGTTTACATCCGCCAGAAGTTCCTCTGCACGTGTAGGGATAGGTGAGTGTGGCTTTTCCACAGACACATACGTCTCCACGAAGCTAGCTGGAGCTGGGTTTACTTGGAAATTTTCACTGTTAAACGGAAAACATGGATCTATATTTACCAAAAAACATAAGGCAGCTAACATCGTTAGTTCCGTTTTTATTTTTCAACAAATGTACAGTCCCGTTCAGCTGGCGTTCTGATTGAAATTAGAATAGACGTCATCTTAATTATTGAAGTATACTAAAAGCAAAAGATAATGTTAATAAGTCGTTGGGTTCCCGCTGTTGTCTCATTACAGTTCATTAGCATTCAGTGCGGAAGTTCAAAGTTAGCTTTAGCTTCCCAGCAAGATTCAATTTTAATGGTTTTTTTTTTCGGGAAATTGCTTTCAAAACATACCAAACACGTTCCAGAGAACAAAAAGGCATTAAACGGGAACGACGTTCAAAACGGATGCAAAATTACTAACCTGGCAAATATTGTGACCAAACCTAACAAGGATGTGATTAAATAGTTATATTATTTTCAAAAATCAACAGGTTAGCCCAACAAATCTTCTTCAGATATTTTAACATTTTACATAATATAAAAATAGCATTAATATGCAGAAGATTTTTTGTTTTCTTTTACTCAAGACCTTTTGTTGCTAACAAGCACATAACGCCCCACCAGTCTGCCTGACAGTTTATGTAAAGGTTTTGTGGTCATACAGGATGAATGTCATCTTGCGTCTTTGCTCTAATTTCAGAAATCTCTTTTGATAATTTCCTACCCAGATTTTTGGATACTAAAAAGGGCTGCCTGTTAGCTGATGCACACTAGGTGGTGGTTTTGCTTTTTATTTAAAAGCAGTTTTATGTTAGGAAATTAGGTTATTTTACAGTAAAGTGTATTTACCAGCAGCTGGGTTTTCTGAGTTATGTTAGTTTATTTGAGGTTAGAATCTGTCAAGAGTCAATTAACCCAAAGAGGAAGAAGAACCAAAACGAACATCAATAGTGTGTTATGCAGAGTTTTTAAACAAAAAGACCAGGGAAGGAATTACAAGTCTTTCTATTTTATGCTTATAAAATAGCACAGTTGTAAGTAGAGATTAAAAATGCAAAGAAGAAATTAGGGCAAAGACCAAACAAATCAATGACATCCAAATGACTGAAAACTGCATCTAATAAACCAAGACCAGTCTGTTTATCATCGGATTCAAAAGTCAAGTGAATTTATTAGTAATCCAAATAAACTGTATTGGAAACATAGAGATACATTTTACAAAATATATCGTAATCTGATAATGAGTCAAATTAACATTGCTTCCTTTAATTTTCCACTTGCTGTATGCCTCAAAAAAGAAAACATCATTCTCTACCTTCTGCATGCCATCTGTGTTTGGCACAATAATATTAAACGCTGACTCTGCTAATACCCCATCTTATTCCCATGTTGCAGCCTGTGAGCAGCGTGGACCCCCAGGCAATGGCTGCCGTGACCCCCATTAAACCTTTCAGCCCAGAGGAGACCAGATGGATTTTGGAGCATTTGCAGCATCCTTCAGTTTTCCTGAACATGACCCAGGGCTGGCCTGTCCTGCACTGGACTGCACAGCATTTGTCAGGCTGCCTCCAAGACAGGCTGATCCGATTCAGACTCGGAAGGAAAGAGGCAACAAACGGTAAGAACAGATGATGAATCCCTTCAGAGGGAAGGCGTCGCTCCTCAGTAATAAATCATCTAGAATCCGTGTTTAGCAAGAAATTAGACCTCAAGCTACAGTGAGCCTACTCTGGCTCTCACCAGGTTAAAGCTGTTTATGAATTGAGCTTTAAAATGGAGATGGAAAGAAAACCATTAGAAAGTATTGAAAAAAGACTGAAGGGCTTATAAAAATGTGTTGTGGTTTTTTTTGTTTGTTTATATAATTAATTTAAAATGTTTTAAAACAAAGGGGTTATGAATAGGACTGAAGTTCTTGCATCCAAACTCTCTTGTTTCTTCCTCCCTCTTTGTAGCTCCTCTGTTTGAGACTCAGTGTTCGTACATCGAGGCCACAGTGACTCAGTTCCTGCGCTGGACTCAGCATCAGACCGATGTGGGGTCTTTCTCTGAATACCCCTGCTCAGAGTACTGGGCTTATGCTGACTACAAGTACATCACCACGCTGTTTCACGATCAACCTTCCATGTTTGAGGTAACCGTACTGCCCCGCTTTTTGTTTCTCTTGGGTATTTGGACGCTATTGAATATAGTATCGCCATGGAACACCTTGAGATTTTAATAAAAAAAATCTGGTGGAATCAACCAGTAAATAGAAAACAACTTTTAGCAGGATAATTTTTCAAAGCAAGTCGCCAAATTAATGCTGAAATGGATCACCAGACAAAAACACAGCCTTCTTCAATGTCCAAGAGTCTAAATCCTAAAAAAAAAAACACCTTTTGGGTGAGCTGAAAGGAACAGAACATAAGTCCCGTTCCTAATTGAAATTATGAGATATTTTTGTTCGAGCTGCGTCTTTAAAATGATGTTCAAAATAGCAGACATACAAAATAAAATTCACATTAAAAAAATACAAAAATAATTTATGCATTTAAAAGAAATTATGTGAAATAATAATAAAACAAACGATTATAAACATCCTTCAAGGCATTATGGCATGGTCAGTTTGGTGCTAACACAAAGGCAACATTCAGGCTTCGGTGGATGGATTACTTTGGGTGAGACTGGAAGGCAGAGGAACCTTGTCTGTTTCCCAAAACTCTGAATGATGTAACAAATGAATGGTTCTCAGTCTCTCCATGTATTGTCTAACTTTGTGAAATGTTATAGAAGAAGACTAAGTGCTGTTGTATGAGCATCTTGAATGCTAATAGTAGCACCATCAGTCAGTTTTGTTAAAAACAAAACGATCTTTAGACATTTTTTCATAGAAATGTACTCGATACATGTTCTTAATTTAAACGTTATATTTATTTTTTATATTTTAGTCTCAACTAATTTGCACACTCCTCAAATATCTTAACTCATGATTTAATTTAATAATAAATAAAAAATATGCTGCTCACTTCAGCCTGCCAAACTTTGTGGAAGAGATTGTAATGTTCAACAATGCAAATATTAAGCATTCTGTTAAAAAACACAGCCTTAAAAGCCAAAATAGCAGTTCCCATCTTGCATTTAATTTGAACCTCTTGTTTGACATTTTGCATTTGTTTATTAACTTACTGACTCATCCTCTGCTCAAGAATTACATAAGTGTCACTTCTTTTTTTTTTTTTAGCAATGTCCTGGAATTTATTACATTTTTAGTCTGTGTGGTAAACTGTTACTGGGCATCCACCTGTAATTATTATCTACTGACATTTATGGCTATGAGACGAACAGACATGGGCTTAAGAGAATCATGGTGTTGGAGGAAGGCTTCCTCAAGGCTAAAATGACCAGTCTGTCATTTCCAGCTGCTTTCATATAGAATAATGACTTCATTATTCTGGGACCTTGTGGGATTTAGTATTTTTGCTTTGGTAGTATGTAACTGATGAGGCAGTTTTCCTAGAAACAATTACCAATCTTAAGTTTACTTTTTCTGCTTGGACAACTTCATTTGTTACCGTATATGTGCTCTGTCACTGCAGCTGATGGTGTAAGGTTATAAATAAGCAATGAGATGGCAGGGTTGTAACTCTGGTGACTATATCAGCCTTGTTTCTATATTTTTAAAATAATTATGGACTAAATTTTGTTATATTTTCAACACTGTTTTGAAAGGAATAAATGATTGCTGTTTATTCCAGGATGTAAAGTGGTCTGAGTTTGGCTTTGAAGGACGTAACGGGAAGGAGAGCACTCTTTGGATTGGCTCAGAAGGGGCTAACACGCCGTGCCATTTGGACACCTATGGCTGTAACCTGGTGCTGCAGGTTCAAGGACGGTAAGAAGGAACACCTGAACCCATCACAAAAAAAAATATTACACAACCTGAGCTCTTCAGCTATATCCCGGACGAGCCCCCAAAATTTTACTTTTCCGGCTTTTGTTTTGGCGCTAGAGGGGCATAAATTAATAAAAGGTTAAAAAAAATAAATTAATTAAAAGTTGTTTGTTATTAATGAATCAAATAACTAAACAGGCCAATTTTTGAAAAATGATTTAATTATTAGTCTAAAAATTAGTTGGCAAAAAAAAAAAAAGAGTCAAAAATATTGTTTTGAAAGGAACAAAACTACTGTGGGTACGTTACTTCTGCACACTACATCAAATTCACATTGGACACAACCTCCATCAATCAAAGAAATTAGCTTCATTATCTCCCCATCATGCATTTGACCTCTAGCGACCTTTAGGTCAGCCAATAGCTACTTCTCTGGCACAGGAGTTGGTGCCACTGTGCCATAGTGAGTTTTAGGGTTTGCATTTTAAATTAGTCAGGAGGAAAATGCTGAGAACTCTGGAATTTTGAGTCTGAAAAAAATGTAGGAACTCTTCAGAGGAGCCACATCATTGATCATGGTGTTTCTCTCATGCACAGAAGGAATGTTTAAAAATGTAATCATGCTCAACAATTTTATTGTCTGTCGATGCATGATACATCCGCATTAACATTGGTATCGGCTGATGCTAGTAATTTTTCTGACATATGGGTATCGGTTGGTAAAAGTGGTACAACGTTAACAACCAATGTTTATTTGGGTTTTGTTGTCATTTGTGTTTCGGGAGGTGGAAGTAGCTGGATATGCGTTTGGTGTTCAGCCGAACTGGTGTGGTCGCTTTTACACAGTGTCAAAAGGGTATGGAAATATACATATTGGTAGCTACGGGTTATTGACAACAACAGCAGAGTTGGTATCGGATACCGGATATTGACATCGGCCCAAACTTTCATATCGGTTCATCTATACTATTTTCAGTCGGTCAGTTATGGTTAAGGTAATGTTTACCTTTTTTTGAATAAAAGATCCCCTACTTTGAAAATAAAGTTTTTGAATCAAATACAGATGAAGGCATCTGAGAAATTAGTTTTTTTAAAGCTGAATTTAATGGTTTAAACCAGTGGTTCCCAAAGATTTTCTGGGCCCCCCTATGGATTACAATAACATCCCACCCGAAAAAAGAAAAAAAAAATCAACTGGGCACACACATCGTTCAAACAGACATAAACCTATACACACATTTTGTTTTCAAACTGCACTGAAGTTTATTTCACACTTCAGGTTGCCACAAAACACACTACAAACCATCTTTACAGTGAAACACTTTTGCGTAAGTTTTTTTTTGTTTTGTTTTTTTTCATTCACCCGTACCGCTTCCCGCGCCCCCCCTGCCATGGCACTGTGCCCCACACTTTGGGAGCCACTGGTTTAAACTAATCCCTGCCATTTAAATCTGAAACAACGTCACACTTCAATTTAACAGACAGGACCTGCAGCTGAGCAGGATTTCTCATGTGAACGTTTTCAGCCTCTTAAGTGCGCAACTCTTCCACAACACTGAAGGTGAAAAGCACCGCGGCTGCTGACACTCGCCACGATCCGTCCTCTGCCTTCTGGAAAGGATTTAATTTGTCCCTCTGCTCTCCTAAGGAGCAGGAAAGAGCAGACGACAGGGCGAGCCACAATAACGGGACAGAGCGAGCCAAGAAATGAAAAGGGAAAGGTCTGCGTTATCTCGTTTTGGCGGCCTCTCGGGGAGCAACAATTGTGTCTCACAGCTTGTAATTGGGTCTCAGGTTCCTTTATTTGGTATTGATCTCTGAAGGAATGAAATGCCGCTCCAGCGGTCTTTTAACTCTGCTGATCTATGAAAATACAACGGTGTTGATTGATATCATGACATTTGGCCTTCTGCTAGATCAGATCAACAGGAAATAAAAAGAAAAGCATTGGCAAAGTCAAATAGTTTTTTAACAAACTATAGAGAGAATGTAATTTAGGTTTTAGGTTAGAAAAGATTGTCTGGGACTGATGGCTTTGCAGCTGCCTTTGCTGGAGAATAAGAGCAGAGTTGGAATTTGGATTGGGTTTGGGTTTTTAGAAACGTCAGCTTTCTTTTACTGCTTTTTCCTTTTTCTTTATGTGGCATGGATACAGTGTAACAGATTGGATTCAGATTAAAATGGTCTCCCTTCTCTTCAGGAAACGCTGGCATCTGTTCCCTCCAGAGGACACTGCGAAGCTTTACCCGACCCGGATCCCCTATGAGGAGTCCAGCGTCTTCAGCCAGGTCCACGTTCTCCATCCAGACCTGAGGAAGTTCCCGCAGTTCCAGGGGGCCAGGGCCCACACGGTGACTCTGGAGCCCGGGCAGGTCAGAATGTGACAAGGTTAAAAATGCAATCTAATTTCAAAGATGACACTACTTGATGAGTTTATTGATCCAGGACGCACAAACAAAGGCTTGGATTGATTTATCTTTAAAGTTAATTAAAGACTAAATTAAATCTTCCTTACTTCCTTTTTCTTATGTCGATTGATGAATCGATGGCCACTTTCTATGAAATTCAGGCTTTTACAACCTTATTTTAACACCTTATTTACACAATACATACGCCGTCTTTAAAAGTCCTTTTGTAACTTCTGGTCTGAACCAGAACGGAAAAAGTGAAGTTTTCCAAACTTTTATTTAAAAAAATTTAACAGATTAGAACATGTATATTGTAGTAAGTTATCTAAACAGTGAAGGTTATCCTGCAATAGTCAGCCCCGCCCACTCCTCACTACTACCCAGGGCTGCCTACTGACCAGTTCTCTGTCTAACAGGTCCGGAAAATCTCTGAGACCTGGGTATTACCCTAAAAGTACTCTATAAGAGATAATTCTATTTAAACTGGTGGCGAAAGTGATTCGTCTAGCTCTAACTACCTCCAATCCAGAAGTTATGACCCTTTACAGTTAAGAAACAATCAGCTGAGTAGCCCTCACAGCTGCATAATTCCAATAACCACTTCTGTTAACGGTAGCCCACTTTCTAAATCATAACTTGCACTTGGAACCGGCTAGATTATGTTTAGTGACTTAGATGTAAGTCCCAGGGTCATTATTTATTCTCGCCAAAGGAAATTATGAAGCCTCCTATTTACTGGAATCATGTACATTAGTTTTACCTTAATTAAAAGAGCTGAACGAAGATTAAATGACTCTATTAATTCCAATGTCCACCAACCTCTTTAGAATTTTATAGTATAAATTTATTACGCAAGCTTAAGCAGGGATATGCGACATACAAATCAATAATCAATCGTAAATAATTTAAAAACAGTGTAATAAAATTTACATGTACAATCATACTACCCTGTCCTCTTTTCCCTGACTAAAGTCGCAAGTTCTGAGATGGAATTTCAATGAGCAGATTCAACTCATACCCAGACGATGGTGGATCTTTGGCAACAGGAATTTCTAGCATCCTTGGTTGAGGTCTTTGCCTGGTGTGGAAAAAACCCTCTTTAGAAAAGAAACAAAGCAGAACGGGTCCGAATCCTTTTGCAAAACCCAGTTCCTCATCCCTGAGGGAGCTTTGTCCTTCCTCCAAGTCTTGTTGCAGAGTTTGTAATTGCTGGGCTGAGACGAGACCGACGATCGAATGAAGAACCAGGGATGGGGCGATGGAACCCAGTCCTTTCTTGGCGGTGTGAAGTCCGAGCTCCCCCGTGGTTCTGAAGTGCGGTCCGTGGCTCAATCTGCTTCAGCAAGTTGTCTCTCCTTCTGCGCCGTCGGACTGGGAACGGCTGGTTCCTCTTTTCAGCCCCTTTTTATGCATCTCTCCACCATGTGTGTGTATGGGGAGGTTTGGCCTACGTGACTTTCTCCACATCTGCTGTATCTCATGAAAAAGTCCTCACATTGCCCAATCTATTTCTGCTGACCATGGTGGAAAGTCCCGTACTTCCCCTTTCTCCGTTGCTTCAGCCAAACTCAACACTCCAACCATCCTGTGCGCTCTGACCATCTGTTCAGAACTGCTTGCGACATTTCCTGTTTCAGGACTGTGCTGTATTCCTCTCTTTTTCTATAACCCACTATTATGTATTATAGCTCATTAAACACATTAAATCTGTTGTTAAACCTGTTTGAATTAATTACAACTTCACATTATCACAAGTTTGATCCTTAGTTAACAATCAATCACATCTCTTACTTATTATAATTCATCAACCATAACCTTTCCACAGTTAATTCATTACAGAAATCATTACAGATCACATTTCAGATAATACATTTCAGAAGGTTATTATGTGATTACTTGTATTCATTTTACTATTCCTTCATATTCAATTTAATTAGCTTTTAATCAAACTACAAGATTACTTATTTTCTCTCAGGCCTCTATGCACCTTTTCTGCATGCACCCGGAAAGATCTCACACCCTATGCCAGTTTTCTTGACACCCCCTCCATGAGATCGGACGGTGCTTCGCAGAAAACACAGAGTCCAAAGTCAAAAGAGATCAAGTCCATCATCACAAGTGATAGTGAGGATGTCCCGCTCATAGCAGGTAACCGGAGACAATGAAGGTGTCCAGGAATCCACAACCGCATACTCCGACAGATTGGATGGCGGAGAAAGCCAGCGTTCTGCGCCCAAATCGTTGTCAAGTGTAGAGTCACCTGAGACGGAAAGGGTGGAACGTTCCAGCGGAGGCGGCAGAGGCGAAGGCAAGTCCATGCCGAAGTCTGGCAGCGTTGATGGATTGTTGCAGTAGCCGTCCAACTCTGCCAGCAGATCCTGGAAATCCATATCACTTGGTGATGGAGATGAAGGGGAAGGGATGTCCTCAGTCTGGCATGCTTGGGGAGATGAACTGAGGTTCTCAGTTTGGGTACCTCTCTCGTTAGTCGCACTGCTGGCTTGGCATCCGACGTCGATAAACAAATCTGGAGACACGGGACGTGTAGGTGGAAGATAGTCGCCCACCGCCACAATTCGGCCATCCAACAGATGTAAAGTGGGGAGGCATTGCCGAGTAAGTTGGTGTTCCCACAACTTATGAATTACGGGCAGCCGTAGCCCCGTATACAATGGAGATGCTGGGAAGTCGTCGTCGGCTAGGCCAAATGCAGAGGTCCACACGATTTTGTGCACCCGTTCCAGGGATCTAGATGTGGAATCCGCTATGTAGGGCAAATCCTCCAGCCCTGTGGCGCAGAGGATTGCCGTTACATCATTAAAATGGCTGCTCACGCATTTGTGACACCAGCGGGCGGACGATGCCACCCAAATGAATCCGTAGGATTCTGCGGTGATCCCACATCCCACACAGCAGGTTGATGCCTGAGGAGAAACAGTAACCCAGGTAACTTCATGATCAGTGGTTATTGATTAACTTCATGTACTTACAATGACGAAAATGCTAAAGCGAAAGCTGAGAGAGTAGGCTGGTTTTAAGCCCGTGTGCCAGCTTGTTTTGCGAGCCAAGGTGAATTAATCACAGGAGCCGAAATGTCATGATCTGGTGCTGGTTCACCTCGATCATAGACATGAGCTGAATCATGGAATATTGCCGCGTAGGTCATCAGCCATACAACAATGGCGAGGTCCGAGGTCTCATGAAGCCAGTAGAGGACCACCAGGATCCCCCAAACCGTTGCCCAAAGAGCCAGAATTACCCACTTTTGCATCCAAATTCGCCGTCCTCGACCCTTGATAGCCAAGGCCTGGCGCGCTAAGTAGATGAGGATAGATACTGCGAAAAGCCCTTCTAGAATGGCTGTGAGAATCTTAAATGGGGCGGCTCGTGTAGCTTGTGCGCCCCCCAGGACCAATTCCAGTATCAGGGCTGCGGTGTCGGTGATGAGCCACAGGCAGACCACAACGCCCCTGCGCCAATTGATGCGAGTACGGCCCATCAAGTAACAGGCAAAGAGGGACGAAGCCAACCCCCATCTGTGGAGAATGATTGGACGGAGGATAAGCTTGGCATATCCTTGTAGCGCGACGAAGATCCTCATAGGATGTCCCTTGGGCCAAGGACCGGTGTGGCAGAAGACTACCCAGGCCAGGGTAATCCCTAAGTGCTCAATGGTACTCACTTGAATCGGTGCAAAAAGTGAGTTGGGATTTGATGAGTTGGTCGAAGAGTTGTTTTCCATGATGTGAGATGATGGTCGCTCTGGATCAGGTCCTGTCGGCAGCTGCGATGAAGGTTGAATGGCTCGCAGGCACACGGCAGCTCTCTCTTATGCAGAAGTAGGCTCCTCCTTAGGGGGGAGGGGCTGGTAGTTCCTCTTTTTGCAACGACAAAGTGCTTTCAGCCACGCCTCCAAGACGATTTTGCCGATGAGTATTGCTACGGCGACGCCCAGGAGTCCTAAGAGATATGGCCATAGCACGCTCAAAGCGTCTAGCAGCCACTGTTCAACAATGTTGAGGCCTTCTTCCACCACATGAGCAATTTCTTCCACAACCTCGGTAGCGACGGCCACCAAAGTTGCTCCCATAGTCTCATACCAGAAACAGTCATGTTTATTAGAGCCTTCTCCACATTGCTGCCAATGCTCCATAGTGGTGGAGCAGGTGAGATTGGAATACAACAGGTTGGGTCCTACCCAGTCAAACCCTGAGTCTATGGTCCCTTCACACAGACTTTTCCGAAAAGCATGTCCTTCGGCGATGGCTATAAGGGGATTTGGAATGAACGGAACGGGTAGTCCAAGAATGCTCTTGCGCTTCTGGAGATGATATCCTAGGATTGCATCGGTGCATGTCCGTCCACTCACTATGGCCCTCCGCCATGTGCCATTGATTTTCCGCCAAGTAACCTCAGAAGAGTGAGTGTCATACTCATCTGCATAATGTTCCTTGCAGTAGCTTTCCCAACCTCGGACGGTTTGGCAGGGTCTTCTGGCCAAACTGATTGTGCATTCGAGGACCCGTCTTGTTGTGTTTCTACAGGTCATGCGCCAAGGTCTCGGGTTGACATAACTGTCAGGTCTCCAAAAAACTCCAGGCCAAATCATGCGATCTTTTGAATAAGTCGTGGCGATGTACTGGTACTTGACCCAGTAGTTTGTTGATTCCGTGAGGCATGGTGTTACCCAAGCTTCAAACTCATCTTGTTGGAGTCCCCACCACTCGTAGTCCCAATTTCGAGTGTAATCCTCGTACCAGGCTCGCAAAGCCCATTTGGCAGTAGGTGCTTTTTCAGGATCAGGGCAGTTGTACCTCCAGGTGGAGTGAATAGCGTTCCCAGTTTGCCAGAGGTCACAACGTGGCGATGAGTGGGTTTTCCTCCAGCAGGTGTCATTAAGGCTCTCAAAAATTCTTTTGGCGACACATTTGTCAATTTTTGCAAAGTCCGTTTTAGGAGCGCTCAGAAGGTCATCAGGAGTTGGAAGGGGTTGTGTACGCAAATTGGCAATGTGTAGCTCCTCCAAACCAGTATGAGAGCGAACCGTTCCCTCCGGGAAGTCTCCCATAAAGAACGTCTGGTCTTTGGCTATGTATGTCCATGGGAATGAGTTGTTCAGCCAGGTTTCAACTTCTGTACGGATTGTGCGTGTAGAGTGCCACAAATCAGCCCAGTATTCCTCTATGGCTGTAACTATATAATTCTGTCCTGCACATTGCACAAACTTATTCCAGAGGCAAGGATTTAACCAACTAAAGTGGTGTCTATAACAGTGCTTTTGCTCCTCATCATACATAAACCGTCTAGGTCCTTGTCTGATCAGGAAAGCCGTCATGTTGGTCAAATTGGTTGATGTAGGCAGCATCGTTGTATTGACTGGAAGATTACCTCGGGAGGCATTTCGATAGGTCCAGTTGCCCGTTGGTGCTGTTGGGATGATGTCATCCTTTCTGCAGTTCAGGTGGATATCTCCCCAAAACTCCCCTCGTGGAAGCCAGGCCCGACAGCCTGAGGACCTGTGTGGGGCTGGGTATACTACTTCGGTATCCCAGTACCCTTGACTTGGCATCAATAGCAGCGATCGACAAGCCATGTTGCAATGCCATTCTGGCATACCTCGGTCCGGGTGAATCCAGTTGCATCTGACGGTCCTTCGTTCTTTGTTTTGCAGAACCCGTATCCAGCAGAGCACTCCAGTTTCGAGGAAGTCATAGTTGTAGATCTCCCAGGTGCGATTCAGAAGGTCGTCCAGAGTGGAGTCGTTCAATCCGAAGGCTCGGCGCTCCACGTACTTTTTTCCGTTGTCTTTGGCGAACAGCCCGGTTCGGTTCTGGACAGATGTTTCGTTGTTCCATGGTACAAAAATAGCCGTGGTGCTTGTATTCCAACAATTGAAGTTAGCGTACTTAGAATGTCCGTAGGTGACTCTTGTATGCGTAAGATACCACGGTCCAACTCCGATGAAGTAGAAGATAGTAGCAAGAACAGCAGCAGCAAACAGCAGGGCAAGAAGCGTTAGCAGCCCTTTCAGGCATAGGGTTTTTCTGGTTATCGTAGTCGTTTTCCGTAGCAAGGGTTCGTTAGAGATTTCCGAGTCGTCGTCGGTGTCAGTAGAGCTGTCTGATTCCGATGTAACATCCAGCAACTCCGGGTCTGTAGGTCGGCGCCTCATGCCGATAGCATCCATCCTGGCCAGATTAGTGCTTCTCTGGGATCCGCTGTATCAGGCGCTGTACAGATTTTTCTCAAAGAGTTGAGGTGGCCTTGGTTGGCAGGGTTCTTTCCAACCCGTCTGGTGGCCCTTCTCTGCTGCAGGGCTGTATATATGGGAGAGGGGTAGGGTAAATCAGGCTCCAACCCCCTCCACACCCACTTCCAGTGGAACACCCTCCAGTAGTCCGGCCTAGGGAATGGGCCTGGGGCGGTTCCATTTTTCAGCGCCTGGTCTTGCCAGGATTCGTGTTTGTACCCTATTGGGGCAGGTACTGAGATATAGGTGTACAATGATTGTCCATGCAGAGTTAGTCTAGTGCGGTACCCCCAGGTTGACGGAGTAAAAATCCTCTGGTGTGGTGGATTGGGGTAGACCCTGTCTATTTCCAATTTCAATGGAAGCCTGGTGTTATTAAATATATAACATTCTGGATTTATTTCCCTCTTTACTATAGTTTTCGCCATACTTGGTGAAGTGGTCCAAATCATCATGTCATTAAGTGAAATTTCACAATACAGTCCTTGCAGTGGTTCAAGATAATGGGGACCCCACCTAATCCGTAGCTCGATCCCCTGTAACCTGAAATACACTGTATTAAAAGTCCATGGTAGAGATCTTGGGCACATAGGGGAGATTGATGCAACATTAACCGTGTTGTCGGATCCTCTTCCTTTCCAAGCGGGCGGTGCGGTAGGGATAAATAAATGTGGCTTCATGGCAGGGGGCGTCGTGTATTCTTCACTTTCCCCCACCTCTTTTACGTTTTGGAAATTGGTGGGTCGGAGATATATGAGATACTTAAGAAAATAGGCCTCGGTGAGCGGATTGGAAACAGTGAAATCTTCTCTTGGCATATCTAGTAGAATGGAGGTGGTAGGGAGTTTTAAAAACGGACCTCTGTCTGATAGTCCCGATGAGACTCCAACCCCCACTTTGAACAATCTAGTCACAAAACACTGTCTCCCCTTTCGCTTTTTGGTTTTTTGCTGACCTTCAGACTTGACGACTCGTTTTCCTCCTTCCGGTGCGTCCATCAGTCTTGGCTTGTCTTTCTCCATGGAAATGCTGAGGCGAGCTTCTGCCAGGCGTGAGTTTTGGGTTTCTTCTTGGGAGGCTCCGGCTCCGTACTGGACACGGTGGCGTAAGTCTGCTCGTTTGGTACCACTTTGATGGCTGCTCCGACTGAGTAGATCCCTTTATAGGGGACGGTGATCATGCGCACTGACAGCTGGACCTGACAGGAGGTGCTAGGATCAGAGGGCGTACTCGCCCTGTGAGCCACTCCTCCTGGGTGTTGCAAAACTCCATCCCGAAACTGGGATTCCGCTGTCACCCAGTACAGGCAAGACTTCTCCTTTGGTCTCACCGCATTGCTGCCCCATCCTTCCACCTCTGTGGTGTAGTAATACATATCCGAGCTGCGCACCCCATCTTCTCTTGGTACATCCGGCAGATCCACTATGGGTATCGTGCAGTCATTGATGACCTCCAAAATTAGATGTGCCCAGGTGGTTAGTTCCCAGGGGCCTGTCCACCCACCGTTAACGGCTTGCTCTCGGGCGTCATCTGGGAGTGCACTTAGCTCCTCAGCTGATGGTTGGTACGCATGAGGCCGATGTACCCGGAAGACCACAGGAGAGTGGTTGGTATTCAATGGTGGAAATGACAGGGATGCTCTAGCAGCGTCATATGGCCAGGCGGCTTGAACAGAATCCCACAGGACATCATGGGGCCCTTCTTCCCTCTTCCACACCCATGGGTCCAGTTCCTCTGGAGTGTTCGGAGGGGCGGAAGGTCCTGGTAATATTATCGGTATGGAGCTCCCATAGTTCGGCTGCACTTGCCCATAGGTTCTGTAATATCGCAGCGAGCTGTAAAACCTTGTCACTTGCCACCCTTCAGCTTCGCCTGTCAGTGTTACCTCTCCACTCTTCAGCTGTTCCTCGCACACAGGGCAGTGGTGTAGCTCATCTCCGTCCCACGTGCAATAACAAGTTCTTGGTTTTTCCTGGAGCCACCCCCATTGGGTTTCCAACTTAAGCCGGGGCAGGTAACCCACTCGGCAGTTCCCACAGACTGTGTTGTTCAATACCGTGACTGGGGAGACGCGAAGGTGTTGTAGCATCTCTGCGGTAGCCTCCTGGTGTCTTGGCTTCTCACGGCCCGGTCCTTCCCAGATAATGGGAAGATGGTGGTCGGCTAAACAAACCGGGCAGCTGCTTTTAGCTTTCCTCCAAACCAGCATCTCTCTGTCCTCCGACAGGACTCCATTTTTGGCCCAATCCAATTTCTTCAGGGCTCGTCCTGCCCAAATCCCTGAAGGGGTTCTTCTAATTACAACCACCCCTTTCACGGTGGCCAGTCCGAGATAGGGTGGAATGGTACATGATTCACTGGCCATTTCACCGGCTTCTGTTTCGCTTTAGTCAGGAACCGGCTTGAGCTGCTCGACTCCTTGGATCCCTTTTCTTTCCAGCAATACTGTGTTCCTATCCAGTACTCTCTTGACGATGTCAGTTGTCTCAAACTTGGGTTTTACTGCTGCATGTACAGGTTGTTCTCTTGCTTTGACCCACACGCGCTGTCCCTCTCGGAATGGCACTCTGGGCGTCAGCTTCTCCTTTTTGTCGCTGGAGCCCCGCCCCACTTCCTTCGTGGTGAACGGCCGTTGGTTGAGTTCCATCGCAGGGGCGGGTCTTTCGGCTCTGCTTCTGTCGTTCAGGGCCTGCCCTATTTCCACCGCTTGGGTGCTCCAACTGTTGGTGTTAGCATTTTTAGCTATCCAGCTTTTCACTAACCCTATGGCTCGTTCCACCACTCCGTTAGCTTGTGGGGTGTAGGGTGGCGAGTAAACTCGCATTACTCCATACTTCTGACACCACTGGTCAACCTGTGAATTACGGAAATGAGTCCCATTGTCCGTGCGCAGCTCTTTCGGGATTCCCAGGGCACTGCATACTTGTTCCAGCATGCCGACAACGCTATTGCCGTTTGCTTTCCTGGCTGCTTTTGTAGTTACAAACCCCGACATAGAATCCACCAGCACTAAGAGGTACTTCTCACCTCTCCTTCCTGTTATCCCCATGGGTCCTGCAACATCCATGCAGACTGAGCCCCAGGGGACCGTGCTTTTGATGGACAACCCATCCATCCGCTGCCCTCGGCGACCTGCGTTGTATTGACCACACACTTCACAGTCCCTTAGCACGCGTTGGACTTGTTTCACTGGGATCCAAAGGTCTTGCTCCTCCAGTTCCTTACGGGTAGGTCGCACGCCTGCATGTCCAAGGGCCTCATGCACGCTCCGCACGACCTCGACCACGTATTCTTCTGGGACCTCCCGTCCTTTGGGAGTTCTGTCCCACTTCTCGGTACCGACAAAGACGATCTTCCTTTGTTGGACATAACAGTCCACTTCATCATTCCCACGCCAATGAGCTCCCTCATGCGTGTGTGCTCTTTGATGCTGCACTTCTATCTCCAACTGCAGCTTCAGCTCAGCAATCTTTTTCCACAAATCTTTGTGTGCCACTGGCTTGCCCTTTGCTGTCTCGAAACCATTTTCTTCCCAAATGGCCAAGTCCTCTCTAAGGGCCTGAGCACAGTAGTAACTATCGGTTACTAACCTGGCACTTTTGATTTTCCTTTTCACCAGCTCCAGCAATCCTTCCAGTACTGCCGTCACTTCTCCGGCTTGAGCACTACCGGGGGCTTTTCCTTTCTGACGGTATTTCTCTTTGCCATCCTGCTTCAGAATAAATCCCCAGTATGCCGACTGGTCGGACCCCTTTCTGGATCCATCGGTGTAGATTGTCCATTCCGGTTGTCCTGGCTTCTCAGGTGTTTCTTGTGGTTTTTTCTTACTGGTGGGTTGTGCTGGCCCAATTTCGAGCTCCGGGTCTAGCAAGATGTCCTCCCATCTTCCCCACCGAGTATTGGTTGCTTTAGTACTTTCCACAGTTCCTTTTCTTAGGTACTTGTGAACTTGGCTTTGTGTGATGACTTTGACTGGTTGTCCTTGTGCTAAATCTTTCAGCACACCCCAATAGCGGGCTAACACCGCTAGCTCTTTCTCTTCCTGCGGGTATTTCTTTTCAACAGAAGTTAGGGTGTAACTCCACAGGGTAACCAAGCCTCCATTTTCGTTACTCACTTTGATCATGGCATCGTCATTCTCGCAGCTGATCTCTGCCACCAGTCTTTCTGACAAACTCCTTGGCTCCAATCTCACAGCTGCTTGAATGGCCCTTCTCAGTTCCTCTAGGTTCTGTTGATTAGCTGCTGTCCAAACCCAGGGTCTTTTTCCGTCTTTCTCATCGTCCTCATTTTTCCTCAGGCAGTGGTACAAAGGTTTGGCATATTTCTGATAGTTGGGCACATGGTCTCTGACATAGTTGCACAGTCCCAATATTTTCTGCAAGTCATTTTCTGACTGTGGTGGTTGAATGTTCGTCAGCTTTTCTCTGTACCCATCCGAGAGTCCCAAGTCCGACGTGACTTGGAAACCCAGATAGTTCACTTGGAACTGTCCAAATTGACATTTCTTGAGGTTTAGCTTCAAACCTGCCTTGGTGAGATTTTCAATCACCTTTCGTAGCCTCTCTAGGTGTTCTTCTTCGGTGTCATCAGCAATAAAAACATCATCAATGTACACAGTAGCACCTACGTCCCCCAATACTTCCATCACTGCTGACTGGAACACATTTGGGGAGTTCTTGTATCCCTGGGGCAACCTTTGCCACACATAGCTCTTGCCTTTGTGGGTGAATGCAGTTTTACCTTGCGACTGTCTGGCAAGGCGTAGAGAGAAAAATCCATTGGCTAGATCGATGCAGGACTTGAACTTTTTGACTCGAAGAGTTTTCAACGCTCCTTGTGGATTGATCAAACTGGCTCGGTTTGCTATTGTTCTTCGATTCAGGGCCTTGAAGTTGATAACTGGCCTCCAACCCCCTCCAGCCGATTCAGGTTTCTTCACCGCCTGGATGGGGCTGTTGGTGATCGGGTTGAGCTCCTCTCTGATGATCTCTAGGGCGCCCAGCTCCTTCACGATCTTGTCCATCTCCTCGACTGCTCCTGGGTTCAACGGGTACTGCCGAACAGGTGGATGAACCCCACCTTCGATGTGATGAACAAACTTTGGGCCCAAATCTCCACAATCGTTCTTGAACCGTGCTACCTGTGCTGTAGCGATGATTTTACGTAGCTTCTCTTTCCCAGCCGGGGAGAAGTCACTCTCTTCAAGTTTCTGTTCTGTCACCGTTGGTATGTCGACCGGTTTGTACCAGTCTTGCTTTTCTGACCCTGCTTGAGTCGGGCCGACTTTCACCAATCTTGCTTTCAAACTTGTCAGCCTTCGCTCCAGTCGGCGATGTGTGCCTTTCTTTTTACTGAGTTCGTCTAAGTCTTTTACTGTGAGGAGATTGTAGGGACCTTTCACCCATACTACTCCTTTCCAGGTTCCATATGGCATTTCTTCTATTTTCCCATTAGCAAACTGAACCTTCAGGTGTCCTGCTGTTTTTAGGTCTTTGCGGGTCATCGACACCTCCGCTCCGGTGTCCACTAGGTAGGGCACTCCTTCCACTTTAGCGTAGATTTCGTCCCCTTCCCAGTAGGCATTTTCTAAAACGACCCGCGACCTGGACGCCATTACTTTGGTGACCCTCCGGCCCCGGCTTTACGGGACTCACGGAGGGCCGTCCTCTCTTCTTGGCTCAATTTCCTATACTCCTCATCTGTCAGGAACTGACCTTTTCCTGGCTGGTTTGATGAAGCCGGAGGGTTGGTCGGTTTCCCTTGCGGTCCTGGTGGTTTCTGCTGGAACGGCCGGTTCCGGAAGTTGGATGGCGGTGTTCCTTGTTGAAACGGTCTGCTCTGGAAGTTGGATGGCGGTGCTCCTTGCTGGAACGGTCTACCCTGGAAGTTGGCTGGTTGTCTGATGTTAACCCTTCCAGGTGGCTTTGCCGGTTGGCTAGCCTCCTTCTTCCTTTTGTCCTCGTAGTACTGTTGTTCCAGGTCGAATCCCTGCACCGCTACATCCATCTGAGCGACCGTCGTGCTTCTCACTGGCAACTTCACGAACACGATCTCCCCTCTGCGTCCTTTTGTCACCTCACGCAGTACTTTCACATATCTCGCAGGGGAAACGGTCTGCTTAAGTGTGTGCCACAGCGGTTCCAACCGGCTTCCCTTGTCCAGTCGTCCTCTAGCTCTCTTCACCTGGGACTCTTCATCATCCATGTCCTCCAACACCAGCCTTTCATAGTTGCTCTGTGCTGAATCTGTTCCAACCATCGGGTCCGAGGTCACGCTGGTCAGCCACAACTTTTTGGCTCCCTCGTGGTTGGTGGTAGACAACACAGTTGGCCAAACATCTTTTAGATACTCCTCATTGTTTTCGTCTGCGTTTTTACTCCTAATCACCAGCCTTAGATTCTTCAGCTCGGCGTAAGCGTCCTGTCCCGTATTAGCGGCAGGTAGCTGAGCCAACGCCCCTGGTGGTCTCACTGGGATCTGTGGTCCTGGCTCCGAAGACGTCGCCTGAGGTTCCTCTTCATCAGCCGACACTTCGTCCAGCTTCTGTCGAGCCTCCCTGGAGTATTTGAAGGCGGCTTTCTTCAGTCGTCGCAGCATCACATCATACATAATTCCAATGTATGCATTCCTGAAGTTGGTAGTCAGGGAATAGTGTGCTGTCAGAGTGGAGCAGGATGGTGTCATCAGGATGTTAGCCCATTCTCCGATTGTCGCTTCCACCTCGAGCCGCACCCGGTCTCCCAATCTGCTGGCCCATCCTGCCGGGATCTGGTACTCGGTTTGGCCGACCTCTGGTACATACGTACACCGTCCGTCCTTAGCCTGCACGGGACCCCAGGTCACGTCTCTTGCCAGTCTCTCAGAAGATCCTTCGATGTCAAAGGTTTCTATTTCTTTCTTCTTACCCCGGTGCTGTCCTGTTCGGAGTGTCTTATGCTCGGTCGGTAGTTGCTTTGGGTCGGAGAAGACGCTGCCGTGATCGCTCTCCTCTTCTTCTTCTCCAGGATGTTCGATCTCCGGTTGCCCCTCTTCGTCCTCCGAGTCACTGATGTCCTCATACTGCTGTTGTCGAAGAGGTTCTCTCCTGGGGGAGTTCAGCGGTCGAATCTTGGCTGGTTTCATCGGTCCTTCTTCTTCCGGGACCGTCGGCTGCTCATTCTTGACTCTTCCCGCTTTGGGTTTTTTCAGTTCACTGCGGCTCTCTTCAAACGAGAACTCCTTAACGTACTTTGCTGCGGAGAACCCTGGTTCAACAGGTGCCTCTTTTATCTTTATCCTGGGTGGCTGCACGGCTTTGGCTTTACCTATCTGGGTGGTGTTTGAAACCCCACTCTGGGGAATTTTCAAGGGATATTTCTTGATTTCTTGTGATGGATGGCTAATGCGGCATTGCTCCTCCATCTCAGCTGCCAATTTCACCCCTTGCTCAGTGCGGAGTCGATGCAGACGGGGGTCAATCACCACCACCACTTCTTTGAACACAAAGAAATGACTGTTGGTCTTGGCTATATTCACCACTCCGTTCTCCGCAATTGATCTGGCGGTGTCCCTTGGCAGATCCGGCGATCTCAGTCCCTGTACACTCACTACTACTCTTCTCATGCATTCGTTGCTGGCCGCCGTCAGGCCCCGCTCGAGTCCATGCCACATCTTCTTCCGATATTCCTCCAAATTCTCTCCTTTTCGGTAGACGTCAATCGGGACTAGGATTACAGCCCCATAAGGGAGACTATAGCCGTTCATCAAGACTACTTCTCCCCTTGTTTTTGGGCTACAGGTGGCTTCTAGCAATTTTGAATCCATTTTGTAATTTTGCCCTGCTTGGTCCTCAAGGCTGTGTCTGAACTTTCGATTGTGGATCTTGTATTTGTCATTGGTGAACACAATCAGTCCGTCACCTTCAAGATCCCATATTCTTCCAATAACCTGATAAACCCGGAGGCCGGTCTGCAGCCTAACGTTGCTGGCCCCCGGTGGTAGTTCGGCTAATTCTCGGGCCATCCTCCAGGTGTCCGATTTCTGAGTCTTCTTCTTGGGGCGGCCGGGGCCCCGCTGCTCCTCGTCCGATTCCTCCTCGTCCTCGTCGGAACTGCTGGCCGCTGGGGTCTCCGTAGGTGGTAGTAGATGCTTTCTCTCCGTGCTGTGGACTCGGGGATGAAACCCGGGCTCCAGACCGCGTCGAGGGGACCAGCTCCTGGCCGCCTGCTCCAGTTGCTCCTCGGTGATACCGCCGACGAGTGGTCCTTCGGGGTCTTCCTCATTGGCCGGTGCAGGTGGGATGTCCTCGTTCCGCGATGGACCCGGTTGAGCAGGGATGCCTCCGTCGTCATCGTTGTTGCTGTCGTCGCCGCTGTCACTGCCGTCGTTGTCATCGCTGCCTACCGTCAGGTCTATCTGATCCCCCGGAGGTTGCTTCCGCCGGCGAGTCGGTGTCGTGGTTCTGCTGGGGGGTCGGGACGGAGCCTCAGCCACCTCCGACCCTGCCTCTTCGAGGGCTTGCTCCTTTTCTTTGCCTTCTTTGTAGGCCGAGAGTCTCTGTAGAGCCTCGGTATACTCTTTATATTGGCGCACTCCTCTAACGAGAGGGTCCACCAGGATTCCGTCGATGCCCGCTGCCAGTGTAGCTGTTTTTACTACGCTGTCATACTTTTCGGAGGGGCTGTAGACAGTCCGCAGCTTACCTTCTGTCCATCCTTCAAGGAGTCTAGCGAACCATTCCAGCCACTCCCCAACCTCCGCCTTCTTAGCAACCTTCACTGGGCATCTGACGACCCCCAGGCGGTGGCCATGGTTGAGCTGGGTGCAGTAGTATATGTGATTCCTCACTAGGATCTCCATTAATTCCTGAGCCATGTCTTTACCGGTGGCGTAGTGAGATCCAAAGAACATCTTCTTATTTATTTCAGTCCAGGATTCCAATCCATCACCGAGTAATATTAACTTTGTAGGAAATCGTGTTATAGTGGATTGGGAAAGACGGGATTGATGACTCCTCCAGTCCCGGCTGATGTCGCTTGCCCCTTGTCCCATTGCTGGCTTTTGCAGGGGATCCAGTTCCCCTCTTTCTTCTTCTTCACTCATAGTTGTCTTTGTCTTTCGAGTCGCCTATCCCCCAAAGCCTCTCTTTGCACTTTCGAGTAGGGATGGGTCCAGGCTGTGTTGGCTACTGGCTTCACTGTCTGGATCTGGTCATTCTATCCTCAGTAGAAGCTTTCCCTCACCTGTATGCTATACAGTTACTGCGAGGGTTGTGACTGATGGCCTTGTCAGTCACCACTAACTCTCTTCCCTAAGAGTTAGAAACCCAAGTGAGCTATTCAGAGTCTCGCATCTGTTTTCACTGACTTGGTGTCTTTGGGGCCCGCCTACTCAGTTGTGCGCCGCCCCACGTTGGGCGCCATGAAGGTTATCCTGCAATAGTCAGCCCCGCCCACTCCTCACTACTACCCAGGGCTGCCTACTGACCAGTTCTCTGTCTAACAGGTCCGGAAAATCTCTGAGACCTGGGTATTACCCTAAAAGTACTCTATAAGAGATAATTCTATTTAAACTGGTGGCGAAAGTGATTCGTCTAGCTCTAACTACCTCCAATCCAGAAGTTATGACCCTTTACAGTTAAGAAACAATCAGCTGAGTAGCCCTCACAGCTGCATAATTCCAATAACCACTTCTGTTAACGGTAGCCCACTTTCTAAATCATAACTTGCACTTGGAACCGGCTAGATTATGTTTAGTGACTTAGATGTAAGTCCCAGGGTCATTATTTATTCTCGCCAAAGGAAATTATGAAGCCTCCTATTTACTGGAATCATGTACATTAGTTTTACCTTAATTAAAAGAGCTGAACGAAGATTAAATGACTCTATTAATTCCAATGTCCACCAACCTCTTTAGAATTTTATAGTATAAATTTATTACGCAAGCTTAAGCAGGGATATGCGACATACAAATCAATAATCAATCGTAAATAATTTAAAAACAGTGTAATAAAATTTACATGTACAATCATACTACCCTGTCCTCTTTTCCCTGACTAAAGTCGCAAGTTCTGAGATGGAATTTCAATGAGCAGATTCAACTCATACCCAGACGATGGTGGATCTTTGGCAACAGGAATTTCTAGCATCCTTGGTTGAGGTCTTTGCCTGGTGTGGAAAAAACCCTCTTTAGAAAAGAAACAAAGCAGAACGGGTCCGAATCCTTTTGCAAAACCCAGTTCCTCATCCCTGAGGGAGCTTTGTCCTTCCTCCAAGTCTTGTTGCAGAGTTTGTAATTGCTGGGCTGAGACGAGACCGACGATCGAATGAAGAACCAGGGATGGGGCGATGGAACCCAGTCCTTTCTTGGCGGTGTGAAGTCCGAGCTCCCCCGTGGTTCTGAAGTGCGGTCCGTGGCTCAATCTGCTTCAGCAAGTTGTCTCTCCTTCTGCGCCGTCGGACTGGGAACGGCTGGTTCCTCTTTTCAGCCCCTTTTTATGCATCTCTCCACCATGTGTGTGTATGGGGAGGTTTGGCCTACGTGACTTTCTCCACATCTGCTGTATCTCATGAAAAAGTCCTCACATTGCCCAATCTATTTCTGCTGACCATGGTGGAAAGTCCCGTACTTCCCCTTTCTCCGTTGCTTCAGCCAAACTCAACACTCCAACCATCCTGTGCGCTCTGACCATCTGTTCAGAACTGCTTGCGACATTTCCTGTTTCAGGACTGTGCTGTATTCCTCTCTTTTTCTATAACCCACTATTATGTATTATAGCTCATTAAACACATTAAATCTGTTGTTAAACCTGTTTGAATTAATTACAACTTCACATTATCACAAGTTTGATCCTTAGTTAACAATCAATCACATCTCTTACTTATTATAATTCATCAACCATAACCTTTCCACAGTTAATTCATTACAGAAATCATTACAGATCACATTTCAGATAATACATTTCAGAAGGTTATTATGTGATTACTTGTATTCATTTTACTATTCCTTCATATTCAATTTAATTAGCTTTTAATCAAACTACAAGATTACTTATTTTCTCTCAGGCCTCTATGCACCTTTTCTGCATGCACCCGGAAAGATCTCACACCCTATGCCAGTTTTCTTGACAACAGACAGAGTGCTTCTCATACGGTTTTATAGCAAAAGTATTCACACCCCTTGAAATGGTTTTCCTTCTCATACCAAAGCCAACTCAAAAAAAAACTATGGATTTATTGTGTTTATGTCATAGACAAGCACAAAGAAGCGTGTCTTTGCGAAGGGGGAAGAAAGAGAAACATTATTTATCAAAACTGTGTAGGATAAAACATCAAAGAAGGAGTTGAGATCATACGTATTCAGCACCACTGAGTTAATAAATTGTACCTTAACCTTACCTCCCTGCAATCACAGCTGCTTTTTTTTTGTTTTGAAGCACATCTGTGAACGTCAGGATTTCAGGTTTTTACACCGATTTTTAATTAGATCTGGACTTTGGGCCGTTGTGAAACATGGCTTGTTCTAAACATTTCCATTGTAGCTCTGGATGTGTGTTCATGGATCCTTTCCCTGTCGTCCGGTGCTGTCCTGTATTTTTCTCGTTGCAAAAAAAACTCCAAATTTACAAAGTACTCTTGGTCTTGTTTCTAGTGCAAATATCTTACTACAGTTGAAGTAGGACAAACCTGGCTTACAAGTCACTTTTCAGGAAGATATAGGAGCTTGTTTTAGATCAATAATTCCTTAAAATTGATTTTAAAAAAAGTGCTAATTCTACTGGCAGATTATTTCACTTATAACAGGACATTTTTCCCGTGATATTAAAATGGAATCCAGAAAAAATGTACACAGTAAAAGTAGAAATTGGGGGGGAAAAAAAAGATAGAAATTTGAAAATAATAAAACGGATTTCATTTCTCTTTGCATCTCTCCTCCGTATGAAATTACACTTTTGTTGTGGTTCTGCTTCACCTTTGGGTGATTTGGGATTTTATGTCAAAGAAAGCAAGAGCTCATAGCTTTGTAAAGGTAAACCTCATCATCTCTTTGGATTATGTGTTCGGGTGGGGGGAAGAAATCAGGGTTAAGACCAGGTCAGCAGGTCGAGTGACAATTGACTTAACTTCCCACTTCAGATAAAGATGAGCTCTACATCACAGCAGAGCTGTGGTAAACTCTGGGGGAGGGGGGAAAGGACCATTAACGTTTCCTCTTTCTCACCGTTCAGTTTCTTTTTTCCTTTACTTGCCCTTCTTCATCCTGTTTCTCATGTTTTTTTTTACTCAGGAAACAAAGAAATCAGTCCTTTGTATCTGCTCTTCTTGGAGCCTCCTCAACCTTTAGAAAAACCCGCCTACATGCTGATGCGAGTTGATTCATAAGCTGAAGTCACTGTTACCTGCTTAATTTGAAATCTCTCCTGAGAAAGATGACCTAAATATATTTCAGCAGAATCCCTGTTTTCCTGTTTTCTTTTTTTTTTCTGGAAAAGTATTATCCTTATCCTTTGTCCATAAACCAGTCGCGAACGAGTCTGTGTGGCATTCCTGACCTTTGCACCTTTAACCATCGATTTCATTGGCCTCCTTGCGTTTTGTGCTGCAGCTCACATAATCGGTAACCTTTGGTTCCTGAGGACAACTTTTGGCCTGAGTTTTGTTTTATCTACATTTGGAAATGTCTTGTTGACATGGAAGGAAAGGCTGTTGGTCTCTATCTCTCCTGGACTGAAATCGATAAACCTTCTGCGTTATTTTTGATTTTTTTAAAAGAGTCGCCTTATGAATTGATGGACCGCTAACCGACAAGCGTTCTGGTTTATGCTGCCATCTGGTGGATTATCTGTGTACTTAGTAGCTTTTTATCTTTGGAAAACAGAAGTTTAGAAACTAATTGCTGCCATTGAACTCTTGATAAATTAAATGGGCTTTTTTTCTCTCTCTCTCTTTTTTATCTCCTGTGACCAGGTGCTTTATGTCCCCAGGCACTGGTGGCACTATGTGGAGTCAATAGATCCCATCACCGTCAGCGTCAACTCCTGGATCGAGCTGGTACCGGCGCCCCGTCACGTCTCTCCTTCATCCTGTGTTCTTCACCTAAAACCTTCCTGAAACGACGCTCTAAATAGCCCAAGCGCTTTGAGGTTTTTAAACTGGGTTCCTTTGGAGTCTGGGAAAGGGAGGAATTAGATTTCATTGTGTTGTAGGTCTGCAGCTGTGGGAAAAGAAGTTAAATGCTGTGATTTTCTCTAATTAAAAAGCTGAAATTTCCAAAATAATGTAATAATCTTACAATATACAAGTAACAGGGTTCCTGTGTGCAGTCTGGAAAACACTGGAATTTTAATATTGATCGTGGAAAAATATATGTTGTTCAAGACTTTGTTCCCTGTCCCATGGTCTAAATGTCGTGTCCTGTCTTTCCTCACACGCTTCTGTGAGCTTTCTTGTCTTTTCTTCCTTGCTTGCTTCAGGGCTGGGAGATTTGGCTTAAAAATAAAATCTTTATTTTTTTTTCATACCAAATTTGATTTACGATTTTAATCATTTTTGTTTTTGTCACTTCCTTTTCTTAAAAAGAATTTACAAATAACAGAAAATATTGTCAAAAACTGACTTGTCTTTCAGTCATCCCTTCTCTGAGTTGACCTGAATTTATATTCAAAATAATTGTCTAACAAGATGGAGGTGGGTGGGCTGGCGAAACTTAAAATCAATTTTATCATCCGAGTTGATTTATACCTCTTTTGCCTTATAATTAAAATCATTATAAAACTGCTTTTTATATTTACTCAGATTATCTTTGTCTAATATACAATGAGTTTGAGTGGAGGCATTTCATTCGAACAATAAAAACAAAAGCAAATTTCTAAGCATTTTCCCAGAGAGGTCACAAACACGATAAAACTGTCTGCATTAAATGCAAAAATTATAATAAATGCGGGTGTGATTTTGCTTACGTTTGTCTCTCTGTTTCTGCACAGGAAGTGGACGACGCAGCTCGGGTCAGCGAAGCCGTGACCAGGACGGTTGTGTGTGCGATGAAAAGTGCTCTGAGTGACGACAACGCCGACACCTGGCTGAACCCCACTGAGGTAACAAATACATGCTACCATGAAAAACATTTGAAGCACCTCATAATCCAAGA
Source organism: Xiphophorus maculatus (assembly GCF_002775205.1). NCBI lineage: Eukaryota > Metazoa > Chordata > Actinopteri > Cyprinodontiformes > Poeciliidae > Xiphophorus > Xiphophorus maculatus. The sequence goes on from NC_036449.1 coordinate 7,997,848, forward strand.
TAAAATTAAAAAACAAAAGTGATGGATTTAAAAACCCAGTTTCCAAATACTATATATATATATATATATATATATATATATATATATATATATATATATATATATATATACTGACATGTTTTTTTTCTTTTTTATTATTATTTCCTTCACTAAGGATTGAAAAACATGAAATAGCTAAATATGCGGCAAGTTCTTTGAAAGCGGCAGCCATTTTAAATCAAACAGAAATAAAAATATTAGACGGTATTATTTCCATTTAAGCATCCATATTTTCATCTAACTAAAAAAATCTGCTACAAAAATCCCTGTCTCTGGAGAAAACATCTAATAGTTTTTAAGTCTCCATCCAGTCTGTAGTCAGATACAAATCATCATGACCTTTAAGGGAAACTTTTTCAGGGTCTGTCTTACCTTGGTCGCCCTCTAGTGTTCCTTTTTGGGACTACCAGATACATTTTTCTTTTTCTTCTATCAGTACCTCATGAAAATTTTGCTATCCCACCTCTAGAACATTCTTTAGTTTGTGTTTTTAAGCTGCTCCTGCCACTGGGACCACAGTGTGCATAGAGAGACCACAGCTCTTCTGAAAATGCAGAGATGAGCAGGAGCTTCCCAGAGGACACCAGATGTGTGTATTGTTGTATTGTGAAGTTTAAGAGATCAGCCAGAATAACCGTGTAAGAGAATCAGTATTTTTTAGTTTTTATCTATGCTGACGACAATAAAACTAGCTGACTTATAACATGTACGTTCCACACATACTGCCAAAACAGCTCTTTTTATTGGGATTTTATATGAAACACTATTGTGCAAAATTGTTTTTTTCTCTTTTTTTTCTTTCCTTCCACTTCACAAAGGAAAATCTAAATCTGAAAAGCATGGCTAATTTTACCCTGATACCTCTGGATAAGATTCATTACAGCCAGTTGCATTCAGAAGTCACATAATTATAAATAAAGTTGGTATATGTGTGTAATCTAAATATATCCAGCTCCTAATGTGTGAATACAAATTCATGCTACACTTTTCAGATTTTTGTTTCTAGATGAAAGTAGGGCTGCATCTAACGATTATTTTAGCTAATGATTAGTCTATCCATAATTCAAATGACAGTCGTGGCAGTCTGCAGATTTTTCATCTAACCATTTAAGCCTTTATAACTTTAGAAATGAAAGATGCGGATAAACAAATGCTTCATTTTCTTTTTTAAGCAAGAAAATGAACATTTTCTTGAAATACAATGGCAGCATTCCTTTAATGTACACTCTATCAGCAAAATAAATACTTCCAACATCAACACGTGAAAAGCTCAGCCCTTTCTGCTTGACTTAGGTATAGCTCTGAATTGTTGAGTTTTTTATTTTTTAACCAATTAATAATGAGATATCAAAAAAAGGAGATTTTTACTGTATTTGAACCAGGTGTAGCTAAAACTATGCCACTTGAGTAGTTCAGGGTAGGACAGGTTTATAAGTGAGGTTTTTTTGTATCTTAAATGCAAAAAGTATATTTTTTTTCACAGTTTTGGCTTAATTTCTGCTTTCAGTACATTGTTCTTTCCGTTTTTTTAGTCTGTACACTCCTATTAACAATTATTCAATTACTAAATTAGTTCACAGTTATTATTTCAATAATCGATTCATCACATCTATTTGTTTAAGTCCTAGACAAAAGTTGAAAACCATGTTTGATGTATTATTTTCCTTTGGCCAACACATAAAATGCCAATAAATATGACAAAACAGGGGGGGTGAATACTTGTGCAAGGCACTGTATCTGATTCCTTCCTGGAGTTAGAAGAGGCATCTGTGTCGTGCCGTTTGATTTCATTTACTGTCTGTCGCTGGTGTAAAGCTTTTGCAAGTTCAAACATTTTCACACAACACTGAATAAAGTGTTTTGTCTGATTATTAGCTGTTAGCAAACTAACAGATCTTTTTAAAAGCATTATGAAGTTTAAAACATTAAATATTTTGCAAGATTTTTTTACATTTTCCAGGAAGAAAAGCTCTCCCATGAAGAAAACATGCAGTACCTAAACCTGGCAGTGTCTGCTCAGAGAAAGAGGGGCCTCTTCCACAGGAAGCCCAGCCCGGACCCCAGGGCCACCCAGCCTGCCAAACGGGACTCATGTGGACGACTAAAGCTCAGAGGAGACGGGGTCAAGGTCCCTGCGTCCGTCCGACTCCCGTTCGGGCAACATCTCATCCCCGTAAAGTGTCAGGAAGACGAACCGGAGGAAACGGTTCCGGAGGAAACGGTTCCGGAGGACTCTTCCTGTGACGCTGCCGTCTCTCCCGGGGAGGACGGTTCTGCTGGCGCTAAGGGAAAACACACATGTGGTGCTGATTTAACTCAATTTAGCTCATGCAATTTAGCGACGGAGCGCGGGAATAATCAGGGCTCAGGACCTTCGCTGATTACCACTAACGACCTGTTAGACTGTCTGGTCCATCCAGACATCATCAGCCGTGTAACAGAGCTTCTCCTGGAACGGCACGGAGGCGGCCATCTTTAATCTTCGATCTTCACCTGCCGCAGACGGGAGGCGCTCCATGTCGAACATAAATCTCCAGCAGCAAACTGCTCACTTCCTGCTGTTATGTGACACCTTTCATTTGTCCCCTCATTCTGGGATCCTCGCGCTGCAGACTCCAAATTTGAATAAACGCAATTATGTGGTGAGTCATGCCGACGAGTGGCTCGGACATTTCCTCCCTGTGTCATCCAGAACATGCTAATCTGGTTTAGCTGCCCTGGCAGAGGAAAAAAGACCACCTCGATCAAGTTAGCATGTTAATGCATCAAATAATTCAGAATAATATTCCTCTGGTGGAAGCATTTGTTCTCTCTGTGATGTTTTGTTGTCATTTAGTGATAAAACAAAATTGGGCCTGAACCTCCATGACTTCCTGATCGTAATGGTTTCAGGATGTATGAGAGCTGAACGTGGAGTTAGTGACCGAAACTGACCAAAATGTTTCAGACTTCTACATTAAAAGTGTAATATACTTCTGATTTAATTGATTTTACTTGTTGTTCGTTGCACAAAAGTCCATTTCTGTAAACTAGAATGTCGTTGAAAAGTTCAGATATTACATCAGAACAATAAAGAAAAGGGTTTCTAAAACAGAAATGTTGTGTTATGGTTTACACAGTCATCGACACCCTTCACAAGAACAAGGCTCTTCATGAAAATCGGTACCCACTCATAGGTGGGAAGTTTAGCGGAAGGAAAAACTGAAAGGTACATTTTAGAGCACATCAGCTTCCCTCTGCTGAGAAGCTTATGGAAATGTAGATTTTAATTTTAAATACAGCTAGGCAAAAAAGAGAAAAAAAGACCAATACCTGCCCTAATAACCATGGTGTCCTTGTGCTTGATTGGCCAGCAAACATAACACACCTAATAAACTAGGTGTGTTTCAAGAGTAAGATGATGAAACCACTGTTGAAGCAATCTGGGCTTCCTTAAAACCTCCCTGGCATGCTGCATTCATGCAGTAATTTGTGCTAAAGGAATCTCATGAAAAGCATTGAGCGTAAATACTGTGTACTTTTTACAGAGGTTTATTGGGAGCAGCCTGATTAGTTTTTCCCTGAATGGGAAAACAAAAGACGGTCACGAAACCTGACGGATTAAGTCTGTAGCTTTGGTTTTGGCACAACACACGAGATTACGACACCACAGAAGAAGAACGATGTTGCTATAGTGGTCATATTAATGGCAGAATTACAGTCTCCTGGTAAATCAAGACAGCATGAACATAAAGGACCATGGCAGAGAAGAAGCTAGATGGACAGCAGATGTTTTCCTGATCTGCCATCTCATAATACTTGCAGTAAATGTGATCATATATTACAGTCCAGTCTGAAGAAACTGTAATTTAGCGTAAGAAAAGAAAAAAAGTGTCGATGTGAAGCTTCTTTTGCTGTCGAGTATTGTTTCAGAAACCGATTGTAAACCATGTAATTTCATGAATTTCGCTGTGCGACAAAGTAAGCAGCAAACATATACAGATTATAAAGTTAAACACTGTCAATCAGAGGGGGAAAAAATAAAAATCACTGCGTCCGGTAAACATTATTACACATACATGAGCCGTTCCAGTGGCTTCCTGTGTGATTACAAGCTCAAGATTGAGTAGGCTGTTGAAAGATTTCACAGATTATGTATATATATTAACAATGTCATCAGTATTGAACCTTTAGTGTCTAATAACCAAGAAATTCCTGAAAAAAAAATTAAACAAATTAAACTACAGTATTTCCTGTGTCGCAAAAATCACAGTTTGGTGCTCCTTCCTTTTTCGGTCAGGGGTATGACGTCACGTTTCTCCTTCTTCTTCGTGTTGTCGCAGTCGTCCTCCTCCTCCTCACACTCCTTCTTCCCTGAGTCTCCGGCGTACATTTTGCTCAGCTGTTCGGGGTCGACGTAAGTGTAGAAGTAGGCCATGAAGGAGAAGATGATGCAGACACCCAGCAGGAGGCCGCCGAACAGCAGGAACTCTTTCCACTGAGGAAACGACACACAAAAAGTGGTAAACAAGCTGAACTCTTTGAGGTTCATATCGCTAGGAAGAATTGAATTTCGTTTCCTTCGGCGCCTTCTGAAAGCGAATACCTGCTCCAGTCCCGCCCCCTCGGCCACAATCAGAACGATCACGTTTCCGAACGCGACCGTGAGCAGCCAGCCGGCCTGCAGCACCGACTTCATGTTGTTCGGAGCCTGGGGGACGAAACGGGTAAGCAAAGAAATATCCCAGCGATCTAAAGCTTAAAATGGACAAAACAAAAACGACGGGCACAGCAAAAATAAAAAATTAAAAATAAAAACATCTCTTCAAGAGCTGGAGTTCCAGATTATTTGGATTTTTTTTTACTATTCAATCACCTTCGAAGTAGTTTTGACATTTAGTGACTGGATTCGTTATTTTCTATTTGCAGATTTAGCTGCAAGCTGGTGGTGAAAAACTACAGCTTTCTGCCATTTTCTCAATTTTTTTGATTATTCAATCTGCAACTCAATACACGCAGACTAATTTAACAGTTTTATGGGAAACCTGTGAGTAGGAGAACTCCAAGCCTGTGATGGAGAACATGACCTCTCCTGCTGTGATGAGGGCGTACTGCGGGATCTGCCAGGCAATGTGCACGTTGTTGGCTTTCACATCCTCCATCTTTTCAGCCACAATTTTACCATCTTTCTGATGAGATAAACACAGAGAGAGAGCGAGATCTGTGACGTTGTGCGAAATGTTACAATTATGCCAAAGCGTGTGAAAATCACTCAGAATTCGCCTAGCAACAGAAACTGGAAACTTTTTTTTTCCTTTTTTTTTTATCCCGATTGGTGGTGAGATGGATGGAAACGCAACCTTTTTCTGTGATCGCACCAATCTGAAGTGATAACACTCTTTAGTGTGGAAGTTGTTAGCTGGCTACTTTGAGAGCCATTTTTAGTTCCAGTCAGGTCTTTAAAATGAATCCAGGTGACGTAAAGCATACCATTTAAAAAAGAAACTGTGTTGTTTAGTGCGTGTTGGGACATTTCTGCAGTTCATTTGGGCTGTGAGAAAGTGAGAAAGAGCAAGACTTTCAGCAGATAACAAGAAGGCGGCATGCATGACAGTAGGGTGCTAAGTTTTATCCTAATAAGCTTTAAACTTCTGCTTAGTCAACATTCTTTAGTGAATACACATGGAGGTTTTTAGCAGCTATGCTAACCATGCTAGTCGCTATGTAAGATGCTAAATCTCGACCCTCCATTCATTTTGTTTTTAGGTTTGTTTTACAACAACTGCTCTCTTACACGACACTGTTACATCACCTCTACTCATACAAAAGTACCTATGTTCCGCACTATAAGGCGCACCTTCAATGAATGGCCTATTTTAAAACTTTTTTCATATATAAGGCGCACCGCATTATAAGGCGCATAGAATAGACGCTCCAGTAGAGGCTGGGGTTACGTTATGCATCCATTAGATGGAGCTGCGCTAAAGGGAATGTCAACAAAACAGTCAGATATTTCAGTCAAACTTTATTAATAAATTACAAACCAGTGTTCTGAAAACTCCGTTCATTCCCAAAATGAATAAACAGCTGTTTTATTATTTTCCCCGAGGTAAAGTCAGTGAAGTGGTATTTTCGTGACACAGTTGATCTTTTTTTATTTTTTTTATTTTTTTACCCCTCCAGGGGGTCTTTTGTGGGCTCTAGTGTCCCTTATATGATAGTAGGCTGACAGGAAACAGGGAATGAGAGGGGGGAAGACATGCGGCAAATATCGTCGGGTCCGGGAGTCGAACCCGCAACGGCCGCGTCGAGGACTTAAGGCCTCCAAATACGGGTCGCGCTAACCGCTATGCCACCACGGCACGCCCCAGATTATCTTTTAACAGCAGCAAGGTACAACATATAGTGGAGGGGAGCTTTTCCTCGATTCAATAAACACGTAAAAAACAGTCTGATACTGTTACGGTAAATCAAACGTTAGTGCAATCACAATATATATCCACTTCAGCACCATTGATTCATTCATGTTAAATTCTCTCGCTGCTGCTCTATTCCCGTGTTCTACTGAGTGACTGATCACCTTGAGCTTAAACTCTGCGTCATAAGCGTGTCTTTTAATAGGAGCCATTTTGGGGTCTTTACACAAAACCCAGCGTGCACCGCGCGCTTCTTCTTCTACGGGGGGAAATGAAGTCGGCGTCTGCTTACCGTAGTTGCGAGACCTGTTGTGGCTCAATATTGGTCCATATACTGTATAAGGCGCACTGTCAGCTTTTGAGAATTTTGAAGGTTTTTAGGTGCGCCTTATAGTGCAGAAAATACGGTAATAGCCCTTTTTTTTGACAGAAATCCATTTTTGATTTTTGTGTAAATTTTTCATTATTTTCAATCTCAATCTGTCAGCTGAAATTGAGTCACAAGTTGTTTGTGGTGCCAAACACGAATAGACGTAGTCTTGGCGGCTAACCACATCTCATCATTTCTCCCATGTAAAACATGAACTAAGGATAGGAACAGACTGATATTACTCTGATGTTAATGAATACATATCAGGCTGCGTTCACACTGCAGCCTGAAGTGATCAGATTCTGATTTCTTTTTTTTTTTTTTTAAGTAATTCGACCTGTATCTGATCTTTTCATGACAGTCTGAACACTGAGCACTTCTTCTTTTTATGGCGGTTGGGAGAACACTGACACCGCTGACGCTACTGCGCCCTCAACTGAGCATGTGGGACACTTTTAGGTCGTTTGCCTGTTTAGACTGCAGAACACAATTTCAGGAGTCAGAGGCTGAAAACTTCTGTGACATCAGGAGTCACAGAGGCTGAAAACGTCTGTGACATCAGGAGTCACAGAGGCTGAAAACCTCTGACGTCAGGAGTCACAGGGGCTGAAAACTTCTGACGTCAGGAGTCACAGCGGCTGAAAACTTCTGACGTCAGGAGTCACAGCGGCTGAAAACTTCCGACGTCAGGAGTCACAGAGGCTGAAAACTTCTGTGACTCCTGACATCACAGATGCTGAAAACTTCTGACGTCAGGAGTCACAGAGGCTGAAAACCTCTGACGTCAGGAGTCACAGAGGCTGAAAACCTCTGACGTCAGGAGTCACCGAGGCTGAAAACTTCTGTGACTCCTGAAGTCATAAAGGCTGAAAACGTCTGACGTCAGGAGTCACAGAGGCTGAAAACTTCTGTGACATCAGGAGTCACAGAGGCTGAAAACTTCTGTGATTCCTGACGTCACAGCGGCTGAAAACTTCTGACGTCAGGAGTCACAGAGGCTGAAAACTTCCGATGTCAGGAGTAACAGAGGCTGAAAACCTCTGACGTCAGTAGTCACAGAGGCTGAAAACTTCTGTGACATCAGGAGTCAACGAGGCTGAAAACTTCTGACGTCAGGAGTCACAGAGGCTGAAAACGTCTGACGTCAGGAGTCACAGAGGCTGAAAACTTCTGACGTCAGGAGTCACAGAGGCTGAAAACTTCTGACGTCAGGAGTCACAGAGGCTGAAAACTTCTGTGACTCCTGACACCACAGATGCTGAAAACTTCTGACGTCAGGAGTCACAGAGGCTGAAAACTTCTGTGACATCAGGAGTCAACGAGGCTGAAAACGTCTGATGTCAGGAGTCACAGAGGCTGAAAACTTCTGATGTCAGGAGTCACAGAGGCTGAAAACGTCCGACATCAGGACTCACAGAGGCTGAAAACTTCTGTGACATCAGGAGTCACAGAGGCTGAAAACATCCGACGTCAGGAGTCACAGGGGCTGAAAACTTCTGACGTCAGGAGTCACAGATGCTGAAAACTTCTGACGTCAGGAGTCACAGAGGCTGAAAACGTCCGATGTCAGGAGTCACAGGGGCTGAAAACTTCTGTGACTCCTGACATCACAGATGCTGATAACTTCTGACGTCACGAGTCACAGAGGCTGAAAACTTCCGAAGTCAGGAGTCAGAGAGGCTGAAAACGTCTGTGACATCAGGAGTCAACGAGGCTGAAAACCTCTGACGTCAGGAGTCACAGAGGCTGAAAACTTCCGACGTCAGGAGTCACAGAGGCTGAAAACTTCTGTGACATCAGGAGTCAACCAGGCTGAAAACCTCTGACGTCAGGAGTCACAGAGGCTGAAAACTTCCGACGTCAGGAGTCACAGAGGCTGAAAACCTCTGTGACTCCTGACATCACAGATGCTGAAAACTTCTGACGTCAGGAGTCACAGAGGCTGAAAACTTCTGTGACATCAGGAGTCAACGAGGCTGAAAACCTCTGACGTCAGGAGTCACAGAGGCTGAAAACTTCCGACGTCAGGAGTCACAGAGGCTGAAAACCTCTGTGACTCCTGACATCACAGATGCTGAAAACTTCTGACGTCACGAGTCACAGAGGCTGAAAACTTCCGAAGTCAGGAGTCACAGAGGCTGAAAACCTCTGACGTCAGGAGTCACAGAGGCTGAAAACGTCTGACGTCAGGAGTCACAGAGGCTGAAAACTTCTGACGTCAGGAGTCACAGAGGCTGAAAACTTCTGTGACATCAGGAGTCACAGAGGCTGAAACGTTCTGTGACTCCTGACGTCACAGAGGCTGAAAACTTCTGATGTCAGGAGTCACAGAGGCAGAAAACTTCTGATGTCAGGAGTCACAGAGGCTGAAAACTTCTGTGATTGCTGACATCACAGATGCTGAAAACTTCTGACGTCACGAGTCACAGAGGCTGAAAACTTCCGAAGTCAGGAGTCACAGAGGCTGAAAACTTCCGACATCAGGAGTAACAGAGGCTGAAAACTTCTGTGACTCCTGACATCACAGATGCTGAAAACTTCTGACGTCAAGAGTCACAGAGGCTGAAAACTTCTGTGACATCAGGAGTCAACGAGGCTGAAAACTTCTGACGTCAGGAGTCACAGAGGCTGAAAACGTCCGACGTCAGGAGTCACAGAGGCTGAAAACTTCCGACGTCAGGAGTCACAGAGGCTGAAAACTTCTGTGACTCCTGACATCACAGATGCTGAAAACTTCTGACGTCAGGAGTCACAGAGGCTGAAAACTTCTGAGACATTAGGAGTCAACGAGGCTGAAAACGTCTGATGTCAGGAGTCACAGAGGCTGAAAACTTCTGATGTCAGGAGTCACAGAGGCTGAAAACGTCCGACATCAGGACTCACAGAAGCTGAAAACTTCTGTGACATCAGGAGTCACAGAGGCTGAAAACATCCGACGTCAGGAGTCACAGAGGCTGAAAACTTCTGTGACTCCTGACATCACAGATGCTGACAACCTCTGACGTCAGGAGTCACAGGGGCTGAAAACTTCTGTGACTCCTGACATCACAGATGCTGATAACTTCTGACGTCACGAGTCACAGAGGCTGAAAACGTCTGTGACATCAGGAGTCACAGAGGCTGAAAACTTCTGACGTCAGTAGTCACAGAGGCTGAAAACGTCTGTGACTCCTGACATCACAGATGCTGAAAACTTCTGACGTCAGGAGTCACAGAGGCTGAAAACTTCTGTGACATCAGGAGTCACAGAGGCTGAAACGTTCTGTGACTCCTGACGTCACAGAGGCTGAAAACTTCTGATGTCAGGAGTCACAGAGGCAGAAAACTTCTGATGTCAGGAGTCACAGAGGCTGAAAACTTCTGTGATTGCTGACATCACAGATGCTGAAAACTTCTGACGTCACGAGTCACAGAGGCTGAAAACTTCCGAAGTCAGGAGTCACAGAGGCTGAAAACTTCCGACATCAGGAGTAACAGAGGCTGAAAACTTCTGTGACTCCTGACATCACAGATGCTGAAAACTTCTGACGTCAAGAGTCACAGAGGCTGAAAACTTCTGTGACATCAGGAGTCAACGAGGCTGAAAACTTCTGACGTCAGGAGTCACAGAGGCTGAAAACGTCCGACGTCAGGAGTCACAGAGGCTGAAAACTTCCGACGTCAGGAGTCACAGAGGCTGAAAACTTCTGTGACTCCTGACATCACAGATGCTGAAAACTTCTGACGTCAGGAGTCACAGAGGCTGAAAACTTCTGAGACATTAGGAGTCAACGAGGCTGAAAACGTCTGATGTCAGGAGTCACAGAGGCTGAAAACTTCTGATGTCAGGAGTCACAGAGGCTGAAAACGTCCGACATCAGGACTCACAGAAGCTGAAAACTTCTGTGACATCAGGAGTCACAGAGGCTGAAAACATCCGACGTCAGGAGTCACAGAGGCTGAAAACTTCTGTGACTCCTGACATCACAGATGCTGACAACCTCTGACGTCAGGAGTCACAGGGGCTGAAAACTTCTGTGACTCCTGACATCACAGATGCTGATAACTTCTGACGTCACGAGTCACAGAGGCTGAAAACGTCTGTGACATCAGGAGTCACAGAGGCTGAAAACTTCTGACGTCAGTAGTCACAGAGGCTGAAAACGTCTGTGACTCCTGACATCACAGATGCTGAAAACTTCTGACGTCAGGAGTCACAGAGGCTGAAAACTTCTGTGACATCAGGAGTCAACGAGGCTGAAAACCTCTGACGTCAGGAGTCACAGACGCTGAAAACTTCCGACGTCACGAGTCACAGAGGCTGAAAACGTCTGTGACTCCTGACATCACAGATGCTGAAAACTTCTGACGTCACGAGTCACAGAGGCTGAAAACTTCCGAAGTCAGGAGTCACAGAGGCTGAAAACTTCCGAAGTCAGGAGTCACAGAGGCTGAAAACTTCTGTGACTCCTGAAGTCACAGAGGCTGAAAACGTCTGACATCAGGAGTCACAGAGGCTGAAATCTTCTGTGAAGTCTCTGTGACTGCTGAACTTAAACTTTCATGTTCAACTAAAGGTTATTTTGGTTATAATTCTAAAAATATATTTTTTATTTAAGACTTTTTTATGCAATCAGAAATACACTGAAATATACAAATAAGGAATTAGTTCAAATCGTTTTTAAATAAGAAAATATTAATTTTATTTCCTAAATAGCATGCTTGATCAGCGGTAGCAAAGGATGCATCTGCAGCTGAAAATGATCTCTAACATCAACATTTGAAAAGTTGTGTCCTTTGTGCTTGACTTAACGTTAATGCGCTGTAGAGTTGAAAATGTGTTTTAGTGTGAGATTATTTTTTTGACTGAATTTGAACCAGGTGAAGCTAAAACTGCCACTTGATCAGTTTTGGGCAGAACGTATTTACAGACAGTTTTTCTTACCTCAAATGCAAAATGTATATATTTTTGTACATTTTGCCTTGAGTACTGTTCTGAGGATGTTGTTCTTTTATCAAATAACTTTTCTGAGTCTGTATACTCCAGTTAATGATTAATCAGTTACTAAATTAGTTGACAATCACTTCAATAACTGATTAATCACAATTAAAACCATTAAGTATCTCAGCTCCTAATATTTGCGACTGTTTATTGTTAGCATTTAATTTATAAAAAGTTTTAGTTTCGTCTTCTGATTTATAGCACTAAATCAGAAACTCAATCCGATTGTTAGCTTTCATTTATATTAACAGTACCGTATGTTCCGCATTATAAGGCGCACCTTCAATGAATGGCCTATTTTAAAACTTTTTTCATATATAAGGCGCACCGCATTATAAGGCGCATAGAATAGACGCTCCAGTAGAGGCTGGGGTTACGTTATGCATCCATTAGATGGAACTGCGCTAAAGGGAATGTCAACAAAACAGTCAGATAGGTCAGTCAAACTTTATAAATAAATTACAAACCAGCGTTCTGAGAACTCTGTTCATTCCCAAAATGAATAAACAGCTGCTTTATTATTTTCCCCGAGGTAAAGTCAGTGAAGTGGTATTTTCGTGACACAGTTTATCTTTTAACAACAGTAAGGTGTAACATATAATGGAGGGGAACGTTTCCTCGATTCAATAAACACGTAAAAAACAGTCTGATACTGTTACGGTAAATCAAACTTTAGTGTGATCACAATATATATCCACTTCTGCACCATTGATTCATTCATGTTAAATTCTCTCGCTGCTGCTCTATTCCCGTGTTCTACTGAGTGACTGATCGCCTTGAGCTTAAACTCTGTGTCGTAAGCGTTTCTTTTAATAGGAGACATTTTGGGGTCTTTACACAAAACCCAGCGTGCACCGCGCGCTTCTTCTTCTACGGGGGAAAATGAAGTCGGCGTCTGCTTACCGTAGTTGCGAGACCTGTTGTGGCTCAATATTGGTCCATATATAAGGCGCACCGGATTATAAGGCGCACTGTCGACTTTTGAGAAAATTGAAGGTTTTTAGGTGCGCCTTATAGTGCGGAAAATACGGTAACTACTGACGATTAATGGCAGGAACAGGAGGAAATAATATCCCGAATGCTGTTCTTACATCTGAGTATGTCGCTGCGTTTCAAGAGAAATCAGAATCGGCTAAAATCGGTCAGACGCAGCAGGCCAAAGCTCTACAAGAATCACAGAAATAAAATCAGTTTTAGTGTCTTTACCTCCCTGAGGATGAACGTGTAAGAAGCTCCAAAGTCCAGCAGGCCCAGGTTGAGATTCTCACTCTTCTTTGACTGGTGGCTGCAGCGGACTGCCGGGTAGCTTTGATTTAAAGAAGGAGAAGGGGGAAAAAACTGGATTGGAACAAAGCATTAAGCTTGATTTATTCAGGAAATCAATGACTCTGATCGTGCTACTCACGATCCCCGATTCACGGCGCTGTTTGCAGACATGCTGTAGTCCGGGGGCACGTAAAACTCCGTTTCTCCCACAGTTACGTTCATGGCTTCTGGGAATGTGTTGAAGAAGCTGTTAAGAATTAACAGGGTTAAACAGGGGACCTAGATCAGATTACATGGAAACCAGTATAATCCACAGGAATAAAACATCTTTTACCGCACATTCGGGTTCCCATCTTCATTTTTGATGATGTAGTCTTCCACCTGAAATATAAACATGGATACTGAGGCAGTTTTCTATCAGTAACATACATTAGCATTTTATTCTTAGCTTATCTGTGGTATTCTTTCAGTTTTCAGTCATTTGGATATGAACTACATGAAGACTCCTGCCCCTGACTACTGTTAAAATACACACCAGTTTACAAGCTTATTATTAACTTTACCTCACATGAGAAACGTTTAGCTTATTGCAACCTTAACAATTAATGCTATAATCAAAACAAGTTAGAAGTGTACTCACAAGTTTGCACTCGATGCCAGGAGCTTTCTGGTGCACGATGAGACTGTAAGCCTTTCGTTCTTCAAATTCATGGCGGCAAGAATACGACCTTCCTGTAAATGTGACATCAATACTCAGTTCCTTGTTGGGGGCCCCCAGTGGAAGAGGCTCGTATGTCGAGGGGTCCTGAGAGAGAGAGAGGAGTGTTAATGGTGAGAATATGGACATAAAACCACAATAAATAAAAAAAAACCCATTAATGACCCAAAACGGAGCAACAGTAAAGAGTTTTCCAACTGCAAATTAAATCTTGGTATAAAATTGTTGAAATGTTTCATGTAAGTGTTTCCATGGCATCTCTGTCTAGCATTGAGGCTAGTTTACTAGTATAAAAGAATAAATACAACCAGGAAAAATTAGGCTGAAACAAATGCAACTAAAACCAAAAACTAAGAATAAATATTATTGGTTTTACAAAAAAAAAAAAACTAACTAAAACAATGAAATGGCTTTTCAGGCGCTTTTCGAGTCACCTGAAGTTCTCTGATGGGGTTTTGAAACGGGTTGCCGCCGGCGACCTTCACGCCGACGGTCCCGTTTGCCAGGTTGAAGACCTGCAGCAGGCTCTGCTCAGCGGGTGCAGGTTCCACCACAGTTTTCTAGCAGACACAATCACAGTAAACAGAACGATGTTTCATCAACATCCTACTGACTCATGATTGTTAAAAGGTAAAACACATTTACAATCAGTTTCTTACAGAGGAGGTATCAGTATTATCCCCTATAAACACAATACTTTAAGAGTAAAATCCTGCGTGATTCGTGATTCGCACTCAGACGTACCACAACATTGATTTCCACCAGGGTGGCTGCGCCAAAGGCGAGAGCTGCAAAGATCATCCCTGTGGCCATTTTCCTCAGAGGCCTGAAGGCAGAGTGACACATCGTCATGTACTATGTAGGAATTGGAGGCGTCACAAAACAAGAATGAATGACTTTTAGTTGGCTTAGTTGGCATCTCTCTGATGATCGTTGATCCTTATGTGGAAGACCAACGTTGCAACGTTTTTCTGCAGAAACGTTTTTCTAATATTCGCCAATATTTCCTTTTTGATCCAAGACGAGTCGGCGACCTTTTCGATTCAGACTTCTGCAAAAAGAATCCAGTAGTACGGAGGTCGAAGCTTTCCCCCTTCTGTCCTTACTCAAACCTTTGACTTCGACAACGGTCTTTCTGCCGTCTTGAAGTCTGCGCCTAGTGAGAGATTTCATTCAGGCAACCGCTGTGTTCCCCAACCACTGATCTTCCACCTCAAATCTTTACTGTGAGGACTGTTGGTTTAACGTGAGCTGATCTTAAATCGCTCCTCCTCATTTATTTGTTTATTTCGTAACATTCTTGATCTTACCCTGTCACGACTTTTACACGCATCAAAATTCTAATGTAAACGAAAAACGTTGAAAGGATAGACTTATACCACAGATGACTTAGTTTGCCATTATTATTATTTTTTGTATCCAATAAGATCATATTGTAAACAACTGAATCTCTATATCTTTATACTGTCATTATACTGTCAGGTTAATCAGCTGCTCCTGGGTTTGGTAGCTTTATGCCTCGTTCTTAAAAGTGGTTTATGATTTTAATTCATCTGTTTGACTATTTCTCTACTTTCTCAGTGAAAATGTGGCTCATACTCTGCAAAGTTGCCTTGACATTGATTTCATTGTGAAACCATCCCAGAAAAGAAAAGAAAAAACAAAACATTTTATGTCAGAAAATGTATTATCAGATGATGATGCATTTGTGTGTGTGAACATCTAAATGAAGGAAACATGACATGTACTAGATGTATCTTATGAGTTTTTATCACCATGAACAACATTAGAATAGTAAAATGTGTTGCCGTGTTAGTTTAACAGCAATCATTTTAAGTAGCTGCAGAGGTTTAGACAAAATATACTATTAATTATTGTGTTTCCTTCAACGCCCAAAGGCTGGCAGCCGCCGCCGAGGCCGGAGCGTCCAGAACAACAGCGGTTTACTCACGTGATTTTGATTCTGCAGAGGCCGACGAGCGGATAGATGATGAGGTCAAAGATGGGTACGAAGACGAGAATCAGCAGCGCGTTCAGCATCTGGGCAGCGGACATGAGGACAACAAGCCTTTAAAATGGCCCAGTAAAACTTCAATAAAACTCATAAACGCCTCGTCGTTCAAATATAATGAGTTTAAAGAGAAGATGGCAGCGATAAGCGCTCATAAAAGTGTTGACATAACAGTGACAGCAGCATTTAACACCGGCGGTCTTCCTGCGGTGGACGCAGAGTTCACAACTTAGAAGAAAAATGTTTGACTATTAATTTGAAAATGCAAATACTAACACTGTTTAAAATGTAAAACAAAAAAAATGAAAACGTGAGGATTTGGGGGGGGAAAAAGAAGTAAAACAAGATAAATAAACTTTTATAGTCTTGTTCTACCACGTCAAAACATTTACAGTCTTTAGGGTTTAATGTGACACCAACTTCTGCAGTACATTTACAGACAAGTCCACCTTTAAACACGGCGACTGAAAGCCACGTGACATCAAACTCACAGGTGGCAACCAAAAAAAATAATGTCTGCGTCTTATGAATGTAAACTCAAATGATCTCAGCTGAGATGAGGGACAGACACAGAGACGCATAAAACAAGCAGCTTTGATTTGAGCAAAGAGGACGCGATTGTCATTCACCTTACTAACTAAACCACAGCAGCGTCAGTAAGAAATACAAGAAAACTAAACTAGAAGCATAAACTTGACAAATGTTACACAAAAATCACACAAATCAACCTATTTTACCTTTGTGAAACTTTACTTTCCCACTTTGATGTTGTTTTTAGGTCAATATGAGGTGGGAATCCCACTGGATTGGTCGAGCCGATCAAGTGAGAATGCATAAAATGCAGTGAGTGTACCTAGAAATGAAACCTGGGTACCAGGAAACGACTCTACTACCAGCTCACTTTTTTCTGCTAGCTTTGGCCCTACAGCTGCAAAAACACACACATCATGTTCACCCACTGCTGCTGTTGGCCGTCTCTCGTCTTGCTTCAGTGGCTCCTAACAAAATCAGCCTAACGCAAGAAAACAAAAAAAAAAAAGCAGCTGGACACAAAATGGAACAGGACATTTTTTTTCTTTTAAGATAAGTAAATCAGAATGACTGAAAAATCTAATAAAACACACAGTTAATAAATACAAGTCTGCTATAAGGTTTTTTCTCCTCTGAATTTTCACTCCCGCAGGCCTGAGGCATATTTTCGTAATTATTTCCAGCTCTCTCATGTTATATTTGACATTCTGAATGCTTTGATTTGTGTTTCTTTTAATTATGAATATAAAAATAAGGACTTTTGCGTAGCTTCTGTTCATTTTTGTCCCAGTGAAGGTGACATTTTAAACATGCATTTCATGCCTTAAGGCGCAAATAGTTGATGGTATTTTATTTTATCTTTGGCAAACAAACAAACAAACAAAAAAAGAGTTTATTGTAAAAAATAAAAATAAAAAAGCACTTTAAAAAGGAATGTTGAGATAAATAGTGTAATCTAACAATTTGTTACCATTTTTGTAAGTAATTTGTACCAGAAAACAGGACATTTTAAACATTCTTCCTTAAAAGGAGAGGTCAAAACCACCCAAACAAACTTCCTCTATATTTACACCTGCTGCTCAAAATATAAGAACTACCTATAATCTATATAAACCACAGTCATTATCTGCAAGTCTTTTCTTGTACATTTTTCTTCCCAGTTTTCAAACAGTTATTGTTCAAAACAGGAAAAGGAGCATAAAGGAGTATAAGGAGTATAAAGGAAACATAGTCTAACGTAGGACGATTTTCAACAAAGAATGAAATGAAGGTAAAATAGTGCAGAACTCAAGTAAAATGGGAAATTGTTTTATTTGTCCCCAAATGAAAAATAAACTCTGAACCCCATAATTTCCACTCATGAACACTAAATCTCGTCACTTCATGAAAGTTTCATGAGAATGCATCACACGACACAAACGGACCCCACCGACGGCAGAATGAGCTGCACATACATACCTGCATCTGGTCGGGCTTAATTGTGAAGGATTCTCCCTGTTATGACACAGAAAGTTAAAGTTTAACTCAGCGAATCCAAAACTGGGCACTGCATGGGCTATCTACGCCATAAACATTAAAAAGTCACTGGAATAAAACGGCGAACGACGTCGGAACGCGGAGGAAGATCTGCTTTATGGGACAATTTGTGCAATCGGATTCAACATCGAAATCCGCCCACAGATATCAGAGCGCAAATGTCAGCGTTTCATTTTTTGTTTTTATTTTTTCTGTGGCACGTTCAAGTGACGTGAAAAAGACGGACTTACAAAAGCCATGTTCATCCGTGTGGCTTGGAGAGTCCAGCGGGAACCCTGCAATAAAGAAACCAGCTCAGAGTCACATCAGCAGAATGACACTTTGATCACACGTTGCTAAAAGGGATAATAAAAATAGAACTGAATAAACACTTCATATGCAATCGAAGAAAACTGCAATTTTTATAATAATCTTTTTCCAACAGTTTTTACACCAAGTGAAGGAGGAGCTCATCCAGATGAAAGTCGGGAATGGGAAATGTCGTGACGGTTTCATTGGTCCGTGTAGAGAATTAAACAAAACAAGCTTTTGACCGGATACAAATATACAAATTGATACTTTGTTTCGCGCTCAGAGTCAGTAAAAATAGAGCTTCTCTCACAGTCTAACCTAAAACAGAGTAATAATTCTGACGATGAGCCAAGATGTACAAATGTTTGGATGTTTTTTTTTTTATTTTTATAACTTTAACATGTTCAGATATTAAGGAAACTTTGACCATAATGAAAGAACCAAACTACAGTCGATCCCATTCAGTATTCATGAATCATTTTTCTGTAGAGCATATCTGGCATATTTTAAAGAAAATGCGTCTTTAGAAACTGAAATTCAATCCTAGCTGACACGTGATTGGCTAATGTTTGCAAAGGAGCCAATCAAGATGCAACATTCAGTTTTTCAGTAACACGTTATTTGACATGTACATAAAACTGTCATGACTCCGTCATAAACATGACACAACACCTGTCATGAACATGAGTAAGTCTTCATGAATATTTATGACTGTTGTCATGAAGTGTCATTCGGTAAATCATGACACTTTTAATACAAAGTTGATATTATTCAAAATGTCTTTGTTATGACAACTTGACATTAACCAAGAAATCATGATCTGACATAAATGTGTTATAAAAGTATTACTGATTAAGCTTTAAAAATTATGTAGATGAGAGATAATATTAATGACATCATAACTGTTGCTACTTGTTTCACTTGACTTGACTCACTTTTTTTAATGCTTTCTCTATCCTATGAACTGCCTGTTCTGGTTAGTCACATTTGCACTATTCTTACATTGCTTTGGGGGGGACCACACACAATCATTCAAAGGGCCTCAAATGGCCCCTGTGCCACACTTTGGACATCCAGGTTTTGGGAAAATCTTCATTGGATTCAGACAATAAGCCCGATTCCTAGTTGGACATTTTCGTCATACTCTGTCCAAGCGGCACTTACTGGCAAAAAATGTATGAATTAAGCTTCTATGCAGTAAGCTTTACACTTTACAGCTACTACTCAATGCTCATGATGTTTTGTACTGGATGTTTCCTCAACTGTGGATTGCAATATCCCTACTGGCTGCCTCACCAAGAGGTTGAAGAGGAAGCAATTCAATTGTTTAAAACATTTTTTTAAAAAGGGGAGACAGAACAAAAAGTGAAAGGAGAAAACTCTTGAGCTTCAGTATTTCTTATGACAATAGATGTTGTTGTTTTTCTTTTCTATTACATAATTTACAATCGGTCAATTGCACAAGCTGCTAAATGGTAAGGACTTTAATTTCCTTGCAAAGCGGGATGAATGTGAACGTGTACCTGCTGGTCAAACAGAGCCCAGAACATTGGCAGGGGGATGTAGAGCACCAGAACCCGCAGAACCATCTTGATCTCCTGAATCAGTCGCTTCTGTTAAACAGAGAGGCAGAAACGCGGGTGGATTTGTGCAGCCGTGAAGTTTGAAGCCAGTTTCCTCCAGCAGCTCTGGGTTTTCGCCGGTCGTTACCGAGTACTTGTCTTCGGCCCAGTCCAGCCAGTGCTTCCTCTTGACGTCATCTTTTGAGCTGTTCCAGCGGTTTTTGATGGCAAACTGACCAGAGGAAGATATAAGAATTTTAAAAAAGAAAAAAACAAAACAATCCTACTTCAATGTGCACTAAGCTAATCCCACACACACACACACACACTCATGTCTAATCCTAATGCTGGCAGGAGACGAGTGGGAGATGAAATGACTCACGCCGATACATTTGCAGACTTCCCCGAGGACGTTTCCCTGAGGCGGCGTCTTCTTGTACATACCGCTGCCAAATATGAACACAGCTGTGGAGGACCAGATGGAGAACTAGCATCAGCTCAAACCGATTTATTTTCAAACCACCAGAGGAGACGGGAGTCTTTCCAAAAGTCTGACCTCTATTAAAATAAGTCGCATTTCACAAAGCATACTGCTCATTTTGACTATTCTTTTGGTTCTCTGTACCCTAGTCGTCCTACGTTTGTTTGATGTTTTTATTTTATTTCATCTCTTAGGTTTTTTCCTACATTGCATTATCTAACTTTTTTTAAAACTGCTTTCACCTTTTCCAGGGGGTCTATGCTTTTCTTTTTTTTTTTTTAAGTACCATCTTGAAGATTTTTTTGTCGCACACAGTCGCTCTTCAGTAAATCAATCTCAGGATTTCATTTCTTGTGGATTGATACATTTTTGCAAAACGCATTTAAAAATGCCTTAAGCGCAAATTTTTCTCTTCCCAAATGCCTGCCGTTTATTGAGATGAGCCACCTATTCACAAAATACGGTTCCCTTTCCGACGGTCCTGCTTTAAAAGTAACACATACAGTAGTTGATCTTCAGCAAAGCAATCTTGAAAAGAATGATTCTGTTTTTTCCCTCGCTCAAAACAACCACCAACAAACACAAATTAAACCTTGAATGCTTAAAGCTCCTTTCGGGCTATAAACTCCACATCCATCTGTGTGTCATTCGTGTCACAGTTTGCTCCCACAGTGAGCAGGCGGCCAGGCATGAATCCCACATGGATCAGGGCTGACGGGGAGACGGCGGGCAGAGAAAGCTGGCCGTCACAACGGATGAGGACGGGCCTTGATCAGGGTGAAGCCCGGCTTGTGAAAACAGCCTCAGCTTGCACACTGCGGCCTGTGATGACCCCCACATCGAGGTCCCCGTAGATTATAAACGTTTACATTAGTTTGTTTTTTTTTTTTTTCTACTGCAGTTTGCTTTTTTTTTTACTTGCTAAAACCTGTAGCAATTAAGACAAATACGTTTTTTACCAAATATGATTTAGGCTCCACACACACACACACGCACACGCACACACACACACACACACACACACGCACACGCACACACACACACACACACACACACACACACACACACGCACACACACACACACACACACACACAAAAAGACTCAGTAAAAACAAACACAAAATATCTAACATTTCTATCCATCTGTAACGACTTTGTGTAAAAACAAATATAACTCTGGTCTCTTATCGTCTTTGAATGCCAGACTCCAGATTCCATCACGCCTTTCTCAGGCTGTTCTGTAAATGGTTGAATTCCCTCCTTGCCTCTTTTGAAATACCTGGATAAAATCCTTACCCAGAGCCACGACCATCAAAGCCGCAGGAACGCCAAAGGCCAGGGCGTAGCAGTCGTCACCGAAACACTTCACGTCACCTGCAAGGAGGAGACGGCGTTTAGCGACGCCAGGAAGCTCCCAAGGAGGCGCGCCGCGCGCCGAGCGTCACGACGGCGAACGCTCACCTCTGAGGATGGGCGTTATCAGCGTCGACAAGACGCTGCCGGCGTTGATCGACATGTAGAAGATTGAGAAGAATTTCTGTCTTTCCTTTATCTGGAGGTAAAAAGAATTTTTTAAAAAAGAGTTATAAAGCGTTGAAATGTGACTGTGCACTTGTTTTTAGTATTTTCTAAACGATAATGGTGGTTTTAAAATCAAAAGAGCATTGTAAGAAAAAATTTTTACTCTGGAGCAGAGCTGTAGATTTTCTGACGCTGCTAAAGGTTGACATTTTTGCACATTTATCCTGATTAAACTTCCTTTAACAGGATAAAAAACTACCTACCAGGGCACCAATTTACTGCAGAAAAGCACCTGATACCTTTTCCCCCTAAAGTGACCAATTGGCTGTATAAAGATTTCTAATGTATTATAACGATCAAGCATGGACTGAAATAGATGCTTGTGGTTCAGCAATTTCAGATATTGATATCGGAAATTGGTCCAATATCAGCTAAATAATGAGTATCGGATCGTATCAGCCTGCATCTAAAATTTCCTACGAAAGCATCACAATTAAATCAGTCTACTAGTATTTACTTTGCGCCACCATTTCTATCCAGCAGCGCTTGTTTCCTGCACGCAGACCCACCGGTTAATAATGAATGACTGTGCCAGTTGTTCTCATACCTGTTGTTGTTGACTATTGTCTTCTGTTTGAGCAAACAACCGAAATATGTAAGAAAAGTATGTATGAGTCATGGTGCCATCATATTGGGTCAATATTGGTATCGACTGATACTCAAAGCTGCAATATGGTTATCGTATCGCAATAATACGATACGATATATATATATATATATATATATATATATATATATATATATATATATACAAAAACGTTGTATTGTGACACTGGCCCAAAGTAGTAAGTGTGTGATAGAGATGTTTACACACATTGGATTTCCTTGAATGCATCAACGCATCATGATAAAGGACTGATTTACCTCATTTCCTCAACCTATCGACTCTTTTTATGGTTTAATCCCCACGCGGCGTCCTACTTAGATAATGGAGGAATTATATCTGAAGAGATTGTATTATCTCTTCAATCTAAGGAAAAGATTGCAAGCAGTAGAAGGTCTTACTTCAAAAGTGCTACATTCCCAGTATCTCAAGTGATACCAATGCCAAAAAAATAAAACTAAACCTGGAAATAAACTTTCAGCTGAATTAATGTTCAGCTGATACAGATAAAGTAACAGTTTATCATACATTTGTCAGGTGTCAGGCCGTCCCCACGGCCATGCTGCCCTTGGCAAAGAGCCACACCACAAACCCACGCCGATTGGACGCTTACGTGTTCTTCCTCGAACTGGTCCCCTCCAAACGCTGCTACACACGGTTTGATTCCTCCGGTGCCCAACGCGATGAGGATCAGGCCAAACATGGACAGACCGCTGGAGCACAAAAGACAAAAATCAGACTCAATACAGGGTCGAGAGAACGACCCGTCATCAGCATACTGGACAAAATTAAGACAGAGTTTAATGGCTCTTTAACTCTAAAACAACCCTGGAAAGCATTTCTTGTTATTTTTTTTAATGTGCGGTTCTTTCTCCATTTTAGCTAATGACTGTTTCTTTTACTCATTCTGACAATGAAATCAGGTCCGTGTGAGTGTAAAAGGTCCAGAATCTGTGACTTACATGTGCACATCGGTGTTTCCCACAGTGGGAATGGCTCCCACAGACTTAACCACATGGCCGATCACGTAAACGATGGACAGGTAGATGATGGTCCTGTTGGGAGTAAACAGTCATTGTGTGCCTGCGGCGCTGAGCTCCTCTAATCTTGTTTGGTCGTGTGTGGTCAGAGCGGCTCACGCCCTCCCTCGCCACACGCCGATTGCTAGACGTTGTGTCGCGCGGAGTTGACCGGCGATGACCCCCGGGGGTCAGAGGCGAGGCGACAGGCAAACTCACTTGAATTTTCCGAGCCAGGAGTCGGCGATGACGGCTCCCAGGATGGGAGTGAAGTAGCAGAGGCCGCTGAAGGCATGGTAGACGGCGGTGGAGAGGTTCTTGTCCCACTTCAGGTAGCTGAGGAAGTACAGCGTCAACACCGCTGCGATCAGAGCACACAGGCATTAGCTGAGACCCTCCAACAAGTAAAAAAATAAAAATAAAAGCCAGGTAGCGAGACGAATTGTTTCAAAACTTTTTCCCCACATGTACGGTGACATTAACCTTGTACAATTCAACTGAAAAACTAATGTGTTGGACAACAAGGGGAAAAAAAACCTTTTGTATTCAGTTCAGCTTCCAGGCTCCTTTGCTAGTCTGTCAAAAACGCAAAATCTTACCAGGTAGTTTTGGTCTATATGGTTTTGGTGCAAATATCTGGCAGATTATTTCACTTATAACATGGGAAAACTATCTTGTTACAAGAGAAAATAATCTGCCAACAGGTACGTTTTCTGCAATTTAAAGGAATTATTTACTCAAAACTTGCTGAAAGGTTACTTGTAAGTTAGTACACTTGAAATAAGATAAAACTACGACATTTTCCCCATTTCAGTAAAAAAAAAAAAGATAATTAAAAATAAAATTGTGAAAAAGTGCAATGTTCTTTATAACTCATTTCAGAAAGTGAAACCGATAGATTCCTTACACAGAGGGAAACATTTATTTTGATGATTGAAACTTACTGATAATGGACACCCAAAAATTCAGCACCTCAAAGTCAGAATCTTGCATAGAATCAATAAATAAATATTTGAAACTAAAATATCAAGCTTTTAAAAAGCATTTTCCATTTCTGCACACCCCGTGTTTCTGCACTTTCCCATTAAAGGGAAGATTTCCTCCCTACTTTTACAAGGTTGCTGCAAACTTAAAGACTCCATAACCGAGTTAAATTTGATGGGTTTCCTTAGTTAAAAAAATATGAAATAAAACTTTTACCAATTGGCATAATTAACTGACCTGAAATGTATATAATTAAATTGATCTGCGTGATTATTTGGTGCTGGCAAAGCTCCTTGATATAAAGTGAGTTGGTTGTGCAGAAGTGCCATAAATCTGTTGATCTGAGCTGGATACACAATCTGAATGGAAATCATTACAAAAGTCTAAAAGTCAAACATGATTTATCTTCATTTTTCATACTTAACTCAGTAACTGTAGTGTGGAAAGTAGGTAAAATATACATAGTTTAATGAACTTAAAAAAATAAAATAAAATAACAACATGGAAGGAAGAAAAACCTCCAGCATTCATCGCCATGAGAAATCTGGAACTGTAGAGAAAAACATTTCACAGTAATTTGTGGTTCTATAATTGCCCCATTTGACAGTGAGAAGAAAAAAAAAAGATGTGTTTTGATACAAACTGAGAAAAAAAGAAAAAAACAAACATGTGCCAGTGATAAACTCAGAGGCCAACTTTAGGCTTGGATTTTTATAGAAATGAGAAATAAAACTCAGGAAAAGAAAAAGAAAAAACTAAAAGCTTCTCTTCTCTCGCTGATTTCTCCGTCCGCTTTCTAAAAGGCGATTTTAAGCGACGCTCAAAACATATCTTATTGAGACCTTTACGGTGAGAAATGTAAGCGCCGTCGAGCAGGAAACTGGCCTGGTGAGCGGCGTGCTTGTGTAAGTTTGTACTGTGACAAACATGCGAGTGCGAAGGCGGTCGTGTGAGAGAAGGAGAAGAGCAACCAGGAGAATCTGCAGAAAGCATCCCTTACCTTTCATGCCATAGTAGGAGAAACGTTCACAGAACTCATTCACCACTATGAAGCAGATGCTGGTTGGGTAGTTGGTTCCACATACTTTCTAAAAAGAGCAACAACAACAACAGCATGCATTCACAATATTCACACTTTCTGTCACAAGTGATTTACCAAAGAAAAACAAACAACTAAAATAAAAAAAAAATAAAAAAACCTTGTCCCTTTTAATTGCCTCTACTTGCCCAAAATACTTTTGGCAAAAAATGAGTTTGCCCATTGTTTCAGCAAGGTGAGGGTGTGATTTCGTTAGCAAGGGACTGAGGGAAAAAAATCGGTTTGGTACGCCAATAGACGAGACAAAGACACCTAATAAATTACAGTAAATCCACTCTAACATTATCTTCCAGCCTTTCGCTGGACAAACACAGATCCAAGGAATGTTGTCGATGTCGCTCCGGTTGTCGTGACATTCCAGGTTAATTATTATGCACAAATAGCGGTTTTATGAAAGTTTAACAGCTGTGAGACCTCTGATGGGATCAGACGCTGTGGAAAACAGAGGAAAATATGTGATCAGCAACACCATTTTGTACCATAAAATATCACACCGAACTGCATGTACATTCCCTCTGTTTAACTCACTTTACCACTGGTTACAGTGACAACATTCTGCGGAAATGCATTGAAAAAACACTTTCAAATGGAGCCTTTCCACATAGAAAATAAGCATACGCATACACAATGCTGAATTGCCTTCGTAGGTTTGGTACGGAACAACTCTAGGGGAAAAAAAGTGGCTTGGTATACAAATGGACCTTGAGCTACTTCGATTCTGTGCCTCTCCACTCTTCCTCCAGACTCTGGGATCTTGATTTCCAAATCAAAAACGCAAAATTTATTTTCATCTGCTGAAGACCTTTGAACCGTTGATCGCCTTAGCCCAGTAAGACTCTCCTGGTGTTTGCGACACGAGGAAGTCGACGGTTGCAGCTTGTGTCCTGGATGAATCTGTGTGTGCTGGCTCATGAAACTAACGCTGCCGTTTTCTGGTTGATTTGTGTTGGATTTGGTCAAACCAAGTTGGGTCGCCAGGCCCGCCCGTTACCCATTCAGTACGAGGAGAATCAATGAGACCCGAACGCACTGTTTGGCTGCCACGTCTTATAGTTGACAATGTCATTTAATCCCTAGTTTAGTTTGTATGCTTAGTCTGTTTGTAAAGTAATTTGCAATTAAGTAGATGAATATACAGCCTGTGTTTATGAGGCGTAATAGTAAAGAGGACAGTGTAAACAGAAACATTAATACTGATTAGTAAATTAGGTCATTTATTAGGCTAGTTTCTAAATTCTAACGTGTCAGATAAAGAGGTTTGTAACATTTGTGTAACTATTCTTCCTCTTAATTAAAAATTGCGGATAATATCAAGGAGTAGAATCATCAGATTTTTTTTGGTTCGGCAGTTTTTCTTATTTCCAAATTATGATCACTGACTCAGGTCAGTTGGGAAGCACTTTTAAATGTCGTTCTGGGTTCTTGTGTGACCTCCTGGATACGTTTGTAGGAAAGTTTTGGTACATTTTGGTCCGAAATTGAATTCAGCAGTATGGAAGAAATTTTGTTTAGTGCGTGATTTAAGAAACGGGTAACTATACACGACAGTGCTGGTTTCGATTTTAAATTAAATCATTAGAAAATAGCAAACATGGTTATGTTTGTCTTATACAAAACATTTTTTAAAGGGGCAGTATTGTGTGTTTTTCAGGCACACGTAGCTCCTGTCGTGATGCGTTTTAAGAGCTGACCCGAATGCAGCAGGCGTAAAAAAATAAAAGAAGAAAGAAGCGTAATGTTCTGTAGATGATTATTTTGTAACAAAAAAGTAGCCAACAAAAAAATTTAATCTGAAAGTAGCACTAAATAATCCAGAAACAAAACCAACCAGGAAAAACCAAGGAGATATCAGGAAACCAGGGAAGTTTAAACCACATTTAAGTCACTCGGTTCTGTGCTCATCATATTTATTTATGCAACATGATAAAACTCAGAGACCACAAACTAATTCTGTAAATGATGCAGAATTGCCTCCAGCTGTGATATGACACCAAATATACTATTTCAGTCTGGTGAGAAAACAAACATCAAGTATGAAGAAATCTTTACTACACTCACAACGGGGACATCGACGCAGGTTTTCATCTGAAGTGTCAAACATCGAACCGGCTTTTCTGTTTTACAAAAACAAACAAAACAACTTCTACAGTTTCCAACCACGACTACTGTACCGTAATGCCGCAGCAACACCTCTGTACTCAGAGGCATCACCTGGCTTAAGCACAATGTGGATGAATGATGAGGTCAGTATTTGTTAAAAAAAATAAAATCAAAGTTAACAGTATCACATGCATCAAGTGTTGCTTGCTCGTCAGGGTGCAATGCAGTGAAGGTGATCAAAAGACCGCAGTTTGAGCCGAGCTCATTCTGACAGGTTCTTGTTTCTTCTTATGCATGACCATTTTTTGTTAGACCACTAATAGGTGTAAAAACTTGCTTAAGACACTTCGATTCTGCAACTCTTTCAATAATACACACCCAGTCTAGTTACCCAATGTGCTTAAGAACAATTTTGAAATGGTTTATTGGTTTATTATCTTCAAACCTATAAATGCTCACTGTAAAGCAATAGGAAACTTGTCCACACAGGTTTGGGGACCAGTCAAACTTGTTTACTCGCTCCCTTACCCTTCTACCAACTCGGCACAGACAATTTAAACTAAATCTAAAAAAAAAACAACCTGCCATGTGATACTGAAGCCTCACAAAGTAATTCTCTTATCTCATAAAAAAGCGGACAGAACAGACTGTGAGGCAGTGATAAAAGAAATTATATTGCTATTTTCACCCTGTGTGTTTGTACTATAAAGTACCCATTTTTCATTTACCTTAACCAATTTTGATTTTTTTTTTTTAATTGCTGAATTTTCGCATTTTTCCATTTAAATGCTCGGTGAGGAGGCAGCGAGCTGAGCCTCACCTGGGATTGATCAACCTCTGGCTAACTGCACTGGCTGCTGTCTTTACGTCGCCAATAAAATGGCTAAAAAACATTTAATATATTAACTGATTTTCCATCATTTAGCTTATGTATATAATGTACAGTGTTTTTTTGTCACCAGCTGTGTGTGTAACGTGTTTCGTGAGCTGAGTAGCGATCAGAAACAGCAGAGAACAGATTCGAAGTGATGCAGGCAGTTCTCCTGCCTCATGGCAGGGGGCGCTCATGATCCCAGACATCGTGACTCCACAACTGCAGAGTAAGAGACAGTAACAGCGAGCTAGAAATACAGTAAAGTGCAGCGATATATTTATAGTTTTCTCCTCGTACCACAGCAATCACTTATTAATAATCGCAAAATAAAGATTAAGCCTAAAACCATAATACTGCAACAGACTGAATGCTCTGCTCTCTGTGTGGGAAATATTTGAGTGGGGTTTTTTTTGTGTGTGGCGTTATCAGTTGCTATGGCAACGAGTCGGCGCGTACCTGCGCTGATACAGAAAGCGAGAAAGACGCGGTTTTGAGTTTTACTTTAACGATTTTTCCCTGTGCTGTGGAGCACAGCACGAAATTAATAATATCTTAATGTCCAAGTTTGATTGAATTAACGGAATTATTCTAAATTATTCCACGGCGGCAGCGCGGCTATATGCATGGCATGTAGAAGAATAATGTTTTTGCCCGCATGTGCGAAATAACATGCAGGGGAGTCAATATTTGTAAACCTGATTATGATTCAGTCAGTGCCTCACCAGCTATGAACCTCACTGCCACTGCTGTGAGGACAAAGAGATGAGCCGCTGCGATGTGCTTCACTCCCGGTCGGAGGCCACGCGTGGCAATCGGCTTTCACCAAAACAACTTTTTGACTGTTCTTCTGCAGAGGAGGCGGTCGCGTCATTTCACCCCGGATTAAACCGAACACCGTCGGATCCTGACTCGGAAAGCCAAATATTCCGAAACCGGCTCGACTCCAAGCCCGAAGTAGACCCATTACTTTTCAACAAACTAGTTTAAAAAATAATAATAATACAAAAAATAAAAAAAAAAACATAAAAATGTACACACAACAAAAGTAAAGAAAACATGCAAATTGATGCGCACACTACACACGTGCATCGGTCGTATTTACCTTGCCCATGTTGCTTTTTTTTGGTGCTTTTTTTCACACCGTTGTGCGACGTTTGTTGTTTCTGCGGATCTCTGTTTACTGAAGCATCTGGCAGCTCCGACTTCACCTCCAAGTCCGTCCCCTCTCTCCCTCTCTCTGCTCCGCTCCCTGACGGGGCTCGGACATAAATAAAAAGAGGAGGACAAAACGAGATCACGCAGCTCGTAAAAAAACGCCGACGACTTTAAAGTTAATCTTCCACCACTGGGGAGGAAAACTTGGGACTTATTGCCACTTTTATGAGACAAACTGCGCCCTCCAATCTGATCAGATCCGATCCAAAAAGCTCGTGTTCTGTCCGGACGATCGTTAAGAGACAGAAAGTTGGCGTTTGAAACTCACTTTCTGTGGATCAGGAGGTCCGTTAGTGGAAGTGGAGAGGGAGGTTGGAGGGGGAGGAGAGGGACAGCAGCAGCCGCTCTGGGTGCACAATAGCGCCGTTGTTGCGCTCGGACGCAGACCTGGTCCTGGATCCTGGGTCAAAGTGTTCTGGCAGTGCTGTCCAGGCTCTCCGGCTGGATAATTTAAAGGCATGGTGATTAAAACCACTATGAGCAACACGCACTTAATCTTAGTGAGTGTGTGTGTGTGCGTGTGTGTGCGTGTGCGTGTGTGTGTGTGTGTGTGTGTGTGTGTGTGTGTGTGTGTGTGTGTGTGTGTGTGTGTGTGTGTGTGTGTGCGTGTGTGTGTGTGTGTGTGTGTGTGTTAGTCACAACGCTGCAGCCTCTTCCATGTCTACACTGAAAATGTTCCTAATGTGTCCCACCCTGTCGACCACCGTCCTGTTTCTTTTGGAGTCTTTTTTTAATTTCTTTTTTTGTGCTTCATCTCTCCTGATTTAAATAATAAAAAAATGTCACGTTAAGGACGTCATTTCCATCAGGTGTGATGGAACGATGACGGATGTAAAACACGCAGGATGAGAAGTCGTGGTGTGTGTGTGGGCGTGTGCGTGTGTGTGTGTGTGTGTGTATGTTTTTGGGTGTTTTTTAACTTCCTGTCTTTTGTTGTTCCTTGAAGATAATAGGAACGACACCACTGAGGTCACTGCAGCCTGAAAATCACTGCGGTCATCTTCTCATGGCTGAGCAGGACTACAGAGTTGTGACTAACACGCACACACGCACACTAACTCACTAAGAGGAAGTGCGTGACCAAAAATAAAGTCCTGAGCAAACCTCGCATGTTTGCTAGTTTTCTAATTCTGCTTTTGTGTTCACACTGACGCACTCACACAGGGCCGCAGCCAGAATGATAAGGGCCCCCGGGCTGAGGTCAGTTTTGGTGCCCTACCTGGAAAAAAAGAGAAAAAAGAATCAATTTGATTCAAATGTCATTATACTGATAAACAGGCCTCCACATCAACAGGGTGTTTAAAACCGTCCCATGTGAGAATGTTGGACCTGAACATATGCACTACAACTTCAGAATGTTCAAACATTTGAGCATTGTTTTACATTAATGAAAATGTACCAGCATTTAAACTCCACGCCTTGTGTGCATTTCACATAAGGTTCAGTGGACATTATGCAAAGTGACCCTGAATGTTATCGCAGGCAGCTGTAGTTGCGGTATGAATGGCCAAGCCTCTCCTCTTGCCGCCCTCACCCAGCCAATCAGATTGCAGGAAAGCATGTGAACACTCTTATATGCTCAGCTTCCCACTGATGCGCCCTCGCGTAGTTAACGAGTCGGTCAAGATGCGCAAATGAGTACAATTGTCTGGTGAATGTACGCCTCCACCCCCGGACCCAAATCCCTTTCAGATTTAGCCCTGGGTAACTCCCCATATCACTGACTGCCTGAAACACGGTGGTGGCAGCATCATGCTGTGGAGACGCAGTATTTGTTTTGTTTTTTGTTTTTCAGCAGGAAATCCACTGCACAGTTCTTCACTAAGTATCACACCCAGTATTTGCTGTGTTATAGTGACAACAACCACCGCAATACCTGAGACCTCCTCTCAAAACACTGGCTGCCTATTTTAATGGTTCAAACACCAAATATATCGTAATATTCATTGATATCCAGTGGAAACCGTCTTAGCACTGCAGCAGAAGATGGCGTCAACGGTCTTCCTTACTTCCGTAGCCAATCAAGCACCAAGGAGAGTTGCTGCTAGCTATTCCAGAAATCCAAGCCGCATTTTTACGTTCCACAGATAAACCTCACAGGAGCCCGCTGTACTTTGTAGTGGACGACTACAAACAATCTCAGTTAAATATATGGAGGTTTGTGGCTGGAAAGTGACAACATGTGTAAAAGTTGAAGGTTTATTTAGAGGTTATTTTCAGAGAGTCGTGTTTTTTTTTGGGGTTTTTTAATCACGTGATTCACACAGGAGATGATTTGATGATCTTGGTTTGATTGGTACAAAGTGGGTGTAGATCTAATCAGATAAGACTGCTGAATGATGAAGGAACAACTAGTTCACCATCTGAGTCCTAACAAGTTGAACTTGTTCAGGTCCAAAACAACCTGGCAAGGCAACATGTTTTAGAACAATTATTTCAACCGCTTAATGATAAGCAGTGAAAAATGTGGCGCTTCATGGAAACTTGTATATGAGCTCTGAGATAATTGTCTAGAAAGTGAGTCGTGACGTTAGATACTGTGTTTTGTGTCTTCAAGAGATAAGATAAGAGATAAGATAAGATAAATCTTTATTGTCATTGTCACAAGGACAACGAAATTCAAAGGGTGCCATCAGTCGGTGCACATGTCCAAAAACAAAAAATAAACTGTCTCACAATTTACACACAACGCAAGAATCAACAAACAACTGGCAAAAAAAAGAAAAATAAGAACAGCCACATTCTCACATACATCATTTATGATGATTAACTCCAAACTTCAAACTCCTATTAAAAGGAATTTTGGTGAGAAAATGCAACTCTGATGCACCATTGTAACTTTTTCCCAGTTAAAACTGAATATAAAACATATCTGTCGGAGGAGAATTGTGAAAGAAAAAAACAACCTTGCACTAATCTGGTTTTATAATATTTGGTTTCATGGCAATTTTTACCAAATACTTTACCTTGTGACTTCAGCGTTCACTTGTTGTTTGGCAGGAGTCCCAATCATGCCGAACCTGGTTCAGTTAATACCTCTTACGCAATCTAATTTTTATTTACTTATGGAAAAGCGGTATATTTAAACAAAGTTAACTGTTTTACTCAGTAAACCAGTTATGTGAAAGCTTTTTGTTAAGATAAGGGGAAAAAAATCTTTAATTTCTTAAAAGCAAAGCCACAAAATGTTAAATCAAGATTTTTTTTCTCCCTGCTGAACAATATGTCAACCATGCAATATTTTTTAGTAAATGAATAAAGTAGGAGGTATGTGTAAATCATTTTTGTTACAAAACATTAAAAATTATTTTCCAGGTTGGCCTTAATTCAAAGCACACGTCCTTTTGGACTCAAATGAAAAAAATAGGGGGAAATTTATTATTTCCATCAATAAACAAAGGATTTGGGTCACGTTTCCTGTGAAAACACTTTCTGCATTTAGCCAAGACTGATAAATAAATTAAACGCTGATTTGAAGTCACCAAAATTTGCTTTTGAGTAAAAGTCGCTAGAAAAATGTGATCCTGTTTACTACGAATTTAAAAAGGATGTAACGTCGTTACGATCGGGTCGTTATTGAAAGATGGGCACTTCGTATTGTACCTACCTTTTCACATTGTATAAAGTTTTAATTTGATAATAATTTTATTATCAAATAAAATTTGATAATAATTTTATTATCAAATAATGGAGAATAAAATCTCCATCTGATTCAATCACGTCTGCTGGGGAGACAAATATTTTGCAGCCTTCCACTGACTGGTACTTTTAAACAACAAAGTCCCTTTAATACACTAAAATCTCTGCAGGAAAATGTTCTGCAGAGAGCAGAGTTTAACTGAAGGTTGTTCAGATTCGATCTGACGACACACGAGTTCTCAAGAAGACATTTTGTTCTCTCCCTTGAACAGATTCTCCTGAGATGCAGTGGGTAGACTCGTCAAGAACATTGTTGATTGTTGAACTCGGCTTGTTGTGCCCAACCAAGAGATTTTTTTCCTTTGGTTTCCTCCCGCAGTCCAAAGGTTAATCAGCAATTTAAAGTTGATGTCAGCAGGTAATGTTGCCGGTAATGTCTGTGAGTCCACAGTGTGTCCCTCTTCTACAACGTACAGTGATCTGCAATAGATACTCGAGCTTTCATTTTGCATTTGGTGGCAAATGAAAGAAAAGCTTCATGAACCTGGGGTCAGGGCCCCAGGTTGTCAAGTTATTTTTTACATGAACTAACTGTGAGTAAAAGCCTTTTTCTTCTTTTTTTTTTTTTTGTGGCTATTTTTCACGGAACACCCGGATTACTAAAGTGATAAAACGATGCGGTACCAAGTAGATCCGCAAGAGAGCGCTAGTGGTCAACAAGTAAACTGAACACACACACTAACGCTACAAAATAAAAGAAACCGCTGAATGCTTTTAAGGAGCGAACTTCCCTTGGCATAAAAGATGAAGATAAATCTATACATATGCTGAATATAACACATTTGAAGCAGATATCACCTATAAACAACCATATATTGAACAGTCATATGCAATAAATGATAAAATGCTCATTTGTCAGATTAAAGATACTTTTAGAAAATTGGCAACCATTAATCAAGTATTAAACATACCTTTCTGAAGGCTACATTTCTACTTTTTTCCCATCCGATGTAATATTCTAATTTTAAACGTCATGTGTTTCGATAACCTGCAAGTTGAAAATCATCAAAAACAGAAATAACGGCTTTAAAACATCCATCTGTGTGTAATTCATCTACACAATGTGGTTCACTTAGTAATAAAGTTCCTGACACAACTGGACTTTTCAATAATATTCTAATTTACTAGTCGTGTATTTCTTCATGACTTCTTGTACACATAACAGTGGCAGAAACTCCATTATTGCAATATTTACTACATTTAGTTGTCATCCATTAACTCTTTAGTAAATAAAATGGACAACTTTATGGAATCCTCACCCATTTTCTACTATTTAATTCAAAGTAAGGAGAGAGCAGGAAGTTACCAAAATCTTCTTGTTCAAACCGATCTTAAGCTAAAAAAAAAAAAAAAACAACCGATTGGAAGAAAATATATATATATTTTTAATTTTATGAAGTAAATCTTACAGTCAAAAACATTGCAGATTTGTACTGGTTCACATCTAAAAACAGCTCAAAGAAACGCAACATTTAAAAAAGTGACAATATGTTAGATTAAATGCAACTTGTTTTATATGCATCAAAATTGCCTTTTCGTGAAGATGCAGGGCTGCGATTATCTGATGAAAAGTAAACAGATTAACAAGATGGTGGTTTTAATATTTAAAGAATAACAAATACACAGCTCCAGACCCATTTCTCCGCTTTTTTCTAAATTACTCAGCCCCCCCTTTACTCTGATACCTCCAAATACAATTCAGTGCAACCAAATGTCTTCAGAATTAGTGTCTTGACTGAGGATCTGCAGCAGAACCAAGTGTAATTTAACTGGATGTTTGTTGGAATACATGAGCGAACAGATGGCGTCATGACGACCAAGGAGCACAGCAGACATTGGCAGGGATGAGTTGTGACGAGCTTTGGAAGCAGCGCTAAGCAAAGCATGCCCACACTGAAACAAGGCGGTGGCAGCATCAGACTATGGGGATTCTTTTCATAGATAAGGAAGTAGGAGAGAAGGGTGGAGCGAAATACAGAGCAACTAAAAAACGATCAGAGACTTTGGCACAACTGCAAATGTATCAACACACACCCGGCCTCTTAAACTGACTGTTTCAGCAGGGAGAGCATTAATAACTGAACTTTATGGCTTTCATGCTAAACACTGTCTGCACACGTCACTTTGAGGATGCCGTCTCTTATGGCGGCAGCGGTATTATTCTGCAGGGATGCGTTTCCGCAATGTGTTCCTTACGTTTCACCTCACAATAATGCACTTCTTTTTTGTAGCTGTATCCCATAAAATAAAATAAAAACCTACATTAAGGTCTGTGGTTGTGATGTGAGAAACTCATTGGGTATTGACATTCATGTAAGGCATCGTAAAATAAATGAAGGGAGCAAGTTCAGTACAAGTTCAATGCTTGAATTGAAGAATAAATCATCTGTCCCTGTAAATTGCTGTGAAATGAGGCAGTGAAAACGCGCCTGTTTCTACTACAAACTGCTCCAAATAGAAAAATGGTGAGAACTTTCCTGCTGTTTGAAAACATTTGGACTAGAGTCATAATATAAAATGATGGAAGCCTGTTTAAAGGAGGAACCAGCAACTCGCCACGCTAACAATGTTAGCATCTCCAAAACGGTGGATTGAGACAAAATTCCAGGATAAAGCCATCGTATCTGCACAAAGAGACGGTTTAGCTGCGCTTCCTCTACTCTACAGCCTGTGCTGCATGCCTCAGTGAAGGCTCATTCTGTGAACTCTGCAGAAACAAAAGCTTGGTGACACGATAGGAGCTCGGTTTGAATACCAAACAACTCAGTGAGGGGGAAAAAAACAAGAGAAAACTCTCATGCTGTCGCTCTCTCCTCGGCCCCCGCTGCTCTTCTGTCTAGAAACTGGAGGTTGATTGGTGTCGCCGGGCAGAGCAGAGTTCTGGTGATCGGCTTCACCGTCTTTCCTGCGGGATCGGGCCTGACCTCGTAGTGCTTTATCACCTACGACAAGAAGCAAGTAGAGGATTACGTTCATGAGCAACGCGTTAGCTGCGGGGGCATTTCATTTTAGTGATTGTTGGTTGTCGTTTCCACTCAGAGTCTCTTACCCTGGACAAAAGGAGGTACATCTCGAGCTCGGCCACCCTCCGTCCTAAACAGGCCCGGATCCCGAAGCCGAACGGCACCGACCCGAACGGGTGCTGCTTGATCTTGTCGTCCCCATCTCTGAGCCAACGCTCCGGCTGGAAGGTCTGGGGGTCGGGGAAGACGCTCTCATCGTACGACACGGCGTAGTGGCACAGGTGGAACAGAGTCTGTGAGGGACAGGAGGCAGTTAGTCACAACTAAACTGGTTTCAACTGTATCTTTGATATTAGTTGTTACTTACTTAATGTTATTTGTATTTGCTTCCAGTTTAAGTCACCTCATTTGATATTGAAAGACTGTTAAATATTGTTACCGTTACTACGAAATACCAGAGAACCAAAGGGAAATCTGAAGATGGAGGCTGGGACAGTCCAACGTGAGTCTCACCTTTTTTGGAAAGAGACAATCTCCGACTACGATCTCATTTTCAGCTGTGACACGGGCATTTCCTGGTACCACTGGATACAGCCTGGAGAACAGGGGATGCATCGCGGAGTCAACACAGGCTCAAACAGAATGTTTCCAAAAACAATCTAATCAAATAAAACACACAAAATAATCGGCACATCCAGATGTAAAGTGGCCATTTGGAAAGTGGTTCAGACCATGTGGAGCAGCTAAGTACACTAAAATATAGAGTTGCTATTCGCCTTTTCTTCTGTGAGAATTTCTATCAGTTTATGAGTTAAGTTTTCTTCATGTTGCACTGCTGTACGCGACTCAAAAACAGATATAATTTCCATACAGGTCTTACACTCATGCACATGTACTCACAAATGGCTTCATGCGCCAGATGCCTTGGTGTTTGACATACAACTAAAACCAAATGATTACTTCCACTGCGCAAAAAGACAGTCAACATTTGTTTCGCCCACTTTCTCGCATTAAATGAAGCTAAACTTTTCCTGTTTTACGTCAGTTAACGTCATCAAAAGTGATTTCGATTGGCAACCTGAGAGCGATCGTCCACAGATGTACCTCCACTCAACTCATCTGTTGTGAATGAATGAACCAGTCAGAAATGTTCGAAACTATATGACATAATCATCACGCGGACTTTCGCAGACTTCTTAAAGGCTGTGAAAGTGTTTGTAGACTTCTGTCATTGAAGAAAGTAACATAAAAGACATCTAAACAATTCTATGTCATTATTTAGTTTAGCCTGATTTAATGTCAGTGAGGAGAAAATGTTGTTTTTAACGCTGTGTGTAGAAATATGCTTTTATCCATTCATCCATCTATGCCTACTTAATCATTGCTAACTCCAACGGTCAATGGACGAGATTAAAGAAACACTCTAGACAGGACACTAGTCCATCACCAGACAATACAGATACACACAACCACACATACTAATTAAAATGTAAAAAGTATTTCTTTTAAACAATTCTCTCTAACCGGAGCGTTTCCCTGATGATGGCCTTGAGGAATGGCATCTTGTTGATGTCATCACTGGTCGGCACCTTGTCTCCGGGGCAAACTCTGATCACCTCCTGGTACAACCGATCCTGGATCTCCGGCTCCTTCGCCAGGTGGTACAGTGACCAGGAGATGGTGTTGGACGTCTGCGAGGCAAAACAAAAGTGTGGCGTTTGAGGAACGTCGTCTTAACCTTTCTGTGCGTGATCTCTGCAGCCCAAACGCAACACCAGCACTGATGACAGCGATCGCAGCTGAGAGTTATTGTGTCTTCCCTTTCAACGCTGCGGTAAAAATACAGCTGGGAGAACAGATTCTTTAGTTAAGCTAAACAGATTTGAAATCTTGTTCCCTAAAAGACCAAGCCTCATCGGCGTTACCTCGTGTCGCCTCATCTACACGCTCACCGTGTCTACGCCGGCCAAAAGGAGCTCCGTGATGCTGCCCAGGATCTCCGTGACCGTCATCTGCTCACTGAGCAGCAGGTGCGTGAGGTATGCTCCCTCCATGTTCTTGTCCAGGTCCACGTTCTGCTGGATCTCTTCGATTTTTTTATTCACCAACTTCTCAGCTAGGACACAGTAAAAGCACGCCGTTCATTTCTCCAGGAGACAGATGTGAGATTTTGACCGCTAGATGGCGACCAAGAGACACTGTGGGGATTCTTGAACAGCTGTTATGCTACGCGGAGAAACGCATGCCCTGTTGGGAGCACAAGACCGGCACTCATGATTTCTCAGTTATGGTCAGAGGAGCCTGGATGTTGGACTTTGGCCCTTTAATAGAGTCATAAGAGTGTTTTAGCCTTGAAATGGACTGATAATGAAGCCCGAGAAATGACCTCGGAGTCTGAACTCAACTTGTTTCTTCAAATTGTTCTCTTGCCATTTCTACTGTTTTACTTGTATAGCGTTTTTATTTCATCAACTTTAGAAAGTATGTACACTTTCTAACCACATTTTAGTTTAATTTTCAATTACAACCAGGATTCCTCTTGCAAAACTCCAGATTGTTTCTTTCTTTACACTGAAATGTAAACAGGAAAGTTCACCATGATTTTAAAGAAGATGTTCCTACAGTGGGCGAGCTTTACCTGCCAAAAAGGAGGGAAGGATGGGCAGAGGGATAAATGGGGGAAGTGAAAGACATGAGTGAAGATTGGATGAAGAGCTGCAGAAGAAACACACAAAGTAAAGAAGAAAGGCAGAAAAAGTACAAAGAAAAAGAAGGACGCTAGGACAACGGGATGGTAAATGGAGAATGTATATCCATAGAAAAATATCAATACTCAATTTCATTTTTAAACACCAATCCAAACCTGGTTAGTACTTTTGAATAAATATTTAGTAAGTTATTTTTCAAAATTGCATAGGAACCCTGTACCATCTAGTATCTATACGTGAAAACTCAGAAACTTTGAGGTATTTTATCCCTGCATAGTTTTCATGTTTCCAACACTTTTCAAAGATGTGCTGCTAAGGTTTACATTTGTGTTTGTAGCATTTCAGATAATTAATTTATACTTTATTTATCTACGCAAATCTAACATAAATACCCATGTTTAAATTTTAATGGTGAGACTTTTAACTGCTTCTGTTCACTGTCTCTATGTTTTAGACCAGTGGTCCCCAACTCCCGGGCCGAGGACCGGTACCGGTCCGTGGACCAATTGGTACCGGGCCGCACAAGAAATAATTACATATTTCCGTTTTATGTATTATTTGAGTCTGGAGGATCTTTTATTTTGAAAATCCCTTAACCGGATTCTCTCGGTTCCGTCTTGCGCATCAACATTGAGCCACAAGCAGCAGAATGAGTAAGATCAGATTCTTTGGAAAGTTTCTTTGAGCAGGGGAAAAGGTCCAGAGAAGAGACAGGAGAATGGATTTATCCTGGTAGGTTATTCCCACATTCCAAGCTCTGCATGATATGGTGACCGGATGTTAATGAGACAATAAAGCTTCAAACTGCTTCACCACATAGAGACCAAGCACCCTGTGCATAAGCAGCACTTTGGGTGTCATTGTCTCTCATCACCCCCAGATGAACCGTGTCGTTGCAGAGAAACAAGCTCAGGGCTCCCATTAGTCGTTATTGGGGCCTGCCCATAGCAATGCATAAGGAGAACGGATGCATAAGTCAGTACGGATTCCCCTCCGTTCTTACGTCACCGCGCTTTCTGATTGGCTACCTGTCACATTCAACAGGCTGCGTTCTCGCTCCCAGTCAGGGAAAACCCCACAGGCTGAGATAATCGGGCCAAGACCATGTTGATGAATATATTCTTCATATTCGTGGAAGAGGAAGTGTGTTACTTCCCCTTCCACGTAACACACCACACACTACAGGACGTTGTAAGATTGTCGTAAAGGGAAAATCGGGGCCAAAAAAAAAAAAAACATTTGGGGAAACACCAACATGCAGAAGTATTATCTGACACATCCCCCCCAGGCCGCAACAAAATTGCCAAGTCTTGACCGGTCCGCGGTAATAAAAAGGTTGATCGCTCAGATCGCTGCTTTAGACAATATAAAGTGGGTATTCTGGTGGCACAGTTGCCTCGTTAGGTTTTCAAGCTACTTCTACTTCACATTTTCTTTACTTCGGACGTGTAAATGTATAAGTACCTTAAGCTGCAAACCTTAAAACAATTGAAAAGAAAAGAAAAAAAGTTGTGGATGCTGCTTACCAACTTTAAAAAGATGATCCCAGGTGGCGATGAACTGTTTCCACGAAGGTAAGTAGGGCCAGAGGAACTTGGGGAAAAGGACAATGATAGGGGAGAGCCGAAACATTTCCCCGACTGAGAAGATGAACTTCTGGGTTTCCTCGGGTATAACCTCGTTCATGCAGCCCATGCGGGTCTCAAACAAAACTGAGCAGATACCTGAGGATGAAATATGACAATTAGCCCAAAATCTAACATATTTTAAAAGCATTAAACAACAACAACAACAAAAAAAAAACAACTACTAAACAAAATTTGGAAATATGGTCCAGAGTTGTTGGAAACTAAAAGAATGGCAGCAGATTTCAAGCTGTTTCCAAACCAGTAAGCCTCAAACACGTTTCTGGGAAAAGTAAAAGAACAGGGTTTTTTTTTAATTTGGTGAAATCTGCTAGTGACTTTCTAGGTGCAGCCAAGTAAAAATCAATAAGTAAAAAAAGAAATGTGTAAGCAATGACGGTCCTGAAAGTGAACAAAAAAGAAATGCACATGCCAAAGTTTGTTCAGCTGGGGTTAACATGGAAGCAGGAAAGCAACATTTCTGCTTCCACAATCTTCAACATTCCTGAAGATTTTAAGCAAACCAAAGCAAACCATGCATGCATAAAAAAGAAAAAAGGAAAAAAAGCTCGACACTTTGCGAAGGTTTGGAAGGTGGATCCAAATTTCAGCTGTCACGTCGACAGTCTGCAGTTGTTTCGGAAAATACTTGCAACAGATAACCTGTGTCTGTTTTGGCATACAAGCTTCTTTTGAACGGTCGGTTTCAACTCAGTTGGGAAACTGATTAGGCAAACAAGATAACGTGTCTGGATCTAAACGGTGCTGTCAGGGAGGCTCTGTTTTCTTTGGACAGAGCTGGTTGGTACGGTTTGTTGAGATCTACTATGCCACAGTGTGAACATGCTGTTATAGCTTCAGAAAAATAATAATAATAATTAGGAAAAAACATTAATCAGAACTTAACTAGTAGAATGATGGTGCAATTTGTTTTTGTCTTCATCTTTTTTCTTAAATATTTACAAGTTCTGAGGATTGAGAAGAGAAATAATCTGAAAATCCAGATTTCAAGTTAAGAGGGAGGAAAGAAGGTTCTGAACACATCAACATATTTCTAAGCACATGAATTCCTAATGGAGAGATTGACATAAAATCCAAACTCAATGTCTACATTTACTGATTATGAAAACTTCAAGGTGGGAAACTGGTCACATGGATCCTGAAGAACCTCC
Source organism: Xiphophorus maculatus (assembly GCF_002775205.1). Classification (NCBI taxonomy): domain Eukaryota; kingdom Metazoa; phylum Chordata; class Actinopteri; order Cyprinodontiformes; family Poeciliidae; genus Xiphophorus; species Xiphophorus maculatus. Next base: position 8,039,672 of record NC_036449.1, read on the forward strand.
AAGGTCTCTTGTTTGCCTCGCTGGTTTTCAGTTCTTTGAGCAGATTCGGAGTTCAGTTCAAGTCAGGTGACTGAACGGGTCGTTCTAGAAGCAATTCACTAGAGTGCTGTTTATCATCCAAACACTGGTGGGCAATGGGATCCAAAGAGGATTGTGTGAGGTTTCTAGTCAGGCAATACCGCCTCTGTATTTCATTCGCTTGTTGGAATGTTCAGCGCCAGCTTTCACCAAGCGTCTTCTTCAGCTGTGGAGTCTTGTGCACTGAGTGTGAACAGAGGCAACTGGAAGTGAGTGCATCAGTTATTGTTTTTATGGGAAAAAGAAAACATTTTTTTTAGTTAACTCCAATTTTTTTGTTTTTCTAAAGCTCTCAGAATAAAATTGTCATCGTCTCTTAACTTCTCTCACGTCTCGTCTGACACCACTGTGAAAAAGTCTTGTGAGGAGTAGCTGGTCGTTGTTGGCTTTGGGTGAATTTACTGTTCATGAAAGCTGAGTCCAACAACAAAATCCGACTATTATAATCATTTTTAATTCTGGAACGTTAAAAGCTTTGGAGGTATATAACTTGTCATCGTGCACTCTGTGAACTGCAACATCCAGACCGAGCATTCGCTTCAAAATATCCCAGACTCTGAAGGGCTGGCCTACCTTGATTACACAAAGTAAACAATGAAAGTTCAGGGCACAGTGATAATCCTTTGTAGGCCTCAAAAATATGACTAAGAATTAAAAAAAAATCTAAAATAAAGTATGATAAAAGTGTAATTGAGTTGAATCTCACAAAGAAAAATTGAAAGGCAAAGAAACTGTCAAGGAAAATGCGGTAGTGGCTTAACCAACATCACAAAGGAAGAAACATAATCTTTTCTGTTGGACCAATCAAGTAAGACAACTGAAAATGGGAGCTACACTTGTTAAAAATATACTTTAATCCATGTATAATCCTCCTCCCAACCTGAAGAAAACTGTAGTCTGTAACAATGATGTAAAAAATAAACCCAACTGTGTCAGTTTTCGAATGTTTTTGGAATCCACATTATGGATTAGGGAGATTATGTTGAAATGCTGAGCAAATCTCAATCTGAACTACTCTGAAATATTAGTCTAGTGCGACTTAACGCACTACAACAATCCAACACACAAGGTTATTCTCGGTATCTAATCAGTACTGAAGGCCAGAGGGTCAGAAACTGGGTCAAAGATAAAACGCTGTGAATGACGAGCACTCGCTCATCAGCAAACTGTTGCTACACAAGTGATGGTCGGCTCCACACCTGAGTAGAGCTGTGCAGTAAAATGGACAAGTAAAGCCAGTCTGACAGGATCCTACCATTACTCTTCCGGCAATTTACATGAAATATGTTAAGAAGCTGAGGACGGTTCTAGCATGTGTTTTGTTCATTTCATAAATTCTGTAACGGATTTCAACTTAGATAGAAGGATAAATAAGTATTTTGGGGGGGGGGGAGATTTTAAGCAGGGAAACACACAATGGGATATTTTCTGTATTTCACCGTTTTTTCATTTTTAAACGACGGGAAAATCTGAAGCCTGTCCGTCATTCTCAACTTCGCCCACATCGCGGAGGTGACTAAATCAAAAAGAAAATTCCCATCTGAGTATCACCTCCGACATGGACACTGAACTAAATGCATCTCGCTGACCGGAAGCTGACAACACGTGCAGGAGTCATGGTCAGGATCCTCCGGTCCCAAAACACATTCAAAACTTTGGCTGAATGGATGCATTTGTAAGCCGACAGCACAAACAGAACAGAAAACTAAAGAGAACGTTAGGTGGTGTTCGTCTATTCAGACTCTGAAATGATGAGTAAGCAGTTTACCTTGTGGAGGAGAGAAAGAAAGAGGTAGAAGTTAATCAGACGGTAACAAGCGCAGTGCTGCTCTGATCACACATCCCAGGCGATTTGCACCTGACTCACCCTGCCGTTACAACAAGCAAAACAAAACGGAGCTGGAAGATGTTAAGTCAAAGCTAAAAACAGGAAAAGTTACACCGATTACTCAAAATATGAAAGCAGTAAAATCTTAATTCAAATAATATGTTAAGTGGTGTTGTTTGATTTAATTGTTTATATGTAGGTATGCGGGCCACAGTCAGTGGTTTTTGTCATTTTGGAGGAAAGGCCAGATGTGTTCATCTGCTTGATGTGTGATGGGTTCTGGATTCTTTGTTCAACTTGTTGAATATTAATTAAACGGCATAAAAATAGCTACATCTAATATCATTTAAAAATTGAGGGGTAATAATAGAATATGACAGAATCTTTCTTACATCATCAGTGACAATGAGGACAACAAAAAAGCCTGGAGTGACCTCTGGATGCAGGATATGTCGGTATTAGTCATATTTTTTTTAAAAATCGGTATCGGTGTGATAAATAAAAGTGGAGCGATATTAACAACTGATGTTTATTTCCATCTCGTTTCTTCAGGGGGGAGTGGAGGAGGTTGGTCATGTGGTGTTTGTTTGGTCTTAGTGATGCAGCACAGGATTGTGGGAAGTTTCACTGAAGCAGTGGTGAAGTCAGTATTTTTTTCAAGGTGTCGAAAGGGATGTGGAATACATACAGTGTCAGTAAATATCGGTTATCGGCCATAACACCAATATTGATATCAGCCAGAATTTTTATATCAGTGCATCCCTAATTTTAAGAAAGAGTGCAACAGGAAGTAGCAAAAAAATCGACACTAGTAGAATCTGAAGAGATGTTTCCAACACTATGTAAACGAAGTCAGTTTGTTCCCTCTCAGTTCACCTTCAAATGCAAATTTGTACAGTTCTTCGGTCAGGTCGTTAACCATGACGCCCTGTCCTTTGGTTTCCCTCAGCCAGGCCACTCGACTGATGAAGTCGGTCACCACTTCGTTGATGGTGTTGGAGTACGACGACACGTGCTTCGGCTTCAGCATCCGCGGGTTCAGGATGCTGCGGATTCGCTGCCACTTGGCTCCCATCCTGCAAACCGGGATTAGCAAAAATCAAAGCTCGCCTTCCAGAGAGCTAAATAAAACCCTAAAAGACTGGAATATGACTTATGACAACATGTTGGGGTTTTTGTTAGATTCCAGGTTTGCACCTTACGCTCAAAAGTTCCTGTCTTGGGCTTCACGTTATCTAAGCAATAGTCCGTAATGCAATATCTTTACGGAAGATGCAATGAATTTTAAACACTAGTTGTTTCACACAATGACAGTCATTTTGACAGTATATTATGAAATTAGGAAGTAATTTCTCATTGTGAAAAAGAAGTGTTGCAGGTACAGAACATGAAAAACAGTCATAAAATGATGTTTCCTTTGTTGGCACTTAGACAGAAAAGCACCTCGGGTATCTGATTTCTTAATAGTATTCTGAGACAGAAAGCTGGCTTAACTCCCTCTGTGGAATCTGTTGCTTGAAGGATACGAGACTCAGCAGAGCCGTCACACCAGGTTTATGAGAAACAGCAAACTGAAAATGGTACACTTGCCAAATTTAAGAAGAAAAAAAATGGAGTTGCCTATATGAGTCTCCAGGATAAGAATGAGCTGCATGCCCAGACTCAATCCTGGAAACAGGAACTAAATATGGGAATTGGCCGTGCTGCACATCAAAGAAACCGGAAAACGTAATCGACCAGGAAAAGGCTGATCCCTTCAATCGGAGATCTCAAACCCTGTCGTAAAGATTTTACAAATCACAAAATGCGCTTAAAAGAAATCCGTCATTAGAGTAGAACAGCTATGAGAACAGTTCACTTCTGGAGCAAAGACACTTTGTTGTAAGACTGAGTTATGAAAGCGGCTCGTTATTTCCCAAAAGCGCTCTCGTATGTGTGCAGCAAAAGCAACTCCTTAGGGTTTTCAGGGCTAGGAGGATGCAAAACAGGAAGGAGGACACTAGATTGGAAAAAGAAATGTAGAGGACACATGGAAGGACAGAGGAAATAAGGGAAAGGAAGCACCTTTTAGGCAATGGGAGAGAGAATATTTTACCATATTTGTGTTTGGTTTTTCATGCTTTCTGCTAACATTGAAAGTAGGTAAACCAAATTCTGTACTTTCTCAGACTCTTAAAAATGGGATGTTTTGTTTGTTTACTTCCTGAAAAGTGATGGTTTTGGAGACATAACAGCAATGTTATGTTTGAAACATTGACAGCAGTTTGTACGTCACTCGTCATCAGTTATCAGTTATATAACACATACTATGTACCGTATTTGGTTCAGGTGTTTTTTATTCAAATCTTGAAAAAACACAATTTATTACATTTTATGAGGATAATAATTTTGAGTTATATTTATGGTAATGTTTATTGCTGATAAAACAAATGAATTTGATGCAGTTCTTGGTGAATCGTGACATACACTTTTGCTCGGACAGAAGCAAACCAACACTATTTCTCTAGGGGGGACATGAATTAGCCAGGATCAGGATTTTATAAATTAAATAATTTTAAGCAAACTATTAAGGTACTGGCAGGAATTATCCTGTCGGTGATTTTTATATTTGCCATTAACGGACACATGCTAGCAAATAAAAGAAAAGTAAAAACAGAGTAAATAAAGCAAGACTATGAGTTTTATTATGGCCATTGGGTTGACACTATAACTATAAAACGTAGAATCCAAATGCATACACGTGTAACTCCTAAGATATTTGTATTATTGCACTCTTTCCAAACTCTTGCTATTCTTTAAAAAGGAGGGATGACAGGATTTCTTGCTCCTTGAAGACATGTTTTCTCTCCTTCGAAAGCCTTCTTCAGTACTTATGCCTTCAGAGTTGATGGCCTACAAGATGTCATTAGAAATGTTGCTAACAAGTCAGTGTCCCGTTCCTCCATCGTGAGCCTAGCGTGTTGTCACTTTGTGGATCGCTTCCTAACAAGTCCAACATGTGAGATGTGTTGCTTATCTAGGAGAGATAAGAGTGTCTAGAAAAGCATGCTGGGAGTTGTGCTTTGACTTTGCTAGAGCACTGGTGACTATGTCCATTGAGCACATTTTCCTATGGTTTATTAATTTACTCCAGTATTGTCAAATGTGTTCTTTATTTTCTTTTTTTGTTTTGCCATTGGATGTCAACAATGTCACATTTTTCCTGAGCCTCCTTTTTGTCCTCTAAACACCCAATTGGTGGATAAATATTGTTTCTGGGTTTATTTTGCCTGCTCATGCCGCTCTTTTCATGGTTATTTGTTGCCCCGATTGCAGTTGTCTTTTTCGAGGTTCTCACCTTTGATGTGTGAACAGAAACTAAAAGTTTCTCAGCAACAACTCAGCCACTGCAGTGGGCTGGCAGATTTGAAGTCTGCTATCAGAAAGCTGCTCATTGTGGAGCAACATAGTCATGAGTTTTATCTTTCCCAGCATCTACATATTTGTATGCATAGCAAACTAATCAGCTGACCTGAATTGTTTTCATTATGTTTGGGCCAGCAATGAATTTCCATAAGACAAAGATTTAAGACAAATATTTGGGTTTATTCAAGTCCATTAAAAGCACAAACTTGAGGTTCTCCATTGCTAAATGTTGCTGCATTGGAGCAACAACCAAAACTCCTGCATGCTCACAGGCTGCCCACGTTCCTGCCCAATGTTCACGCCCTACAATAGTAAGGAACAGACGCCAATGGACACACATGACTTGGGTAGGACTGAACCAGACATTAAAGGGTTAGAGTGAGGTTTGACAGTGGAGAAGGAGCTTATGTGAGCCGTGGCAGACATCAAGATCCTATTCATACCTGTAAGGGTCTGTCCAGGCTGTTCACTGTTCACCTCTGAGGAAAAACTACTCTGTGAAAAGCCAAAACTCAACCTGACAAGAGAGACCCCTCTAAAAGCAAACTCTACGCCCTCTACAGCTTTTTCTCATCTTTTAAAACCCAATCCCCAATTTGAGTTGACTGAGGTAAATTCCTAGGCTAACAAGGAGCCACTCAGCATTCTCCCAACACATTTAACAAGGCCAGAGCGTAAAGAGAGGGGGATTTCTTTGCACAACCTCTCTAGACCAGGGATAATCAACTAAAATCCCAACAGGTCCAGTTACTGAGATTTCTTTCACAATAAGGTCCAAATCGCATGTCTACTTCATCCCGTGGATTATATTTCAGACACTTTAAGTCACTAAATATGGCTAACAGTGTGAACTTCAGGCCTTCGTTACTGATAATACAAATATTCTTCAAACGTATGCATATTATCAACATCTTCTGATGTTGATAATATCAACATCTTACTAAAGATGTTGATATTATCAACATCATTAATACTACAGTGTGGAAACCAAAGTTTTGATTTTCCTGATGCAGTTAACAGACGAGGAATTTGAGACAAACTTTTCAAGAAATGGACGACTCATTTCTGTTTTTATCGCCTCGATAGCCTGACAAATGTCCTCACCGTTTGATAATATTGCTCATATTGATCATATTGATTTTCTGATTGCATTCGTAGCTGGGATAGAGGTTTGTTGGATTTTGTCACACGGTTTGTCCTTTTGTTTCCCTTCAAGCACCAAGCAGTCGGCACGTCACTGAATGTTTTTTTTTTATGCTGTCCTAGAATCCATGCAACCTGCAGAGAAAACTGGCATGAGCGCTACTGTGCGGTGAAAGAGTGAGTTGTGAGTTGGGGTGGATTTGTGGCACTGGGCTCCTGCCTCATTCCTTTTTAAGTTTATTCAAAGAACTTGCGTTTGGTTTCATATAATATTCCTCAGTTTTATCAACACAACGTTTTCGCAGCGTTCGAGGCGTAACGTTTTCACGCTGCCAGTTGGAAAACCTTTTTTAAAAATGTCTGTTTCCTGAATGAATTTTTCTTTTCACCTTGGAGCGCGCCATGTCTGCTCCTCTGTACGTTGGGTGCAATAAGGTACACATTTAATTGGCTTTTTTTTCTTTCTTTAAGTACGTCGTAAAAGGTAGGTGGTTACCGAAATGACTGGCTCACCACAACTTTCCATTGTACTAATAAAACACGGCTCTGGGTTTATGCATTTTGGGGATTTTCTTTTTTTTTCTGGCACTGATTATTACCCAGTCCAGACAGAACCAGCACGTGTCACCCGGTCCACCTCCTCTGTGGCTGAACCTGCAGGTTTTCTGTAGGACAAAAGTCTGGGCCACTGAGAATGTCGATTTCTAAATGTGATTTCCAAACATATTTTGGATCAAAACAATCCTCCCGTGGCTTTCGGAGGAGAATCAGTCCCTCAGCGTCACATATCCTCCTATGTTTGTCAAAAAGCTCAAGTTTGGTCTCATCTCAGTTTCATTCCCAGACTTTTTTTTTTTTTTTTTTTTGCAAAAGCAAGCATGTCTGCTTGCCATGTAAAGCAGATGAGGCTTAATAGATGGATAATTGGTGAGAACATGATGCACAGCTCTGCATCATGTCCTCAGTAAGCTTTGGGGAATAATTACCTCCCTCCTCCTTTACTATCCTGCTCTCTGTGCACAGCGGCTGCATAGACTCGGCTTCCTGCCCACTTTTGTCTGATACAGTCATCGTCTGTTTTAAGCTTTTTAATTACTCCCTTAAAGAGGAGAAGCCGCAGGAATGTAGTTGTGTACTTGTTGAAGATCGTCACATGTGGCGTCCTGGATCGGAACGCTCTCTCGTTTTTGTCTTTGTTCGTATTTTTGAATAGAATCAATTTTCGGTACGAGATTCTTGCAAAGTTGGACATAATCTTGCTATTTTAGAAGACAAAATGTGTGGACTCCTAATGTGATTAATATGGTTTAGTACGTATTAAATCTTGTTTTGGCTTGTCTGCTTTGTTGCTTACAAAAAAAAAAGAAATATTTTGATTTGTTTTATAGAAAAGTGATTTTATGCACCTGTTGCTGCCATCAAGCTAATTGTACAGCACCTTTAAAACGTTTCCCCGTTCTTGAATGTTTCACTCTTTCATTGTAATCTTGATCAACAAAACTACGGATTTTACTAAAAAAAAACAAAAAAAAACTCTTTCAAAGTCAAAGTGAAAACGGATTTCTTCCATGAAAACGTATTTACTTGTGATTGATTTGTAAAAGAAATAAAACAGGGAATACTTTAAATACGTTTTACAGGCACCGCATTTCTTTGTGGAGGCGTTGAAGAGTTTGGCTGTTGGGCTGAGGGTTGGGGGATGTTGGACTCACTCTGTTAGGGGTCCGTGGGCCTTGTTCCTGAGCTCCCTGTAGCCCCTCCAGTGGGGCATGTCGGTCCGGATGGGGTGTCTGCCCTCCTGCCTCAGAACCTGCTCTATGAGGTCAGCACTGGCCACGTTCACCACAATCAGAGGGCCGTATTTAGACTTCCATAATCTCCCGTAGATCCTCTTGTGCTCGATCTGGGGAGCAAATGAAAGGAGTTAAAAGGTTATTCATTAGGGTTATGAATGTTGAGCAGGTGTTTGAAAAAGTGGAAGGATTCTGGAAAATGGAAAATGTTAGCGCGGGCAAACCAACTCGGGATAAAAGAACAAGTCTTATTTCTGTCAAGACCCTCCTTGTTTCTTAAATTAGTATTCATAGGAAATGGGCTGCAGACGTTGGCAGAGAGGGTGAGTCAGAAACTCATTTTATATTCAGAAGGTTCTCACTGCTCGCGTAGCAGAAAACCACCGATTCCTATCTGTTCCTTTTTTCAGCATTCTTCTTGTTTCTGCACCGTGTTACCACATGTGACTCTCTTTTCTCAAAAGGGAAATATTATTATATTATAAGGAAGTAAAATCTGCTAGCCATATAAAGACATGAAGAGCAAGCAGTGATGCCATCCGCTGTAAAGGTGTTTTTAGCTGGCCTGCCTTGAGAGCCTGACTGTAAAGCTCCACAGAGGAGGTCAACAGTTCAGATGAAATACAAAGGAGCCTTCAGTTTCCCAGAAACACCGAAGTCAGTGTCCGATTCGACATTTAACTAATGAGTTCTTTGTCTATCATTAAATGAATCTGTTCAAACTTGAGCCAGGTTCAAATGTGATTTAAGGCTTTATTTTAAAAAAAAAAAACAACAACCAAACAAGCAAAAAAAACATCCTCACCTTCTAGTTTTAATGCAATTGAAGTTTCGTGAAAGACTCTGAAACTTCATGTTGCATCTGTCTGTTGCAGTTGAACAGATAGACCCCATTTATGACGATGAAGAAGCAAAAAAAAAAGTCTTTAAGTTAGGACAGCACCAGTCAGTCTTCTGCTGATCCGATCAGTTGATCAAATACAATAAAAAAAACTTTTTTCCTTGTGTATAATTCAGCAGAACTACAACTATTTTTGCTTCTAACACTTAAAAAAATGTTTTTAATAAGTTTCAGATCACTGCTTTGAAGTGCATCTATACATCCTACGATGTATTTGTATTTGTCCTTAGGGGACTAATATCGGAATCGGCAGGGATGATGACTTCAGAAATGCCGGTAATGTGCATTGTCCAGGAAAAGCCTGAGTTTTCAGGGTTTCTCTAATCACTAATTGTCTTATTCTCATTAGAATAAACCGGTTTGTCGTTGGCATATCAAACTTCATCAGAAGCACAAAAAAAGTCCTAAAAATATACTATATTTTGATTTATTTATTTTTTTTCAGGTAGAATATAAGCCATAAAGGTTTCAAATGTCCTCTAGATTTTGTTTTAGTAGCCTAGAAGTCCGGACGTATTTAGCGCACTTTAGTCAAGTGTCGAATCAGAAGCCAACTTCAGCGTCGCGTTTCCAACTCGCCTGCATTTGCTGCGTTGTCTGAAAATATCCCTTAATAAAAAGCCAGTACAGCGTAGTGGCGAAGCTCGGTCCGCCTAAGTCGTCCATGGTTTTCAGCTTGCTGACGCCCATCGCGGTGTCGCTGCTGGCGGTGGATGTTTGTCGGCGGTGGACGTCCGGACTCGGCCCCGCCGCACTTCTGCACGTCCCGTCATGTCGGTGGCGGCGGCTCAGCTGCAGGCAGATGTTCACCAGAGGTTTCCTCAACATTTTTCAGCGCCAGGTAGCAAGGAGCAAACCTCCGGCTCCAGTGTTTCAGTCCGGCGCCTGTGTGTGTGTGTGTGTGTGTGTGTGGGGGGGTGTGTGGGGGTGTGTGTGACGAGAGGCGGCTGTATATAATGGCTCCTTGTTTGTGCACCCCCTGGTAAACACTGTGGACTTTGGTTTTGTCTCTGCTAGTTTACCCACCACAGCAGAGAGGTAGGCTATTTGTAACATCGCAGCCTTAAACACGGAAGTAGGCACCTGACACCGCAAATGATCTGATTCATAGTAGAGATGCAACAGGTTCACAAAAAATAGTTTTTTTGTTTGTTTGTTTTGGTTCTCTTCCAGCTGTTGAATCCTATATATTCTCTCGGTGCAAATTATTAGGCACTTTGGTCTGGAGAAATACGTCAAAAAGATGGTTTTCTACGAAGATCGCTCACTGCAAATACAACATGATAAAATTGGTTGTAACATGCATGCAACATTCTGATCAAATTTCAAACCCAACATTTTTTTTACTCATGTTTTTGCTTTGTTAAAGTCATACTATATTGACGAACTATGAACGTAATTATTTGTTAAGTTATCATTGTAACTTTTTGCCACGATAAACTATGTTTTTTTTGACTGAGTGGCATCACAGTGTGTGTATTTCTTCAACAAATGTATTTTAAGTTGAACTAAAAAAAAGAACATTAATTTTTTTAATTGTTCAGTAAAGTTTGTCATAAATTTTGTACTCATTTTTGACAGTTGTTGTGCTACTGGATTTTTTTTTCTTTTTCTTTTTCACATGGCACGTTTTAGAAAACAAATTTTCGGTGTTTTTATTTAATCTTAGTGTTCACTGGTACATAGACAGGTTACAATACGCACCTTACTTATGGACATAATTAGCGAAACCTTATTTATGAATATCATAAATCCACATAACATGCACCTTGACCTTACATAGACACAAATATATTTTTAGCACTGATGGAACCCCGTACATTCCTCTTTCGTTTTTTTGCAAGAAAAATGGTTAGGAAATTTTTTCGCCAGCTATAGCCACATATAATGCTCAGCATAGTTTGTGTGGTGAAGCACAGCGAAGGGGTTCATATTACCAAACACTGTCGAGCCACTGCATTAAAATGAGTCCATCAGAGTTTCCTTGAAAGGCAATTTGTCCATTGCTACCTGTGGGATACGTTAGAAAGCGTTTACTCTGTAATGAGGTAGATTTCATCGCTGCTGCTTCAGACATCCGTTTTTGGCCTCTCTCATGTCGAAGCCTGCACACAAGCATGGACACAATGTGAACTATACTCCACACTGGTTTCCCTGTTCACAAACCAAACAAGGCAGTAGCTAGGAGACACCACCAGCGTTTGTGTTTTGGTTCGTGTCTGCTCTCTAGGTTTTACTGTACCAGTTTGTTGTTTTTTCGTTGAGTTTCTTTGTGCATTCTGTTCTTTGTTCATTAGGTTTATTTTTCTCCTTGGTTTGTAGTTCATTTTGAGCCTTAGTTTCAGCTCCCTTAGCGTATTTAGTCTCCCTCCCTCAGTTACCCCACTTTCTCCTACTCCATCCCCATTTTAAAGGTTAGGGATGGAGCTGTGGTGTGAGTTAAGCTTAAGGTTAAAAATATAGCAGCATTGGGTAAGATTAGGTTACGTGTTGGTGTTAGGCTCAAATGGAGTGACTAAAATAAATGGATGTCAACACAAAATCCCAATATTGCTACAACCACAAACACATGAGAGCGCGTTGTTCCATGTGGTTCACGTTCACTTTTTTGTGTGTAATAAGATTATTATGATATAATAGCATGGCACATAGTTGAGAAAGTTAAACTTGAACTTTGATACAGTTATTGAATAAGTAACATGGAAGCACAGTTCTGTAGATATTTATCTGATTCCTCAAAATATAAAAATTATGAGCTGTTAGGAAGAGTACAAAATGTGCATACATTTATTGCAAAATTAATCTTTGCATAGTCAAATCTTCTTTTTTTTTTTTTACTATTTTGTGAGGAGTTTGAGATTTGAATGCCACAGAAGATTTTTCTGTAAAATCCTTAAAAAAGAAAATACTTCTTTTTTAACATCAGGCTGATCTCCTTCTATGAAACAATAAAACTTATACGATGCCACTGAAATATAGGGCCACAGCTTGCAACTCGAAACCTCCACAGGTTCGAACATGTGGAGGATTTCACAACAAATGTACCAGAGCATTCCACATGCCCCGATTGTGTCAAAAAGTGCGACAGAGATCAGCAGCTGCCAGAGTTTTACTCCTGGAGCCACACCTCGTTATGCAAAAACATTTAAAACACAAGTGCCTCGACTTGCACACCGGTGATGAGTGTGTGCACTACACAGCTGTCAGCTCCAACTTTCCTGTCATAGCAGTAATTCCACATGTTTATACAATGTTTTCTATATTCTTTAATTTAATGGGTGCTGGTTATGTTGTAAATATGGGTTGAGAAAGTGAGAAAATGGCTGCTGACATCCAACTAGAGATATTTTTTCTAAACTTAGTGCATTAGCAAGGCAGATGTGAGTTATGAGACCGCTGCAGAAAAGCCACAATTCGGCCCTTAGCAGCAAAACGTTGCGAAGGCCTATTGGTTTCATACTGTATTATTATTACCGTATGATTCTGCCCCTCTAAAGAGGAGGCTTTTTGGAGTTTTATCATATTCAAAAACTCACCAAACTTGGCGGACGCATACAGCCTGTATAAAATTGACGTATTTTAAGGTCGTCGCAAAAATTGCAAAAGAAACGGCGCCACCTTGCAACTTTCAAAATACCCTTTGCTATGACCTTACTTCATCGTACAGACATGTAATTTGGTACACTTGTAGAGCTCCCCAAGACGCACAGAAAATACAATTAATGTCATAGAGCAACTCAAACAGGAAGTCGACCATTTTGGATTGAAGTTCCAATTCTGACCCCATTTTGGCCGTTTACAGCCTTCGCATTTGATCGAACTCCTCCTGGGGATTTTGATTGATCGGCTTCAAACTTGGTCAGATTGTTCATAAGGCATGGCCAATTAAAAGTTATCAAAACAGTGAGTTTTCGTGCATGCTGAAGGGGCGTTATCAGGGGTCAAAATGTGCCTACTCGCCATGAAACACAAAACTGTTGTATCTCCTACACAAAAACTCACAGAGGCACCAAACTTTCAGTGACTGATCATCATTGGGTGCCCTACAATACCCAGTGGTCAAATGATGACATCACCTTAGCCCCATCCATTTCCGACAGGAAGTCACCTGTTTTTTCTGCTGTATGTCTTACTTTTACTCTATTATTTAGTTGGATTTCATCTTGTGCCAACTGACATAAAATGATATGATGATGAGCTCTGTCAATGCTGGTTACTGGCTGAGCCGTGTGGGCGTGGACAAATGGGAAATTGCTTTCCCTCGCCATATGCATACGATTGTCTCTAAATCACACATGGATCATTCGATTTGCGCCAAACTGGATATGTAAGACCTTTGTTCACCTCTAAAGAGCCCAACAGCATTGAAATGTAATTTGACTCCACTGCGCCCCCTAGGTTATTCTATCAGCTATATGCCCTAACTACATCAGTTCATCTGCATGAGATCTTGCGTGCTTCACCAGGGAGCGCTGCTGAAAACACAATACAGCTAATATCAACATAAGTCACCAGATACAGCATCAATCCAGCCGTTCAGATACACATACATTCTCCCAAAACTTTAAACAACATCAAAGCAGCCCACGAAATACAGAACATTGCATCTGTGGCATATAGGCCATGTTAACATAATAATTATGTAAATTTACATTGTTATATGTTTTCTGTTTTTTCACTAATTGTGTTTTGTTGGTTAGAGCACAAAGATTCATTAATTTTGGTTAGTCTGCTTTTTTAATTTAAATTTGATTGTAAATACAATAGAGCTAACATCAACATAAGTCACCAGATACAGCATCAATCCAGCCATTCAGATACACATACATTGTGTCACATAGTTGTGATTTTAATTTACATTAGTATATATTTAATCATGTGGAAACCTATTTTGATATGGGCAAAAAGAAAAAATCAATTGCTCTTGTGTTTCCCCTGGTGGCTGCGGTAGGTAATGTTTCAAAGGCGATTTGAGCTGCCGTTCAATGAGTATTCAAACCTCCAAAGCACCGGTGGAAGATAAGCAAGCAAACCAATGTCGCAAAAAATAACTTATTCTTCAGGGAGAGAGAAAAAGAGGAAGAATAGAGAAAAGCCAAGATAAAGGTATGTTTACATACCTCTTGGTAGAAGAGACAAGAAAATTAGCTAAAAGAGAATTAGCTTGATAGCAACCTTGAACCGTCCCGTTCAACAGCCAAACATTTATGCTAGCTTCTTGTATTTATGTGAAACTAGGTTTGAGTTGATTCTCGAGCTTGGCCCTGTATATTTCTGAGTTTTTTGGGCTTCATAATGTTTAAAAATGAAAACTTCTCAATGTTTGACATTGTCTAGCAAAATGTTTTTTACGTCAGGCTACAATAGAATGTTCAGTTCCATTGGTGTCAATGACATCAGCAGTGATGACATCACTCTATGATACCACAAAGGAATCTCTCTCTTGAATGTAGCTCACAGACAGTGTTTCTCAGACCTGTTCCTCAGTTCTACTGCGACAGATCACTCTTCAGAGCACGTTCGAAATTTATCGAAACGAGCGGGATATCAATTCCAGATAATACGAGCCTTTCAGAGAAGCAAGAATTTACCAGAATATAGACATGAAGCAACAACAGATTACTTGTGAACATGAAGCTTTACCAGCTGAGCTTTCATGGATTGAAATGATGGAGCGAAACATCCAAGTCGACTACGACGAAATCGTTGTTTTTGAAGACGACAGCGAGTCGGAAGATGAATCAGCAGAGGTCCAGGGGGAACCAAGTCCTTCCGGGGACTTTGAGAGTCCAAGATCATTGGAAGTCGAGCAGGAAACAACTCCCTCTGCTGGCGTCGAGATCACCCCCTTAGTGGAAGACGTGGAAGAGACTAGCCAACACGTCATCAATCTGACAAAGCAGGTAGACGATCTTAAAAAAGAACTGCAGAATAAGATTTTTGAACTCCATGAGGAAAGAGACCGAAGGATTGCATGTCAGGCTGAAGTGAAATCACAGCAGGAGGAGATTCAAAAACTGCAAAAAATGTTGGAAAAAGAACGTCACCTGCAAGTCAAACGCGAAGATGGATCAAAGGTTTCTTGCTCTTCCAAGGTTACAGCCGACAAGAACATTCTTCAACAGCTGGATTACTTCAAGAGGGAGGCTGAAAAATATGCCTACCACAACAAAGGTCTGACAGAAGTAATGGTTGAAGAATACAAAGTGAGACTAAAATATGAGGAGCAGCTCAAACGTCACACTGAGCAAGCTTCCAAATTCAAAGAACAGGAGGAAACAGTGAAATCATTGCAGGGTCAAGTTGCAGACCTGAAGATGAAGTTGAAACTTGCTCTGGAAAACAACCATCTTAGAGTCTCCACCCAACCAGAGGTCCCCCTGCAAAAAGAGGAGACCAAGGAAAGACAGACCTCCAATCAACCAGGGAGGTCTGAAGAAAGATGGACCTCCAATCAACCAGAGAGGTCCGAAAAAAGACGGACCTCCAATCAACCAGAGAGGTCCGATGAAAGACGGGCCTCCTATCAATCAGGGAGGTCCGAGGAAAGAGGGACCTCCAATCAACCAGGGAGGTCAGAGGATAGATGGACCTCCAATCAATCAGGGAGGTCCGAGGAAAGAGGGACCTCCAATCAATCAGGGAGGTCCGAGGAAAGACAGACCTCCAATCAACCAGGGAGGTCCGATGAAAGACGGACCTCCAATCAACCAGGGAGGTCCGAGGAAAGAGGGACCTCCTATCAATCAGGGAGGTCAGAGGATAGATGGACCTCCAATCAATCAGGGAGGTCCGAGGAAAGAGGGACCTCCAATCAATCAGGGAGGTCAGAGGAAAGATGGACCTCCAATCAATCAGGGAGGTCCGAGGAAAGACGGACCTCCAATCAACCAGGGAGGTCCGAGGAAAGATGGACCTCCAATCAATCAGGGAGGTCCGAGGAAAGATGGACCTCCAATCATCCAGGGAGGTCCGAGGAAAGATGGACCTCCAATCAACCAGGGAGGTCCGAGGAGAGAGGGACCTCCAATCAACCAGGGAGGTCCGAGGAGAGAGGGACCTCCAATCAACCAGTGAGGTCCGAGGAGAGAGGGACCTCCTATCAATCAGGGAGGTCCGAGGAGAGAGGGACCTCCTATCAATCAGGGAGGTCCGAGGAGAGAGGGACCTCCAATCAACCAGGGAGGTCCTTGCGACCAACCTCTACTGGTTGCATGGAGGGCCTTCGTGTTGGTGTTGGCCTGAAGGCCAGTCTAAGCCCGGCTCGACCTTTACGCCGACCCACACCCAGGTGGCACTAACCTAGGTAACTATCCAAACGCAGGTTTTGCCAACATTGGGCATTATGAAAATTCAATGATTTACACAAATTTAGGAAATCAAAACAGACACAGGCAAATAATATTTCTAACTCCAAAATCAATGGAGAAAACACAAGATCAATTTCAGAGTTAAAAACACCAAAATAAACATAATTAAAACTTTCCTATATATAAAAACTGCAGCAGGTAGAATTTCTAAAAAAAATTCTAAAATTCTCTAAATTGTCCTAAGGTGTGAATGAGACAGAGAATCTGTGAAAATTCCTCTGACTCTGCTGCTGTCCAGAAACAACCAATCAGAACCAAAAGTTTGCTTTTTGGTTCTGATTGGTTTCTAATGCATTGAATGTGTCTCAGCACATTCAATGCATTAGACCACTAGTGTACTGCAGCTATGCAATTGACAGAAATACAACCTAACATTATATCATCATTATTTATAGAATGATTTAGAAAACAAAATGCTATACAGATTTGTCAAAACTATTTCGACCCATATTAGAACTTTGCATTAATTTTCCTTCATTTTAGTAGTTGTGATTTTGCCTAACCCAGACATTTTCGCTAACCCTAAACAATACTAGTCTATTCCTAACCCTAACTTTAACTAAACACATCTTACTTCTAAACGTTACCTTTGACTCAAAGCAATGAGTCCATCATATTAGGATCAGGCTTTGGTCCTAATATGATGGAACTAATATGACACTGGACATATTGTGGTGCGTTCACACCAAACACGTTTTGAGGGTCAGGCGCATCTGGTTTACATTCAATGTCAAGGGCCGATGTGGCGCGTTTGGAGCGTCTAGCGGCCATTTGAACCGTTTGACGCATCAAGCAAGTCCATGGCGTCCAACACTCCACATAGACTTTGAATGTAAACCAGACTCGCCTGACGCTCAAAACGAGTTTGATGTGAACGCACCATTAGAATGTCCAGTTCCATTGGTAACAGTCACATCAGCAGTGATGACATCACTCTTTGATGCATCAAAGGAATCTCTCTTGAGTAGCACACAGACAGATTTTTCAGACATGTTCCTGTTTCAGACTTATGAATCTTCTCCAATTATATGAAGATACAGAATCAGCCCATTCTCAGGTGAGAGAGACTCACCTGGTATGAAGTTAAATTTTAGGTACTGGAATTACACCGAAGATAAATTAGTTTAATCAAAGCACGTCATGATTATGTGTACATGTACTCCGTCTTAAGTCCAGAGCATACTAGTTTCTTTTTGTTTGTTTTTTTACTTTTACCACTAGATGACATGTATGTGTGTGTGTGTATATATATATATATGTGTGTGTGTGTGTGTGTGTGTGTTACCATGGCGGCTTTAATTCAAATTAAAGCTGCAAGCATCCTCGAACGGTCCTCGCAGCTCAGCGCCTCCTGGCGACCGCGGGAGCTCCGGCACTGCCGCCCGCGCGCCACCTCAGACGCTCTCGCGCAGTTCCCGCGCCCGTCCGCCAGGCGATACGCATCGACGCGTTCGGCAGCGCCATCTGACGACGCACCCAAAATCTGGTGCAGGTCGGCTGATGTAGTGAGGAGATGTAGCTGATGGAATAGGGGGCGCAGTGGAGTGAAATTACAATGTAATGGTATTGGGCTGTGGGGCGGGGCTTACATGACGTCACCAATTGACCATGCGAATGTGATCAGGGCTGGTCTATAATGAGACATGGAAAGTCTGATGCAGCTCTGACCTTGCCTGTGGAAGTTGTTGCACCTTGATGTTTTATGGTCAATAGGCGAACTTTGACCTCAGGCAACCCTCCTTCAAAATTTAAATCATGACAAATGAAAACGTATCCTACTCTAAATGCAGATTTTTTTTTAAAGCGGTTCTTGAAGATCATTTTCTTAAATTGCTTTAAGATTCTAAATTGTTTCAGTACCGTGGCTTACATTTAAAAAATACACAAAAATCCTGTAAAAAATAAATTTAAAAAAGCATTTCCTGATGCCAAAATTGGTTTGCGTTCATTCAGCAAGTCAAAAACCAAAAATAACTAGTGAGCAAAATAAGCATTTTATTTTTGCCCTTTGGAAAGAAACTGAAAATCAAACTTTTTCTATGCTGCATTTTGTTTTATCCCGATTGTGGATGTCAAAAAGCAGGAAAGTTGTGAGGTAAAACCTTGGTATACTTCTATTCATGCCTACAACCCTCACGCAGATAACGATAAGTAATGTCTCGACAGTTATTAGTAGCACAAATAGAAAATACACTCGAGAAACAATTAAAATCTTTAATATTGACAAAGATCTTTATGCTACATATACATTTCACTTCTCCATTTCAAAAGACATCTGCTTCAACCTCTCACTGTGTTCAGATGGTTTCGATGCCAAAGACTCAGATTCCTGTTTGTCGAGACAACTCAGCCATGACAAAGGATTAAAAAAAAAAAGGAAGAGGAAAAGAAAAGGCAGGAAGTCCTGAAGAACTTCCCAAGGAAATAAAGCACATTAAGCTCTTTAAGACTCACTCAGGTGAAGAATAAACCTCTGTCTCTGCAGTACAGCTTGTAACTTGCATTTCCAATTTCTTGGGTAAGAAACTAAACATAAAATAAACTCATTTCCGGTCAAAAAGAAGAAAAAAGAAATTAAGATAAATAACTAGATTCAAGTATTGCAGGTTTAAAGCGACAAAGCCACTTAAGTCCACTGAGTGATAATGCAGTAACAATTAACTGGATTTAAACACTCTCAGCCGCAGCGCTTCAAGGCAGTAGCAAAGTACGATATCTGAAGATACAAAAAAAATTTAAAAATCAACAGATAAAGTCATGCAACACAAATTGATGGTGTAAAGCATAAGGCACAACAGTGGTAGGTAATATTGTTGGGCTGAACAATATTACAGAAGTCTAGCCGGTGGTTTTAAGATGACACCACATCGATCCTTGTTTCACAATCGCTTCTCAAATTATGCCCCTTCTGTTTCCTTGATCAGTTTAACCCTTAGGGGTTAAGGCATCGCGTGAAATATATACAAAAAAAATTTTTTTTATTGATTTCCAGCACCAAGTCACGGTGAAAAGAAGCGTCACACAAACTTTCACATGAGCAGAGCGAGATGAAATGTTATGCTTGTTGGCAGAGAAGCAGCATGTCTAACAGAACAGTGGATATGTAAATAACAGTCACACTTCACAGGAGGCACAAAAGCAGACAGGTTGGACTTTGTCTTCAGTCGCTCTCACTGCCTGATTCACTCAGCTGGAGGTCGTTCTCTGGAGAGAGAAAGCAAAAACATACAGGTTTATTTTCCTGCTAGAACTACCAATCCCAGAATGCACTGCTTAGCTGCTTGACAGAATCTGTCAGTGGGCATTTACAACCCAGCTACATGTCAGACCCATTTTCTTACCTGAGGTTTAATTCGCACAACAATTTGTCAACACGCTCATCTGCGTTCTGCAGATTAAAGCACTGCTAACATTTAACCACAGTGTTCCTGGAAGCTCTTTGGTGCAGTTTGCTCTTGACAGTCAAGTGTTATTTAGCCATTCACCCCCACCCTGCGTCAATAATGCCAAAATAATGACAATAATGCATATCATTATATAACTGAAGCTAGAAAATTATTCAAAGATAACTCACTTCCATTAAAAAAAAATAAATAAAAAGATTCAAATGGACCCATTCACATTTGCTATAATTGTTGCTTTTTTTCTAGCTGCATGACCACACACAGCCATTCCCTGCAGCTGCTCACCTGACCAAACAAAAAGCGGCAGCTGG
This sequence comes from Xiphophorus maculatus, assembly GCF_002775205.1. NCBI lineage: Eukaryota > Metazoa > Chordata > Actinopteri > Cyprinodontiformes > Poeciliidae > Xiphophorus > Xiphophorus maculatus. The sequence goes on from NC_036449.1 coordinate 8,059,905, forward strand.
AAGTTTTAAGCTCTGTTAACATCCTGAGCACATCGAGGAAAAAACTGGGAGATGCTTTTAAACCGACGAGGAAAACAACAGCGCTGGTTGGAGGTACTTTCCCTGTGAAGCAGACGGATGGGGAAAAAAACGCAATGTTCCGTTCTACTACTAGTTTGAATTAATGCAGAAAAATGTTGTTTAGCTGGCGGCTCAGTGAGGCACTAAAGCACACGAGAGGTTAATGTGGCAAATAGAGAAAAGGTTTATGATGGAGCCCAACTGACGTAGGGCTGAAACGATTTATCTGATTAATCGATTAGTAAAATAATCCTCAACTAATTTAGTAATTGATTAATCATTAACTGGAGCGTAGGCTGAAAAGTGGCCATTTGGAGAAAGAACAGTCAGAGCAGAAATAAAGCCAAAACTGTATAGAAAAAAATATATATTTTGAACTTCTGATAAAAAAAACTAACAAAACTAAACAACTTTGTCTGCCTTTTCTACCTTGGAATCTTCCAATTAAGCGCCTCTGCTATCCAACTTTCGATTGGTTAATCCAAAACAAGTTGCCCCACATTGTACTGATGTTAAGTCGAGCAGAAAGCTGAGCTTCTCACATGTTGATGTTTTAAGTACTTTTTTAGCTAGATGCATCCTTTACTACAAATGATCAATGATCATTTGAATGTTACTGCATTTTAAGCAATAACATTCGTCTTCTTTTAGAAAATGGGTTGAATTATTTCCCTGCTTAATATCATTTTAATAATGTCAAAAATGGGTTAAGTGGTTTAACAAATTGCAGAATGTGCCAAATTTATACAATTAATCATCAAAATAAATCGATAACTAAAATAATTGTTAGTTGCAGTTCAGCCTCCCTTGCTGCTGTAGTCGATCACTAAAGAAAATATTATGCAAAATTAGCAGAAAGATGGAAATTGTACAAAGGTGTTGCTGAAAATATTTGCATGGACCAGATTCTTACTTCCAGTGTGAAAAAAAAAAAGTTTTATATCCTCCAGATTTATCTTGAAACACAATGACAATCCTTTATTTGTCCCTCATTTAAAATGTATATTAAATAGCAAACAGATAAATGGAGCCACACAGTGGCATTCTAAAGATAAATATAATAAAGTCCAATCAGTGCACGACTGAACTGCTCTGCACCGACTGAAAACAACAACAAAAACACAAAGCAGATCAATTTCAGAAGTGGTCTGTGCAACTTACTGAGCGTGTTCATAATGAGGCCTCCTCCGCTCTCCTGGTGAAGACTTGTCACGTGATTGGTGCCGGAGCTTATCACAGGCATGCTCTGGTTGGTCGGGGCGGGAGGCAGAGGCGGCGGCGCAGGGTTACGCTCGTCGTCTGAGTCGCTGCTGCTGGAGCTGTCTTCGCTGCTCGAAGACGACGAGCTGTTGGAGTTCGAGGAGCTGTTGCTGCTGCTCATCTGATCCATGACGCGCGCTTCCGCCATCAGTTCTGCAGAAACACGACGCAAGTTAAAGAGGGAAATGAGATCCAGGAGACTTGGCAACATTCTCCTCTGCATGTGGACTTTTCACTGAAGTAGTGTGGCACGCCACCTCTTTCAATGTCATCCATTGGAGACGCTGGAGACGTTTTCCCCTTGGGAGGAGAGCTCTTGGAGCTGGTTGAGATCTTATTGTTGCCGTTTCCCTTCATCTGCTGGCTCAGACGGCTTGTTTGCTGCTCTAGCCGAGAGTGAATTTTACTGCTGCCTTCAGCTCTGGAAAGCCAGGTGGAGACAGACAAAAATTGTTCCCTTTTTACATATTCCTAACCATAAATACCACAATTCTAAAAAGAAGGCTCTGGTTGTTAAACATACACACAGCTATTTTAGCTCACCTTGTTTTCTTGACAGCTATGTTGCTGTTGAGTTTTTCGAGCCTGTACTCTCCTGTGTCATGGTTCACGATGAGGATGCACTCCTTCATGTACGGTCTCTTGGATCCCTTGAACACTGTGACTGGAGCACTTGAACCCTTACAGGTCAGGAGAGAAATAAATAAATAACAAAAGAATTAAAAAATACGTCCAATAAATTATTTTGAACTGAAACCTTGACCAAGTCAAACTCCTTTTCGTAATTTCTAACCTCTAAATTCGGTAAAGTAATAGTGACTTGCTCTCCTTTGCCCACTTCAAGCTCTCCTTCGCATGTTGTATCAATGGAAGCTGGTTTGAAATCATCTGTGGAGAGAAATGAGAATATTTAGTTGAACAATTGTAACAGGAAGACATTTATAGGGATGGTTATTTTAAAGTTTGTTTAAAATGAGAGCGACCACAAATGGTGTAGTAGAAAGCCTCTACCACAAGGGGGCGGTAGAGTACAGTGTGAGGCAGCGCTAACATTAGCTTCCATTTCGACAGCGTGAAACAGTAATAGTTTTTAATAGCTAAAAGCTAAATGACACACAAGTCTGAAACGGTTATCATTTTTCAAGAAGTCGGGGGAAGCCGTTCGACTGCAATAAGTCACCAAGAAGGCTGTTCTAGCAACCGTCCAAGCCAAGAACAAACTCCGGATGTGTAGCTTACAGGCTAACTAGCGTGCTGCTTGCTAGCCAAAGTAAACGGTAGATGTCACCTACTGAGTCCAAACGCCACTTACATCGGACCGTGTGGTAGGCACTTTTAGGGTGTTTCTCAAACGTCTCTCCTAGTTTCAAAACATGTTCCTGGTTGTCAAAGTTGGAATAAGCGGTCCCATTCATTCTGTGAGTTTCATTGGCAGTAAACTTTAGTTTCTTCTGGGCTTTCTTATGCGATAACCAGGTACAGCTAGAGACACCGTTAAGTCCCGCCTCTTTTGAGATCTACTTCATTATGATTGGTTAGAGCGGTTTTTTGTATGTTTTTGTCATTGGCTAAACACCTGTCATCTAAAATGTGACGTTTCAATTCAACCGTTCGTCATGTTTTTGTGCCCAAACTTTATTTTAAGACAAGTGGTATATACAGGCAAGCAAATTTGCCTGAATTTATAAATATTTTCAGAGTTATTAAAAAAAACTAGAAGATATAAGTAGTGATGAAATTAAGAAAGTATTCCTAGATATGGCCATTTTTGTTTCTCAGAAAATTATCAAGTTTCAGTTTTTACCAAAAACAAACAAAACAAAGTAAAAAAAAAAAAAAAACATTGATAAGTTTATTGTTAATGGTTACTGAACATGTGTCTTGACATCTCTCAATACCTAAGTGAGTGTCTGTAAATGTCAGCAATTGTTAAGATGTATTTTTTAAAGACCAATATTGAAAATGATTATTGTATTCTATGTGCATGCTGTTTATTAAAAAAATACAAAATAGAAACTGAATAAGAAAGCAGAAATCTCTTTTAATCTCTTTGTATGTATTGGTAAACAGTAGCTCCCCAGGTCTAGCTCTGTATAGAAATTCCTTGTTACATTGTTAATAAATTGCGGTTCAGTATATTTTTGTATTAGTTTCACAGGCCACAGATCAGCTAGATTACTGTCAGACCTGTAGGATCAAGAAATCATTAAAATATAGCCATAAACCTAGACAGGAAAAAAGTGGGAACCCCAGTTTCAAAACTAAATGCATAGCATGAGTTGACTGAACAGCTCAGATTCACTGTGCATCTTCTGGAGGCCTTCAGCTGAAGAGCCACTAGAGCTACAACCCGCTGATTGCATTTTCAAGTGTTGCTGTCTTCGGGGGCTTAGAGCTTCATGAACCCTGAGGCAGTAAAGATAATGTATTTTCCTTACTTTAAAGTGTTAATGCATCCTAAGTCTTAAATCCTGCTTTGCCTGAAATTTGTTGAGGCCATATGCGTTGCTGCCTTCAAACATTAAAGGATCAGCATCCAGGGCAACTGGAATGTGAAGATTACATGAACAGATTATCGCCAACTGGTTCACCGTCCTGCTGTCTTCTTCCTGCTTAGCACTACTCACCGAGGTGGGCGTAAGCGGAAGATATTAGGCGGGAAGATAAGTAGTTATGCCAGATGAAAAATGATTTTGAACACACGACATAAAACGCGTGTGTTCGAAGGAGTACAACCGCATGTGGACTCAGAAGAGCAAGAAGATTAATTTTGACAATCTTCGCGACTTTCATCCGTTTCTCCTTTTGTGATCAAAATCCTTTAAAGATTACGGAGCTTTGAAAATTGACCGGGGAGGTTGACAATAGGCCCGGAATCCTGTTTCACTGTGTCTGAATCCCATGTGAAAAGACGCCAGCGTGGGTCCGTTTCCATGGCTGGAGGTAAACACCGACTGTCCTCCTGTGATATCAGTTACTTCAGGGGGTTGCCCCTGGACTGTGGGAGGAGAGGTTTATGGTTTCTGAGCAACTGTATCCTCGAGCCACAGCGGGGCAGTCCCCGGTTGTAACCTGGAGGCATTGCTGAGTGAAATGATAACACCTGTCTGCAGGTGCTGGGGGAGCCTTTGACCTGTTATTAAAGCTCATTAATGCAGCTGGTTTGCAGTTGATGCTGCAAAACGGTACAAACTCTGAGTTCCACATCATATTCTGCAACACAAAAAGCATACTTTGATACAAGTTCAACGCTGGGTACGCTCACACAATCCTAATAAGAAATTCCGACCTTGCAAAAAAAAAAATAAAAAGAGTATAACATCCACTTATACTTGGATTATAATAGCCCAGAATTTATGGGTTTGTAGTACATATCCTTAAAAATAATTAAGCAGTCACAATGAATAATAACACCATTTTTCTGCTTTTTGCATTTTTTTTCTCAGAAGACATGCACATTAAATTATTTCATGCAAGATTTATGGACATATTATATTATATTATATTATATTATATTATATTATATTATATTATATTATATTATATTATATTATATTATATTATATTATATTATATTATATTATATTATATATATACATATTATATTATATCATATTCCAAAGATTTTCACAGGTGCATCCAGGTTAAGAAATCCAGCTGAAATCCAGTGTTTATAAAAGCTCGCATGCCAAGTACCTACAAGTTTTGTAAAATTATCAGTTCATGTCACGTGTTATATTTTTGAGTTTGCTCCAGATCTCCAATTTAGAGCTCTGACACTGAAAATACTTATAATATGTGTTTCCATCATTAAGTCATTTACACTTAAAGAGTGTGAACATGTATTTGCCCCCTGACAGATTTTGCTTTTTTGTTACACTTAAATGTTCCAGGTTATCAATCAAAGTTCGATATCAGACAAAGATAACCTGAGAAAATTGAACATGCAGTTTTCAAATTGTATTTTATTTATCAGGATAAAACTTGTCCAAGCCAACCTGGAACCTATGTGAAAAATGAATTAGTTAAATTAAAAACTGGTCACACACAACGTTTGCAAAAATAACAGTCACCAATCATTCGTTAAGTAAAGGGCAATAAGTGCTTTATCTCATGTGGATACATTTTTGGCCCACGCTGCTTTGTAGACTCGTTTTTAATTCAGCTGATTTTAAAGCTTGAACATCCTGATTAAGATCCTGCCAAGATCTCTCAATTGAATTTAAGTCTCAACTTTGACTAGGCCATGCAAACACTTTGTTTTGTTATTTTAAACCACTCATTCATTTGCATGCTGGTGTGTTCTGAATTATTGCCCTGATGTGTTTGAGGTTAAGCTCAGAAACTGTTTGACGGACGATCTCCCCCAGTGTTTTCTGTCTGAATCCACGTTTTCATCCGTACTAAACGCTTTTCTCCACAGTGATCTAAACATTATGAGAAGCTGAATTGAATCAACCTCTCTTCTTTGAATCTTTGAATTTGGTCACTACGTGCATCCCCCAGAGAAGGTATTTATCAGACTGCTGATCTGAGTGGAAAGGGGGATGAAGGAGAGAGGCGTATGGGGCTGAGTGGCTGCTTCTTTCCCCATCATGACCAATCAGGAGCGGGGTTAGAGCCTTGTGTTACGGTTGTGCTGCCTTCACTTAAGTGTAAAGTGTCTCACACAATCAAACTAAAACTCATCTATAATGTGGATTTCCGCTTGAAAGCATAACAAAAGCTATAGATTTAACGCTAAGTGTAATAATAATAATTCACTTCCACTGTGCAGTTTTAAAAACGTTGAATACACCAATGATTCTTTAGATTGTGTTTTTGGTTTGTTTTCTTCTTTTCCATATTTCTTCATAAACTCTGTAGTATTTTTATTGCATTTTAATGCTTCAACCAGTTCTAACCAAAACAATTCAAATCGTTGTAATCCCTTCACGACCACTGAACTATGACGGGGAAGTGAAGAAGAAATTCCGTTCATTTAACTCGGGGAATTCCAGTTTTACGAGCAGCTCCTGAAGGCAGCACAGTTCCCAAGGAGAATCCCGCAAAGGGAGCAGGTCGCGCAGCCAGAATCCTCCGGTAAATATTTAGAAAACAGTGAAAGGTTTTCTCTTCTTCTTCTACTACTTTTCTAACGCACAGAACACGAATGAGCGCCTAGCGCGGGGTTTTTCTGCTCGTCCGGTCCCCGGTCGGCTTGCCCGGAGCCCGGTGTGAAGCTGAGTGAAGAGCCGCCGCGGAGACTCGGAAGCGGGACTCTTCTCTGGGATGTGATGGAGCGGAAGGCGCTCTGAGTGAGTAGACTTCAGGTGGGCTCACCTGGCCTCTGTGCATTCCTGCGATGTTGTAGTGCGGAACACAACAGCCGAAGCTGCACATCTCCCTGCTGGATGCTGGGAGACTGCGTGGTTGCATTCACTGGTTCAGTCTAATAGTGTCTAATGTGGTTTTGATTGGGTTGACCCTGCAGTTTAAGGTGAACTGTTGTTATCTGCAGATGTCGTCGTTTTACGTTTCTGCGTCATTTTGACTCCCGTGGTTATATTAATATGGTGATGTGAAAGAAAACTAGAAAGCCCCATCCAAGATTATATCCTTAAGAAGTCACATATTGATGTTTCAACAAAAAAGTAGCTAGTTTTACTCAATATAATGCACAAATATGATATCTAGCAGAGGAAAAAGTTAGGACATTTTGCTGTCTGTGGTTGAAATAATTTCACAAAAACGTCTTGCATGTGGCTCTCTTGTAGACTTTTGGATGAAATGTTATATTTAAAGCACAGACAAGGAGAAAGCCACTGACTACTAAAATTCCCTAAACTCTAACTAATAATAAGAAGTAGTAGAGCATAAACTGATATTTTAGTTACATTTATATTAAATGGATTGTTTTGGGAACCAGCATTAAAACACACATATTTTTCTAACATACATTCAATGAGTAAGTGGACTGAAATTAAATACTGATTTTTTGTTGTAAGTTTTCGCTTTGAAAAAATGCTAGTGCAAGAAGAGATTTTAAGATGTAAAGATTTTTCAACATTCCTGGGCTTCCAATGGGACTATATTTGGTTTATATTTATCATGGAACGATAAATCTTCTTGAGATATGACATCAGTAAATGTGTGAAAACTCAGAAATTAATCATATTCCCAGAAATGTACACATAAATGGAAATTTGAACGTATATATCAACGTTTTTGGTTTGGTTTATTGGATTTTTATTGTATTTCAATGTAACTGTAGTCTTAAAAACACAATAAATTGGGTTATTTTGTTAGTTAAATCTGGACAAATCCAGTTCTGGGTTAATTTAACACAACATAGTTGGGCTTTGGCTTTGAGCCGACACTGTGTTGGGTTTTAGACAAACAAACAAAAAAAAAAGATTAAACTGACTTAACTTGAGATTTTATCAGTAGCAAAATACTAACCCAGGATAAGACATTTTTTTAAATTAACAATTTTTATTTTAATTCTATCCAGCATTAAAATTAATCAGATAAAAAAAACCTCCTAATGTCAGTAAGTTTCGATAGCCAAACTCAAAGTCTCTATAATTTTTGACGAGTTCTTTGGTCAAAGTGTGAATGGTAAACATTGCTAGCATTAGATTGTGCTAATGACTTGAATTTCTAAACGCTAATGTGATCTTACGTGGACATAGTGTGAACTAAAGTCATAAACATAACCCTCTGACATTATCATCAACCTGCAGACTGAACGTTCAGTCAAGTATGATCTGCTTGTGTTATATTCAAAATGGCCACCTGTGTGGAATAATGAGGCTCCTTCAACACGGAAGAACATGAAAAAGGTCAAACCTCATCTTTTTATGCAGACACAATTCAATTTCAAAGTTTATATAATAATGTGAGTAAGGCTGCAACTACACTCTCAGATATTCTTTAAAACATGAGCCTCAGACCAGCGTAAATGTGAAACTTACACTAGGCTCACTTTGAAGACTTACCTGTGCTTTCTATGAGTATAACAGCAAAGCTTAGGAAAAGTCTGGGAGAAAAATGTAGCGTATGATCTGTAGTGACTTTAAAACCTCCCAGCAATAGAAAAAATGACTCCATTTGTCTTCATTTTTTGTCATTTAAGTAAATGAAATGGAACCACTTTTCGTTCATGCCTGTTTCCCTTTGGGGACCCCGGGACTCCGTCGGTACCGCAGCAGGCGGACTGGTTCTTCCAAGCCATTCCTGGAAGTGCCTCTGGGGCCGATGAGGGTCCTGGCCGACTTCCATAATTCAGTCAGATAATATTAATGAATACGGGAAAATTGTGTTATTTCCAGCCACAGCAGCAGTTTGCTTGTTTTATAGGATTGGAAACTGATGCATAATGGGATTCCAGGCTTGAGGTGTATGAATATTTAATGGATTCAGACGTTTTTCAAGTCTTTATGCGAAGATGGTGATCATAGGACTGAAAAAAATAAAACGACATGTATTATCTTTGGGTGCTTCCACAAAGGTGTCCCCCAGGATGTGAATTACTGTGCTTTGAAACTCTTTAAAGGTTTGCTTGCTCAGCGTTCATCATCCGGAGGAAAAAAACACATACACACACACACGCTTATTAATGTAAATCCAATTCTGGACTAATGGTTTTGGCTCGCCCACAAACACTTGTAGTATCTTTTCCTTCTTCTGCTGGACTCTAATTGAAGTAATGGAATCACAACCTTTTAATTTCTATCTGTTACTTTCATTAAATCCCCTGGGTTTTTGGAGACACAGACAAGAAATGTCAACGCTTCTTCAAACTCTTGCCTAATTTTGTTAAATATTTTTAATTGTTTTGTAGAAATCAGGTTTTTTTGTACATTTGGCAAAAAAGAAAACATTTTGTCGACCATGATTGACTGTTTTAGAAGCAATAAAAAGGATGAAACATTTAAAGGGATGAATACATTTTAGGTACTGCCTCTGGAGGTGACAGGCTGTTTAACTCTGTTAGAGACCTCCCCTTGTCAAGGCTCATAGATTATAGTTCAGAGTGTTGCTTTGCTGCTCCCTATCTGATCTCTGCATGGACTCTCCATCAGCACAGTGATGTGATTAAAAGTCGAGCAGTGGACCTGCAGACTCACACATTAGTGCAAAAGAACTGCCTCATTTTACATGGCCCTTAACATGCAAATAGGTCTTTTCATCATCGTTAATGATAAAATTAACTTAGCTCTCTTAAAAAAAGCTAAGCTAACTTAAACAAAATTAGATAGTCCCATTTAATATAGGCTTTCTAGCTGGCTAGCTAGAAAATGGGGCTTTCTGGCTAGCTAGCTAGCTAACAGAGTCCCCCAGTTTTCTAGCTAGCTAGCAGAGTCAGGCTTCTAACTAGCTAACAGAGTCCATCGTTTCCTAGCTCTCTAACAGAGTCCCCCTTGTTTTCTAACTAGCTAACAGTCCCTTGTTTCCTATATAGTGAACAGAGCCCCTTGTTTTCTAACTAGCTAATAGAGTCCATTGTTTCCTAGCTCTCTAACAGAGTCCCCCTTGTTTTCTAACTAGCTAACAGAGTCCCTCGTTTCCTAGCTAGCTAATAGAGTCACGCTAGCTAGAAAGCCCCGTTTTCTAGCTAGCTAATTTTTAGTGCTCATATAATGTTTGGTCTCTACAATATGTATGTGACTAGGTCCTAACACCATAATATATATCATACACACAAACATCTGCTCAGTGATGCAGGAGTCTGTTTCTCTATGTTTAATGAGACAGCATCATTCTGTCAGGCTGTGGCGGCAGAGAAGCGTGACAGGTACACTGAGGGCCTTGGGGCTGCTAATGCTAATGTGCACACGTGTGTCGGGCATCACAATGTACTGTTGTCGTTTCGGATCAGCGCGGCCGGACCGAGTATAGGCGGGTAATTACCCTGCATTAACTTATTGGCTGACATCAGGAGCTTTTTTTTCAGTCCACTACCTTCTAATTATTTTGGTCCTGAGTCATTACGGCTCTGGTCATTAAAGTGTTTGCGCTGTTGTGAACAGTTTTTTTTTGTTTTTGTCACAGTAGGCAAATTAGTGGAAATTTAATTTTCACTAATTAAACAAACTGCATGTTTAACGTACTGTTGCATTTACAACTTGTTGCCGTGTAGCTTCCAGCACCCTACGCCTTTTTCCATCCAGTCATCCATTCATCTGCCCTTACATTTAGTTTTAGCTTAAATTATTTTTTAGTGCACCAATATTTTTGTTTCTCACTCTACTTTTTCTAATCAATCTTCTAGCACTTTCAGTAGCCATTGTCTAATTTGATTTAATGACTTTCTGCCGACCTGACTGTTTTTTTTTTAGTGATTAGCAATGACCAGAAACTTAGACAAAAAAAAAATCTAATTTCTTAACTGCATAAACTTAACAAAACAGCATGTTCTCTTTTGCACATTTTGCTTTTAGACCTAGTAAAATAAGAACTACCTCTATCAAATAACCTGGCGGACATTTCTTCTTATATAGTAAATATTTTTTTATGTGTACTTGTTGAATAAAAACAAAACCAGCAAAAATAATCAAAAACAAGGAAAACCTGATGCACCTGGTTAATTTCCACATGCACACTCCATGCAGAAAGACTCCAGGTTGTGATTTGAAGCCAGGACCCTCATCCTGCAAAGAAACAATGCCACCAACTGTGCCATTGTGCAGGAAATAAAAAATAAAAAAAAAGCTGTCAAAGTTAAAGAAATTTCCAGAGTTTATTTTCAGAATAAATTCTGTAATTTTAGATGATCCCACTGCAATGAAATATCACTTCTTTCAAGACTTCATGCATACACCTTTATTAAGAGGTTGTTTACCAATCAAGTGATGTGATGTTTTGTAGATTAAATATTTTTTTCTGTTGAAATTATTAGTTGAAGTAAGATCACATGGGAATAAACATGGAAAAAGTCCGTTTTTGCCACATTGTGACGTCTTGCTAGTAGGGATGTCAGACAAGTGCAGAGAAAAGCTTAGAAAATATATTTTTTCTAGTTGCAATCTGCAGTATTTGTTTTTGCGGTGAAAAAATGTTCATTCATATTACCTTGACTGACAATTTGTTTGGAGTCTAAGCAGCCTGACGCCCAGTGAAGGCTGGAACAGACTCCAAAGGACAAGAAAGAGGAGATAAAGAACGGATGATTCATCTACATCATGCAGCCCTGTCATACTGCACCCCTAGCTTAGCGCTACCAAGCATTATCTTGGCTGGAACAAATTACATCTCAGACTTCTCAGAAAGAAAAAAAAAATAGAAGCAGCTTTTTACAGAACTAGGCATCATGATGGATTGTAGCTAAAAAAAACAAAACAAAAAAAACAGGACTCCTCTTTGTTGCTGATGTAATTTGAAAGGCACTCAGCCTTGATGGGAGGAATGCTCCAGGATCCAGAGGACAAAGGTTGCACCTGCTTAAAGCACGAAAAAACGAAATGTTCAAGTTTGCCCTGAATCGAGGTTCAAAGAATTTTGGTATTCGAGGCTAATAATGCTGATAACGATGGCACTCGAGGCAGCCGAGCTAATCTCTTCCCCTGAGAAACTCCTTTGTTCTTTTGTCCGGCCTGCAGGATGAAGTGTAACGCATGCCCCCGCCTGCGTCCTGCTGGAACATCGGTGACAGCTGCATGCGCTGCCACATGAAGGCTGTGTGACGGAGCGTGTGTGAGTATCTGTTTGCCACACATCGTCCGCCTTCCACCAATAAACAACAAAATAGATTGTGGTTGGATGAGTCTGGACTCCATGCGGACAGCCACTAATTACCAACTGAGTAATTAAGAAGCAGGCAGCTGTGGCTTGCAACAAACTGCATATGAGAGATGCTAAAGAAGTCCTGTTGCTGGCTTTGAATTATTTAACTGTGGCTTATTGCATTTCTGATTTGTTGAACTTGAACTTTTCCACGTTTTGACACGTTATAGTGGACAAAGGCCCATGTATTTTATTGGGATTTTATGTGATAGGCCAACCGAAAATAGTGCGTGTTGTGAAATTGAAAGAAAACGATGCGTGGCATCCTGACATGTTTTTAAAAATGAGAATCTGGAAAGTGTGACATCTATTGATTTTCAGCCCCTGGAGGTGAAACCACCTTTTTGTTGAAATTACAGCTGCCACTCTTTGAACAGGCTGGTAACTGTAATATATATATATCTTGTAGTTCTTAACACAGACTTGCTATTGGATTTATGTCTGCATTTTAACTGGGCCAATCTAACACTTCAATATGCTTTCATCCAATCCCATCCATTTTAGTTTTGCCTGAATGTTTAATCAACTTGAACCAGTTTTTATGTTCCTCGCACATTCCAAAAAAAAAAAAATTATTTTACAATATTAGCTTCTGTTTGTGATAATCAATGAAAAAGTTCAAGATAACAACCAGTGCAAGATACTGTACTGTACTGTGACTCAAAGGAAGTTGGGTAGCTAAATCTTTTGGGTATCTTTGTAGTAGAAATGGAAAAAATAAACAGGCAGACCGAAATGATTGAGGGACATTTGATAAGACTATTGTAAACAACATGTCTACCAGTCTCAACAAATTCTAATTTTTACCACAAGACTCCCAACCTTGGGGCTGTTGTGTTATAATGTGCCAGATTTTCTGCTTGAGTCCTGCTATTTCAACTCACTTTGTTCTTCTTACTTACTTTTTTACTAAAAAAAATACAAAGAAACACCTTTTTTTAAGATAATACAATGGTTCTCAATAGATTTCCTATGATAAGACTTATAGATCTAAAGTTTTAAGCAACATCAGGCTTGTTTTCTGTCCAGAAGTGCTTTAGTTTCAGTTTTTAGACGATAGAAGGGTAAATTCTTCTTCCTGAGCTCTTTGGTGAGGATGTGCTTTGTGGTGGCTGACCAACGTGTGAAAACGACGACTCCTTTTTCCTGGGCCAGCCTTTCACTTGTTCCCGTTGTGAGCCAGATGAACGCTGACAGCATCATCCAAAAAAAAAAAAAAACAACACACTGACATTGTGTAAGGAAGGAGAAATTACTTACTGGTTTAGTTTGTGTTGAAAAAAACAACAACCAAAAAACAAAAACTTGTCTCTGTCATGCAGCGCAAGGCTTTAACCCACTTTTAAGTGAAAGTCAGTCAGTCGTCACTTATATAATGCAACTTATTGCATAATCAGAGCGGTATGTTGTAAAGCATGAAATTGCTTCATGCTGTGCTTTGCAGAAACATTAAACCTTTAAATCTTTACACATCTAGTTGCATTTCTAGAACTTAAGTGGGACTTTGTGTGGCTTAGTTTTTACAAAATAAGAATTGAAAATGTCTGGTATCAAGCCCTCTTTGCCCTGCTACCCCTAAAAAAGACCGCCTTCAGACATCACCAGTTTAGTAATAAAATCCATCTCAATGCAAAATGTTCAATTCATGCATCCGTTTTGTTCTACTTTATAACCAGCCAACACTCTGCTATATTACACAAAATCCCAAGGAAAGACATTGAAATGTAGTTAATAAAGTTATAAAATGTAAAACGTTTTTTCTACTGCGTTCACAAACTGTGACAGTCTCACAAGAAGCATCTTTCAAATTCTACTTCTTGCTATTTTGACTTATTACACACCCGTTTTATTTTTTAAGATGCTTTTAATGCTTTAAATGAGAAATACTCATCTAATATTCCAATATTCACGCTCCTGCGGTCTGTTTTTACTCCTCTGTGCTTTGTGAGTGGTCTAATCTTCAGCAGGGCCTGTAGCCCATAATGAAATCATGTGGATTAGCCGGCGTAATCCATCCAGGTTTATTGTTCACTGTTGCACGCATTAGCATTAGTTAAAAAAAGAAAAAAAAAGAAAACTGCTGTTACAGTTCAGCAACTTGTTAAAAAGTGTGGCTTGAAATAGTGTTTAGGATTTAAAACATTTATTAATATTTTAATTTAGTCTCTTCATGTCACTTAGGCATTTGGGTAGCATGAGCTTTAATCATAGTCTCACAGTATTCAAATCAAAATAAAAAATTAAACTATAAAAATGCTAAATATTTCTGTTTATGCAACAATTTTTTTATTTTAAACCAGTTTAACATCAAAAAGTGATTGAAGGCAAAGGTCTCAAGTACTAAAAGTAGTAAAAATATTACATTTAAAATCAGTGTCCAGCAAAACATCGGTTTGTCAGGACTATTCTAGTATTTAAAATTAATATTAGATATGGATATCAGCCCAAATTGTCATATTGGTGAATCATTTTTGAAAACATACACTGTAAAAAAGCAAAACGGTAAAACTCAGCTTCTCGTATATTCTACCGTAAATTAGAGATTTCTTTTAAAAATACAGCGTAGCTTGGTTTCCAGTTACTTCAGCAACAACACATGATGGAAACGGGTCACAAAGAGGACCAGCAGAGACAGAAATGAACAGATTTGATTTGGAAGAATATAATATACCTTATCTTACCAGGAGCTGCAGAACAACAAACAACATTCCCCAAAAATGATCTATGAGCAGACAGACAAACAGCGTTTCCACTAGAGCAAGCTGGCCTTAAGATGATGGCTGCACATTAGCAAGGGACACTGTAGCGACTGAATGAGTGCACGTTCAAATGAAAGTTATGAATAAGTCACAAAATGCATTCCTCCACTCTGATAAAGTATGCACTCTATCATCTGGATGCCTGTTTTCCTGGCATCACAAGCAGTGAAGAAAAAAAGGAGTGGAAATCAACGTTTCTGAGTGGTGAACATGCACAAAAACCAAATGAAAAATAGGTCAAAGAAATGTAATAACAGATTTGCACTAGTTTAAGTTTCGAAGAGGATCTTCACCACTTGTTTCAGCCTTTTCAATGATGTTAAAATCTATCTCTGTGTGTGAATCAACACAGTACTGGCTCAGGATGGACCTGTGTTCCTCAGGGAAAGTTTCTTATTTTTTATTTGTTTTATTCTGCTGTAATAGTTGTGCAGTGATTGAAGAGGAAATCTCTCAATGTTCTTGGCAGTTCCTCTCTAGTGCCCTAACAAAAGCAATGTTCTGTTTTCTGCTCCTCAAAATGAAGGCCTTTTTTTTTTAGGATGATCCTTTTCTTAAGCCCACTGGCTGACAGTACACAGCAACAGGTGGGGGAGGGTGACTGCTAACTCTGTTCTACACAAAAAAACCCCACTGGGTACTCTGGAGGTTTAAAACAATTTACGAATTTATTTCTTCCTTTTAAACCATGACCATGTTCTCTGTCTGTTTTGCATATCAGAAAACGTCTTTTCCGTCTGACAAATGTGTGCTCCTCCTGACATCGGCGTTGCTTCCTGCATGCCAAACACCCAGACTTTATCCACCGTACTTGTTGGTGGGCTCCTCATTGTTCTGGCAGACGAAACGAAGGTTGTTCCCTCAGCAAGCGGCAGCATCCTGTCACTTCTTTAAAGCGTAACCTTGCTGACAGTCTGCAGCAGGATAAAAGCTCCCTCAGTGTGAGCTCTCTCCATGCATCATCCAGTAGAAGGCTGCAGAAAGGCTGTGCTCACCTCTCTCCGTCAGCAGCAGCAGTTTTTAGTCGTATTGTATATTTTTTCCTGTATCCCTTTCACTTGTTTTAATTAGTCAAAGTCCCTGTCTTTTATTCCTCTTTCAGAGTTTTTGCTTGGTATTCCTTTTTCTAGTGAAACTGGATCAAATTGGTGTTTTCTATTCCAGTTTCACCCGACCTGACCTCAGCTTCCTGGCCACTGCAGATACAGCCTGTTGATTTTTTTTATTTTTTATTACTATTGCAACAATAGAGATTCCTCTCCAGATGCTTCCTGGTGTTGCGCGCTAAAGTCGTTAGCAATGAGAGTCTGTTTGGTGAAATGAAAAGATAAAAATAGCATTCTGAGAGGATTTAAAATTATTTTTTATTTTTTTTACCCCCACAGCCGGTTTTCCCCTCTGATCCATTGTTCTCCGAGACTCGAGTCACACACACAGCGAAGGCCGAAGCATGTTTCTGGCAACCTAAATATTCCCTCTGAGGAGATTGCATTCTGTGTGTCTGAATGCTGAGGTCTGGATGCAGAATGCTAATAAGACTGGAAGCGCGCTGCTGCTTGTGTACAACCTGTCATTTTTTGTTTGTGTTTCTGTGTAGTTAAACTGCGTCTGTTTACCCAGAACTGAACATTTTATTAGGATTCAGGTCAGAGGGCTGTTTTTTCTTTTTCTCTTTTTTTTTTACCAGTAACGATTATTCTGAAAGCGGTGGGATTGACTTGTGTGCGTTTGCTGGAGAGCTTGGGTTCTTGATCAGCAGGCTCCCAAAGGAAGCTGTCTGGATCAAGAGGCTGAGGAGTCTGAGCAGCTTCCCTGTGTTTCTGCTTTGCCTTAAGCAACTGGGTGCAAAATATGGATTAAATCACCACTGTGCTCATCATTTCTCCATTTCCTTTCTTTCTATTGTTTCTACCTTTCACCAGGTGCTTACATTAAAAATTAAACCTTTTTTTTACTTGCCTATCTATCTATCTATCTATCTATCTATCTATCTATCTATCTATCTATCTATCTATCTATCTATCTATCTATCTATCTATCTATCTATCTATCTATCTATCTATCTATCTATCTATCTATCTATCTATCTATCTATCTATCTATCTATCTATCTATCTATCTATCTATCTATCTATCTATCTATCTATCTATCTATCTAGCTCATTTTCAGGCTGCACCTGTTTTCTGCTACCTCTGAAATCAGATTGATGTTCTCTGTCTAAATGCTTACGGCGGCATAGATCACCTAGATCAGCGTTGGCACTCAGCCTGCATCGATCAAGTCTGGTGAAGACGCAGTGGTGTCCCGTCCATCTCGCTCTGTTTAATCCTCTCGATCCAGCGTTGGTTACTTTGCATGTGAATGTGAGAAAAAGGTGTTTTTGTACATCTGCTTTCTTGTGCTTTGTGTAGAATCTAGTAATTGAGTCTGTTTTAGTCTGAAGCATGGGAGGCAGCTGTAGGCCCCTCTAAAAGGCTGCTCTGCATTTGGTTATGTAAATGCAACAGCTATCAATTACCTGGAAGGTGGAGTGGTTGGTAGCATTGTTGCATTGTTGCAAGTATGTCTATGCTTGGTGCCACATTAGGTTGATTTAACTCTGTCAGATGAACATATCAATGCATCTAATGTATGACGCTTACAGAAATTATGTGCACACCATTCTCTTGATGAAATTTTCCACAAAAGAAGTAAATATGAGTCATGGGTAGCATGCTAGTTGCCAGCCCATCCAAGGCTAACGCCATCAAATCCAATGCTAACACTAGCCTATCCGTGCTAATGACCAGCAGAGGAAGACGTCTATCCAACGGATGTCATACTGGTCACAAACCTTTCAACAACTAACTCAAGTGTGTAGTCTTTGCATTTGCCAACATCAGCTATTCACTGGTGGTTGCTTGGTTACCACTGTTGGCCTATCATTAATCAGCTCAGTAGCTGGCTTAGGAATGGATGTAACTTCCTGCGACAAGCAAGCAGCTACCGCTGGGTGGACGTTAGTCTTCATTTTGGCACTGAACAAGAGCCACACCTGCATTCCTGGGATCTCTCCAGATACTCCACCTTCCTCTCACAGTACTAAAATGTTACTGTCAGGTTATTAGGTTTCTTTAAATTGTGTGTTAAGTGTGTGTGAACATGATTGTCCTGTATGATACACCCTGTGTGTCCTGTCCAGGGTGTGTCTTGACTCGCCCGATGATCTTTGGAGATCGGCACCTGGGAGCGTGCAAGGATAGACGGGGATAAACAATGGATTGATGGTAGTTTGCTTTTTTGTTCATTGCTTTTCTCCTTGCCACTGTCACCCAATCATCACCGGAGTGCTGATGTCACACTCCATGGCACAACTGCACTTCCTGCAGGCCTCCTCCTCTTGGAGCATAATTACATCCAACAGTTTACGAGCAACTGCTTGTTATTTTCATAGTTTTTGAGTACAATTCCTCTGAGATCCATAAAATACAAGCCTGCAATCTGATTATATTAGAAAATGTCACATTAACCCGCAACCACTGATGTGTAGACTTCAGTTTGCTGTGCCTGAATTTTGATGGCTACTGTACTTTTTAAAATTATTTCTACCTCTAAAGCAGTGGTTCTTAACCTGGGTTCGGTCGAACCCCAGGGGTTCGATGAGTCGGTCTCAGGGGTTCGGCGGAGCCTCTGCCGCGGAGGTAAAGACACACCCGCGTGATGACACGCCCCGCTTGGCCATCGCTTGGTGCAGAGGATCATGTTACATTGCTCGGCCAATCAGTGCTGTGGGGAATTTAGTGCGCGCAGTATCAGCGGCTGTCGTAGTTGTACATCGCGTGGTTTTTTTCTTAATATTTTAATCCATACTAAATATGTTGAGCAAAAAAAAGAAGAAAATGAACAGACTTTGCTCTGAAGATGCACTTGCCAAGGTGAAGCCACGCCTCTCTGAACTGGTCTCCCAAAAACAACAGCAGAAGTCACACTGATTTGCAGGTATGTCATTTGTGCAATACTTTATTCTGGCCCCAAAAAAGTATTTTGTGGATTCAAAACAACAAAAAACAAATTAAATTTAAAATAAAAAAAATTAAGTTATTAAAATTTTTTTAATTCTTTGAAAAAAATCCAAATTTATTTTTAATTAGTAAAATAGTAAAAAAAATATTTTGGGGGCTGAAATTCTTTCATGGGGCCGAAATATTTTTTGGGGGCCAGAATAAAGTAATACTGTAACTTGCTGTGAGTTCATGGTTTTGCTCTTTGAGCAAAGTGACGTTCATGCACGGCTCACTTTGTGCACCAGCAAAAAAACATATACCCATGTCTTGAATTTTGAAAAAAAAAATTTTTTATTTATCACTAAAGAAGGGTTCGGTGACTGCGCATATGAAACTGATGGGTTCGATACCTCATAAAAGGTTAAGAACCACTGCTCTAAAGTAACAGGTTTTAGGAGCGGTCGTATTTTGGTGTTTTTTGAAACGTCACCCATCTCTCTGCTCCAGAAGCTAATAATTCCTTGATTTAGTTGGAGCAAAACAGACTGTATCTGTTGCTTTCATTTTCTTGTCAGCCAACTACACAAGGGGTTTCCAATGTGACAACAGCTGTGTGTTTACTGTATCTACTGATGTGATTAATTTAGGCTGAAAATTAGGAGATGCCCTCTTTCCCCAAATGACGGAAACTCACTGAAGTGTCTACATCTGCTCGGCACTCTTCTGTTTTATTAATATATATTCAGATGCGTGCCAGCAGATCTTTGCAGTCTGTTCTGCTACATGATCCTGCCAATTGAAGTGGATTTGTTTAACATTAACAGAACAGCGAGCCAACTCTCAGTTGTGATATTGCTGTACTTTAGTCTCATCTGGAAGGGCAGCAAATGACAGTGAATGTGTCACTGGCCGTTTAGGCGCTTCTCAAACGGGAAATCTTTAGGAAGCATTGAGCATGGCGTGGTAAAAACGGATAGATTGAAAGGAAAATTGAATTTCATGGGCTGCCTTCTAAAGGGCTGTGTTCATTTAGTGCACAGTGTGGCTGCAGGCATGTTGATTACGATAAGAGGTTCTGCTTTGGTCAGAGGGCATTAAATCAACCAAAGCAGAACAACCGTTCAGAAACACATTGGATCATGCTGCCAGTTTAACTGTGTTTCCTTTACGTAGCATCTGACGCGTAAAAGTTGTTTAATGGAGTTCTGCAGAGCGCTCGCTCTCTTTCCAATCGGACCTAGTAACCGCAGATGGAAAATTTAATAATGAAGTAGGTTGATGCGTCACAATGATTCCATGTGTGTGTGTTCTCCGTTTATTTCACATCTGCCTGGTTACCATGTCTATAAGGCACTGCCAGGTCCAGTCGATAAAAGGTTTTGAGTACCAGCACAGTTACCTGTTTTGCTATATATGCTGGCGTATGTGAGTCTGAATTGGAGAAAATGACAAAGATTCTGTGGGACTCAAAGTCCTGTCATTTTTCTGTATTGTGTGTCCTACCTTTGATATGCCCCTGTTCTGAATAGAGCACAAGGTTTCCCTCAGTGTATTATAAGCCTGGCGGGCCACCAGGCTTTACTTGTGCCCCCACCAGGCTAAGCCCTCCTTATTTATTTTGGGGTTTTTTATATTTACATTTTTTAAGACTTTGTAGTTGGTATTCAGTCATTCATCTTCCAATAACACATAATTATCAAGTCATATTTTCAAATTTCATGTCAACTTTTAAAATTTTAACTCAAAAACATGGCAGGCCGCTGAATGAATGGTTGCCTCAGCGCCCTAACCACCAAACACAGGAGCATCCATATTAGGATGAGGGTTGTGGAATTCTGCTGCATTTAGGAGGGCATACTCTACATTTACATGGTGCTGCTGTTTATTATTTTTACATTAGAGATCAAGTGACCTTCTTGAAATCACTAATTTCCTGTTTTATGACGGTCTCCAAGTGGTTACTGGCTTAATGATTCAGCTTGCAGGGAAAACCCGTCAATTACATTTTCAGTTTCAAGCATCTGGCATGTTGAGGTGAATTTTCATCAGCGCAAATGTATAGCGTAGCATGGTAAACTTTCTCGGCTTTTTGTGTGAAGGGACCATGAATTTAGTTGAAGTCCAGTCTTGAAATATCTTAGAAATCAGCTGTCTGGATTCTGGCGTACATAGCCATAATATCAACAAGCGAAAGCTACTGCGAACATGACCTGCGCTTACAGAAGAAGCCATTTAGCATGGAGATGTGTCGTGATGAACTGCTTGAAGCCTCATCTCACTGGACAAAAGACCCAGTTAATGGTGTGAATGTAGTTCAATGGGTCGAGCCTGTGGCTACATTTGTGTAACTGTGTCACTGTGTTCTGTGGTGCATTGTGACCTTGCTTAGCATCCGCCCAGTCACCCTTCCCTCTGTCGATTGTCAAGCATCAAAAGAACTCACTGTGACCCACAATGCCATTGTGGTTGCCAAGCAATCAAGCAGCAGGAGAAACATGGCAGGGAACGTTTTCTTTTTACAACGTCCTGTATTAACATTTGCCCGCCTCCACCCTTGAAATGTAAGCTTTTCCACTGAGACAAAAATCATCAACAACAAGGCTTTATTCAGTGGCAACCGTTGTAGCCAAGAAGGACTGCACTGGTTGAACACAGAGAGTAGTTTTGACTCTATTAGGCTTCGTCGGCATGTATGTGTAATAATACGGACAAATGATCCAGATGATTGGGACCCCCGTCGTGCAGTGTTTGGTTCCTGCTGTGCTGCCTGTATGCTAAAGGCTTTCAGGCCGTCTGGGTTACTAAGTCAACACAAAAAGCTGGCTCATCCTACCTCATTTCCAAATGCGGCCATTCCCTGGAGTTGTGAAAGTGGTGCTAAATTTAGAAGATTTAGAAAAATCTGCAAGTTCTTATTGAGTTTTCAACCCACAGATGTCCTGCTCACCTACTTCCTCTGTAAAAGGTTCGTACGTGACTTACCCACAGCGCAGACGAGCCTGATGAATTATTGAGCCAATGGTGAAGCCCTTATGAATTATCCAACTGTGTGTACCCCGAGTAAGCGGGGTTGCATACCTCTCGTGTTGACCCCGCGTGTTTGTACCACCGAGACATGGGTCCAGTAACGGGAACAGATTGACGTGTAGAGCTGACAAACATGCAAAAAAACAACCAGTCTGGGCTCTGGTTTCTTTTGCAGAAAATCTGATTTAGATTTCAAAACAGAAAAACAATCTTGCTTGAAGTTGTTTCTTTTCATCAGTAGAGACTTTACCTTACCGTGGAACGTTATAGGCGTAAAATACGTTATACCCAGAGTAATGAACCGATTTTTCAATCTGGAGTAACTTCCAGCTTTGTTGTTTTTAATAGTTTGTTGGATTATCTTAACTGAATGTCAAGTTGTACTCTTTATATCACTTTGCTAGAATTTTGTTTTCTGTAATAAACAACTATCCAGGACATAAATTCAGCTGTCTGATAAAGTTACAAACTAACAAGTCAAATAAGTAGAAGTTTGGGAAGATAAAGTTCAGCAAATTAGAGTTCAAATGACTGACTTATAACAAACTGTAGGGATTTATTTAATTAAACTTATATCGTCATCGTCTTCACGTGTTTCTGGCATTTATCATGTTACAAACAGAAGCCTTTGTGGTTGTAAATGTCAAACAGCCGCTTTAGATACCCCTAAATAAAACTAATGTTAATATTATAGCTACTTATATAGTCGATCTGATGTTGGTTTGATAAGAAAATTAGGAAACACAAACAACTAAGCAAATAAGAGATGCAAAACTTTCTTGTAAAAATGTTTGTGTTTTTTTCCTTTGAGAAATTAGTATCACAATTTTAAAAAGTTTCCAACTTTATTTAGAACATCCGGCCAATTGTCCAAAACAGTAAAAGGAAGAACACCGATATAGAAATAAAGATTTATTGATGATGGTCAAATCCATAAAAACCAGCATTAAGGATTTTGAATTTGGCACCGTACCACTTTAGAAAAGCTTTATCCACATCCTTGAACTGCTGACAGCATGCGGCTGTTTTTGCAACCCGAGCTGCATGTGCGGCCCCTCGGGTACGCTGGGTTATTACTGCTTCCGACTGGTCATTAATTAATGGGAAAATGGATTTCGGCATGGGTACCGTGGCTGTAATTACACGCCGTATATTTTGCGTGCTTCACCACAAATACACACAACTATGTCCATCCTATGATTTATCCCCTCTGAAGTCAGCTCATCGATCGTCTGGTGAGCGACGGAGCTGCTAACCATTGAAAAAAGACTTTACAAGCCTTATAGCTGTGTTTCTGTTGAGAGGGGGAAAGCAGCCTTGAAATGCAGAACAGCGGGCGCTCGTAGCGAGAACACACCCCCGACGGTGAAGGAGCCGCGTCGGAGGCTGGAAAACTCTCCGGCTTTCATGTTTGGATGCAGGAATCCGATTAAAATAACCACAGGAAAGTGTGTAGATGTGAGAAATTTTACAACAAGTTGGTTTTCAGTGTGAATTTCCTCAGATGGCTTCCTTGAACTATTCGCTTTGTTCATTTGCGACTCAGTTTGTTCTCTTATAAAAACATACCATTCATATTTTGGCTGAAAGTCATTGATGGATTAGCCTTGAGTGTTAGCAAACAGCAAGCACTCGTAATGTTGCATTGTTACACCTCACTGCAGCAAGGGAAACATGCTGACAATTCAGCCAATCTTCCTGTTTTTATGGCACAGATATGTATGCATTAAGTTTGCCTCTAAATAGTCGTCAATCTGCCTCTTTTTTCTCACCAGAGTGAGAGTTGATTAGACTGGAAACATAATGCTGGTTAAAAAACAAAAAAGTTTGTATATTAATGAGAAAGCTGGATTGCATTGAGATGCGAGCAGGCTACTGACACCATCTTGGATTTATGCGAAAACAAGTGATGCTCCATACAGATTCACCGCCAATCCAATAATATGTCAGAATGTGTGATAAATTGGTTAGCTTCTGTCATTGAAGGTGTCAGTCACGCGGTCCTGTTCTTCACATTATGAAGCATCCGAATCAATGACACAAAGAAGGATGTGGTGTCTGGTGCTAAGTTGTTGTTGCAACAGTTTGCATAGTATTAATATGCATATTACACAATCAGTGCTTCCAAAGAATATTGTCCCGTTTTAAATTTATTTCTATTTTTGTGATGCTATAATGTTTCTGATGATAAAAGTTGTAGTTATTACATTTAATAACAGGCAATTATTTTTCTACAAAGAGCCAGGCTGGTTTAGATACTTGTTTCCTTTCTAAAGAGATGAAATAATTCAAAAACAATGTTTTGTATTTATTCTGTTTCGTCCTTGACAGTAAAATCTATTTGATGATCTGAAACATTTAAGCATGGAAAACATATAACGGAGCTGTTACTTTTTTCTTCTTTTAGCAGAACTATGTTTATATTGTTTGAACAAAATGCATACATGATTACAGGCTGTAATGTAATAATAATAATACAATATTTGCTGTTTTTAGTCAATTAAAACTAATTGAGACATTGAGAAGATATGCTTACATGCTACAAAAATAAAGTTTACTTTTCAAAGATGCTGTTAGGCTAAGATTGGTAATATTTTGCCCCAGTGTAATATGTAATGAATCACGCAGCTCATCTTGGTCACATTCCTCTGGTGTCTCTTGGTTTTAGACTGGGATACATTCCCACAGTAATTATGGCAGCAGCAGGTTGCAATTCACCGGGTCAAAATGCTTCTTGTTGTTTTTTTTTTTCGGACTGCAAGTCAGTTTTGCGTTTGGACTCCACTGGACACGGTGTGAAGCTCTTTGTGCAACCCGGGTCATCATCTGATGCTCTGCCTGATGGGAATTTGAAAAGTAAATGCAGGATTAGGGGATTACGCCAAAGTGTTGAAACGTGGCCAGGATCATGACACAGCAGCACCTGCCCTGCGCCGGGGCTCAGCTGAAAAGCAACTTGACCGGGAGATCCGCTTCCCTGTCTCCATGCCTACGGCGAGGGGCTGTTCGTGTTTTACCGGAGCATGCTCAGTTTGGCTCGCTTCCCCCTAACAATAGCCAGCGAGAGGGCTCGACTGACACACACACACACCCTCTCTCAGAGTCTACCCCGGCTCGCAGTGGGAGCGAGACGGAGAGGAGAGGCTGCACGCTGTGGGGCTGCCGGGCTGCTGAGCTCACAGCACAATCCAGCCCACAAAAACACACTGAACAAAGGTAGGCACCCAGACCTGCTCATATTCAACTGCATTTGCTTCTGTTTAATCGCCTTTCCTGAAGAGTTTGTAGCGTTCTTTGCTGTAGAGTAGAGAAGAGGCTGAAGATGAGGAGGAAGTGACCATGTGGTCTGCTTTGTGAGTGACAGGGCTGCACTTTTTTTTTTCCATCTGAGCTTGTGAATAATCTCTCCCGCACAGTGAGGCAGTGAAATTTCATGAGCGTAGTCTGCAGTTTGAGCGTTTCTTCATCTCAAACAGAGGTGTAGTAGTTGACAAAGCGGAGAGGTCGCTGAATTATTCATGCCGCCTTGTATGGAGTGAAGTCGGAGGATGACAGCAGGTGTAACGCGATGCTTTGCATGGACGCAGATAGCTGCTTTAGCTTCTTTTCATACTGCTGGCCCATTTTACAACCATCACTTTGCTTATTCGCGATGTGTGTCTCACATTTTTGGAGCCTCTTGACTTGGATGATCTATTGCAAAAAAGAAAAAGGGAGATAATTCCTAGGAAACAAAGATTTAAAAATCAAAACGTCACCTGATCTTCTGCAGAAGAAATGCGAGGAGCCGCTTCTTTCGCCTCGCTGACTGTTTTAAATTATGTGTGTGTGTGGTCTGCTGGTCAGACTGAAAGGTATCTCCAGCGCTATCATGTAGTCTCGCCCTATTTCTCTCTGAGAGATTCACTCGCTCCGTCTCTCACTCACGCTAAAAGATTCAGCAGCCACTTCCCACAAGATTAATTATTGTGGCTGATGAATTCCTGCCTGGTCGATAGAGTATTCCTCTGCAGCCGTCCCGCCGGCCCCTTGTGTCTGAGCCTGTGTGTGTGCTGTTGGCTGAACTGGGAGCAGCATGAATATAAAACGGCCTCGTACTGTAATCGAGAAGTGAGAGGCTGGATGAAGTAGTTAGATTAATACAGCGGTGTCCAAAACGTTTTGGCATGGGGGCCAAAAAATGTCAAGTTGAAAGCACTCTGTGCGGCGCAATAATTTTAGTACTTTTCTTCTTAATTATTGTCGCAAAAGCGATTTTATTTCTTGATTTTTACTCTCTAAATAAACGACAATGTAAACACACAATGAGGTGAGATTGTCAGGATCTGTGTTTTTCTGTGTTTATTTAGAGTTTTCTGTGTCTTTGAGTCTCCGTGTTGTCCTGTCTCCCCGTGATTGTTCCCAGGTGTGTCTCGTTCTGTGATTACCCTCTGTGTATTTAATGCCACCTGTGTGTGTCTGCGTCTTTGTCGGGTCCTCGTCGCTTCTCGTCTAATGTGCGTGCTGTCTATGTGTCCTGTCCATGCACGTAGCCTGTTGCTACCAGTGCTGAGCCCTAGCATTCCGCTCAACTGTGCTGCCAGGTTTTGTGGACTTTTGGATATTGTTTGAGCCTAATTTCACCATAATCATCTCATCCTGGGTCTGCTGCGTCTGCCTCGCCACCCTTCACCACACCAGTTCATGACAGAGATTTCTGTAGACAAGCACTGAGTAAATCAATTAATATTTAAAACTGAAACAGGATCCTGCAGGTTGCCAGATAAATAATTATAATAATGATAATAATAACTAAAAAAAACAGCTAATCTTGTTGCACATTTATCATCTTTTTCTGGATTTGTTTGTGTCATTTTAGCAGTAAGAACTAAATGTGGCTCGCTCTCGCTTTAGTTTGACAAATTTATGAAATGGGCGTGCCCAAGTCTGCGTTTTAGTAAAAACTACTGCTAATAAATTAAATGAAAAGCAAAAACCTGGATGAATACTTTGCAACACAAAGTATTCATCAAGGCATCAGTGAATATTTCACCCCTACGTTGTATTTTTAAATAATTATCTGCATGAACTGCCTGAACTAGCAAACCAAATTTAGGCTGTTCTTGAACTGTGATCAATGGCCACCCAGAATCCTTCCAAGGACCGCAAATGGCCCCTGTACCACACCTTGGACAAACAATTGGAAGACTTAAAGGTGAATTTGAGCTTCTTTAAGTCCTACTGGTAATGCTAAGTGATCATTTGGTTTTCTACTACTAAGTTGAGCATACAGGTAATCTATCACGTGCAGATGAAGGCAGAAACTATCCAGTAAAAGGAAAATTAGAGTTATGATCCCTTTCTGATACAGGAAATCAGCTGTTTCTGCTTAATTTCTCCACAGGGTTTTAGCACTTTAAGGGAAGGTTTGGGGATTGTGAAGGTTCAGCTCATCATTCTCATCAGATGAGCTGAAGCGGTACATGGTGTTGTATTAACCAGAAATTAAACAGACGCTAGCTGTTGTTGCAGTAGCTGCTAGTAGGAATACAAGCAGGTAGGATTGTATTTCTCTCCATTTTATGCATATAAGCACTAAAGAAGCATTTTCAGAGTTTTCAAAGCTATTTGTTGCACCTGTTTGCAGTCCATGAGGTGTCCTAATAATTGGCATATACGACACTTTTCATTACTGTTTAAATGCTTGACAGCAAAACAAGCGTCAGAACTGCTGGACAAGCTTTGATTTTCCAACTTAGATGCGATTTCAGGAGAGTTTGTTGTTGTTTTTGGCATTTAGGTAAAATCCCACTTTTGTATACCACTACTGTTGGTAGGTTTCCCGTCCAAATAGCTGTAGTATCTTTAATGCACTGGCACAAATAATAAATGAACTGAATATATAAAGAATTTTTCTAGTCATGCTAACCACTGAAAGCACTTTACACCAGATCCAAATTCACACACACTTATACACGGGTCGCTTGGGGTTAAGTACTTCGGGGCACATCGACGAACAGGTAGAAGCTGGAATTGAAAGAAATAGATTAGTATTAACACTGACTTTATTAAAATTGAGAACATGAAGACAAAGCATGGCTAAAGCAGTGCTAGGCTAAAGATTGCATCAAAACTATCATAGTTTTTGTTTTCTTCGGCTTACTGTTTCATGGATTTGCTTCTTCAGCTCTCATTTAAAGTTTAATGGAAACATTAAACATTAAAGGATGAAGAGAGTTTCATGTGAAAAGTGTGCATCTCTTATCAATGTTGATGTCCATTCTGCACATATTTATCACTATATGACGTCTTTAAAAATCTCCACTGTGCAGTTAGTTTTTTTTTTTTCTCCAAATACCACATTTACATGCGGACGTAAGGTTCAGACACATATAAACCGAGTTTCCCCCAGTGTATTATAAGCCTGGCGGGCCACCAGGCTTTACTTGAGCCCCCGCCAGGCTAAACGTTGCTTATTCATTTAAGTCTTTTTAAAATATTTGCATTTTTAAGACTTTTTTGTTGGTGTTCAGGTGCTAATTTTGCAATCTTTCAATAAAACATGATTATCTAGTGATATTTTAAAATTTCTTGTCAACTTTAAACATTTTTTAACTCAAAAACACGACGGGCCGCTGGATGAATGCCTGGCGTAGTGCCCAACCACCGGACTTAGCAATACAGTATTTCTGGGGGAAACCTTGTATGAAATACGCTTTGTTGCAAAATGTCAGACAAGGCAAAATTTTTTCCTTGTCACAAATAGATTACATACACATTTCAAAATATCTGGTTTAATATCTGTTTCATCAGTCAATATATTGCAGTTTTTTCACATCAAATTTTGTGTTCAGCAAATGCAACAAAGACTTCAAAAGTCTTAAAAAATGTCTTTAAAGAATTTCTGTTCTGTGTAGAAATATCCGGTCAAGATCGAAGGACCAACTAGTCTGTGTTTATCCTAAGTGAAGAGGCCAAGCAGGTTATCTACCGCAGGTAACACATTAACAGCTTGTGACCTTCTAACAGGACTTCACTTCAAAAATCCCGAACCATCGCTTCAAGAAAACCAAACAGATCTTTATCGTCGTCTGCCGAGCCGATGAGTCACCCGTCTGGCTAAAACTGGAGGAAATCCACCAAACCTGATGAAATATGAAACATAAAAAGACAAGAGCCCTGGACACATGCAGCTACAGAAACGGAGCAGATAATGGAGAGTTGTGGAGTGATGGATGGGAGACTCAGCGAGAGAGAGAGACAGAGAAAGGCACGGACGAGAGGCACTCTCTCACCCAGCGTGATATCGGAAAATAAATTGAGTTGACATGAGCAGGTTTGCATAGAGATATTGACGCCGCGGAGCGGGAAGTGAGAGGTTCGGACTCGGGGATTAGGAGGTTCACGCGAGGCTAATCATCTCCGTTAGGGCGACCAAAAGGCTTCCTGGGGAAGGTAATTAGCAATTTCCATCTGCCATTGATGAAAAGATAAAACGCTGGAGTGAAACTCGAAAGCTGTTTTATGAAACGTTTGACTGTTTCAGTCACAATGGTTTTTCCTGCAGCAGTTAGCGCAGGGTATGATGTCAAGTTTGATTGTCAGAGCTGGGAGTACGGTAGCTCAGAGGAGCTGTAGGTGAAGTGACACTGTTATTCCTCACTCTGCTCTCTTCTCCACCGACATTTTTTTTTTTTTTTTTGAGAGTTTGAAGTTAGACAGGCTTCTATTTACGGCTTTAAATGGGATGCTGCTGTACTCTCAGGAGGCTTCTACTTTCTGTTTCCAGATAAAACATTGCGAATAAGATCCGGTATTTTTTTTTTATTCTTTTACATCAAACAAACTCCAAATGCTGTACTTGTTTACTGCCATTTTTCTTTGCCCTTATTCCAGCACCGAAAGCTTCACCAACATGAAACTGGGTTCACAGTCAGAACCAACTGTTTGTTAGACCAGAGGAAACAGGCTGGGGGTGGACATGTGTGTGTTTTTTGGGGGGTTGTTTCCCCAAATGAAAGCGGCTCCAGTGCTACACTGCTGCTTCTGCTTGTTTTGCTCTATCTCTTTGTGTTTTCAGGTGAACACAAAGAGAGGCAGGCACAGTAAAATGGGTGCTATCTTGGTACCTGGTCTTCTCTGGGACAGAGGAAAGAAACTCTTTCATCAAGACCTCCAGGCACCAAGTCAAAATGTTATCAACAGCATTTTGAAAGCTTCCTGCTATTCCCTCATAAAAAGAATCCAGAGTTTGAATGTGAATAAGTAGTCGGTGAATTGGTGTACAATTTTTACCACTTACTTAAATGGAGATCAGACCTTCTCTCTTAATCACTGTTTTTATGTTAAAATAGACTTACAGCTGAATTGGAGGTAATACTTTATTTGAAGGGGAATGCATAAGACTGACATGACAGTGTTATAAACTCAACATAACACGTGTTATGAACACAAAGGAGTCTTTATGAATGTTTACGACTGTTGTCATGACGTTTCGTTTGGTAAATAGTGAAACTTTAACTGCAAAGTCGGCACTTTTGATTGCCTTTTCATACAGCTTTTAGTGCAACTTTGCATTAAAAGTGTCATTATTTACCAGATGACACTTTATGACAACAGAGACTACATAGACATTCATGAGGACTCCTTCATGTTCATAACAGGTGTTATATCATGTTAATAACACTGTCATGTCAGTCTTATGCATTCCCCTTCAAATAAAGTGTTACCGAATTGGATATTTACATTCACTATATAAAGAGACACAACTATTTTTTTTTCTTCCAAATTGTCTGACATAAATTAGACTAAATGTTTACAGTGATTTGAGCTTCAAATCGCTGTAAATCTGAAGGAATTTGAGCTTCAAATGTACAAATTTAAGCTATATTAAACTATTAACTATATCCTATAGAGATAATTAGACTAAAGCTTCAACAATCAATATGTTTTCATCACTTTTGCAGCAATAGGGAAGCAGATAAATGATCATTTTTTGTTGTAAATGTATCTGTAAACATACAAAACTCAAAATGTTCACACAGCGAGAATCTCACACTCACAAATCTGATAATCTGTTATGAAAGTTGTCCAGTTTTTCTATGGTTAGTTTTCCATATCCATATCCTTAAATGCTTCTAAGCCTTAGCTAACCACTCTATGTCTCTAACTCGGCCTGGATTCGCTACATGAATTATAAAACAGGCCGAGGACTGAATTGAGGAACTTGTTGAGAAGTATAGCTGGGATTAAAGCTGGTTATATGTTGTAATCAATTAGCAGTAAACCTTAAGTTGTAGCTGAATATAAAGACCATGCTGGAGGCGATCATAGATCGCGCTCCAATGCAGCACATCTGTAAATACTAACTAAAGAGTTCATACGTCTTGCGGCTGTTGTTGCTTGTTAATCAGCTGTAAACTCTACTGACGGCTGATCAATGCCTCGCCTTCCCTGTCCCTTCCCCCGCATACTGCTAATCATTTCGCCCCTCCTGTTCCCCTTTTCAAGATATTTCTTTTCCTTTCTGCATGTCTCATTTAATAACCACTCCTATCCCACCATAAAATCGCAGGTTTCTCCTTGACTTGTCAAGGAGAAACAAACGAGGGGGTTCTCTCCCCTCCTCCTCTGCGCTGCCCGTCCGTACAGAAAGCGCGAGTTGTGTGATGACATCCAGAAGGGCCTCAGCAGATACAGATCCTTGTAGATGCCTGCAGGAGCCAGACGGTCGATACCAAGGCCTTGATGTATCTCTGATGGCTCCTTGTTAGCGCTGGCGATGTTACCGACATGAAAGCCTTTTGGAAAACCTTGACATCGCCTCTGGAAGGTCAAGGTTTGCTATCGATTCAGAGGAACCAGGCCACCGTTAGAACATATGGTTGATTTTTAAAGTGGCTATTTTTGTTCTATAGACTCTGACATACACTTTTTGTTTCTGCCAACGCTACCAGAATCATATCACGTCTCGTGTTTCTGCGTCATTATTCAGAAAAGCAATAGGGTGTCATATCAGATTATAAGAGGAAAAAGCTCAATTAACAATAGTTTCAGATGGTTTCATTCATTAGTCCGTCATTGATATTAAAGCTGTTATTTTTCCTCCAGTGCTGCTGCGGCCATAACCAAACCGAATATCTCTGCAGATAATAAAACGTAGCTTTTATTGTGCCCAATTTCAAACATGTTGGTTATAACTGCGTCTCTTAATTGCCAATCCAACTTGTTTCTGACATAGAAACAGTGTTTCTGAATGCTTAGCCAGTTTGGACATTAAAAAGCTCTAATATTGACTTGGAAAGTTTGTCATCCTCTTGCTCTGAGGCAACTGACTCAGCTCCTAACGTTTATCTGCTTCTCCTCCGCTATCAGGTCTCGCATGTTTGCATTTTATAGAAGCAAATTCCCTGTAAAGCTGCTCTGGCTCACATATGTCTGTAAAACGGGTTGTTAATAGCATAGGTAATCCACGGCTGCTGTGAAAATACTCTAACAAAACCGGGATTTACAACAGCAGCATCATCTGACAAAACTATACTCCACTTACCTCAAAAACATGGTTTTTGAGGTAAGTGTTAAGTTAGTCATTTCTATCAGGAAACAACTGAATTTCCCATTACAAATAGTGCAAACACAGCTAGCATTAGCTTCTGCTCGGTAGCAAAACATGGTTTTTGAGGTCAGTGCGTCAGCAAATCAAGAATATTTTACACATAAACTGACTATTTACTGCACATATGATGATAAAAATGTCATTTTATGGGATGCTAAATTATTATTGATAAGTTTAAAAAACAAACTTACGTTTACAGAAGAAAGCAACTTCTTGCGAAATTACTTCTTTTTTTTTGTTTTTTACAGTTTTTGTCAAATACTACTGGACATATAAGGTAAAAAAATAAGGCTCTTTGTAAATACTTGATCAACAAAATTGTTTTCCTGTGACCTGTAATACAGCACAGTTAGATTTTATTATGTACCTGTGGTCCCAAAGTAATTTTCTTTGAGCCCCTGGAAAAAGTTCTGATTATCACGTGTGGATGTAATTTCACACTCGGCACGTTTAAATTGTCTTCATTTCAGGATCCAACCAGAGAATAAAACCCTGATGCACTGAAGAGAGAGCTCTCAAACCGGTGATGTTAATAAAAAGTACTCAGTTAAAATAACCCACTCATGTTATTTCTTTTCCTCTCCCAGTGGTGAGTCAAATATTGACTAATTCGTCGCTGAGTAAGATCATTTCTAACAGGAAACAACTGAATTTCTCATTACAAATAGTGCAAACACAGCTAGCATTAGCTTCTGCTTGCTAGCAAGTAAATTGCTAATATTACTCAAGAGAACAACCCCATTGTTTGACGTACAATAAAAATCGTTATCATCAATATTACTTTCCACCATAACTTTACCGTCTCATTTATTATTTTATCCCAGGTAAAAGTTAAAGGGCTGTCGTTATCTTAAGTATAAAATAATCCAGTTGGGTTATTTTGCTAATCCAGTCGTGGGTCAATTTAACATGACAGATTATGAGTTTGACCCAACATGGTAGGTTCAAATCGTACTGAAAATCAGGTTTAATCAGGTTTTACATATTGTTTCATTTGTTAAATGTTATTTTGCTTTCCAATGAAGCAAAATATTCTTGATGTGTTTTCTTGCCTAATGCTTTACCTAATATAGAATAAAGTCCAATAAATTAGAACATCATTAAAAAGTTCACTTATTTCAGTAACTCGGTTCATAAAATTAAACATAAGTTAATTACACATGGACTGATGCTTTCAAGCCATTATTTATGTTAGTTGTGATGATTTCAGATAATGAAAACAAGATAAAAAACAATTGGATCAGACCAGTAAAAAACATTTTATTACAGAAGTGTTTGTTTATTATCTTTTCAAAACCTTTTCAGGTTTACTTTTAAGCCGATAAACGAGCTTCATTGGAACGTATATTCTAATTTACTGAATATGAGTCTACATCATGAGCCCCATGCGGGCTACAGTCTCTTTCACGTGATCCCAAATCCCATTAATATAACTCTGTTGTCCTCCCCTTACATCATCTCACTCCATCGAAATAGGTTTCTCACTTTCTAAGGTCAGCATAATGT
This sequence comes from Xiphophorus maculatus, assembly GCF_002775205.1. Taxonomy (NCBI): domain Eukaryota; kingdom Metazoa; phylum Chordata; class Actinopteri; order Cyprinodontiformes; family Poeciliidae; genus Xiphophorus; species Xiphophorus maculatus. Next base: position 8,093,862 of record NC_036449.1, read on the forward strand.
AAAATGAAAGGATTTTGTTCTTTTTTTTTTTTTTAAATGTCATACCGAGTTTATCCTTTCTTATCTGATGTGCTGCTTAAGGAGACAGAGGACTTTAATAAGCTACATGAGTGATTTTACTTTCCTGTTTCTTTCTTTCTTCTATCATCAGCATCATCTCTTGTTTTTCTTCTCACTGTAGTCACCTTCAGCCCATCGTCTCACCGTCCTGTCTCCATTCATTCCCAGTGATGAGGTGACTCACGCAGCCATCTGCTGCCCAGCAGATCTACCGCTGCCTCATGACCCTCTTTCTGTGTATTAACACCACTCCTGGGGAGACACTGATATCCATACTGGCTCTATATCTTACCCTGAAATGCCTCCCCCCCCTCTCCTCTCCCCTCCTCCTGTTGTGTGGCTCTTATCAGATTTTCCCTTTGTATTCCCCTTCCTCCACCTAAGTTGAATTAATGTCTCCGAGTGCTGTTTTACTCCATTTCACCTGATGCTCATTTTTTTTTTTTTTCTGTCCTCGTCTGCCTCTACATATTTTGGCCCCTGGGAGACAGATTGTAGGAATGAGGTCAGATCGTGTGTGTGCCAGGCTGTGTGAGAGCAAATGGATATGAATTTCAGCAGGTTGTGCGGATGGTTTTTGTTTGCTGATGTCATTGTGATTCTCTGATGAAACAACATCGGACACAGGACACACACTCTGGGAGCAGGTGTGCGTGTTCGAAGGTGTGTTTTTACTAAACCTGAGTGTCAGGCTGTTAAAATTCATAATAGTTAGCCTTTTTCAAGTTTTAGGTACTTTAACTTTCTTTGATTTCTTGGACTGTGCTAATGTTTACTAAAGCTTTTATTGAACTATATGACATTTGATATTTTCCAAATACAAAATAAACAAATTTATCTTAATGGAGGCCATTTACTTGCTACTGTAGAAGCTAACATCATTGGTCTTTGTTATCTCTGCTTTTGGGTGTACAGTAAATTAGTGCCAGCGAAAAATAAATAGCACTCCTGGACTGGCTGCTTTACAAACGCTAGCTAGTAGCGTGAAGTAGCCTAGATATTTCAACCTCACAAATTGCATTTGTTTTGAATATTTTACATATACTCCACACAAAAAATGATAATAGGCAATTTTTCTGCAAATGCCGTGGAGTTACATTCGACAGAAAAATCTGTGAATAATCAAATCAAATTTTATTTGTGTAGCACATTTCAGCAGCAAGGCATTTCAAAGTGCTTTACATCATAGCAAACACAGAAACACAAAGTCATGCAACATAGAATCAACAATCAAAACATTGCATTAAGTCAAGTGCCATCGTAAAATTCGTAATTGATTATGTTTCAAATACAACTCTAAACAGGTGGGCTTTTAGTCGAGATTTAAAGGAAGTCAGTGTTTCACCTGTTTTACAGTTTTCTGGAAGTTTGTTCCAGATTTGTGGTGCATGAACCCTATTCATGGTTCATTATGAATGGCTCATTCATAATGAACCATGAACCTGCATGTAGCATTCAGCTAGCCCCAAATGCTAGCTGAATGCTACATGCATACATGCAGAGCGACTCAGATGGCTTCCGTGGTGCATTCAAGGACAACTTGTACACTGTCTATACATCAAAACAACTCCAAAGAAATATAAATTTTGAGGGGTGCTTGTGGTTGTAACTTTAAATGAGCAGATATTCTTTTACAAGCTAATTTGTTAACAAAACTGTTGCTAGCAGCTGCTCTTTGACAGAGGATAGAAATAGAAAATACGACTGAATCCTTAGCAGGAGCTTTGTAATGTATGTGGGTTACTGTCTGAGGTAAAAACAATTGTACGTAATAAAAAAAAACCTCAAGTAATTCAGAAGACAGCTTCAGGCAACTGGCTTCATCCTGAAACAATCGCTCAGTCTTATCTGTGCTACTTTAACTCCAGCAGAATGATTTCGCTCCTGCCCGTAATACCACATCCTCTCTTTATTATCTATCTTTGTTTGCCTCTGCAGTTTTTGCGTCTTATTTCCTGACGTCTTTGTCATTTATCACGCGTCGCCTCGTTTCTCCTCCTCTGAGAGATATCTCACTTTACGAACGAGCTCATCCAGGCGTCTCGCTCAAAGATCAGAACTTTGAACGGTCTAGTCTAGTCACCACACTGTGGCGCAGACACCGCCGGTGAAAAGATGTGCCATCATTCGATAGGGAATGGCGTGTGTGTGTGTGGGTGTGTGTGTGTGTGTATTTACGGATATCTGTTGCTCAGAAGGTTAGCCCTGTGTAGCTGTTGTTATGGATGCAAGATGAAGGTATCCATAACCTTCCTTCAGTCAGTGGGAGAAACGGGTGACAGAAAGCCACTCTGCTGATTGGATCACACGCATGCACTCCTACACACCCACACACACTCATGCTAAGTTATTTAGATGAGGCCTGTTTTTAATCAAGCCTTGTTTTCCTCTCTGATCGCAGGGTAATTACATGGTTTGCTGCTTCATTAATTAAACATGAGCTGCTGACATGATAATTTAGACTGGGCCTCCTAAAGACAACACATACTGTATTTTTTGACACAATAGTCCTGGAACGTCGCTTTCATACGATAACGCCAAACTGAAGTGAACTGGCAGGGGGAAATACCATTTTTGAGACTAATTGGGAGCTGACCTAACGTCTAATAGAGTAAACAGGTAATCCATCAGATCTGAAAACCACTCCATTTAGAGATAAAAAAATCAAGCATAACAGCCTAGCCTTCTTACAGGGATCCCACCTGTATCACTTCAAAGCTGCGGTCTTTCCGTGACATTTCATCTTTGTCTAAAAGGCCTCATATCTTGCTTCGTCATTTGCATGAATTGGCTCCTTTGAACCGGCTCTCCTCCTCGGCGGAAGAGACTCCCTCCTTTGTCCTCTTTTGAATATGGGCCGTTCATGAAAAACCTTCATGCAAAATAAGCAACAAAGAAAAAGTGTTTGCTCTGAGGTCGTCGGCTGCCTGTATTATTCATCTGCAGCATTTCCACTTTGGAACGCAATATGAATGAGACCAAGATGACCACCAGAAGGAAAACACACAAGTGTGGACGGACTTTTATGAGGTCTTTATTGTGATTTGCATGAATACATTAAAGTTACACGTGTTCTTATAAATAAATAAGTAGATATATATTTTATTTTTTGTTTTAATTTAGAATCAGACCGTTTTCTTTGGTAGTTCAAATATTCAAAAATCTATTGTTTTTCCCTTACACAACACTACACAACCTACACAACACTGAAGGGCCAGTGTGGTGTAGGTTGTGTGTGTTGTGTAGAATTGATGTTTTTGAGCTTTACATCATGCTATGATGTTATTCTCTCATCCAAAACATACCTGGAGTGTTGACTTGATTCTGTCATGCATGTTTGAGAAATCCTTTAGACTCCCATGGCAACTATTCAGCTTTCCAAAACGCCTGGTAGGTGTTTTTGGAAAGCTCCTTCAGACTAGCCAGCAACAATTAGCAAACACCTGGTGGAACTGCACATCATGCCGAGTTCATTATAGGAGCCACTTCTCACCACTGGTAAAGACGGTGTTAAAGGGTTAATAGAGGAGTGATGTCGTGATGACTCCTGAGTTTCAGAAAGAGCAGAAGCTCTTAAAGTGACACAGGCCCAATTTCAAGACGTTAAAATACAAGGCAACGTTTCTTTTAAGTCGTATTTAATATATAGCATTTTAACAACTGAAGTTACCTGACTATGCTATAAAATGTCACTATGCGCCTGGAAAACAAATAATACAGCCCCTTTAAGTGGATCAAAACAACAATTTCTCGTCGTTTTTGCAACAGCTGGGACATTTGATAATAACTGGGGTGTTAGAGATTTATACTTTGGTGCATAAATTGGCATATTTTTGTAACTCTTTCATCTTCTATTGGTGTTAAAAAAGCTCCCTCTCGAAAGGACCCTGGAGCATACTTTTTAATGTTTAATAGCCCTTTGAATGAAAATCTAAATTAGAATATATTGGACGTTTTTAGAAATAACATCTTATTTTTCTTTGTTTCCTCTTCCTGCTGACTTTGACTTTTCTTTAACAACTAATGGGTCTTCAGTATGAATCCTTTGCTGTGGAAGTCCGAACAGTGAGGAAGATTCAAAGTCAGCATGGAGAACTTAGAGATGGTGCGTTCAGTGACCGGAAAAGGACTCAGATTTTCGAGTTTCTGACCAGACAATAATACACGAGGGCTGGTGAAGCTGAAAATCAGGCGACTCTGCTCCCAAATCAGTTTCCTCTTCCCTTCCACCTCCAGTAGCTTTGTTCACTCTATAAATTATGTATCTTTAATCATATTGATCTGGTACACGTGTAAGAAATATAATAAATGGCAGGTGTTGATGTTCCACAAACCACTTGAACAACTTGCATTCTCTCCCGTTTGCATGTGTACTGCATTGAAAATGCGGAGGGCTGAAATGTGCTGCATCATATTCCAGAGCTTGTTGAATATATTCCCTCCCCTTGTGACACAGTCAGTAGTCAGAATAAGAAAAAAAAAAAATCATTTTGACTCCTTGTTAAAGCACTTCAGTGTTCTCCCCTGCTGCTTTTTTCTACAGTTACAATCAGGTCTTTATTTTTATCTCCACTTTTTAAACTAACAACCCTCGGATCCCTGCCGACCTGAGCGTCAGGCCGCTCTCGTAAAGCGTCTGACTCTGCGTATCTCTGCGGAGGCTCGTAGTTCATTCATGCTCTGCGCTCGCGCTGCCTAACCAACTGCACTCTTCTTCGCGTCCACCTTTGATGTCTCAGAGTCTCTCCGATGAATACGACGAGTAGCGGAGGTGCCGGCGAGGCCCCTGGGTGGGGCCTCATTAACCTACATTTCTCCCTCCGACATCGGAACGGGGAGTGGTGCTTGGAGGGGGTTCTCGCTCTGCTCGTCGGAACGCGTCTGAGGGAAGAAAATGGAAACCATTCCGCTAAAGAAACTCCTCAGCATATGCAAGGCCGATGGAGGCTGGGAGCTATTACTTTTTTTTTTTTTGCCTCCCCTCTAATTTCCATCTTCTAATTTGCCGTGTATTACAGCCGGCTAATGCACTGCTAATGCAGTATTCATTCATGGTTGGAAGACGGAGCTTGAAATGGGAAAAGCATCGTTTCCAGAGTTTTGCATATTAAGTGTAAGCTTTAGGAGAGGCCAGGGTGGAAAGAAAACTATGTTTGCCTCTCGGAATGTGAAACGTATATCCAGTATGTTTAACTCTCTGTTTTCACTTCAGCACAAACCAAATGAGCCGCCAGTAGCGGTTTCTTCATTTTATTTGACTTTTGTTTGTTGGATTTTGCACCATTTTCTTTCACTTTATATTGAACAGTTGCTCTGCTGTTATTGAGCTTTGAAATGTTGGGGACCACTGTTTTAAAGGCTGTAGGACAGCCGGCTTATCCCCTTGGATAAACTCACAGAAGGTCTCTGTATATCATTAGCTAATGTTCTACAACAGAGCAGCAGCATTAGTGCCAGTATTGAAACATGACATCAATGACCAGTCAGCCTACATTTCATTGAGACCAGACATAGATGAACGCACTTATGAAAGGCTTCACCATTTATGACAGCATTTTGACCACATTGCCAAGTTTCTCAGGCTTGAGCGGTTCTGTCACATATCTGCATCATTTATTTGTTTCCTTGAAGAGTAACATCTTCCAGCAAATGTTGCTGCTGCACATTATTCAACCTTTGTAAAGCGGTTTGTCCTCTCTTATGTAAGAAACAGTAGACGGGCTTTTCACTTAAGTTACTGATCCAGAGCGCACTGGGAGTAGCGACTCTCCTGGGAATAGAGACGCAAAGTGGTAGATTAGTGAAAATTGGCAAACACAGAGGGGAGGAAGAGACATATACCGTCATAAAATTAGAAATTCAAATTTCCTACAAATTGTGATCGTCTGAAAAAGTAAAGTACACATTTACACACCAATGACTTATTGGCAAACAATTACTGCTTACCATATTTCTCCACTAAATAGATTACATTCATGTATTAGTTGATGGGATATAATGTCTCCACACATATTTGATAGCCTGATTTTGGAACATGTTGCTTTGCACCACATATCTAGAACTACAACGGCAGTTAAATTGGTTGCCTTTAAACTAGAAAACAGGATATTACTATTTTACTGGCAGCTTTAGCGATTATATTGCGTTTGATTAAGCCTTCAGAACTCTTCCATCACTTGTCAAACCGTCTTATTACACCCGACCGCCGTACATTTACTCTCTCCGCTTCATTTAGAGCCACAGTGTAAGTCATTGTTGTGGCAGGTGGTAGTTATTGTTGCTTCAGGGGGCTCATAAAACAAGAGCAGGCAGCCGTGTTTCAGAGCAAAGCCGTTGGTCCGAGTCTTTAGAGAAACTGTAAAATATTGCAGCAGGCGTCCGGGTTGGACCGCTACCTTTAGTGGACAGCAGCGTGTATTCCTCCGTCACACACCGAGGGCCAAACAGCATGCCATCATGACTCATTTATTGATAGGACTGCTGCTAACAGACAGTACTTTGACTTAATTTCCATTGCGATGAGAAAAGTTGACTTTGCAGAACCCGACAGTCCAACTCCAGATGTAGAAGAGTGTTGAACAGAAGGACAGCAACATACAAATCTGACTGGTTTCTAAAATCCCCTCTCTTACACTGACAAATGAGGGATTTTCTTATTTTCCTATTTAGCCTCGGAAAATGAAGAGTTGTAGTTTTAAATCCTCCGGCAATTACGAACGTAGGTCCAGAACGCTTGCAGACGGACAGGTTTTAAAGTCGCGATCTCGTTTTATCCCACCGAGCGTCCTCCTCGTCCTCCAGCTCCCTCCTGCATGACTGTCGCCGTCCTGCTGTGACCTCCAGCTGTGCCAACATAGCCTGGCTGTCTCTCTCTAATATCACAGAGCCTCACATGCTGACACCTGCTGAACCGCAGCACACTGGCACCAAGTCAGCGCATTAATGTCAAGTTAGTTTTAAGGAGCGTGTGGATACTGTTCATTTGACTGCCTCACATAGTGCTGAAAAAGAAATCCTGTTGATTAATGTTGTACAGGCTGTGCAAAAAGTAATAGTTTGTGTTTTCTTTTTAACAAATCCGCTTGTTTCCTTTTAAGTCGTTGCACATTTGTTAGGAAAATGTTTTGTGATTTTAGCTGTGCCCATGAAATACCAAATTACCAAACTCTGTCTGCCAATCATGGACAGTTTAAATTGAGTTTATTTGATTGGACAGTTGAAGTTTAAAGAAACAACACATAATGGAAGCATAGATTGAAGAAACAAGAGAGTCCTTGTTGAACGAACGATCCAGTTACCAGCTTTGTTTCTAGTCATTCACCGAGGTTGTATTAGTCGCTCTGGCTTTTTTAAAGTTGTTCATCCGTACACCACAAATACGTTTTCCTTATAAATGTTTCCAAAGTTTCCTCCAGAAAACTTGCTAAGTCCGGTGGTTGGGTGGCAGTCATTCATCCAGTGGCCCCGTCGTGTTTTTGAGTAAAAAAATGTTTTAATTGGACAGGAAATTTGAAAATATTACTAGATAATCATGTGATTAATACCTGAACTATACAGTCTTGAAAAATGCAATCATTTTAAAAAGGCAATGTTAGCCTGGTGGGGGCATGTTACGACTGGAGTCGTTAAATGTGATTATGTAAATGAGTGTGCAGGTACTTGTTTTTGATTGGTGCCTGGAGGACGACGGGGGACGTCCGATTGGTGGCTTCCCGGATGTGAGGAGTATAAAAGCGGCTGACGTGGACTTCCTGGAAGATCCCTCCTCTGCTCATCTCAACCGGCCACATTGTTTGTTTTGTTTGTTAAACTTCTTGGTTTGGAGTTTGTAGGAGTGAGCTGCCATTTATGTTGCCTTAGTTCTTTCCTGTTTTTTTAGTTAGGGAGGTAAGTTTTTGTCATTTGGTTTATTTATTTTTGGATAGGTAAGTTGATTATTATTTAGATAGTTCCTTTTGTTTGTTGTTTTGGCACTAGCTCATTCTGACGTTATATGCTCCATTTTTGTTATATTTAAATCAAACATATATTTTTTTAATAAATATCACTGTAAAATGTTTAACTTTGTATGTGTTGGCTGTTTGGGATGGGACGAGGAGGGACCTTTCATGTTATGATCTGGCCACCCCTAGACGGGTCGTAACAGGGCACAAGTAAAGCCTGGTGGCCCGCCAGGCTTATAATACGCTGGGGGAAACCCTGTTTCACTATTTGAGAGGAAAATTAAAAGGTTTTCCAGTGACATAAAATTGACTGCCAAGGGGCATTGTTACAACAAAAAGTAACTAACGAACCACACATTTTCTTATTTTTTACTTTTTCTAAACGTTCCGGGCGAGAGGCGGGGTTCATCCTGGACAGCTCACCAGTCTGTCGCATGCTTTAAGTTCCACTCAGACTATTTTCTGTCTTGCCTCATATGTCAGCATCTTGAAAAACATTTACTATGCATGTCTAAGTGTATTTTGTGTTACATAAAGCCCTGTCACACCTTTAAAGTAAGTGTGTTGCTTTTGATTAGCTCCCTGTTTGAATAGTGCATGTGCATTAGGATGAAGGTCGTGCAATTCAGTGTTCAACTCAGTCAGGACTGGTGTGTTACTTTTTCTGTGACTATTTAGGGCTATTTTGTCTATAATTAAAGATTAAGTGATCATTTGAGAATGAAACTTCAATGCTCTGTGAGGGACCATATGAGGACAGGTAATTACAGTGTATGCTATTGTAGCACAAGTCTCACTGGGTTAAAAAATATAAAGGTTCAGTTTAATACTGCATGAAAAATTATGACTTAATAAACAAAGACAGAGATGACTGATCGGCACTCAGTACAAAGCACCAAATATTTCCTGTTTGTGACAATTTCTTTGATGAAAATGTGAAATTTAAACCTAGCATGCTTATAGTAAGTACTTAGCAGGCAAAAGATAGTGTTGTATTAAGTGAACAAATTCATTCTTTAAAGTGAGCTGAAGTTACTGACATTAGCATATAACACAACAAACTTATGCCGTCTTACCGACTTATTTCATCCTACAGAGGACAGTCAGCAGCATTTAATCAGGTCATTGTACAGTTCAAAAAATGCTTCTTCTACTCTTTTGTCTTACTTAAACTGAGTCACATTTTCTTAGCCCAACATTTTGCTAAAGCTTATTAAATGCTGTCAAAGCAGCATTCTTTCTTGGGTTTCAAGAAATAACCCAGGAGTTGTAGAGTGTCTCCGCCTAACCCTACAGTTATCAGCCTGTCTTTCATCATTACAATCAAGAAGAAGCTCAGAGTTCATCGCTGGTGTAAGCTCAGTCCCATCTTCACTCCTACAGCACACCTCACCACTGTCTCACTGACCTTCCACATGTCCTGCTCCACCTTTGCATGCATTTCTATACGCCACACACACGGCTGCATAGACCTTTTTTTTTCACCATGTCATATGATTCCTATAATTATGATCCCTTTCAGCTGCAGTAATTTACAGTGAATATAAAGAACCTTTGACAACATCTGCAGTAGTCATAATAACAAAGTGATCGCCTCCTGATAACATCATACATAGCTCAATTTTGAGGAACTCCTTTATGAGCTGACCTGGAAGCTTGCTGCTCTATGATTGGCTGGCTTTGTTGAAGCCTTTGCACAATGGGCACAATGTCATCCTTTCTCACCAATTGAAATTTGTTCATAGTGATTAACCCAAAAACAACAGCTAGCATCCGCCTGCTGTCTGGTTTGTGGTTGTTGATCTTCATTAAACTGTTAATTCTGTGGAAGCAAGCTGTTTGAAGAGAAACTGTGCATAAACACTTTCGACAAAACGACTTTCTGAACATGTTGATTTTAAAAAATGACACTTGTACAGAACTATATGCTATGTAAGTGCAATGAAGCAAATATTTCCACCTTAAAAGCTTGGTAAAGTACGTCTACCTTCTTATTTTTAATCTTTCTCCAAGTTTTGCTGTGTATATTTTTGCATAAATGTTGTAAATCTGTTTCATTATTTCAAAATTTTCCCTCATTTTTAAATGAACTTTTCTTTATATTTGTTAAGGTGCAAAAATAACCACAAAGAAAGAGTGTTAGGCTGCCTTTTTCATTGAATGCGTTTAATTTTTGTTCCAGAATTCCAATTACGCCGACAGTCCATGTTTCTCACAGCATCCAAGCCATCTTTTATCATTTCCTTCAACTCTTCTCAGCATTTAATGGTACGCCTCAAATCCAGACAGCCAAAATATATTAGCTCCAAAGTGAAAATGAGGTGATGTCATCTTGAGGAAACACGGCCTGTGAAGTGTGAAGATGTGGAAAAAAGCTGAGAGACTTCCACGCACAAACACCCTCAGCACGCAAAACCAAACAAGCAGTCGTGTGAGGCTGCGTGTCTACTGGGAGCGCAGAAGCTGTCAACAGTCACGCCGCACATTATTCGCACCTCTTCCTCTACTTTGCGGGATGTGAAAGACGTTCGGCGTTCGCTGCACACACACACAGAGATCACTGATAGACACCCCGCCCTGAAAGCCTCCCTGCATAGTTTCAGAGGGAGCGGAGGATGGATGAAACGGGCCGGAACGATGGCAAACTGACTTGGTGATTTAAAGGGGGGGGACGGTGTGTTGGTAGGAAAGGAAAAGCGAGAGGAGAATGTTCAAAATAAATGGGTCGCTTCAGTCAGGCCTGATAAGCCTGTCAGTTTCAGTGGGATTGTCAAAGCGAGGTTATTCTCTCTTCCATCCATGCGCTTGCTGGAAAGTTGAGTGTAAAGCAAAAATTGCTTTAATTTGAAGAGGCAGAAGTCGGAGTTTTATTGTCTTTTAGTCACTAAATAAAACACAGTGGACGTTTGATCCTCTGGTTCACGGGTGGAGCAGCAGCGTGCGTGGGAAAACGGGGAGGATCTACCGGAGGGCCCCTGTCAGTCATTTAGCTCTCCGGGGGACGGAGGAGGGCGAAGCGGAGGGGGGTTCGTCTCTATGTGACAGCGACTTGTCAGAGCTTTGGAGGATGCAGATACAGCACATTTCGTCCCAGCATCCCACGAGAAGCAGCACGCGTCAGGCATCGCGTGATCTCAGCCTCGGTCGCTTTTCTCATCATGCGGGTGACAAGATACAGAGGAGGTGGATGGAGATGTTAGTGGAGCAGGCGGTGTTTAAGTGAGGTGGGATGAGCTTGGTTTTTATACAAATTGTTATTGATTATTCTTGTTGTTTTGTTGTTTTTTTAGTTAGAGTTGGATCTTTAGTCTGTAGCTGCTGTAATTCTAAAGTCTTTTGATGAGGAAATCCTTCCTGCAAGCTTTGTTGTTTCGCCCGTTGTCACCGGGTTTAGTCTTAGAAATTTTTTTTACCTTAAAAGTATTTTCACTTTTAAATTTTAAAGAAAATGTTTCTCACAGATTGAGCTGGTGCAAGTACTCCAGTTTTTGTGCTTGTTTCTAGGTAAGTGCCAAAAAAAAAAAAGAAATGCAATGAAAATGTTCATTTGTTTGTCTTTTACTTATAGCTTAGAGGTTTCTCAAGCAGCTTTTGAAAGTCAGGTCTTTGCAGAAATCAGGTTGAATAGCCAAAATATTTCAGGTTTTTACCACTGCAGTCCAGATTCCTTAAAACATTGGGCGGCCCGATATTAGGAAAACATGAAATAGTGATGAAATTATCCAATGCATTGAATATTTGTTGCAACTATCCTACATTTTCTCCACCCTTCTTTTTTTTTCAAACATGGACCACAGTGAGAAAAAAGCATCTTGTATCTCTGCTTCCTCTGACTTTAATTTAAACACCTCACTGATTCTTGAGTCTTCTCTCTGCAGCAACGACACACAGAAAGAAGATGCTGTCAGCACAACCTGATGGCAAAAAGATCAGATTTTTGAATTTCATCAGCTGAACTCTTAATGCGTTTCTAAACACACTATAAACTAGCTTCACAAATTTAATCTGAAAACACTACCCTGTTTTGTTAGCTCAGTTTTCTAGGAACTCTGCCTACACATGGATTGAGTGTGAGTGTTGTGGCATGTGTGTGTAACTGTACACTGGCCTCTCCTTACAGAGGAGAACTAATTATGTAATTGACTCAGCGTCTAATTGAATCAGAAAAAAAGGAGGACAGGGTTTGCTTTACAGTATCAGGATACTTTTGCCTCTCAAACCTCGTGTCTCTGTTGCTCATTGTGCCTCAATCATTTGCTCAGCAGAGATAAAAGCGGCCGCGCTCATCAATGTTATTGACTGAGCTGTGATGGTTTGGTGTTGCTTTCAGAAACAGCGGCTCATTTATGAATGACCCCCTCGGTTTTCTCCCTCTGTCCCTCCAGCTCCGTCCGGCTCGATAAAAAGGCTCCTGGTGGATCATCAAATACCGGAGAGGAGGCCGGGAGGGGCGCAGACAAACGAGAGGAAGCTGGCTGCCCTGGGATCTGAGTCAATGACCTGTTGGACAACACAAGAAGCACGGAGGATTAATTAAAATGGGGTAAGTTTAAGAGATTAGACTTCACGTTGCCAATAGCTGCAGGAGCTTCAGGCAGCTGCAGCAGGACTTATCAGCAAACATGATCCCTGCAACGCGACGCTCACCGCTGGGTAACTTCTGGCCAAGCTGAGACGCAGCGAGATGTGCTGATAGTAAAATTCACAAGCAGACTTATATTCTGGCTAATGCAGAGACATGTGCATATAGGCAGGAAGACAAACTGAAAAGATACAAAGAATGGAGATATAGGAGCGCTACACAGAGCATTTGCAATAACTCATACGCTAAGTGAAAAGGCTTTTTACGACAACTGCAAACTTGAACGCAATTAAAAAGTGAAACAGAAGACAGGGTTGTTAAAATCTATGATTCAGCTTTTTTTGCTTTAAATGAAGGGAATAAAACAAGACACATTTACACTCCTGAGAACAGCAATGTCAAACTCATTTTGGTTTGGGACCAAATAAAGATCATGAATGCTCTTAAAGGGCCAGTTGTGACAGAATGTATTGATAAAACCTGATCATAAACTGTTAAAATATCAAGAAATTCTTCAAATTAAATATTATTATTGAACATCTTTTCAGTCCCTCCAGGATTTTGCGATACTTTTTGTGATTTTTTTAACAATAAAAACCAAAGTGTTTGTGGTACTAATTTAGAAATATTTATGATATTTACACTCATTTATTGTCATGATATGTGGTAGAGGTGGTGAGGCAGAATGCAGCGGACCCAGGTTGAAATGAATGATGGTGGTTTAATAATGAAAATAAGCACAAACAATCCAAAGTCCAGGCAGCACAGCCGAGCGGAAAGGCTAAGGCTCAACACTGGTAGCAACTGGCAAACTAATAGACATCTAACAACAGACTAGATGGGACAGCAAGACTGATTAAACAGACCGGTACGACAAGGACCCGACAAAGACACAGAAACACAGGTGGCATTAAATACACAGAGGGTAATCACGGGTCGAGACACACCTGGGAACAATCAAGGGGTAGACAGGACCACTCAGAGACACAGGGACCCAAAATCAACACAGAGAAAACCCAATCCTTCCATTTATGACAGTAAATGCGACTTTTTATTACTCATTGCATAGATTATGGACTATAATCTGACATCAATTAAAGCTGAGGCAGCTGTTTAGTGCAGATGAGAAAGTTTTTGAAAATTTTTGAGAAAAATCTGCAATAAACTCCAGATTATTAGCGCAGAAAAGTGTGGAAATTTGTTGATTTTTGCATGAATTTCCAGAATAATTCTCAAGAATCTGGAGGGACGGGGCATGCCGTGGTGGCGTAGCGGTTAGCGCGACCCGTATTTGGAGGCCTTGAGTCCTCCACGCGGCCGTTGCGGGTTCGACTCCTGGACCCGACGATATTTGCCGCATGTCTTCCCCCCTCTCCTTCCCCGTTTCCTGTCAGCCTACTATCATATAAGGGACACTAGAGCCCACAAAAAGACCCCCTGGAGGGGTAAAAAAACAAAAGAATCTGGAGGGACTGATTGACATAATTTGGCAGTGAACAGATAAAAACTGCATTGATAACATAACATTTAAGCCCACTTAATGTTTAGTGTAGAATCTACAGGGCCACATAAAAAGCTATGGCGGACCGGATTTAGCCCACGGGCCTCAAATTTGACACGTGACTTTCTTTTACATTCTGTCACATTGCAAGCACAGACATGATGACTGTCTGTCATTATGTCTGTGATGACAGACAGTCATCAAGACAAGATACAGAGCAGAACCGGAACCAGAAGACCTGAGTGGTACACAGATGTTTGTGGTTGCGTGTGTGACTTTTATGTGCTTTACAAAAACACACCCACCTTTTTCATGAGGTTTTGTTTTTGTTGAGGGTGAAAAACCAGAAGAGTTTCAGGGCTTTTCATTGGACGTCATCAGTCAGTCAAATGAGTCTCATCATGTAACCATTGAACCATTGAAACATTTTCAAGTCAGGAGCCGACAACCTAAATTATTTTGTCAAGATTTAAAATAGAAAGTTTATCTTTGCAAGCATGTCGGTCTCTAAAATTCCACTTTATGCAGCACAAAAAAAGTATCATTAAATCTTTAACCCAATCATGTCTTCATGCACAGATTCAGGAACGTATTTCAGAGGTTTTTCATTCGGGTCACTCTAAGGATCAGTTCAAACACCCTAATGATTTATTAGTTTTTCATTGACTCTGAAATCCTGTCCTGAAAAATGAGCTCATACCCCTGCTGGGACGTGGTGGATGATAAACCGCCCAGCTGGTGGAGATGAGTTATTCCCCAGTTGGCTGCAGAGACAGGAGGGAGAAGGCAGAGCTACGACCTCCAGGGAGCGCTTACTCTGGTGTAAAATTCAGCTAGAGAAAAGCAGAAAGAGAGAGAGATACTAAGCTGCACTCAGGCTAATTAAAACCAAATTCCACACATTAATGGTTTTTGCACACACACGCGCGCGCACCCCCGCCTGCACACACACACACATATATCTGTGCCAATTAAACACAAAAGAACCTGTACACTTAACATCTCCTGCTAGCAGCAAAGGAAATTTGGAGATCCACTCAAAAAAAGTTATGAAATAGTTGAATTTAAACCAGGAGAGAAAATCAAAAATAATTTTATTGTAAAGCTTGAAGATCAGGGTTTTTATAACAGTTTAGAAAAACTAGACTAGAGTATATGAAAAAACAATAATATATTAGAATCTGTTCTGTTCTCTAAAAAGTGTCCCGTCCCGCCCCCCCTCCCCCAAGTTTCATATTTAAAGCATTTCCCTTGTTGAAATATAATCCATAAACTGATAGGTCGTGGTAGTTTGTAAAAGTGACTAAAACAGAAGTTGGAACTGAAGAAATTTGAGTCTAGTAAAATACATTATTTTATTATGCAAAACGTGCAGCAGCCCTAAATTATAAAAGTGCAGTTTACTGTTAATTTTACATTTGCATTCAACAGTGTGTGACAAATGTCACTATTAATTGATATCAAATGCTTTGCTAATGTTTTGATCTTTTTCTTCAGGCGACCCAGACTGGTGGGTTTCTTTTAAAGCAGTTTTGATGTGTCGTTCTTCAAGATAGCTGAAAGTCTTTAAAATTTTTAATTCGGACCTTGACTGCTTTTTCACTTTTTTACCAAACTTTGATAACTTATTATGCAGGATAGACTTTGATAAGAAAAGTCTACAAGAGTAAAACAAAAGACAAAATGTGAGTTGTGAAGTATTTTCAGCAGAGGAACAAGATTTGAGAACAACTGGACACTGTGACCTGAAACACATTATTATTATTCAGTTGTTGGTCATATGAAAAGCTTGTAGTTAGTAGCTAAACGTACTGGTGCTAAAATAAATTTTTCTGTTTAAAACTATGCATCTTTGCTATTTTGGTAAAAAAAAAAAAAAAAAAAAAAAATCAAGTGTTATTTATGCATAAAAATATGATAAGTCACAGTTCACTTTGAAAAAAACAAACAAACAAACAAAGCACTGAGATAAAGCTGGATTAAAAAAAAAACTAAGTCCAAAAATAAAAAAGACTGGCATAACATTGTCATAAACATGACATAACACCTGTCAGGAACATGAAGGAGTCTTCATGAATGTTTATAACTGTTGACATAAAGAATCATTTGGTAAATAATGACAGTTTTAATGCAAAGTTGCCCTAAACGTTGTATTAAAAGTCCAATAAAAGTGTAAACTTTGCATTATTTGGTCAATAATGAGCCTTTTAATGCAAAGTTCTGTGAAAATTTTTAATTAAAAGTCAATTAAAAGTGTCATTGTTTACTGAATGACACTTCATGTCAGCAGTCATAAATGTAGCACCGGTATCAAACCGCTAACTGCGCCACTGGACCAGTTCTAGGTTCTAAGGAGTGGGGAGCAAGAATGACAACACCAGAGACCGCTGCTTTAAGTGAAACAAGCCGGCAATTTACTGAATATAAAACACACAAATAAGATACCATAACTAATTAAGTAAATAAATAAATAAAAATATTGCAGGTTCTTAATAAGGAAGCAAATAAAAATGAAAAGGGAAAAAAAAGAAATAAATAAAGAGTATATCACCTTTTCTTTTTACTCTTTAGTTCGCCTAGTTCATTTTAATAAGACTAATCTAATTTAATTAGACTGATCTTTGTTCTCCTATGTTATTTTAGACAGACTAATTTGAATTAGTTAGACCAGTCTCTTTTATTTCCTATGTTGTATCTATTTTGAGATCCCTATTTTTTCTGAGTTAACTCGTTTTCTTTCTTTTACAGGTGAGAAAATACCTCAAACACAATCAAATCAAAATAAATTACAATTGTTCAAATCATACTCAAAGATATAACATATAGAAACCAAAGTATATCACTTTAAATTTGAGTACAACCCGGATATGAAATCAGCTATTCAGTTCGATGAAAAAATCTTAGTTGACTCGATCCAAACAAAAATAATAATTCAATAAATTATCAGTTCTGTTCAGTTCGGTTCAGTTCGTCCTGGCAGCGAATTACCACACGCAGGAGAGTCCTTCCTTAATGTGATGGAGAAGGTGAATTGAATGTCTGGGTCTGGC
Source organism: Xiphophorus maculatus (assembly GCF_002775205.1). Classification (NCBI taxonomy): domain Eukaryota; kingdom Metazoa; phylum Chordata; class Actinopteri; order Cyprinodontiformes; family Poeciliidae; genus Xiphophorus; species Xiphophorus maculatus. The sequence goes on from NC_036449.1 coordinate 8,110,998, forward strand.
TCGCCATCCTGAATCCCGTCCGTGAATCCCGTCCATGAATGTGCACGCCGCACACGGCAGACAAATCCTGGCTCCGACCGAGCTTCCAACCAAGCAAAAAAAACTGACCTGTATGACAGGTCGCAAACACAATAAAACTCTTTTTAAATCTTCAATTTATACAAATAAATTCTTCTTGAACTCAATATGTTAATCGGTTAACAATTTATAACGGCTATCAATGGCTATTGTAACGGCTGTTTTTACAGCAATTTTACAGCAAAATACAGTGAAAGTGCGAAAAAAAAAATAAACATAAAACTCACCAAAACCGATTTAGTTTAGCGCTCATAAAATTTCCGTCAGTTCCCGACCGGATAGATTATGGTTTTCAAATAAAATGTTAACTTTTGTTGTTAACTAATCACTGCGCTTTCCTCTGATTCCTCCTCTGTTCTCTCCCTCCGGGCTGTGTGCTGCGTCACTACGGCGCTGCGTCTGTAACGCTAGTTCCTTAAAGGGGCAGTGACGTTATTTTCTGTCTACAGATATTTAATCAACTATTTATATCAGATTTTAATGTGGGTTACATCCTCCCCTCTTTACCTAATGCACGTCCCTGTGCATTTTTAAAATTACACTGCCATAACTCTAGGGGTTTTTGGAAAGCTAGGTTTTTCAAGGGAGTCTGTAAACACATCACTCAAAGTGTGAAATAAAGACTGAACTACTGTCACCAACGGATTTCCTAGCTCAGGATAAGTCAGTCTCTTAATCGGTTTTCTGTCTCTAACAGGTCTTCCTGAACAGTCTCTTTCGGTCTGATGGTTCACTTGACTCAGATCACTTGTGTTTTCTTTGCTCGCCTGACCAGGTTCAGTAGAAGGATGGACGTTATCCACATCTTTCTCAGGTAGGTTTCTAATTTCCTGTTCAGCGATTGAGTTTCTCTCCTCAGGGGTAATTGAGTCATCTTTTCCAAAATCAGGTAAGTCTTTCTCTTCAGAATCAGGTAAGTTTAGGTCATAAGTTTCTACTGGAGCGTCCTCGGGGAAAGCTTTGGCTACGTCTGAAGGATCTTGCACAACAGCAGGCAAGTCAGGTTCGGGTTCAATCCTTTCAGGCAAGTATTCCATAGGTTCGGAAGTTGAGACGAAACCTAGTGTTTCTACTGTTAGGTTTCTTTGATAATGATATTCCTCAGAATCAGATTGGGATTCATTCCCATCAGCTCCATTTGATGTGTCATTTTCAGAATGTTGTCGAGTTTTTGGGCCCCTTACTGCCTTTGGTGGGTTAGTTTCGCTTTCAACAGGAGTCACAGGAAGAAAACCACATGGCAACAGGAGGTCACGATGAAGAGTTCTTTGTGGACCATCTCTTGTCTCGGGCTTCACAACATATACTGGGACGTCTCCGGACTGTCTCAGGACAACATACACGTCGGATTCCCACTTGTCAGCTAACTTGTGTTTGCCTCTGAGTCGGACATTTCGAACCAAGACTCTGTCGCCTTCTTTCAAGCTGGAGTCAACAACATACTTATCAAACCTTGCCTTGTTGCGATTGGCTGTCTTTTTGGCATTCTCAGTTGCTACTCTGTAACTGTCTTCAAGTTGAGATTTCAGGTTGCGGACATATTGCGAGTGAGAGCCTGGTTGATGATTGACTGGTAGACCAAAAGCTAGGTCAACTGGCAATCTTGGCTGACGCCCAAACATTAACTCGTAAGGGGTAAAGCCGGTTGTCTCGTTCTTAGTACAGTTATAAGCGTGTACTAACGGCTTAACATACTCCCGCCAGTGACTCTTCTTCTGGTTTTCAAGGGTTCCCAACATGTTGAGCAGGGTCCTGTTGAAGCGTTCAACAGGGTTCCCTCTCGGATGATAAGGTGTGGTTCTTATCTTTTGAGTGCCAATGAGCTCACACAGTTCTTTTATTGTTCGGGACTCAAAGTCGGGACCTTGGTCACTGTGGAGTTTTTCAGGAATGCCATAATGGACGAAAAAGTGGTCCCACAGGGTCTTGGCCACTGTCCTGGCTTTCTGATTCGGGGTGGGGACTGCCACTGCATATTTCGTAAAATGGTCGGTAATGACCAAGATGTCTTTTGTGTTACTTGAGTCTGGCTCCACACTGGGAAAATCCATGCACACGAGTTCGAGTGGTCTTGTGGCCACAATGTTGATGAGTGGTGCAGCTTTCTCGGGCATGGTCTTACGTCGTATGCAACGGTTGCAGGTTCTGACTTTATCTTCTACCTCAGTTGACATTTTAGGCCAATAGAATCGCTTCCGGACAAGATCTAGCGTGCGCTCTGTGCCCATATGGCCCATGTCGTCATGGAGGCTCTTGAGGACTACGGATCTCAGGGCTTCAGGGAGTACAAGCTGGTAGTGAGTCTGAGCACCCTCTTGTCGCCTGCGATACAAAACACCATTTGAGACTTCCAGTTTGTTCCACTCCCTCAATAAGAGACCAAGCTCAGGAAGTTCTTTCCTCAAGGAGGGTGGGGGTTTTTCTCCGGACTCCACCTGCCTGAGGACTTCACCAATGCAGGGATCAGCATTTTGTTTGTCTCTTAGTTCAGCTGGTGCCAACGGGGGAATGACAGGTAGGCCACCAAGCTGATCCTCCTCTTCAAAGCTTTGAGGGAGAGCCTTTGGATGGTGGGCAAGTGACACGACCAAGGTGGTGCTGGGTGATGTTTAGGGTTAGGGTTTCCTGTGTTCCAGTCCCTGTTTGTCCCACAACCGGAACTGGGTCTAGTTTAAAGGATCAGGCTTTGAAGTGCCATGTTGACTGTCCCATGCTAACTGCTTTTCTTTTAGCTGCTTGTTCTTCCTAGCCACAAGAGATGGGTTCGGCTCACTTTCACACTGGGGCTTAATGTGCCCATCCTCTCCACATCTAAAGCAATACCAGGGCCTTGGTCTATTGCTTGTGGTGTTGTTTGCATTTCGGCTGTGGGGTTGCAGCCTTTGAGATGTATGAGTGATAGCTGGGGAATGTGTGTTAACTGTTTGGGGAGCTAGTGGTCTGACAGCTGATTTAGCTTTTCTACTGTCTTTCTGTGCGATACGTGTGAGCTGGGACTGTAGATCAGCTATTTGTTTCTTTAAGTCTTGTATTTCAGACCTGTGATCAGGAGCTGGCTGAGATGAGCTGCAGCCTTCTTCACTCTGCACAACACCTTGATAATGAGAAGACACTTTTGGCTTTGAAACATTGAAGTGCTGTTTCATGCGTAAAGCTTTGGAAGAACGTTTATCTTCTGCTGTGCGGAGTAACCGGAGAAGTTCAGCAAAGGTGGGTGGCTTCTGCTTCTTTTGTTCTAGCTGTAGTTCAGCTATCAAGATGTTATCCCAGCAGCCTCTGACAAATTGTCTGAGAAGGTGCCGGTTAAGGTCGTTTGCAGTTACACCTCCCCTTCTGAGGGTGGTACTCAACATCACCTGCAGCCGTTGTAGATAAGCTGAAGGTTTTTCGCCATTATCCTGCATTGTGTTGAGATACTTTGCAAAGAGGTCATCTCCATCCTCGACTGTGCCGAAAGCAGAGTCCAAGATCTCCAAGTATGCATCAAGAGGAGAATCAGGTGTCAGGTGCCTCACAATATCAAGGGCGGGTGATAAGAGACTTTCGAGAAGTTTTCGTGACTTGTAAAGATCAGACTGTGTTGTATCTTTAAGAAGAAGTTCCACATTGGAGCGCCATGTCTCATAATCCACTTCACTGTTGGGACGTGGGAAACGCCCAGAGAAGGGTCTGAGTCTCAAGGAAGTGTGCACCTGCAGAGCAGAGTCTTCATTTCTCACTATGTGCTCAACAATTACTTTTTGTATGTCAGGTGGATTGACATAGGAAAGTTTAAGAGCAGGCTGTGTCTTTTCTTTAGATGGTGTCGTTGGTGGAGACCAACGATGTTGAACATGCTGCTGCAGGGCTATACTGGGAAGGGGGGCTACCTGTACAGCATTTTCAGGGGCATGTTGCTCTGGGCTATCAGGTGAGTTCTGCTCTGCATCTTCATCTTGGGACTCTGAGTGATCTTGATCGAGAGTCTCACCGATGAGGGAGAGCTCTTCTCTGAGGACAGCTGCAAAGTCTTTACCAGTCTGTTTTGCAATGTCCTTTAACTCTGAAAGGTAAGTCTGTGTAGCTGTCTTGCTAGCTACAGGTGTGTAAACATTAGCTAGGGCTCTAATGTGGTAGGTGACATCATTCTTAGTTTTACTGTTAAGCCCATATGGCAATGAAGGTAAAAGAGATTGCATAGCTGTGCCATACACATACTCTACGATAACCTGTTTGGGTGAATCTGGTTCAGTGAGATCTACTGGGATTACTCTTTGAATGGAACCATATTGTCCCAAGAAGTCGCTTAGTTCGTCATCAGTTTCTGTATTGGTCATGCCGCTAACTATGACAGAGTTAGGGATTTTTACATTACTGGTTTGAACGATATCCATGTTTTTAACACTAATAATGCTATACGGTCTCTGGTTTCTAGTTTAAATGCTTTAAGCCACTCCTGGCTGTGTGCTGCGTCACTACGGCGCTGCGTCTGTAACGCTAGTTCCTTAAAGGGGCAGTGACGTTATTTTCTGTCTACAGATATTTAATCAACTATTTATATCAGATTTTAATGTGGGTTACATAAACATTCATGAGGACTTCTTCGTGTTCATGACAGGTGTTATGTGACGTTTATGACAGTCTTCTGCACACCCCTTCAAGTAAAGTGTTACCAAAAGACTTTCAAAACAGTTGAAGTACCAATTTAAAAGATTCCAATAAAGTTTCACTTCTTGCTGTCAGCGTTGCTACGTAGAGGGTTCAAATGCCTGCAGGTCTTCAGGAGGCACTTTGAATGCAAGTACTTAAAAGTACTGTTATGTTTAACTTCCTAAATGACTGCGTTTCCCAACTGCAGCACGAGCCTCGGTTTCAGAATCAATAAATTAGGGTCCTGGCTTTCTGTTTATTAGCTAATTTAATTCAGTAAGCAGCTTGCAAATGACATTTGAGGGAAACCGTCCACTAATTGACTCTGATCACAACTCTGCTTGCTTCTGTCCATGTAAGGAATCGCAATGCATCTGTTAGCTCCGGCTGCAGAGGCTTGTTTTAGTGGAGCATTAGAGTCTGCGGACGATATTTGAATTTTACTTTTCGCATGACGCATCGGCCCTGCTTCATAATCGCGTCCTTAATCAGGCTCTGTTGAATGTGGCAGACAGAATATGAGCCCTGGATGATGGAAGCGGTTTGGGCTGAGTGGTCAACATTCAATTCGTACTCATTGCACAAAGAGTCAAAGTACACCCAGTGCCATCTTGTCCGCTCTTTCGGCTGCTAATATCCAACTGCTGTCTGATTAGTCAGAGGGAAAGAGCTGCCGAGCAGCTATCTTCATTACTGTCCCTTCAGCTTACTGCTTTCTTTTAACATCACATTCATTCCCCCCCCTTTTCTCCGTCCCATCTTTGTCTCCTGTAGCAGCTCCGTCTTGCACTATCTGTCTCTTTGTATCTGTTTCTCAATCGTCATGTTTTAATAGCCTAGCAAGCAGAGCAGTAATCCTTCTATTATTATTCCTGCTGCAAAGAGAGAGAGAGAAAGGAAAGGAAAAAAACACTCCGGGGGGGGGGGGGGATAGACAGGGCACCATTTATACAACATGAATGTGATTGCTTTGGCAGAAGAACACGCTTCAGGGGCAACATTTCCTGGACTGTGGTTATACAATATTCATGGGTGCTGTTGTCCACCTGGTTGTGGAAGAACTCTGACAGATCCTTGTCTGAGGATCAATGCAAAGGCCTGAAAAATTTGACACAAGTGCAGTTCGCAGTAAAAATAATCAAAAGCCTTCAACTTTGTCCACATTTATTGATCTTACAACCACAAACTTCAGTCTGTTTTTTCAGATTTGATGTGACAGACTGACATAATGTGGTGAAACATTGTCGAATTGAAAGGAAATTTGTAGTATGTAACGGCACTTTGATACTGTTATTCTCTCAAATTAAATTCAGTGCAACCAATTTCCCGTAAAATTCACCCCAATTATTGATAGAGTTAGATCATACAAGTTTTAAATATTTAATAGCTTATTCCATCGCTTAAAAATAAAAAAAATACGACACAACCGTACGCCTTGCAAGATATGATGTTTTGCAAGAAACTACCAAGAAATCCAACTCTGGGAGAGCTGCAGAGATCTGTAGCTCATACAGGAGCTACATTAACATCATTTAGCTCAAAGGATATTGACGTGTTCGAATGGTCCAGTCAAAGTCCAGACTTAAACCCTTTGCACATTTGTGACGAGATTTAAAAGTCAATGCACACAGCTGTTATCCATTCAATTTGGCTTATATTGGATGGAGGTGGTTGTGTATAATGTTCCTTTCTCTTCGTATTGATGTGCAAATCTGTTGGTCTGTTGCATAAAATATATGAAGTTTGTGGCGGTACGATGAGAAGATGTGAAAAGTTGAAACGGTATTTAGCATATTAGTGTTAAAATAGTTTTTTTTGAAACGTCCTCATGATCATCATCATGTGCTTTTTGCCCCTGCAGGTGGCCATACTTGTTACCTGCCGACTGTGCGACTGAGGGCCTCTCACTCTGCCCACAGCCATGCCAGACGTGAAGCTTCCCCCACCATGTGACTACCCCTCCACTTCCTCTGTTGCACTCTCCGCCAGCTCTCCTGCTGGCTGCAGCTCTCCCCTGCACCTCAGGATCGACATGGAGCCCTGCATTGCCAACCTCCGTCTGTCCCCTGACCCCTTGAGCTCGTTCCCCCGCCACAGGCCCTTCCACGCTCTGTCGTACCCGCTGATGGCCAGGTGCAACAGCAGCACCTTGCTCACCAACTTGGGGTTGAGGTATTGTTCCAGCCGTCAGGGTACTCTGGGGGTAGAGCGAGGGCAGGGGGTGGTCCGGGGCTCCTGCATCGACACTGGAAGCAATGGCAGCAGGCCTTACAGGAGTATGGAGAACTTGAACTGGAACACCGTAGGAGATTCTGGCTTGTGTGCACTCAGTGCTGCACCTTGCAGGAGCGTGGACAGCGAGTTTATTTTACGGTACACCTCTTCTAGCCACTGGTACGACGGACCTCCGGATGGATCTGTGCTAGGGGCCCACGGGCTGGTACCCAACGCAGAGAGTTTAGCATTCTTTCCTCGACACGGGCTACCCAGAAAGGATCTGCCACTCTTCCCCCAGCTGCTGCTTCCAGGTGGTGTTGATGAATGGGATACAAGGAAGGAACTAAGGGAGAAACTCCGTCTGCAGAGTGCAAGATCCTCTGTTGAGCCTCTGAGGCCACTCCCAATGCGGCCTCAGGTGAACCCAAATGCTGTTGCCATTGAACGAGAAGGTGCGCATCAGGGAATTTCAACAGGCACTTGCTCTAGGCCGACATGCACAATGCGTACGTCTCCAGAGGAGATCAAGCAGGAAGTTTTGAGGCGTTTACAACTCAGGCGGCAGAACAGCAGCCCCAACCTAACCCTCCAAAGCTCTCAGTCCAGCGCAAAAGTAGCCCAGACGTCCTACACAACAGACAACATTGCAGGGAACCCAAGTGGGAGAGAGTCTGTCTGTGAGCGTCGTAGACCTCCTGTGGGGCGTCTGTACATCCCAACATTTGAGGAGTTTAAGAGAATGAGGCAGGAGGGAAAGCAAAGCGAAGAGTCTACAGGACGTGAACAAGACCTACTGCAAAATAATGAATCCTTTTCTGATCAGACTGAGCCTCTGCTTGGACCCGGTGGAGTTCAGAAAGGTAATTCTGGAGGTGAAGAAGGCGAAGGTGTAGCTAGAATCGACGAGGCCCTGCAAACCGCCACCTCTACAGAGAAACCTGCTTCAATCACGACGACCAGTAACAGCACCACAGTTCCCACATTGCTCTGCGGCTCTGTCACCAGCAGGAACTCCCCCATCCGAACAGGCCCGTCTCCACGTTCGCCCCTTCAACCCCAGGCTTGCACAGTCCAAGCCCAGGATAAAGCCATTGTTGTAGGAGGAGATGAAGGGAGCGCCAGGCGCAGGAGGAGCAGTCTGGAACCAGCTGGGTCGGTTCCCTTCCTTGCCAGCAGAGAGAACTGGGAGCGTCCGTCCAGCTGCTGCCCGGCGCTACTTCTGGAGGGAACGGACCTGTCAAAGTATGGAGCCAAGATATATAAGATGAGGGATGGGCTCATCGGATCTGCACTGGACCTCATCAAGAAAAGGTTAGTCAGGCAGATTTACAGTATGTGGCTCATCTTGCTAAGGTTTTGATTGAACTATAGACTCAGCAGAGCTAAAATACGTTTTATTTTTTCTAACATCATGTTACATTTGAAAAATATATCTAGCACTTTACTAAAAAATATAACTTTTATATTAATAATGTTTAAATAAAGAGTTTCATGCTCAAATAAAATGTAAAATTCTGTTTTGAAAACTAAAGTTAAAGTACTATTTTAAAGTATTTATTGTTTTTATCAACTACATTTCTCAGTTGTCTTGAACTAAACACCTGTTCACATTTTGGTAACTTACCCAAACATGTTGCAGGTCTACTACACCCTGCTGGCCTGGCATGGTACTGCACTGGGACTGACTAAATTATATGATTGTAAAAAATATTTCTACATCTCATTTCACACATCTAGAAGTCACACAGTAAATTTTCATTCATTTAAAGCCAGAGATGCTCAAAACGTTCTCCTTTACTATGCTTTTATATTGTAATAAAAATCACTTAAACTAGATTTTAACAAACAATTAAAATTTCCCACTGTAAGTGCAAGATAATATTTAATTTTTAACCTTACATTTTCAATCTAGGACCATCGTTTTATTATTTCTGTAAAAATAATTTTAGGTTTTTCCATTTAACATTTTGCCCAGCTTTGAGCGCATCCAAACATCCTTGCTTAGCTGGAAAATTAATTGTTTTGACTAAGCTTATTGCCCCAGCCTGGTAGCTGATACAGCGGCAGCAGCGATCTTAGCTTCATTACTGATCCGTACGCACACAGCAGCATGTTTGTGTGCTATGCAGAACATGAGCGCCACATCAGCGCGTCGCACCTCCGTCTGTTTGAGGCCGCGCACGCTGTCTCGATATCAATTTATCTCACTTATTGTGCTTACAGCTGTCGGAGTTAACAGGGTTGGCTGTGCAGACGGGGCTGTGGGCGGGAGGCTGACATGAGGCACGGCAGACTGGAGGACTGGCGGTGCCTCTGCAGACTCACTGTTTCCCTGCCGCTCCTCTCTCTCGGTGTCAGCTGTTGGCTGGATAGATGAATGTATCCATTGTAGTTTATCCCAATCAAGGGCAAACAGGATGATGGCATCATTTACCACATTGTCTTGCTGGTTAGGCCTGTATTTATTGAGCTATTTATTTATTTTGAGCATGTAGGAGCTGCTAAGTTTGGCCAGTTCAGTAATAAAAACTGAATCTCAGCCGTAGCCTGTGATAGATGGGAGATTTAGTGTATATTTACCTGGCTGTCAAGACTCTCCACTCACTGTCTCTTCTTTGTCTGCTCAGTTGGGAGGATTGATGGATGTCTGTGGCTATATTGCGTGATGGCAGCAGTAAAATACCTACGTATACAGAACATTTGAAAATAGATGTATAGGTCTGCAGCTGTATTTTTTTTTCTTTTATCAATGTGCATAACCAATGAGCCTGGCTATTGCCTTCCTGGCCATTTTGCTTGTTTAAAATCTTACTTGACTGCTCGATCTGAACTTTCACCCATTCACTTGGATTTCTGCAGAACAGGAAGTTGTAATGGCAGCGGAGGAAGTGAGTGAAGACGTTCAATCTGTGTTGGCCACACTTCCGATTATTGAATTTACATTAACAATGTCGGCTCGGTACTTCTCTTTTGCCGGTGGAGGACGGTTGTTTACAGCGCAGACAATTTCCGGAAATTGCTGGCGTCACGGACAAACGTTAACTGTTGGGTAAAATTTCAAACTGAATCGTCCCGTGGGTTTAGGAGGTGAGGTCAATTTTACCCCGCGAGCTTTCTATCCTGTGCGAGGTCCAGACGGGTTTTCTCATCCTGAGCGTCACTCTAAGACACCAATTAGATTTGAATTATATTTTTAATATTGAAGCAAGACCTGAGAAACTCCTGCTAATTTATAAATTGCGTCGTTCTTAGCAATCCAGAACAAGAATCAAACATGGGGAACCAACATTTAGCTTTATACTTTACTAATCTAGAACAAACTTAGAAAGTACCATCTGCTTGGCCACCCTGAACAGCTGGAACATTTTAAAGTGTAGTTTTTCTTTCGCTGTGCTTGTGTTGTTGTTTTTGTTTGTCTTCTAATAAATAAAACTTCTTCCTCTTCTTCTTCTAAGACCATGGGAGGGTTAAACTCTACGCCTCCGGGAAGCAATCGTTCCACTTAGACCCTCTCAATGAACCGAAGCGTAGAAAAATGCTGGTTTTCACCATGCTCATAGTCAAGCAAAACCTGGGAAAACTGTAAGGCGCACCTCTGCCACGGTCTCGACTTTAACTCCATCCATCTTCCCATCAACTCTAGCTGCGGTGCCTGCCATAGCACAATTCTGCTGCTACCATGTATCTCTGGGAGGTAGTGTTTGCAGGATGATGTGTACTGCTACTTTTCCACTACTCATAGCATCTTACGTGTCACAAAGTCCGTTTTGGTCTGACTGACTCAAAATTACTTCTCGCTGTTGTTTTCATGAGACAAGGAGTCCTGTGTCTTGTGGCTCTGTGAGGCTGATTGTTGGAGAGCTGGCAATTTGCTTCGAAACTGCAATAAACGTTCAGCTTATCTGATGCTTTAAGATCAAGGAGCACTGGCCTGATTAAGGCTTGTGGAGAGCGGCGGAAGCGATCGCAGTTGTGCGCAATCACTGCGTAATAGTTCAAGTGATGGTTTTTTTTTAAATAGTGGCATGAAAATTACAGATGTGCCCACCAGAGGTCCATAAGGAGAACCGCATGGCGCAATATTTCGTTCCAGTCGGAAGTTGCTCTAAAAAAACAAACAATACAGTTGGTTCCTGAGCCAGGTAGCTGATGAATTCACCCACTCAGCGAAGCTCGCTGACATGCAGCAGCTCAGAGTCAGCTCTGTTTGTTCCGATCGGATTCTTCTTTTATGTTAAAAAAAAAGAAAAAAAAGAAAGAAAAAAGAATCCAACACACTTGGCTCTCTGGTGGTTTAAACTCCAACCTGAGGCTCAGGACACGTTTCAAAACTCGAAGATTTATTAATTAAACATGGCAGTCGTCTTTGTGATCTCCTGCACCCTGCGGTGTTTGGCTTTCACCCATAAGCCTCTTTGTTCAGGCGTATCATGCAGCACATTGTGCGTTTGGAGAATAATAGTCCTCCTGCTGCAGAATCCCTGCAATAAGCATGTTGTTCTACCTGGGAGGGTTATTAAAGGCTTCAGATGGATTAACGCATTAGAACTGCACCGCTGGGGAAACCGTACACTGCAATAAAAACGCATTGGCTCAGTATAGTGTGAAATTTGAAACAGTGTGTCTGCGGTGTATGTGTGCATGTGCTTCCTCTTTATTCATCGCCGTTAGACGTCACCACTTAAAGAGAAAGATATTGGATTCATTTGGGTGATACGTGCGTCGGGTAAAATGACAGCCCGCCTAATTTTGTTGTCACGTCGCGGCGCGCTGAGAGGTGATCCATCACAAACAGCGACTTCCTGATGAATTAAGCCACAGGTTATTGCTCCCCATGCATCATCCAGGTCGTGACAGCTAATCCAGCGCATTGGGGGGGGCTTTTTAACCACAGTTTGAACCGACTGGACTCATCCGAGCTGCGTCCCCGGGGCCGCCGTTGGGCTTTCTGCCACGCTGGGTCTGGCTTGATTGAGACGATTGGGCACCTTCTCCGTGCTGCGCTGGCGTTTTGGATTAGATAACGGAGAAAGTGCAGGTCGAGTGTAGTTGAGTGGAAAATGTCTTCAGACTGCGGACCAGAAAAGAGGAGAGTCTAGAAACAGACCGTGTTAATGTATAGACTTATATATATATAGACACACCAAGAACTCTGATGTGGACGGAAGTTAAAACCTTGGTTCTGAAAGTAAAATGATAAAATAAAATTTTAAAAAAGGGGTAAAAACCAAAGTGATAAGGTACAGTATATCGTTGTTTCATATATTTTGGAAATGTTCTGCTGTGTCTCACAAAGGTTTTCACACCGTTTCACTTTTTCACTTCCGTACATTAAAACCAAAAACTTCACAGTAACGCTGAAACGGTTAATCGGATTAATCGTGGTGAATCAATTACTGAAGTAATCGTCAACTAATTTAGCAATCAATTATGAAAGTTTTGTTTTTTATGTGTGATGATTATTATGATTTTTGTTTTATTTCTTACTTTCTTCTCTCATATTTCACCTGTTTGAAATAAATAAATTTCATTTCATTTCAAGACAAAAATGGGCGGCTACAGATCACAAAATTTACATCAATCAGGATTTTCTGTCACTGTGACTCTGGACTGGATTGAGTGATATAAATACTTTTTTATTTTTTTAAATAAAAAAATGACTTCTTCAGGTTTTCTTTCAGCAACGGCTGTCTTAGGCATCTATTATTTACCTTCACAGTCACATTTCGGATTGCTTTAGTCTCTGATCGGCTCTCAGATGCATCTATTTTAGCCTTAGGATGCAAACCACATGACTAAACAACCTCAATATTGAGAAGAAAGTCAACTTTTAAAGTATCTACATCTTCAGGGCACAGACTTCATCATAGTCTGTCCGTTTAAAAACATAAACATGTCTAATTTAAGTAGTACAGAAATCTCTAAAATAATATGTCAGGGGGGGATTTTTTTTTCTTTCCCTTACAAGAATTGCAACAATATCTTTCTCTGCGGTCGTGACTTCTGGACCACAAAAGTCACGACCGGGGCTCACCGGGGTTTGAAGAACCAGATCAATAAGCTAGTGGGATGTAGAGTTGAGAATTATGCTGCAAGCAGAATTTAAAGACGTGTGCATTATTTTATGGCTCCGTTAATCGATAGTTATTTACTACAGAGCTTACACATTTAATAATAGCTTTGTTAAATGTGTAAGCTGGGAGTTTGTTGTTTTTTTTGAAAAATCTGCAGACGTCCATACAAGATAAAACATAGACACTGCAAATATGTTTTTTCTTTCTGCAGAATTGCTAAAACCAAAACACAAATGATTTAAAAATGTGCAAATCAGGGATGAAGAGAGAGAAAGGGAGGCTTGTTACAGTTCATGTCAGCATTTCCTATTGCTAACGTCGATGTATTATAAAGAAATGTTAGGTTATGAAGTAGTCAATACCAAGTGATACAAAAGGAATTAAGAATTTGGAGTTTTTCTTTATTATTTTTTATGAGCAAATATCTGAAATCTGTTTCCCTTAAACAAAATCCAGTGCAAAAAAGTCACTAAGCCCTAACCTGATGCATTTTCCTGACAGAATGGCCCAGTTAAAGTCCTGATCTCAAGCCAGTTGAGAACCTTGAGCAAGACTTGAACATTGATGCTCAATATTGAATTGGAATTTGAAATGTACTTATTGATTTGGGAGCACGCTAATTAACATTCCGGTAAATGTGGCAGGATTTGCCAAATGGCTATTTTTCATACAACGTGAAATTTGCATCGCTAAAAGCAAACAAAGTTAATACAAGACAGGGTCGAAATGACTTTATTACACAAATTTAGTCAATAAATACAAATCAGTACAAACAGTAAATATAAAACAAAGGAAAATAGAACACATTTTTTTCCAAAAAAACCCCAAAACTATAAAATATTGTTCAAATTGACCGAGCTGGAGAATTTCTGTCTCTAGTTGTGCAAAGCAGGTAAAGATACTTTAAAATAATTACAGATGTGGCTGACTCTTATTGGCAGACAAGTTTTGGTTTCCATCATTTCATTCCTCTTTACAACTATACATTATGATTTTCTAGCCTGATTACATAAAATCCCAATAACATACATTGGGATTTGTGGTTAAAACATACCAAAATGTGTAAAGATTTATAGAATGCAGATGCTTTTGCAAGATTATGGTTTGTATTAGGTACATGAACATTTGCAGAGTAATTTCAGCTCAGCTGTTTAGCTTTTTCTTTTTTTTTTTTGGTGAGGTTGCATCAGAGCCTCTAATGGTCGTGTGCGGTGAGCGTATAACTGTCCAGTTATCAGACAAAGGATGAACGATGGGAAGGTCTGTTCTTGTATGCAGGAATTACCCATGTGGTCCCGGGGTTCAGGTGTTAATATGCACTGATGTCCCTAATTACTATCCCTCTGAGGCGGAGCGCAGGCGGAGGAGGAGAGCAGGGGTATTGATTGAGGTGTTTGGGGGGTTGGAGGAATGATGGTGGAAGAAGAGGAGGAGGAGGATGGGTGTGGAGGACAGTCGACTCAGCAGGGGAGCAGAGGGTGTGTGTGTGTGTGAGTGTGTGTGTGTGTGTGTGTGTGTGTGTGTGTGTGTGTGTGTGTGTGTGTGTGTGTGTGTGTGTGTGTGTGTGTGTGTGTGTGTGTGTGTGTGTGCGTGCGTGGAAAGGGAATGACAAGGAAGCTGTTTGCTGACAAGCATTTCTCCAGAATGATAATGCCAGCCCTCCTCTCTCTGCTGCATGCTCACTGTTGTTTTTTTTTTTTTTTGCCTTTTTCCCCCCTCCCACCGTCAAATTCCCTCCTTTTATTCCACATTCAAATCCTCTTCTTCCTCATCCATCCATCCCTCTTTACCTCTGTCTCCCTCCTTTCCCGCCAACCCCCCACCCCCACACCGCCTTGCCAGCTGCAGTGCAGAGATCTCCGCCGAGGCCCCAGTCCAGCTGTCAGGTGACCGGGACGGAGGCTGTGACATCACCGCCCCCTCGCCCGACTGTCAGCCTCTCGCCGTTGCCATGGCAACGCCGACAACGGCCTGCAGAGCCGAGGCTGGCGACGAGGCGTCTGCAGGAGAAGCGGCAGGAGAAAGGGAAGAGGCTGGAGAATGCGTAAGGACCTTTCATTTTGTTGTTGTTGTTCTTGTGTTATATGCTTTTGAGATGTTGTTTGAGCTCATCTTGTCACTCGCCGACGTCGTTCTGCAGCAGAAAAAAAGAAAAAAAAAGCAGAAGTGCTCGGATTTATTGGTATTCAGGGATGGCTGGGACGAGCAAGGAGACTGCGACACACGCGCACACATATGCACATTTCTCCTGGATCCTTTCTATGCAGAGGCATTTCGTCTCAGACAAGAGCAAGCATGCAGCGCTCCGTCCTCCAGCTGCAGCTGCGGCTCGCGGTCTGAGGAAGGAATAAAAAGCAGGATTAGGACGCCCCTCCAGCGCCGGGGTTGCTGCCGATAAGTCGCCTCTTCATTCCTTTTGGCCGCGGCCAGCATCGAGCCCCTCGCTGCATCTGCAGATCGGAAGGATCCCCCGACTTGCTTCCCCCATGCTGCATGTCTGGAGGTAGTTTTATCAGCGAACAGATGTCGAGGCGCGTTTTTCTCTCAATTTCCATCTCAGATTTCTGCAGCTTAGCTTGCCCCTGCGTTCCCAAAGTAATGGCTGCTGTCTGATCGCTCGGTGGAATATTAATTATTCTTCTTCGTTTTTACCTGATCACAGCTAGCTCTGTCTGTATCGCAGCTCTCTGATGTAAAAGACAGGACAGTCTCAGTGCCCCTTTCCTGTCAGCAGGTAGCTGTCAGAGCGTCGGATGTAAATCCAGTGTCATCCATCCATCCATCCATTCCTATGTAAAGTGCTGAGATAAGCAGGACTGAACTTTGCTCCTCAGGTGAATCTGAGGATTGTGTTTTGTTTTGGGAATTCCTCTCATCACCTAAAGAAAAGCCCAGGAGACTCTCACTCAGCAGCTGTTTTTTTTGTTTTTTTTATCTTTAAGGCTGTTTGAAGTAGTGATAAGAGCATTGTTTTATGTGTGCTTACAGACTTCGCCAGACAGTTCGTTCTGCGTCTGAGAATGAAATTTGGATTCCTGTCACTCCCGCGAGCCGGGATCAGAGGCAGAAGTTAGAGCTGTTATGTAACGCCACCATCACAGTAAAACGTTGTGACGCCGCAGAGAAAGACTCTCTCCACAGACAAATATATATTCACTGCACACAGCGATACAATTCAAACATCCATTTCCATCGGCGTTGACGATTATGGGGAACAGCTATTGGAAACCCAAAATGCAATTTGTCACAAAATATTCAGCCTGAATACTTGAATGTTGCGTCATTGATCTACGCCATCATGGAAGAAGATTGCTGACCTCACTGTTGTCCAGCAGACAGCTTATGTCAGACATGGCTGGGCCTTCGCAGAGTTCTGCACCCAAACATAATAATGGAAAGTTTAACTGAAGGAAAAGGGAGGTCGACAAATGGTAAAGGTCCTGTACTTGTATTGCGCTTTAACTAGTGCAGAGGAATCCAAAGTACTTTACACTACGTTCGGTCATTCTCTCATTCACACACACATTCGCAGTCTGATGGAGGTAAGCTACTACTGCGAGCCACAGCTGCCCTGGGGCAAAAGCAAAAAAGATGCAAGAGGGATTACTGCAGAAATGTGAAGCAATACCTGTTTGGGACTTATCAGCACCTCATCTAGACAAAAGCTCATCACCTGAATGAGTAATTCATGCAAATGAAGCCCTGGCTAAATGTTGAGTGGATAACTATAATGAATCTACGCAAGAAGAGTCGCTTTTTTGAATTGAATGACTGAAAAACACCAGGTTTCAGGCTGTATTGCTATATATATCGAGATGTTCCTGCATGCACACAAGGACTATTGCTCAATTTCACCTGTTGCCAGAGAGATGCGACCATCCCATTGATCCTCGTGTCCTTTCCGTAACGCAGCACGCGGGCCTGGGTTGCAGGCGCTCCAGCTCGGACGCAGCCTACGAGCAGGCGGAGACGGTGAGGGCGCAGCGTGAGTGTCGTCTCCGGCCCCACTACAGCGATCCCATGCCGGCGGACGCCTCCAAACGCAAACAGCTGGAAATGAAGATCGCCGCCGCTGCCCGGATCCATAGTCACCGCCGAGATAGGGACAGGGACAGAGACAGAGACAGAGACAGTGGTAAGTAAAGACCAAATGTGTCAAATGGAGCAGTGAAGTTGTTAGGTCTCAGGGAGTTATGGGTTATCTAAAAAGTAGGTTGGGCTAAGGGATGAAGAATGATGGGACTAGCTAGAAAGGAGGCAACAAGCCTCCTTTCTAGCTAGGAGGTTGGGTTGAGGATATGATGTAAGAAATAAGTGGTAATGAGGGATTTAGGAAGTAAAACTTAGATATGAAGAAGGTAGATGTGAGGGCTGCCAGGATGACGGGTGAAAAAGGTACGCATGAGGGCTAAAGGGGTAGTGAAGGAGTTTGGGATGAGGTTGGGATAAGGGATGAATGTTGATGTAGGTCAGAAGAAGGAATTATGTAAGAGGACTGGATGAGATTGGGATAAAGAATGGGAGTTTGAGGAGGTTGGGGTAAAAGATGAGGATTGAAGGAGCAAGGGATAAGGCGTAAGTGTTAACTGGAGTTGGCATAAGAGATGAGCAATGATGGCTGAAAGAGTAAAGGATGAGGATTTAAGGCTTAAGGAATAAGGAATTAGGGTTGAAAGGGGTTTGGATAAGAAATGAGGATTGAAGGAGGTTGAGGTAAGCAATTAGAGATGAGGAACAGAGGCCATGGTGTCTCTTGACGAGGTTGGGATGAGGACTGAAGGGAAGAACAGTAGAGAGTGAGAGTTGGTGAGGTTGAAAGAAATGCCTTAGCATTTGCATGAACAGTGCTGAACAGATGAGCATAACTCTAAAGACATGAACACTATCTAAACTTCTGAGCAGATACACTACAAACATGTTTTATGAAAGTAAGATATCCAGCTTGACAGTTTTAGTTGTTTTTGAAGACAGTAGATGGTGTAATCAGGATTATATCTGTATTAGGAATCTTTTTAATAGCTACAATTTTAATTGACAAAATTCAATGTCTTTACCGACGTCACAAATGTAGTTATTTACCCGCTGGGGGTGCGAAGGCTCAGTTTGCGTAACACTGATTATATTTAGAGCATTCCTGACTTTTTCTTCGAATGTACAATGCGTAAATGTCACAGACAGAGAGTAATCGATGGCGACTGTCAGATACTAGAGTTGTGGCCTGCTTTCTTTTTTTCAATGGTTATGTAAGGATTTCCAGGCAGTGTGTGCTGTCATAATAGCGCGTCCTGTTTTTATATCACCCCTCATAAATTCCCACTGTCTGCCCCCGCGGCCTTGACGTCAGCTACATCATTGAGGGTTCACTGACTTTCCGAGTCGATTTATCTTTCATGTAGAAACAACCCACTGCCACTTCAAAAACCACGGCTCGGTCTTTTATTTGAGCTGACTGTGTGACATTTTGTGTCCCCATTTTACCCCTCGTCTCGTCCAGGGAAGCTGTATTCCTCGGTTACTGCCCCCATCTGATTTGTCTTAGCGTCTCTTAAGGAACTCGGTGCTTACTCATCCGAATATTTTGACTTTTCCATCCAGTCGCTCACCTTCCCCCCCCATACATTTACTGTTCCTCTCCATCAATCGAAGCTCTTAGCCACAGAATGCTCGAATCCCAGTCAATATGGCGCACCGGATGTTAAGACGACCTTGTCTCTCTCACAGAAATAGAGAATCAAGAGTACATTTATTTTCTTGGCAGAAAAACATATCACCCTTTCATTTTTGTTTATTTGCCAATGCAAGCTTACAGGAGATATTTAACACCTTCTGTCTGTCAATATGTGTCGATGCACAATGGTAGTGAGCTTTTTTATCCATATGGCCAAAGGTTAAGTTTCCACTGGAGGGCTGAGCATCTACCTGTTATAGAAATATGATATCTGTAATAGTTTGTACTTCTGGACACTACTAGTAATTAATTGTCTTCATTTTAATCTGAGTCTATTAGGCTAGCTGGAGTCAGCGCTATGATATTACCAGATAGTTGATTTAAAATTATAGTTCCTAAAAAGTATTGTAATTTCTTCCTTCCAGCTCCAGCAGCAATCCGCGGTCACTCTGAGCCGCCGGGCGAGGAGCGTCAGGCGGTTCTGGGCGTGACCCGCTGCGGGCAGCACCGCTGGAGCACCATCAGCAGCCTGAGCTCAGACAGCGGAGTAGTGGGCCTGAGCGACGAGCGGGACGAAGAGGACCGCGAGCCCCGGCGCCACCGCAGAACCAGGGGGGCAGAGGTGGAGCGGGTGGACAGCGGCATCGGCCCGGGCCTGTCCCGCACCTGGAAGAGGCCGTCCGCCTCTCTGAGGGCGTGGGAATCCCAGAGGCCGTGCCCCGACTGCGGACAGAGAGACGGCGTCTCCAAAGAGCGGGGGGAGCGGATGTGCGAGCGCTGCTCCAAGCTGCGGACCGAGCGCAAGGAGGCCATCTTGGAGTTCTTGAACACCGAGTCGAGCTACGGCGAGGACCTGCGGATCATCAAGGAGGAGTTCTACTGCCCCATGCAGAGCGCCGGGCTGCTGACGGCCGAGCAGCTTGCTGTGGTGTTCGGCAACGTTCAGGAGCTTATAGACGTCAACGACCGCTTCACTGAACACCTGCAGGACAGCATTGATCAGGCCTTTGACCAGGTGACCTTTTTATCTATTATGAACACACAAACGATGTCCACAACTTCATCGCATCGATCCTTTGCAACCACAAGCACAAATCTAAATATGCAGATGTATGTAGGTGCAATTTTATTGTGATGCATCATTTGTTTCAACCAAAACAACCCTGGTGCTGTTAGATGAAACTTCACTCAGGTTTTTTTTCCTGTATCTCCAGCGCCGGGTTTGCAACACTTCATTAACTTTTACCCCTTTTAAACCTGGCAACTTCAACGATTCCCTGCAAGATGCTGTTTTTCTTGATTTTCTTCTGTAGTTTCCACTTTTTATAAAGACCTTTTTGGGAACTTGTTTGTCAGTTGTACATATAATCTACTTTGTTTAAATAATATTAATTTCAGTGTATCTCCAATGGGGAAAAGGAAAAGTAAGGAGAGTAGACATAGCTTGTAGCATCAAACCTTACATATAGGGAAAAGGCGCAGGTAAACACAGAACCACCAGACCAGGTGTACTTTCAGCAACAAAAAACACAAGGTGTAGAGAGAGAGGGAGGAATCTTTAGGCACTTAATGATTTGATTCCAGAAGGTTATGATGGGAATATAAATCAGTTGCAATATGTTGTGCAAATGCCTCTTGATGGGTCCAGAACCTTTGAATTATGGCTCTTGTCCATGTATTTCTACCTTTGGTGTAGAAGGTGAAGGATTTTGGTTATGTTTGCCATAAACTAGCCACACTTATGTCCACCTGCTGTTGAAGCTCTGGGTGACTGTGACTGGATGACTTAGAGTCTACGACAGCGGTGACGTTTAATTTGAATTGCGTGTGTGTGGTTTGTTTCCAGGGTGACGACGACCTGCTGACCGTATACATTGGAGAAATCTTTCTAGAGTTCGTCAACATGCTCCCAGCCTTCCAGACCTACTGCCTGCAGCAGTCCACCTCGGTCAACATGCTCAACACTCTGGAGAAAGAGAAAGAACTGCTCAGGTACTTAACAACGACCCATAGCTGTTCTCCCTGCTGGGCTGTACGATGGAAAAGCTGCTCTGGGAGCTTTCTCCTGTTTCTGCCACAGCTGCTCTGTGTAATTCTTAATGGATAGGACAGTGAGTTATCACTTATTCAGAGGAAGGTCTATTTTGAGAGCTAAGCTGCAATGATTCATCTTTTCAGACAGAACCACATCTCAGGCTCTTCTATAACACCCATTAATAAAGTTTTAATTTATGCCCACAAATGCCCACCCTCTTTCTCATTTCAGAATATTCCTGGATGTTTCCCAGAACGACAACACCGCACTGCGTCGTATGAACTTGCGCTCTTTCCTCATGGCGCCGCTCCAGCGCGTTACCAAGTACCCACTTTTGTTGAGCCGCATCATTAAGGTCACTCCTGAATGCCACCCGGACTACGCTCGCCTCCGGGAGGCCAAAAGTCGAGTGGAGTCCCATCTGGAGCACATCAACATGAAGACCAAGCAGGAGGGTAACGGTGTCACCTGGTCCCTGCGCTCGTTCCGTCGCGACAGCCGCAAGAACCGGGAGGTCATCAACATCGAGATGCGGGAGGTGTCAATGAAGACCGTGGGTTGGGCAAGAGAAAACACCCGGTTCGTCATGGAGGGACCTCTCCAGCTGTCCCAGCCAGCAGATGGTCAGTGGTTGAAAAAGGGCAGCAAGGCCCTCAAGTTCCAAAACGTGCAGAGTCTACTGATGGTGAGGACACAGAGGGGCGGCGACTCCCCAGGGCAGGCCACCGACGTCGGACGGCAGGGGGAAGACACGGGGGAGAGCGTTCGAGACGGAGTGCTGGTCTTAATCAAGGACAAGAGTAGTGGGAAGTTTGCGGTGCTGAGAGAGCCGATCCGTCTCGCAAACTGCGTGGTGTCATCAGATCCGGACTGCGAGGACACCTTCGAGGTCCTCGACATCCGGCGGGAGTCGTTTGTTTTCCGTGCCTCGGACAAATCCCGTACCCAGCAGTGGTTCCATCAGATGAAGAGGTACGCCCGAGACTTGGGCTCCTGGAGGAAAAGGCGCAACGCTTTGCCTAACATCATGATCAACGCCAACCAGACGCGTTCCTGAGGCTAGCCTCCACCACCTTGTTGTTCCACTGTAAATAACCCCAAATCTCTCAACTCCAGAAATCCGATTGCAACATCTCCTGAGTAACACCGCTGTTCTGACATTTTAGATTTCGGTAAACAATCACACAATCTGTCTCACATTGTGTGTGAGAAAACGTAGCACTTTTTTTCCATATGAAGCAGTAAGTGCGCCATATAATTGTATGTAGATTTCATTTTGAAGCTGTTACAAAAAAAAAAGAGAGAGAAATACCAGTTTTTTGAACGACCAAAAAATACTTGGGCTGTTCTTGAAAGCCTTGATTGTAAAGACTGTTGAGTACCTAAAGGTGTGTTTGATGAATAGCATGACTGAACATGACTGGCTGCAAAAAAAGAAGAAAAAAAACCTATTATGTCATTTTTATACAAGACAGTGAGGATTGCAGACATTTTTGGTAAGAGACGGTAAAGATGTCTTCAGTTTTTTGTTGTTTTTTTCAGTGGTTTATGTTTTGTTGTCACTGCCCTATTATCTTTGTGTGCTGCCCTCTACTGTCTGTAGGCGGCATAACAACTTTCACTGCCAGAGATGCAGTTGAGCAGAGCCTCTCCATTAGGCTGAGAACAGACCTTTAACATATCTGTAATTCAATGGGATTTCATGGAACAGCAATAATCTCAGCCAGTTTAACAAAGTAGCTACTTTATATGCAGTTAATTCCCTCTTAATCTGCAGCTGGTCCTTCTGTTTTATGTTACTGGGCATTGTGGAAGGTTTGATGATTAATGCTTCGTTATTGCGACTCCAAGAAAGCCTCTGTTTTCGTCTTTAAAACCGAAATCATCCTGTTGTCATGAAATCAAGTTTTAAAAATTGTGTTTTATGGATAGCGAACAAGACTAGTCAGAGATGCACCAAGAAAGTCAGGCTACCGATCTGAATTAGTCCATTTTGAACCCGTTGACCAGGTAGTCAGAATCTCAAAAAGCTAATGTTTTGTTCTGTCATTTGAATGCACCACACCTCAGTGCTGGCACTCCTGTTTTCAGGATCTGAGGTGTTAAAAATTTAGTCCAAGGGGGAAAAAATCTATTTAAAAACAATAAATTCATTTCTATGATATTGTGAGACACTTTTATGATTCATTCAGACTGTGAGAGAGCAAGACTTTCATCAGATAACAGGAAGGCTGAACATTTTACAGCAAAGTTGTTTGTGTAATTAGATGGCACTCTTATACTCTGTGATAGATTATGCAGGATTTCGAAATGTTGGCTGCCTTTTAGAAATTCAATACAAGATGCTCAAAATGGTTCAAATTGTCAACTCCGTGAATTGTATGTCATTTTAAAATCGTACATTCCTGCTTTTCTGTGACTTCTGTGTCACACATGACGTGGCAGTTCCCCCTGTCCAAATATAAATATCTGTTCATTGCAGAATGGATAATAAAATATATTGAATTCTGTTCTTAGAGAAATTTAATTAGTGTAAAATTGCTAAAGGCATTTCAAAGCTTTACAAATGCTGGGGATTGTATGTCGGCCACAAAACGGTGCATCTCTAGTACTAGTCGGCCTCTTTGTTTGTCAAGGGCAGAGTTTTTCATCCATGTACTCAGTGCATCGGCAGCTGCATAGATTGAAACTATAATAGGT
Source organism: Xiphophorus maculatus (assembly GCF_002775205.1). Lineage (NCBI taxonomy): Eukaryota > Metazoa > Chordata > Actinopteri > Cyprinodontiformes > Poeciliidae > Xiphophorus > Xiphophorus maculatus. The sequence continues at coordinate 8,134,399 of NC_036449.1, forward strand.
GCACTTTTATTTCTTTAATTAACTACAAGTTGTTTTTGTCACTACATAATTCAGATATTTTCCTCATCTCTTTTAAAAAGTTCATGGAGAAAGAATTGCACACTTAGACCCTGAAAACCAAAGTCCTTAAGTATTGAAGTCTTACACTTTACACAGTTATGATTATAAATAGAAAAGAAAAATCACAATTTACCATTTTATTTTCAAGAAGTGACCCATTTCGGTTTTTCGGCTCATGTCTAATTGTCTCATTGTCATAAAAAGTAAGCATTCTCTACGAAGGCTGAAAAACTCTGCTCACCTGACGACCCCAAGGCTGGAAGAGAGCGTCCCGATCATGTCACCATGACAGGTTATTAACTGTGTTCTGAGACCAGCAATGAGCTGTTGTGCCTTTTCTACTTTATTACTGTTAGACGAAGACTGACAAATTCGCAATCTTGCCACAGTAGCATTGATCTCCGCTAAGCAGACGAGCCTGCCCTCTGTCTGCACTCACAGGCAATATAATTATTCCTTTTACAGTGAACTGCCTTCTTTTTTCAGTGTTTTTTGAACCAATGTTTTTTGTTTTTTTTTACTTCTGAAGGCTTTAGTTTGAAGCACTTTATATTTAAGTGAAAGATTTTACTCTCCAGTATAACTGCTGGTGAAATGCGTGTTCCTTCTTTGGCGAAGCTATTGGGTTGACTGGGCACATCGAGACAAAGTCGGTCAAGCCGATAATTTCAGACCATTGCTGTTGTGTTTATTATAAAGTAGCATTAAGAAGAACATATCACTGTTTTGGAGGGCAGAGCTGCTCGACTCCACACTAAGGCTCATTTGCTGTTGGGAGGACAAAAAAAATCATCTCAATGTAAGAAAACATCTGTAGAGTTGCCTATGATTTATTTACTTTCTCCTTTTGGTTGGAAACCTCTGTATTATTTCTCTATTGTAATATATTGTGAATTATATTTAAAAAAAAGATTTTAAACACTTCTTTCTTGTTTTTTTTTCCATCTCTGAGGAGAAACACATTGTTAGAACACAAAATGCTGTAATATTTTTGAAGCACAGGATGAGAAACTTTATTTTCTTTTCATAGAAAACAATCTTGCTCCACTACAGACAATAAAAAAAATTAACCTTTATTTAAAAAAAAAAAACATAACCCATGTAAGACACCATTTCTTTTCACTACTTCCTAACACTAAACAACAGAAATAGCTAAACAGACAACTGGCAGTTTCAAAAAGGTTTGTAACTACAGGTCATTTAACGAATCAGTTTGCTCTTATTTTACGGTGAAGTGCATCGCTGTCATTTCTTTGGCTTTTCACTCCTTGAGTCTCACAAAAAGCACAAACCAACCATCAGAATTTGAACTAAAAAAAAAAATGTGACAAAGTTGACCGTGTTAGTGGACCCAACGATTTAAGTTTGCATTTATTGGATGAAAAACTTGCTTTGTGAACCAGACGTGGTAACTTTTGAACCTTATGAAGACTCCAACTGATTAGATCACCTAGTAAACAGCTTTTTTTTTTTTTTTTTTTTACAAATTTATCATTTTGACAAGAGAAATAGAACACAACACAGAACAAAATGATTGAAACACTCAAACGATATCTCCGACAGTCTTCCCAAACAGGGCCCTGTTGAAAATCGGAACGAACGGTGAAATACAATGACGCTGCAACACAGGAACACGTTTCCAAAACTTGCAACAAACTGAACCTTTAATCTTAAACTTCTGAATGAGAACGCCGAGATCCTCTTAACGCCTCTGCTGCCTTTCTGACAGACTGACATCCATGTGAACCACCGCTCCCGCATGCATTTGCACAAATACATGCTGAAACACTCGCACGCATACACAGACACACCGTCTGTCCTTGGCTGCTGGGGACCTCAGGCAGATCCCTGAATCTCCGACTTTCCAGGTCTCCAACCTGCGGCAATCATGCAGAAGGTCCTGCAGCAGGAAGCAGCTGCCAACACAACCCCGCCCCAACAGCAAACCAACGACGCTCCTCGTTCTACTTGTCTCCGCCGGACTCGGGCTCCTTCGCCAGACCGCGGATGGACAGGTCGTAGACCACCTCTTCGATCTTCTTCACGTCGTACTTCAGACCGTCGTAGCGCTTCCTCAGCGGGTCGTTCTTCAGGTTGAGCAGGCGGAAGCCCGAGTCCAGCTCATTGATGAAGTTCGAGATGCGGAGCGGCCGGCTGTAGTCTCCCGCTGTGACGCTGTTCACCGCTAACCGCGACTGGAGGAGCAAAACAAGTTCAATGTGAAGTTACTGAGTTTCAAAACCTGCCTACAAACACTGGGGTAAACGGGACAAAGTAAATATATAAATCTGACCTTATGAAATTTATCTGCAAAATATATAATTGTCAGATTATTATTATTTTGCCTGATGTCTCCAACAGCTATGTACTTCCCACTATAAGAATTATACAGCTGGTTTATAGACAGACTTGGTTAACCTCAGAGAGCTTATAAAGCACTGAAATGAGTTCCGGTATACTAGGTCTTAAAGCTACAGCTCACAATATAAATCTCCATACGAATCTTCAGCTTATAAAATCAGATGTGAGCTGAAGACATTGTTTTATGCATACATAACCAGTTTTCATGGATGCATCATCATCACTATTTGGCAACTTTCAGCTGCCTTGTGCTCAATTTATTCTTTACACATTTCTTGACTTTGATCACGTAACTCAATACAAATACTGCAACTCACAAGTCAGAAATTGACAAAACACTGTCGACGTCAGCAGCACGCCACTCACCAGTTCACTGGCCATTATCAGCACTCCAGCCAGGAAATCTTCAACGTCCAGGTGAAAGCCCTTCTCTCGCACAACTTCAACTGCCAGAGAGATGGGAGGGGGTAGAGTTAGGCGGACCTTCTCACTTATAAAGACGTGGCTCTAAAAGAGAACATGGCGCCTACTTCCAAGTATCTGAGCCGCCTCCTCCCGCGTGACGAGGGCTTCGCTTTCCAGGTAGACGACAAAGGCCGCTAAGAAGACCAAACGCTGCAGGACAAACCGCCAGTGTTCATGGAACCTGAAAAGGCGAATGAAATTAAAACATTTAAAATGTCGAGGGTCAACAAGTATACAGGTGAAAACAAAGGAAGGTTCTAAATCTCATGAAGAAAAAAACAAAAACAATGTGAGATCACATCTTATAAACACTAAGAGACGAAAAGCGAAAACTTTGAGAAATTTCTTGCAATGTATATTTAATTTTAGGAAACCTACACAAGGAAATGCTTTTTCCTAATTATACATATTATGTCCAAAGTGAATCCCACCTGTAATACTGCTCAGCGGGAAATTTGGTTTTGAGCTCAGCCAGGTGCGTCCTTACAGTGCAGAATAACTCCCGCGCCCTGGCACACTTACTGGGAACTTATGAGAGGGGGAAAAAATATGGCTTTAAGACATTCAACACTTTAGAAGAAACTAACATGGCATTGCAAATTTTCTCCAAAACTCACTCTCTTTGAACCCAGATGGCTGGTGAACACTTTGAAGCACCGTAAGGATTTCCCTGGCGGTCTGCTCCAAATTCTGGACCACCTTGCGGATATCCTGTGACAAATACATTGTAAACATGGACACAAGTACAGCAGCGTCAAACACAAAGAAAATGAATATATACGAGTTCATATAAACCAATAAGATACACAGAAGAGAGTAGTTTTAAAGTGGTGCAGCTTAATAAAGTAGATTTCTGTTGTGTTCTGCTGCAGAGACACAACCAATTCGGGGAAACATGTTAGCTTAGCAGCTAATGCCGATAGCAGCTTTGCTCGTACCTCTCTGACGTCCTGGTCGGCGCTCAAGAATCCCTGGATGTAGCTGAACATTTCAGTCACAGACATTTTCTGAACGTTGGGGAATTACCGGATAAAAACAAAAAGCGCCCGAAAAAGCAAGCAAACAAACAAAAAATCAGCAGCTAGCAGCTAATAAGTCCCAACATCAACGCGCAAGCCCACCGTCAGGTTTGCTTTTCTTCTTCTTCTGTTGCGTTTTATGGCCGTTTACAGACCTTGTGCATTACCGCCATCAACTGGACGGAGATGTAACTTCAGAAATTAATGTGTTACTATACATCTTCAAATAATAAATAAAAAAAAAAATTACTAAATTATATTCATACTTATACACTCACACACCCATACATACTAAATCCCCTCAGCTGATTTTTTATTATTGTATCTTTTAAATATTTAATAATTGCTTGAATTATGTAATGTGGTCAGGTTTGCTTCAGTCAGCGCGTGGAGATGACGTCACCAACACTGACGTCATCCCGCTTTTCTGTATTAAAAAATAATAAAATACGAAACTTGACTGCAGTTGTTGAGGTTGGACTAGTTAACTCAATGAACTCTATACATATATATATATATATATATATATATATATATATATATATATATATATATATATATATATATATATATATATATATATATAATATATATATATATATATATATATATATATATATATATATATATATATACAGTATCTCCTTCTTCTTCTTCTTCTTCTTCTTCTTCTTATTCTTATTATTATTATTATTATTATTATTATTATTATTCAAAATTAATATCTACATAACCCAAAATTGTCTCGTTTATCCAACATATAAAAGTTATTTGAGGAACATGATGCTTGTGAATGTTTAAATACCATAAAGTGAAACAACGGCTGTCCTTTTTACTTGGTTAACTTCAATGATCAACTTTGACCTTGCGGTAATATTTCTAGGATCAGATTTCATGTATGGAACTGGATCAATTTTATACATACATCTGGTGTTGTATGTGACGTGTCCTTAGTCTTAATTAGATTTATTGTAAATGCTCTGATGTACTGAAATGTCAAACAGATTTTACACAAATTGTAATTTTTGTGGGACAGTTTACACATTTACAGAGTTTTAATGTAGTCATCTGCCTTCTGTCTCTCCTTTTTTAATCTTAACAAACACGTCCTGTTGGAAAGATTTGTCAATTTTCGGAAATAGTTTAATATACTGTTTTTGAAGCCCAGAAATTAGATTACTCCTCTTTGACCTATTTGGGTTTGATGTCATGGAAAAACATGTTGCATTACCTCATTCCCTCTGTTGATGGCGCTACAGCAGAACAATTACACGCGTTGCCTTCAAGTACCGCTAAAAAAAGAGTCACCAAGAGCCAAACAGATTTCTGTCACTGCCAGTCAGAAAATGAAATGTTCCTGATTATAACATTGTTGTTATTAATCAACATTCAGTGGCTTAATAAAATAAAATATAATACAAAAGTGTTATCTTAAGAAAAATGTAAAACACAATATAAATCAAAATAATCTTGATAATAAGTTCAAATGTAATTAATTTAGCTATCTTTTAGCTGTTTAAGTTACATAATCTCTATTCCAAAACTTGTACATTATACTCTACTGATACAGATAGTTTCACCGAATTCACTAGGTAACGTTTCTGTTTTGTAAAATTACCGTGTAGCCCATAACACATCACAAAAATGTAGCTGTAAAGCAGATTGTCTATTTCCAAAAGACAATCAGTAGGAGATTAGGCCATTCTCATAGTTGTCATATTTCCAACAGCCATTGAACATACCACGGCATCAGCAGCCTGTTGCTCCATCTAGTAAAAACTCCGCAGCTCATTTGCGGACTCGGAGTCCGCTGCGTTCACACGCTGCCCGACGGCAACAACCGCGTTGCTCTTTTCGAGCAACTTTTCCTCATCTGTTGACGCGGAGACTTTGAAACAATGCAGTTATCTGGACCACGGGCGGCAGTCTGAGATGGAGAAAACCTTCACAGAGGATGACTGCGTGGATTCGGGAGCAGAGACCGGGGGGTGAGTGGGGCTGGGGTGTTTCTATGGCTTCTCCTTAATTAAAAACAGCGAAATTGTCGCGTATTTATATTTGTGTCTTGAGTAGCGCAATACTTTTACGTCTGCAAAAGCCGCGTGTGCACGAGTTTAAAACAAGCAACGTCAATATCTGTGTCAGATGGCGTCACTAAAAACCTGGAAAACAGTTGTTTTCTCTATTTATTAGGCAACTGAGGTAAATACAGAAACACGCAGCATTTTCTAAAAACAAAAAAACAAAAACTGATGTGGTTTCGATAAGGAACATGTTAGACAATTTATTAAATATAAACACTTTATGAATTGATGAAATATTCAGAGTTATTGTTGTTCACTGTATTTCAGCTGGTAAACAGAGATTGTGCTTCGGTTTCTCCTGCGGTACGTCGCTGTTGGTGTTCATGTGTTTTACAGTAGACGTCAATTAGTGCTGTTTACCTTTTGGAGCATAGTAGTACATTTAGTCGTAGCAGTAGTTTTGTTTGTGTATTGAACCTTTGTTTAGAAAACAGATCGATCTCTTTGGATATTTTTGGACAGAAATGCTGCATATTTTTGCTTTCTTGTATTTTATTTTCACTCCGCCTTTAATCTCAAATACTTATTTTGACCATTAGAGCACGATGAGCATAAAAACATAAAACAGAGATCGACATTAATGTTGGGTGATGTGCATTTTAAGCTTTATCACAGTATTGCGTTGTACGTATTGCCCAAGAAACCGATGATTAAAATCAAAAATCGGTTTTCTCAGCTGGACATTCATCGCTGCAGACAGTCTGAACCTTTACAAAAACAAGCACTACTCTAAAAATAGACCCTCCCTGTTATCAAACAAGCTACATCCATACAGTAGCTACATTCAGTAGTGCGACTGCCTTGCTAAACGTTGCAAAAATAATTGCAATTTGGATGATCAGTTTTGTTAACCAACGGTAAAAAAAATTAGTTCAAACAGTAAAAGAAAACAGACAATACGTAACAAGAAGAACACGTAACAAGCAATTATTCAAAAGATGTTGTGTCCACATCTACCAAGTGCTTAATGTCAGAGGAGTCACATTTTTTGTTGTTGCTAAAATTAAAGTGTAAATCAAAAGTGGTGTTAGAATCATAATCCACACAGATTATAGCCAATAGTTTGGCCATAATTGAGATGTAAAGAGTTCAGATAAAGGTGGTACAGTTGTTGTGGAGCCTGTTTGTGTCATTATGTCCGTGTTTAATTGGCTTTTAAGCCGCGTTTGAACAGTTTGAACATTAAATGCTAGAAGAAAACATGCGGTGTGTGTAATAGAGTTCTGCGGGATGATAAATTGTCCCAGAAGTTATTGCAATAAGCATTAACGTCGTTGTTTTGAGGCCATTATCAACTGTAGCAGCATAATAATGCATGAACACATTGTCAAAGATCAATAAACTTTAGAGTCTAATGGACATTTAACACTGGAACTGGAAGGCATTTTAAATATCCAAAATAAATAAACAGAAACAACGAACAAAATTAACTATAAATTAACCAATTAACTATTACTATTTACTCTGTAGACAAAATTGGCCTTCAAAAGAAAAAGCACTAGTTGAGACCAAAACACCAGACTGAAGACTTTTGTCTGGCAGAAAGAGAGAAAAGAGAAAAACAGTAAATCATACAAATGGAAATTATTGAGCTTGTTTTATTTTATTATTCGATTAATTGATTTAATGCAACAGGCCCAGGTGTGCTATACTATTGATGAATGTTGCAGTAATGATATGGCTTGCAATGAATAAGCAAATTAAAAACGTGCTTTGTGTTCATAGAGCCCAGTTGTTTACCCAACAACTGGGACAAGAAAAACATTAAGATCAAGACAAACTTTATCATGTCAATGTGTCGACTTGTCTTGCAGTCGACAGAGGAAAAATTCAAATAAAAAATGGACAGAAATACAAAAATAATGACAACATTAATAATGCCGTTGAATTCATTTTCGTAGCTCTGTTTTGTTTTGAAGGGTTTTTGGAATAAAAGCAACCTAATCGATGCATTTGGGACGGCGGCGTATTTTTAGCATTGGACTAGAATCGCTCAGAGGTCTGATTTATGACGTTCAGCACGGAGCCACATAAATGGAAAGTGCTGATGTGAAAGAAAGGAAAGAGCGGCTGATAACCACAGAGCTGCCACCGCCACATCACCCCGTCCTCCTCCTGCTCCTCCTCCACTCACCTCCAACACCTCTGCCTCCATCTGACCTTCAGACACCCGTCTCCTCCACTCCAGTCGCACATGTCCTTAAGGCCATACTACATTTTCATTTCATATCTCGCTGGTTTTAATCCAGTTTGTAGTCAAAAGAAAGCGAGTTCAGCTTTGTCTTCCTCCTCCCGATCCCTGCCTCTCTGCTTTTCTGCTCTCATCAGACAGCAGAAGGCTCCGTCTGTGCAGCTCTTCAAAGGTCATCCTGACTCACGTTAGGTCACGCCGCACTCGGGCCTCGTGTGCTCGCTGCTGCCCGCCTCCGCTTCCACTTTCTGTTTATTGTCTTTGGACGGAGATGAAGCGAAACGGCGCTTCCAGTCTCGGAGCGCCAGGCGAGATGTTAGCCGGAGCCGCCGCCGCTGCCGAGGCCTCGCACCCCGAGGAACCGTCAACTGCACACGCCACCAACTCCAGCTGCTCTCCAGAGCCGTTAAACTGGAAAAGAATATTTTTCTTATTTCCATTCACAATTTTCCTTTTTCCTTTTACTTTTACGAAGCAAATTTTTCTTTAAACATTCGTTTAAATCAATCTGTGTGTATTTCCTTTGTTTTCCCCCTCTTTCTTGACAGTTTCCCCTCCATACTACCTCGCCATTTCGCTCTCTCTCTCTCTCACTTCACCTCCTCATCCCACATCACTCTCATCCAGCGCTAATTCTCATTAGGCAGACTGAAAACCTCCTGCAGCAGGAAACAGACCCTCTCCTCTGTTTCCTGCTGCTCCAGAGCCCTTATTAGTTTAGCGATGAAGACACAGGAGGGTGCATGTTGGAGGGACGGTGTTCTCTGGCTGTCAGCTAAACCCTGTGGGACTAATATTCTCATCTTAGAAAGTCCATGTGTGAGCTGAGGTTTCGCAGATGGTTCCCGTAATTACATAATGGAGAGTGTCGGTAAGCTGCCGCAGTCAAACTCGCCAGCGTGTTATACCACTTTACAGTCTTAGTATTCATACCTCGAGAGCATTTTCAGATTCTCTCACGTTTCAAGCTTCAGCGTGGCGTATTGGGATTTGCTGCGACAGACTGATGCCGAGAAGAACGTAGTTAAAACATTTCTCTAATTTGTTCACAGATCAAAATCTGAACATCGTGGCATGAGGGAGGGTGAGTGGTGTTTAGAAAACAGTGTTAAAGCGTAAAGAGAGCTGGAATCAGAGAAGAGGCTAAGAAACCAGAGTGGTGGTTCTGCAAAGTACTGGCTAAAGGAATACAAAGGCATGCCACACTTTTAAGATTGTAAAAATGTAAACCATGTATTGTTTCCTTTTCGCGTTCGCAATAGTGATACATCACAAAAAAAGTCCAATGAAATGACATAAAGTTTGTGGTTGTAAAGTGACAAAATGGAAGAAGGTCAAGGGTTACATATTTCTACAAGGCAACGCAGGAGAACAGCTTCATTATTTTATTTTTATTAAATATTTCTTTGATTTGTGTATTCATTGTTAAGCATTGGTTAAAATGAAAATCACCGTATATTGCTCCTTCCAGGAGATTATTAGCTTTGCTTATCACAAACCATAAAAATAATTTTACGTGCTGCATTGAGAGCTGAGGTAATTTGTTGACTTTCATATGCTGGAACCTTGCAATAAATTAAATACACAACAAGGAAATATTTGCATTTTCTACAAAACAGCAGGGTGAAATCTGTAAATTGATATTTCTTTGGGTAGAAAATTGCTGAATAAACTGAAGTTAACAGAACAAAACAATGGCATAACTATTAGAAATAGAAGCAAAACTGTCAAAAAAATATTGTTGAATGTTAACAAAATGGAAGAAACTTTTGAAAAGCAAAGAAGAACTGGCAGCTGGTCTGCTGAAAAGCAGAAAAGTGGTAACGTTGAGTCAAAAACAGATGTTGCGATGTAAAAAAAATAGTAGAAACTTTTAAATAAATCAAATCAAATTTTATTTGTATAGCACATTTCAGCAGCAAGGCGTTTCAAAGTGCTTTACATCATTACAAACACAGAAACACAATGCAATATAGAATCAATAATCAAAACACGACATTAAGTCAGGTTCCATCAATAAATTTGTAATTGATTACGTTTCAAATACAATTTTAAACAGGTGGGTTTTTAGTCGAGATTTAAAGGAAGTCAGTGTTTCAGCTGTTTTACAGCATAGATGCTGAAAGCTGCTTCTCCTCGTTTGGTTCTGGTTCTGGGGATGCAGAGCAGACCAGAACCGGAAGACCTGAGAGGTCTGGAGGGTTGATACAACAACAGCAGATCTTTAATGTATTGTGGTGCGAAGCCGTTCAGTGATTTATAAACTAACAGCAGTATTTTAAAGTCTATTCTTTGAGCTACAGGGAGCCAGTGGAGGGACTTTAAAACTGGTGTTATGTGCTCTATCTTCCTGGTTTTAGTGAGAACACAAGCAGCAGCATTCTGGATCAGCTGCAGCTGTTTGATTGATTTGTTGGACAGACCTGTGAAGACGTTGTTGCAATAATCAACACGACTAATGATAAACGCATGGATGAGTTTCTCTAGATCTTGCTGAGACATTAGTCCTTTAATCCTGGAAATGTTCTTCAGGTGATAGAAGGCCGACTTTGTAACTGTCTTTATGTGGCTCTGGAGGTTCAGGTCAGAGTCCATCACTACTCCCAGGTTTTGGGCCTGATCGCTGGTTTTCAGTTGTAATAACTGAAGCTGTGCATTGACTCTAGATCTATAACTCTAGATCTATAACTCTAGATCGTTCCTCTTTAGGTCCAAAAATAATAACTTCAGTTTTGTTTCTGTTCAGCTGGAGAAAGTTTTGGCACATCCACGCATTTATCTGTTCCAAGCATCTGTGCAGTGATTGGATGGGGTCAAAGGTCACCTGGTGACATCGTAATGTAGAGCTGTGTGTCATCTGCATAGTTATGGTAGCTAATATTATTTCCTGTTATAACCTGAGCTAGTGGGAGCATATAAATATTGAATAAAAGGGGTCCTAGGATTGAACCTTGGGGTACCCCACATGTGACCTTTGACCTCTTTGATGAGAAGTTTCCAATTGAAACAAAGAAATCCCTGTTCTTTATGTAGGATTCAAACCAGTTTAGCACTGGACCGGAGAGTCCGACCCAACTCTCCAGTCGATTCAGTAAAATGTCATGGTCAACAGTGTCAACAGCTGCACTGAGGTCCAACAGAACCAGCACTGTGGTTCTGCCACAGTCCGTATTTATATGGATGTCATTGTATAAATAGTACAATAGTATAAAGGAAATGCAGACTTGTCAGCTGATCTGCTGAAATAATGTAAATATCAGCTGAAAACGGAAAAATCTACAGGGTGAGTTACAGTTTTCACACATTAATAACATACAAAGAATTGATTTGATCCAATTCATAATGACATCTATATAAACCACAAAATGACTCATCTGATAACAAATGATACTTAAAGTGATCAAACTTTTACTTTATAATTTCTCTTAATCACGTCAGAAGAGAGCTCAAGATGGTGATTAGAAGTTATCTTGCAGTGGAAATGAAAAAGACTTTATTTGGTTCGTGTCTTTATGTCTTTGGATCATTAACACATTTTTATCAGAACTGATATAAACTGCAACATTATTTCTGTAATTTAAAAAAAAAAAAAAAATTTTTTAGGGTAGCAAAAAAACAAAAAACAAAACACATCTGGTCAACTTTTTCCACATTAGTCGAATCCGTTTTCTGAATTCTCGTTGGATCTGCAGTCATGTCCAGATGCTTCAAGTTGAATAATGTCTCATGTTGCTGTTTTACTGCCAGGAATCCCAAATATGTTAGTTCCCTCTCATTAAAATGTGTTTCAGCTTAGTTGCTTCTATGCAGTGTAAACAATTCGATCGGATTGCATCAAAACGGTACCTCAGTTTGTCAGATCTACCATACAGAAGCATCGCTATTAGTAAAACTGGTGAGGTTCTATATATAAAAGCAGAAATTAGTTTATTTTGTTTATAGAAATTGTCACGTTAGATGCTAAAGATGAGTTCTCTTATGTACTTTACAGTTGGACAAACAAAAAAAAATGGTGTCGCACTGTGAATGCCGACCTTATTGACCTGTGTTGGAATGCTGTGGAAATATGCTCTCACCTAAATTATGCAGCAACACTCTGGTGGAGCAGAGTGTGGTGGGGATGATATCTGAGTAAACGTCCCAGTGTTTTATCCCAACCACACTACGATGTCTGTGCATTTTTGTGACCCGTCCAGCTGGACGTCTTCTACGCTTTAACCAAAAGTCGGTATTTGAAATAGGAGAGCAGGTCATCCGCATGTAGAGTGCACTTTATACTGCAATATAAACTTCTGTCTCTTCTCTCTGTTTCTTGTCTTCCTCTTCCTCCTCCCTCCCAATATGTCCACATCCCGTCTCTGTATTCATTTGTTTTTTTTTTTTTTTCTCTTTTGTCTTTTTCTCTGCAGATCTGATTACAGTCCTCTGTCCTCGACGAGCAGTAAGTAATCTCAACACGAAGCAGAGCAAACACTAACGCATTCAAACTCACAGCTCAGGTGCAGGACTTTATCTCCTTAATGCATCCTGACAAAATAAATCTTCTCAGAGGGGAGAAGGGTGGTCGAGGGGTGGGCTTCGTTTGCGCTTAGTGGTCTCTGAAACCAGCCGCACATTTTTAGGGAAGGGTTTTTGTGTAGAAAAAAAACAAACAGCTTGCTTTCCACAGTTCCTTTCATTGCACCAGCATTCAGTTTACCATATTTTATGTAGCACAATGGAATCTGAGCAATTAAAAAGAAAGGATAAAAATATCAGGGAAATGTATAAATTGTAAAGGAGATATTGGTAAATATCCTGTGCAGCTAAAAAAAACCAAATTTATGTGAAAAATTTAAGAAAAGTTGCTGTACATCCCTGAACATTTTTTACTGAAGCACTTATTGATTCATTTCAGTACGGTGAATCAAATGGAACTGATGTTGATCCTGTTAATATTTGACATTCTACCTCGCATAAACTCTCCAAATCCAATATCTTTTTTCTTTTTTTGGTCCTTCAGTCCAAATTTCCACGTGTCTTCATGTTTAAACGGCATGAAACGTCTCTACCTGCCTTTTGGTATTATACTGATTTTAATTTGGAGCTGCTTATAACTTCATCCGCCTTTTCAACAAACCCTGTTCCTGAAGGAAACAGGGAAGTGCCATTTTTTTTGGAAATATATTTTTTTATAAGTGAGGGCTGGATTATCTCCTTCTTATTGGTTTTGCTCCAATTAAGGAGGTTAATAGATTGTCATATTGTAATTAGCCCTACTTTTTGTTCTTAACTAGAAAGGAACCAAATCCTTCAAAAACTGTTGCCACCTTATTGAAAATGGTATCGAGTATTTTTCTTATCGGTGTCTAATTTGAATTTTCATTTTCGTGACGACCTAACTTTGCAGTCTTCCCTACCAGCTAATTTCTTGCTTTTTCCACAGACTTTGAGGAAACATAATTTTTTTTGTGATGTCATTGTTTCCCTATATATTTTCCAATTCTTGATGACTGTACAGTGACATCTGTATAATGAGGTGGGCATTTTTACAGTCTTCTCCTGACTGATACCTTTACAGCTTATACACTTGTACATTAATGCACTTTATTTGTACATTTCCTCCTCTTTACAATGATTTACTATAGTCTCGTTTTCTAACCCTTATAGATAAACAGGTGTTTGGACACAAAGAGTTAAATATTCTAGATAATAATGTAGCCACCTACATGCCTCACATGCATTTTGTTTAATAATCTGGCATATTTTTTCTACTTCTGCATCTGCATATTTCCCGATCTTATAACTTGTGCGATAAAACAAAACAGTGCTACAACAGGTGGACCGTCAGCTGTGATTAAGTGCAGGGCTAATTTAAAGGTCTTGGTTTGCAGAGGTCGCGACCTGCCTTCGGTCACTAGGCCTTTCACAATGAAGGGATTAAATCTAATATTAGCCCATTAATCTGGTCTTCAGGACGCGGCCTTATCCCAAGCTGCACCACACCCACAAGTCAGGAAGAAGAAGACACACACACACACACACACACACACCCACACACACACAGAGAATAATTAATCAGGGTCTGTCTGGTTTGGTTTTCCTCTCATGTTTCCTTTGCCACTGTTGTATCAGATGAACTTCTGCTCACTATTGTCATAACTGGAGGTCGACGCAGAAGCAAAGTGCCCCATAGGATGCAGTCCAAACACACCCTGCACAGTTCCTTGCGAAAAGCGCTTATTCTTGAACTTTTTCGAATTCTTTTGCGTTGAAAACTACTAATTTGATTCGTGTTTTAAGTGATACACACAAAAGTGGTGCAAAGTTACACAGCTGAAGGAGGACGATACCTAATGAGTCTCAAACCTTGTCACAAATAATAAACAGAAAAGCTTGGAATGCATTTTTATTTATCTGTCTTTGCTCTCCTACCTCTAAATAAACTCCAATGCAGCGAGTTTTCTTCAGAATGAGTAAATAGAGCCCACCTCAGTTTAAACCCAGCTGCTCCGCTAAGGTTTGTTAGAGAACATCAGTGAACAGCTAGATTCTTACAAGCCTGTAGTTATTCTAGGAAAGACTTCCAGCTGTAATTCCAGGGCAGCTAAATAAGAGTGTTTTTAATTATTTATGAAAAAAAATTAAAACCATGTATAATTTTTTCTTTCAGATCCCAATATACACTAATTTGTGTTGATCTATCACAAAAAATCTTAACAAAATATGTTGCAGTTTCTGACTGTTAGGTGACAAAATGTTAATTCTTCAAAGAAGAGTAAATATATATATATATATATATATATATATATATATATATATATATATATATATATATATATACACAGTACAGACCAAAAGTTTGGACACACCTTTCTAATTCAATGGGTTTTCTTTATTTTCATGACTATTTATAAGGCAAGAAATCCCACTTATTAACCTGACAGGGCAGGTTGACCTATGAAGTGAAAACCATTTCAGGTGACGACCTCTTGAAGCTCATCAAGAAAATGCAGAGTGTGTACAAAGCAGTAATCACAGCAAAAGGTTGCTACTTTGAAGAAACTAGAATATAAGGGCTATTTTCAGTTGTTTTACACTTTTTTGTTTAGTGCATATTTCCACATGTTATTCATAGTTTTGATGCCTTCAGTGTGAATCTACAACGTCAATAGTCATGAAAATAAAGGAAACTCATTGAATTAGAAGGTGTGTCCGAATGTTTGGTCTGTACTGTATATATACTGTATATATATATATATATATATATATATATATATATATATATATATATATATATATATATATATATATATATATATATATATATACTGAACTCTTCCTGAGTTAAAACATTAGTATTGTTCTTTCTAAATGAATATGAATTCTTTTTTTGCGTTATTTGAGGTCTTAAAGCGCTGCGTCTTTTTTGTTATTTTGACCATTTCTCATTTTCTGCAAATAAATACAGCACTTCTGCTTTTTAATTTCGGAGGCATGTTGTTAGTAGTTCATAGCATAAAAGAGTTATGTTCATTTTATTCAAACATATACCTGTAAAAAGTAAAATCAGAGAAACTGACAAAAGTCCCAAAGCTCATGATTAAATGCAAAACGAAAGCTGGTGTTTAAAAAGCACATGCCTGATATTATCTACTTTAAAAAGACCCCATCTATGTTAAATACTAAGAAGGAGATTATGTAGGAGAGAGTTTGCTAGTCATAGGATGTGCGGTTGAGCTGAGTCTGAGTGACCTATGACCCCGTCTCCATTAGTTTCCCTCATGTGCCTATGCACATATATAAGAATTATGAGGCTGGCTGCAGGGTAATGAGTGTTTTTGGACCAAAGGAAAGAACTGTGACTGTATGAACTCACAGAGACGGAAAAACAGACAGAAGAGGACATGTGCTGCATGATTTGTCTCAGCTATATTAACCAATATATGGTGGATGTAAATTTATACGTGGAAGTCCGAAGAACGGCTGATATCCAGGAGACAGAAAGTTGGACGAAAGATGAAGAGATAACTTGAGATGCGTTGAAGACGGCCAACTTTGCTGGTAACGCTAAAGCAAAAAGGACAACAAAAGGCAGCGAACGAGAGTCTTTATTAGAGGCAAATGAGGAACAGAAGGAAAATCTTCAAAGTGACAAAAAAAAAGGAGAAGAGATTCATTGAGGGCTTTTCTTGCAACACAGAGGCTTGAAGAAGATTGATAGATAGCGGTCTGCGGGTTGACACAGAGGAGGTTCGGATTTTCAGGGATCTCACCGTCACCAGCAGATGTTTTACTTGCGGAGCCAAGTCGCATATTTAAGGCGTATCCGAGTGAATTTGTTTTTGCATCCTGCATTCTGAACATGCTTTACTGCATTCAAGCAACATATTTTTGTATACTGTGTTTGGTTGCCAAATATGTGAAAACTTCAAAACTGTTGCGACTAAATGCCTCTGTGCCGAGGATCAGACTGCAGCCTTTGTTTCATTTCCAAGTCTTGTACCTCATAGATCACATGCACTTTGATTTATTCGGGTTTCCTAACCATTTGGCACAGCTCTGTTGCTTTTTCAGAGTTATTATCCCACTCTATTATCATTGACTGGCCCGTTTGTTTGCTTATGAGAGGGATTTACGCATTCGCCACATGGTACGTCTCATCTTCACCGTCTGAAAGACAGCGCCGGGTTTCCTTCTGGATGGCAGAAGCGCTGCTGTGATGTCATCCAAAGCTCCTCCGAGAGCCGTCAGTGTGAATGAAGCTTCAGCGCTCTCGTACAAAAACACAGACACTCGCACAAAAAACTGGACATACTTTCTGTTTAGCTAAGCTTATTAGATCCAGATTCTGCTATAAGACAGCTCACAAAAAGTGCTACCAAATTATTCATGTGCCAAAATGCGAACTGAACCACAAGTCTGGGGTCACAGCTCAGAAAGCTGCAGTCAGCTGTTTGTTAATCGAAGCCACTTTTTCCTCTAACTGGCTCGATGTGATCCTGCATTAATTCTTGTGCACAGTGAAGTCGAACGGCGCTGTCAGGCAACGTGGGACCATTTTTCATAACTCGCTTTTATTTTGACTTAGTCAAAATAATAATAATAGTAGTAATATAGTAAATTAGTGCAGCTATTTCCATGTTTCTGAAGTTTTTCTCTGTTTTGTTTTCATTATTTTGGGCCTTTTCATTTTGAAGACAGTAAACGGCTAGCTGGACTGCTCACAGCAAGATTAAGTTTAAAATATTTCCTGACGTACAAATCAATGTGGATTTGGATGTAAAGTTAACTATCTGTGGCCGGCTAAAACCTAAGCAATGTGCGCAGTGCATTGTCTGTAATTTTGAGCAGAGTCGAGAAATTCCAAACATAAGTGAAATTATACGAAAGACATGAGGCGATATGAGACTCTTATAATAAGATATCATGGAGTAAACATATACGGGTTTTGAAAGTCCTGAGATAAGAGCATAACATGACCTGATCACTTTTATTCAAAACAAAACGATTATTCCTACTGCTGCTAAAGTAATTTACCTTTTGATTTTTTACAGTTTTTATTGTTATCTGTAACATTTATTGTTGTTGTTTTGAGTTACATACATGTCTAATAAGCAGCAGCAACATTTCTTTAATAGCTTAATAAAATCAGAATTAGCTTTATTGACCAAGATTGCGTGCACAAACTAAGGATTTAACTTTGGTTTTTAGCGTTCAGACTTAAAGATGTAAATATATCAACTTTAGAGGAAATAAAAAGAGAATAACGGAACAGAAAAATTATATATTTTTTTGCCTTTCTGCTCTTCATATAGTCACACTGGGACTCTATCAATATGATATTAGTTCACAGCAGTAGTTGGGCTGTCTGCTCTGGTAGAGGCAACAGTCAGCTGCTGCTAAGACTGCCATTCCTTGCTTGTCTATAATAGTTATTTTTTTAAAAGTAATTTGTAGCTGGAAACACTCAAACCTCTCTTTACTAAACACATTTAAAAAGAACACACATCCACTGAAAACCTTTCAACAGCGTTTTCCAGGAACACGCTCTCTAAAACCGACCTGTGGTTTCTATATTAAGACAACAATCTCCTTCAGGTCCATGTTTTTACATTCAGCCTCAGATTTAGGAAACTTATTTTTTTTCCTGTCTGGTCAGTCTTGTATTTACGGCTTACTAAGACTTCTACAAATGTCATTGTTCAGCAATCTGTCCCTGAATCTATACTAATTTAACTCGAATCAGCTGCAGTAAAAATGGTCTTCACATTGTTATTTTTTAAAATCTGATTGCACTTAGAGTGCAGTGCTCGTGAGACCGTTGTTGCCCTATCAAGCCAAACGCCCTCGTCCCAACTCAGATTTCCTGGCACTCATGACTTTTGGCTTTGGTGCTAAGTCTCGTCTCCTAATCTTTGCTCACAAACGGTCTGCAGTAACCGGTAATAATCTAAATGCTTCCTCCTCCGTCTGAAACCAGCTGCATTTTCAGGCCATGAGCAGCGGCTCAGCATTTCAGCCTGACTTTTATCTCCTGTCAAACGTCAGGCTTGGCAGCACAGACATACAGAACTCTTTGTGTGTTGCTCTGTGGGAAAAGAAGTCTGGGTTTCCCTTCGTTATTAGACCGCGCTCATGTCGCTAGTAAATAATCTCATCAAGCTAAAGCGCCAACTAGTGTTCTGGTTTGTCTTCCAGGCGAGCGAGTAAACAAACCTGCGTTGATTCTCTCGTGTCAGCCAATGCAGTTTCATTTAATTATATGCGTCGATGCAGACGCGCAGTTTCCCTCTGTGAAGAGCGAGATGCAGCTCAGGAACAGTAACTCCCATTTCATTGCATGTGAGGCGTCTAATTGAAAACGACATCTTAGGAAACAGCGGGGAAAGATTTTACAAAGTGCCGCAACGAATAGGAATAAACAAATAAGCAAGTAAATATTGTGAAATAATAATAATTTTTTTGTTGCTCACATGGAACTGTTTAGAGGTCCAATACTGTGGTGCTACGAAAGTTTTTCTTTAGCAATCAGAGCACAACAGCAGACATAATAGACTTAAACAACAGGAAATAATCACAATAAGATGCCGTGGCATTGAGAAGTAGTTCTTAACCGCCTAAACTGGTTGAATAGCGGTTAATTAATTAAATAAATAAAAGATGCAGCAACTATGGCCTCGCTTACTTTCTCAAAACATTGAGAAACATGTACATAACGCGTTCTGCAGCTGCATTCATGTCCCGATATAATGAGGCCTGAGGCACGCAAAGAAGGACAAAACGTGGAAATTAGATGGGTTTATTAGAAAAAAAGGACATTCTGCAATTGATCGGCTCCAGTAAAGTTTTTGGTGTTCCCATCCATCCATCTATCCATCGAGGGTGAGCTATGGCGCACCCAGTCCATCACAGAGCAACACAGAGACACACGTAGATTTTCGATTTTAATTATCTGCTGAAACCAATGTTTTACGATCCAGAACTCTTTTACGTAAACTTGCATTGCTGCTTCTGGTCACGGTGTTGTATAATCTGATGTGGATAAACCACACAGATGCTGTCAGTCACACGGCTCCAATGTTTCCTCTGGTATTTTGTTGATTTTTTTTTTTGTAATCTTTGAGGTTGGAAGATCTTTTGCCATCGCCCTGATCCCTCACTCCCTCCACAGATTCAGGACTCTGAGTTCGAATCTGAAAACGTTTAATATTACTTCCCGCCATGTCCATATCTTGAGTTTTACTGTAGATGTGAAACAGGTCATTATGTAGACTTTAATGTAGAGCGTGACCCACAGCAATGCAGGAAAAAGTCATTCTGGATCAGTCGCTGATGTTCAATCCAATAATGACGTCGGATCGATTAAAACGTCGTTCTGCAGTGTTGCGTTGAGTAAAGTCTGTTAAAAACATACGCGTAGGTCAATAGTTTTATGTGGTATAATTCATTTTTTAAAATCACTCATAAAACTGCTGCAGAAGTGTTGCTGTTTGGAGACGTTGTTGTCAAAGTTGTAATGTGGACTTCGTCATCCACATGAAAAGGAGCTTAAAGTATGGTAAAGTATTAGTGGTTATTATTAAGGCTAGTTTTTGGCTTGGATGTCTGTTAATCATTATAACACAAGCTGGGATTGTTTGAAAAGCTTTTTTTTAACACAATGTGAACTGGAAAGAAAGAAATTTGTCTATCTGTAAGGAAAAAGCTTTTTGAAAGACTAGCTATATTAAAGCCTCTACATATTTATCTTTTTTGGAACAAGTCAACCAAAATGAAATGAAAATAAAGTTTCTGTCTTTTTTTTGTTGTTGTCATCTTTACCAGAAGAATAAAGAAGCCCCCATCTTGAATTTCCTCCTTCACTCTCTTTGACCGAGAGCCAAACGAGCTAAAGCTGTGACTGTCGGACTCCCGCGCGTACGCACGCACGCACGCACGCACGCACGCACGCGCAGACGGAGACGCGTTGTGAGGCGAAGCCGAGTTTTCACTTCTAATCACTCTCATATGTGGAGGGGCCACTGGAGGGATTGTTGTGTTATCTCACGTCGTCATCTGCGGGTTTGCCTGGGAGCATGTGGTCCCGGTTAACACCAGAACATGAAGCCAGAGTAAAAGTCTCTGGGAATTACAGAAGACAGGTCTGTCTTCAGTCTGCTTGTTGATGATGTGCCCATGCATGATGATGCGCCGCGCGCCGTCAGAGCAGAACATCAGCTTCAGCTCCAAGGCTCAAGTGGATTAAGAGCTTAGAGACGCACTCCTCCAGGGCTTTGTGCACAAACTACCCCAATTCCCCCTTGCAAAAGCTGACTTAATCACTAATTTAGTCTCCTCTAACTTGAACCCCATTAAATCGCATAGCAAGGAAAAACTATTAGCTTAATGTGCTGAATAGTGCAAACTGTACGTTTTGGTTTGGTGCACCATAAATAGAAACATATGGCATCGTGTACATCTCCCCTGAATCCAAATGGTATTCCTGTAATCAGTCAAATATGTATTTATTTATTTATTTATTACATTCAATAAGTGAACTGCATATGGGTCTACTTGGGGCCATAAAGTTTGCTCAAAAGGTTTTTTGAAATTTAAATAAAAAACACATTCAAACTGAAAATATATGAAACAGAAAAAATGTTTTGAAACACCAAAAAATTAAAACTGAAAAACTAATTATAACATAATTAAAACTGAAAAAAAAAAAAAACGTAACAATTTTGAAACTGAAAAAAAAAAGTTCAAAACTGCTTTTCAGATTCAAATATTTTCTTTGTAGTTTCAAATATATCTTTTTTTTCCAACTTCAAAACAAAATGTAATTTTTGGAGCAAATTTTATGGCCCCAATTTAGCTCCATAGATTTAGAAACCTATTTTATTAGGATTTAGCTGCATAAAACGTTATTGGAATGCTTTTATCCAACCCCTTTCTTCTCTTTTTTTTTTTTTTTTAGCAAATATAAATTTTCTTCTAAAACAACAACCTAATAATCTAAAAAGCAAAAAGTGAAAAACATCACTTATAAAGACAGAGCTGAGCCAAATATTTTCCAGCATCTCTTTTAGTTTCTCAATCAGAAACTAAACCTGCCATTTTTAAATGAAATATTTTTAAATATATATATCCTACTCTAATACTATTATAATCTCGCTCATTTTGTGTCATATCGCCAGATGTTTTCATCCTTTTGTAAAAACCTGTCGATTTCACTTTGGGACATTAAAGTTTGGTAACAGGAACGCCAAAAAACTGAAGAGCAGTAAAAGGTCTTGCCTTCAAAATGTCAACACGAATACATTTCTGGTCAGTTTCAACAAAAACTAAACTTTACGACTGTCATAAAGTAAAAACTCACTGACTATTCTGTGTGAAAGGTGGTAACCAAAATCATAACTCATAGTCTTTATGGTCCACAGCTTTTGGACCATCAGATATACTGTAGGTGAGCACAGCAGCCTTAAAATAAGTGATTATGGAGACTGGTTACTGCAATAAGCCACTTTCTGCGTGGTTTTCTCCTCCTCACTGTGTGAAATTTGTCTGGGTTCCAGTTATATTAAACTATTTGATTATTGTTTTGACCTGTTCCTCAGCTTTAGTAGAGAAGCGTTCTTCCTTTTAGAACCATTTATAGAGATGAACAAACATCTGCCTCACCTTGCTTTTAAAGAACAAGATAAAGAAAGGCTTTTGTGTCCTAATTAGCTAGAAATGATCAATGTTACATTTATTTCACTGGAAAGATGTCAAACAATGCGTCACTAGGACTTTTGGAAATGAGTGATTTGCGTTCTTACTATAAAACCTGAATTTATTCAAAAGCTTTTTACACATATTTAGCTGATTTGCCAAAAAAAAGTTGTGGAGAATGTTATTTATTAGACTTACATAAAACTGTGAAATTCCTACAGATGTTTATTGCTGGATTTCCGCAACAAAGAAAGTGTTGTCTAGGTCACTCTTTTGTTGAAGGAACTTTCTTTTGATTTTTTCTGCAGTGTATTCAGGCTAAATTGATACTAAGGACTCGAAAACACAAAGTCCAGTTCTTTTCTCTCTCTTACCTTAAATCCTGTTGGGCTTTGTTTATTTTTTCTCATCTCACGTTAACGACAGTCTGATTATTCTCTGTTGCATCTCCGTCTTCGCTTGCATTTTACTCATTATCCCGAGGTTTAAATGTTTGGAGGATGTCTGGATGTCAAGGAGAATAAAACTGAATCTTAGACAGATGTTTGGAAAGGTAAGATGGCCCCAGCAGGCTGTTATTTCCCTGGCTTCAAACCCAAACCTTCCTCTTTGAGCCAGCTACTAAGAACCACGGGACCAGTGAGATCATGAGATTAGGACAGTGTCAACAGAAAACAAACAAGCACAGAGAGATAGCTTGAAAGCAAAAAAACTGTAATATCTGGATTGAACAAATTATTAGCAATAGCGTGATTGATATCCCCCCTGAACTGTTTTGGCTGGGCTTTTAATGAGTCAGTAGTCAGGCAGCTGGGATGAAGATCTCGGCCGACTGGATGAGTGTGTTTGTTCACAGCAGTTTTTAGAAAGCAGTTCCTGTTATGTTGCTGCTTAGAGAATGGAGATAAACAAAAATCACGTTGCTACGGTGATAAGATAGGGCGTTGCATGGAGAGTATCTCGATCCTTCTGTGTAGGCTTGAGTCCGAGTACCAAGGTTTAATGAGTTTTCCTTTTCTATGGTTTAAAATCTTTAATTAGACTAATCGTCCCCCATCTGTTGCTGTGCACTGTCAGTCAGCTGGCAGAAAGATGGCTACCAGACTTTTCACATACTCACAATAAAGATGAATTGAGCTGAAGAGTGTCCCTTCGTTTCTATTTAAATAAAGCTAAAGTCGCAGAGCTACAAGATGCATTTCAGGCAGCAGAACCAACATCTGCTTGATAGAGACCCAAATGTGGCCCACGTTGTCCTTTTCCCCAGATTTTTAGGACGGGTCTGACCGATCCTTCGTACTCCGCTCTAACCCAAGAACAGAAAAACGTTGCTATGGTAACAATGGCGGCCAAAGCAAAACCAAAAGCTTAAACCGGTTGTGTTGTTAGGTTTTTGTCATTTGCATTGACATGTTTTTAACCCAGTTTTTGTTGGATAAAGTATTTAATCTATTCATTAACTTAATAAATTTAACTAAATAACTAGCAGAAAAAGATCAGCAAGATTTCAAGCTTGTTGCTAGGCGACAGGACATATGTCAAGATAAAGGGAGCAATAAATTGTAAAGCTCGACCGTCCATTTTCATAGCCCTGCCATAGAAGTAGTGTCTCTCTGTAAAAAATTAAGCAATACAAAAGTAGGGTTATCACATTTACTTGAAGCTCTTTACATTAAAATAGTGACAAAATTGTGAATATATTGTGTATGTACAGTCATCCATGGTGAGTTTTTAAATTGGACATTGGACAGTTTCTCAGGGCAGCATTAGAAAGGGGCCAAATGACCATCAGGATAAAAAAAGAAGTGTTTGCCGGTTGTGTCTGACAAGCATTTATATGTTAAATGGAGAGTTTTAACCCCCAGCCTGATGCTCGATATGTGCTTTACATCACCCCACAATTTTTTTAAAATTTCCTGCAAACTGATTGGTTTTGAGCTGGTAGAAGGAGATACTTGCTCATAAAACCAGTCCTGAAAGAGTCACCACTGCACATTGTTTCTCTAATAATTGTATTATATCAGTTTCGTAGCAGCATGGTTAGCTTTTGCTGAAGCTGCCCTCTAAAAGCAGGCTGCAGGCTGGATAGTCTCTCTATCAGTGTGGTTTTCTTTAAAGAAAGTTGCAATGTTCCTTATGTGTTGATGTTTTCACTGACCGGCCTAATCCAGCTGTCAGTATAACCAAAATACACTTTGCAATTCGATTCACTCGACCTCTAATGGAGAGCTTTTCGCATCGCTTCACAGTAACCTGATCTGAACATTTTCGGAAATGTCACCTCTTTGGTCAGAGCAGAAACTGCTCTTTTGTAAAGGCCAGTGGGGAAATCACAAGACAGACTCCGTCCCTGTTTGGCTTCGCTGCTTTATGGAGGGACTCTGGCAACAGTCAAACACTCTGCCCTGTCGGGGACAAGCAGACTGAGCTTGTCCTTTCTCACAGGCGAAGTGAAATGGGACGAGTCCCCAGAGAAGTGCGATAAAGACAGCGGGAATAAACCTCGAAAACAGGCGGAATAAACACCGACAGATAAGATGTTAACACGCGGGAAGAGAAGCTGGCGTAAAATACGACCAGCTGGGAACTTTGCCAGCGTCTGAGTCACCGAGCTGAGGTTTTCCAGGTCGGGGGTTCAGGAAGAGGCTACACCTGAATGCCTCGCTCTTGCTGTGGTCTTGGACATTCCTCTGGGCCTCAGTAATGACTCCTAATGGCACTAATGAGCCTTCGCAGAGGAGACTCGCACCACATGGGTGTTTTAGCGAGAAGAGGGGCTGAGGCAGGAGGTGGAGGGGGGGTAGAAAGGTAAACAACGAAACCGGGGGGGAAAAAAGATGGAGCTGGCTTTGGTTGAGTGGAACAGAGACAGCTGAGAGCAGGAGATTTGTTAGGGAACAAAGGGGATGGAAAACTTGAAAGAGGAAAATAACCCGAGCCAAAAGAATAACAGGAGAGATATTAACGTTGTCCTGGCATACCAAAAATATTCTCTGATTTCATTATCTGAAAATATCCTATACCTTTCCAAATACTTTGTGGGCATGCCAACCTTAGCTGTGCAAAGTTTCCAGATTGGGCAAGAAAAATAAATCAAATAATCATGAAGATGATTTTTTTCCAGTTACATTTTGCAGCCTTGTTCTTATTATATATGAGGGCTGCAACTAATGATTGCAGCCCTCATTTAGTAAAGTTTTAGTAATTGATTAATCTACTGACTTTTCTGAGAGTCGAGTTAATCGGATAAAAAAATTCTAATTTTTCTTTTAACCACTTAAGTCTTTTTTAAACAATTTTAGAAATACATTAAAAGATGCAAATCAACCAATAATTGTATTCCTTTTTAAAATAAAATAACATTTTATTACCTCAAATGCAATAACATATCACTCCTCTAGTGATAAGGATGCATCTGCAGCTAAAAATATACTTTTAACATCAACATGTGAAAAGCTCAGGCCTTTTATCTCAATTTAACAGTGCAGGGATGACCTACACTGTGTTTATATATATATTTTTTGATAAACCAATTAATAGTTGGACAGTAAAAAGTGCTAAATAGTTTGGGGTTTTTTTTGTCTGAATGTGAACTGGGTGAAGCTAAAACTGGTGTTTGATGAATTTTTGGTTTCGAACATATTTACAGACAAAGGCTTTTTAAAATCTTAAATGCAAAACATATTAATATATTTTTACAGTTTTTGCTCAGTTACTGCTCTGCCCGTGTTCTTTTAGCAGATGGTTATTTTAAAGTCTCCACACCCCAGTTAATGATTAATCTATTTCTAAATTAACTTATTTCAATAATTGATTGATCCACTGATCATTTCAGTCCAACTACCTTTTTCTGGTTTCCTTTTTTTTTTCTTTGCATGTGTGCTCCTGGAGGTGAGTTATCCATGGGTGAGCTCCAAGACCCGTTCCTCGTCAGCGTCCACCTCATCTCCGACCCCGGCCAGGGGAAGTTTCTGCAGCGCGCCGCCGACGCCGTGTTGGCGTGGGTTCACCCCGAGCTGCAGCTCTTCAAAGTCTCCGAGCGGGCGTCCACCTCCCAGCGGACTTGGCCGAAGCGGCACCAAAACGGCGTCCCGTCCGCCGGACCTCAGCCGGCCGTGGCGGTCATCCTCTTCCTGCAGGAGATGTACGGCGGCGAGGGGCAGATCCTGACGCTGCAGCGCACCCTGCAGAGACCGCCGTGGCGGTACCACCACACAGAAAAAGTCAGCAACGGCCGCAGCATGCTGCCCCTCACGCCGTGCAGTCAGGACTTTTTCGTCTTGTCCCCCGGCACGCCGCTCTGGGCGGTCCGGCAGGTCCACTACGGCAAGGAAATTGTGCGGTTCACAGTTTACTGTCGCCATGAGAATTACGTCGACATGGTCCGGCTCTACAAGCTGCTGCTCCAGCGACGTGTGGCGCAGAAGAAGGAGGACTTTTGCTTCTTCGTGGTGTACTCCAACCCCGACATGGAGATCCAGCTGTCCTTTAAGAGGCTCCCCCGGGGACAGAGCCCCGTTGTGCTGGACTCGGCGGTGATGGAGGTGAGGGTACGAGACGTTGGAGTGCTGGTCCCGCTGCTACCCCACCCCTGCAGCCCGATCAGCGACGTCCGCTGGCAGACGGAGGATTATGATGGGAATAAAATCCTGCTGCAGGTGAGATATAGGTTTTTAAATTCTATTAAACAATTGTCTTAAAAATGTCTTAAAACGTCTTAAATTTGAGTTGGTGAAACCTGTAGAAACCCTGAAGGTGACCTTTTGAGAGGGACATTACAAAGAAATCAGAAAAACCTTTTTTCATCCACTTCACAATGAAAAATTACTTTGTGTTGTGCTATAAATAACACAGAATCAAATTAAAAATAATTTCTTTCAGACAAAATATGAAAACATTCATTTTGTATGAATGCTTTGGTTGCATAACGGTGGATCCTACTAGAAATCTTGGTTCTCTCTCCGTTGGAGAGACAGACTTGCACAACAAAGTGGTTGTTTGAGGGGTATCGGTTTCAGAGGGGGTATGTGTGTCCAGGCGGTGTGAGATAAGTGGTTTGGAAAGTTCAAGCTGATTAAGAAGCAGTCCATTACCGGGATTGGTGCAACACGGAGAAACAACAAGCTAATCTGTCATGACAATGGGCCATATGTATGATGCTTAAGTGCCAGCTGGACTGAGGTCAGAGGTTCTTCCACAAAGTTATGCCAGTAGGAATATATAGTTTCAGACTTGGCTGCTGAATCAAACACAAACACTGTTTTATTTATTGATTTATTTGTTGATTTTATCATAACCGATTGGTTTTAATATATCTTCAGCGTTCACACAGAGCACACAGGTTCATTTATGAGCGTGATTTGACCAGAGGGAATCACACAACATCACATTTAGCAACGAAACTCCGAGCTGCTGACAACTGGAAACAGTTTCACCTTTTGCAGTTGAACCCTAAGCAGTGTGGATAACGCCGATCTCCACATTCATCCAGTCCTTACTCGTTATTTGAGTTTGTTTTAGACTGAAGTACCAGATTTTAGCAAACAGTCAAAGCAGTCGTTGATGTTTTGAGTGACGTCGGACATCACTTGCAGGTTCATTGGCCTTACTAAGGTCAGACCTGCTTATCCTGAGATAACTAAAGCTTACAACACTGAGGGTCTTACGATCGCCAAATCACCGACCTCATTACCCAGCACCCCCTGCTGCTCATCATCAGCCTCGGTGCGCTGACTGTGTGCAGACGACCTGTTGTCTGTTGGGGGAACAGCACACGGGCTTGCTCTTGTTTTGGCCTCCGTTAAGTATCATTTAGGTTGAAATGACAGCTTCATGACAGCGCTTACAGCCTCCTACTCTGTGTGGAAGAGCCAAGAATGCGGCCATGCAACCACTTCATGGCTCAAAGGAGAAGAGACAAAGTGAATAAGAGGATAAGGAGGGAAGAATAAGAAGGAGATGAAGGATGGTGGAACAGACTGAGAGGAGAAACAGCTGTTAACGTAGAAAAAATGTTAGGATTAATTGAAAGAGGTGGACAAATTACAAAACATCAATTTCATTTTAAAATGTCTTTTCAGTGTTTCAGTGTCTGTTTAATCTGAACTCTGACACTTCTGGCTCCATGAAGGCCAAAAGTGTGACCGTCAAGTGTTGGAAGTTAAGGGTTTAAAGTAACAGTTCAAAAACAATGGCTGATCCGAGTTCATGTGTTTGATTTATATAGACTCTGAAGTGAAAGCTATGCAAGGAAATAAACGTACCACCATACATTAACTCTCAGGTCAGCGGCTCAGATCTGCTTTGTCTGCAGATTTAGTAAAATTTTTGGCTTCACTGCTAAGCGTTTTGGGTTATTTTTTTACCTCTTCTCCCTTGTTTTCTGTCATTTTGTGACTTGGACTGCTAGAAATATTTTCAAATTGTGTTTGTGAAAAACACAATAAACGTTTTTCTTAGAGACTAATGGGTGTTCCAAAAGTTTAATTGTCTCAAAACAATCATCGGAATGGGTTTGAAGTGAAGAAAGCAAGCTAAAATTGAGTTTTTGGCATTTGTGGTTCCCGTATGGTTTCAGTTTTATTATTGTTGAGTTTTACTAACTCTGTTCCTATGTTTGCCTAATTGACCACCAGTAAGGCTCTGGTGAGAAAGCATGCAGGACATCAGTAGATTTTAAACCGTTTGCTGTAGAACTACAGAGTGGTGCATTCTGGGTACAGAAAAACGTCATATGCTGCACCATAGGAAAGACAGCTGCTTCGTGGACAGTCCATTTCAAAAATATTGCATGAATATGAAGGACTAGTAAATAACCAAAACTTCACTGCAGATATCAAACTTTATTCAACTGAAAGTTTACAAAACAGAAAACTAAATTGAAAAGGTCTTTAGATCTAATCCAGAAAACTTTATGTAGGGGAAGCAAAATGTGTTAAAAGTTTTCAAAGTTAGCAAAGTCAAAAATTTGCTTCTCTATTAGCACATTAATTGATTACCCCTAGCAGATAGAGTACTCTTATCTATTACTGATAGTTTCTGGACTAGGATTAATAGATAGATTATTGCCAAAGAATTTGAACGGAGTTTATCAAATGATAAAGAAGAATGATCAAATATCCTGTCAGAATTACACCAGTTTGTTGATGGCTGCATAGCCGGTCTGGTTTCCCCCTAACTTGCTAAAGGACAATCAAATATTAGTAAGGGTGTATGTATATATTTGAGCTTGTACCTCTATATTTTTTGTATTTTACCCTTTATTTAAACTGGAAAGTCACACTGAGATTAAAAACCTTTTTTTTGAAGAGAGTCCTGGCCAAGACGCAGCAAAGGTTATCAACAACACAAACATTCCTACATTCGCGGCAAATTATTGGTTCTTATGTTTCCGAACCGGCCTCTCCGTGGAGGATGATTGACTTTTACGTTTCCAGGCGTTTTCGAACAAGACTTTTTGCAACACTCGCTGCTCTGAAAAGTTGAGCACTCGAGGCTCGTCTGGACGCTGATGGTTTCTCCAGCTGCAGCTCTGATTCATAAAGTGGCTGACCTGAGAACAGCGAGCGTGCGGCTTGAACGCTCTCGGGGTTCCCCGCGTGCGTATTTCACCTCCTGTAAGTCGCATGAGGAGTGCTTTGTTGTATGAGAGCCCCGGGTATGGGGGTTAATGGTCTCGAATGTGGCTCCTCCCTGTTTTGGTAACCTTAATGGAGTTATGTTTCTGCAGATGTGCTCAAACTATAACATAAGGAAGTTCTTACTCTTCGACATTCCTCTCTTTTAAGCAAGAATGAAGTTCTTGTGAACTTTCGGGAATCGCGGATTTGATTAAAAGGCACCTGTTTTAGCTATAAACCCACAAAAATTTGAAGATACTACTTTTTTTAAAGCTGAGCAGGCCTGATGGAGATGAATGACGCTGAAATGCACACTGGCCATGAAAAATTTTGTCTGGATAGGAGGAAACCTGCGGAAGCCTGGTTGGCCTGCTGGATACGTGAAACTGCCACCGATGGGACGCTGGAAAAAGACGGAAAATCATCTCTGTGGGAAATGTTGTGGAGGGCCAAAGAGCAAGAAGGGACTTGAGTTGATCTTTTGAGGCAGAGAGAAGGCTGTATATCAGGATAAGACATAGAGAAGAGACTTGCTGAAACTGGTGTGAGGTCGTGAAACAAGTCTTGTACTGACTTGGGAATGAAACGCCGTCATTTCGTGCCCTGCATAATGGTTGCATTAAAATATCACTGTGTGGTAATAATAACCATGGTAACTTTGAATTTGAAGGGGGGAAAAAATCCCACTCATTATTACAATTTCAGTATTCCCAACTAACCAAAGCAGAAACAGTTTAGTCTGATGAAAGCTGCAGTATGTAACTTTTTATAAAGCATGTGAATTTTACATATTTGTTAAAACTGTCATTGTGTCGTGACAGTTTGTTTTGAGACAGATAATCTGTGAAAAGATCCACCTCCTCCTTGAGCTGCTACTGCTGTCTGAAGAAATGTACCGCTCCCGACCAAAAGCAACCAATCAGAGCCAGAGGAGGGTATAAGCACCCTCACTCATCCTCGTGAACGCGCTGCTAAATGTGCTAGTGGCGGAGAAACAACTTATCATTAAAGGAAAACCGTTTATCCTTTAACTAGCATTAGCAACAACAAGATCTGCTGTTGGGGGAAAGCAGTAGCGAGAGAGCAAAAGAGGCGAGGGGGAGAGGAATGAGCAGCGCCACACGAGATTGTGATTGACAACACAAAGACCTGCCTTTGTGCGCTGATTGGTGGTTTCTAGTCAGCAATGGGAGTACTGGGAGAAGGCAGAAGGGCTTGATTTTTTCTCAAAGATTATGTCTCATACCATACTGAAATGACATAGTGACACTTTCAACAAATATCTAAAAAATATATTATTTATAAGTTACATTCTGTATGTCTACTGCCAGACAACAAGAGAACAAAAACAGTTGCATATTGTTTTTTTGTACAGTGTATGTAAATGTGTTTGTTTTAGCCACTTGAAAACCCAGTAGCTTTTGAAGTGCAATAATGACACAGTGCACCTCTGTATTATTACAGCCTCTCACTGTATTACTGTCTTGCTATTTCAGTCTTATTCCAGTCAAATTCCTGCTCCTAAAATGTAATCACAATTGTTTCAGCTGCTCTCTGTGCAGCTTCCGAAACAGCTGTGAATATCTGAGCGGGTCACATTGCACAGACAGAAAGGTGCAGCAATGCAGTCTCTTTTTCTTCGCAGTGAGCATCGTCGCATGGGTTGAAAAACACATCAATTATTAAGGAAAACCAGAGTCGTTAGATAAAATAATACGAACAATACGTAATACGGTTATGCAGACCTGGCATCTCAGTCATCCTCACTTTTCTCCCAAAGCTTTAACGTCTTGATTGCTTAAATCTAAATCAGATGTGGCCGTAAAATGCAGCTAAACTACATCTAGCTGACCAAGTATTTATTGGCCTGCAGAATTTGAATGGACAGCACTGCAGATATTTCAGTTTGCCAAGTTTATCTTCCAAGCCGTTCGTTGCCATTGTGATGTTGCTGGCAGACGTGACAACAAGGACTCTGATACAGATAACGTCTGAATCTGAATTTCTGCTGCTGGGTGTGTCCCTATTTCAGATTTATAAAGTTTTATTCAGCTATCGACCACATTTACACTCCTGTTTCTAGCAGCTTCCCTGGAAAGTGGCACTTAGGAGTGAGATTTCATTTTAGCGTATCACCAAACGTCTGTATAGAGTCACAGACTAATTGCATCAACATGTTGCGTTACAGTAAAAAATTTTCTTTACTGATAGCGACTGTTTTTCAGTATGCTTTTGATGTAAGTCTGTCAAACTCTTCAAGAGTGAGCTTTTTAACAAGCCATGGTGTATATGTTTATGATAAAACTAATAAAAACTGCAATCTCTTTAGCTTAGCACAGCGTCAAGCAGCTGCTGTTTCCCATGTTGGCTCAGAGTCGGAGCTGACTTCAGCTTTGAGTGGCACAGCTCCAGTGTTGTTGTCACTTGTCGCGGCCCTGTAGCTTTTCCCACTACAGCAAGTCAAAGTGACTGCCATAATGTCTTAATTATTCTGTTGTTTTAAGATTCATTTGTTCTCTTGAACTGCTTTTAGAGTGGCTGGTGTTTAGATGTAAGAGTGCGCTCTTTGTTTGTCTGTGTTCAGGTCCAGGGTGCATGCTGGAGAAGCAGACAAAACCCTTGCTGCATGGCACCCGCTGTTGGCGAATCCGCATTGGCTCCGTCCAACTTTATCCGCGCCGTCACCTCCTACAAAAACCGCCGTCACCAACAGAGGGTGACCTCCCGTCCCAGAGGCCACCAGACCTCGCAGAGCTCCCTCCCGCTGGCCTGCGAGGAGCAGGACGAGCAGGAGGAGTGGTCCGACCAGCAACTTCCTGACCACCAGAACTCCCATTGGAGGGGTCATCAGTCGGGTTCGCATTTCTCTCTACCCAACTTGGGCTCAACCGGCTCCTACTCCGCCCGGAACCCTCCTGCTCCGGGCTCCAACCTCTACAACCAGGTCTGCTCCCTCCAAAGGAGACCCTCGCTCGTCCCGCCTTTCCGTTTGAACGTGGATTCTCTGATCGGGGCGGAGGAGACAGACGTGGACACGGGACACAAGGTGAATCCCGGCAGCAGCGCCGACCTGTCCGTGGTGTCCGCTTACATCAAATCCACCCTGCCTCTGACGCCCCGGCCACTATCAGCCCCTCCAGAAGACTTCAGAGCCGCCTTCTCTCCGGACATTCCAGACGGCACCTACAAGTCGGCCACTCTGGGCCGAACGCCAAACAGCTTCTCCCTCGACTGCAGTCCCTCCGCTTTGCTGGGGGCGCATCTCCAAAGCAGCAGTTTGAGCACAAGTGCCGCTCCGTCTTCGAGTGACGTTTCCATCAACCTGTCAGACAGCTGCAGCATCGTTAGCGCTCCAATTGAAGAGGCAGACAGGGTAGAAGAAGAGCAGGAGTTCTACATTTGATAGCCGATCTGAAGCTGAGAGGACTGAATGTGGCCAGTGATGACAGATTTTAGTTCTGAACACAGTTTACACAGCTCCAGTATGCCACCTAATGTCTAATAGTAAAATTACAGTAGACGAGAGGAACCTGTTTTATTGAATGTAGATAGGAGCACTGTAAATATCAGTCACATATTATTATTATTATTTAGTGGATCAAATAACTGTACAGAAGCTTTATTCATTAAAGTATAATTCCTTCTCTTTGCAGGGTGTAAAATATTATTTTTATAGCACAGTTGGTTTTATCTACAGTGGTTTGTAAAAGTATTGATGCTTCTTAAAGTGGAAAGAAAAGGATATGGATTTTAAATTTTAAAAAAATTTAAAAGCCACAAGGGAGAGTATGTCAAGTTTTATACTTCCAGAAAGTCAATCTTTAGATTCAAAATATCTCAGTCAGAAAACACCTTTGATCAAATTGTCCCAAAGATTCCCAACTATATTTAGGGCCAGACTTTGACTAGACCATTCTAACACATAAAATACTTTGATTGAAACCATTCTGGTTGCTGGAAAGTGAAGATCTGTCCTAATCTCAATTTCTTTGCAACCTTGAAGACGTTTCCTTCCAAGATGGCTTCCCGACAACTCTTACCAACTTCCCCATCCATTCCTGCTGAGGAGCTGAAGAGACTTATCCCCGCAGCATAATGCTGTCGCTACCATGTTTCACAGAGTGGATAATGTTCAGAGTTGTGTGCAGTGTTGATTGATCCGTGCACTTCGACTTTAAAAAAAGTTAGATTTTAGACTGGCTGTATTTCTTAGCATGGCTTACAGCAACTTCAAACTGGACTCCTTCCTTTCCTCCCTCCCCTTCGCAGCTCAATGCTACATTGTTTTCACCTGTAACATAAGGTTCCAGTAAAAATGTAAATTTTTGTTGTAATGTGACAAAACATGTAAATGTTCAGAGCACTGTATCTCATCAGTGTGCAAACACACAATGACACATCTGGTTTGGAGAAAATGATAATAAATAAACACAAACGTAAAGCAGTTACTGTCTTAGGTTTGCTGTGTGCAGCTTATTGTTTTCTGTTGGGGGGGTTTCATGCAAAAAGACCATTTTTAAATTTTCCTTTCCTACATCCTGAACATCTTCTAAAGCAAATATGTAAATATGGAGAGAAATTCAAGAAGAGAAGAAGCTCAGCTTAACTTTTTGTTGGAGCATGTCAGCATAAAAACCCAAATATGTTATCTGTTTATTTTCTACTCTCTTCATCATAAGTCATAATAATGCTCATCTGATAAGATGAGTAGACACTTATGAAGCTAGTTTGGTTTAAATTGATTTAACTTTGCTCTAGATAAGCACACTTTAAATATAAAAAAACATGAGCCCATCTTTAAACATCACGTTTTCGTAGGTAGCGTTACAGATGCTGGGTTGTTAAAGAGACTGAAATCCCTCCTGTGGAAATGTTTTTCAGTGAGTTATGTCAGTTTCTGATTTCTGCATTATTATAAATCTCATCATTCTTTGAAATATTTCAATTATACCAAAAAAAGAAACCATAAAAAGCCTTAGTTACATAAACTTTTTGTTGTGGTTATTCTACTTGCGTGTTTCATAATATAATAGCTCTCGGAGACAATCAGTCAGTGAGATAAATTATTGGTTTAAGGGTCAATCCAAGGAAAATACCATTCTTTAACTGAGACCGTGGTGGTTTTTAGAGGCTGTTTGTATTCACTCTCTATGCATAAAATTAATTGCACATGATTTGTGTTGATCCACTTAAGGAAGGGTTCAAATCTGGCTTAATTGTTTCTCAAATTCTGTAATGAGAAACAACTTTCAGATGTTTCTCGTTACTCTCTCTTGCTCTTTGCTGATTATGTGTTGCCATCTAAGTTTGCCCATTTGTAGTTTAGTTTTGAACTAAATGTTAATATGTAGAGATTTAATTTAGTTATTAGTGTATGTGTGTATAGAAAAGGCTGAGTGTTCTGAAATAATAGGTCTATATTTCTGTGGTGCTTGAGGAAGATTAATCCATATCCACTGGAAAACAAAAATAAAACATCTTTAAGCCCTTCAACCCCCTATCGAATTTTATGGAGGGCGCAGTACAATGCTGCTCTCTAGTGTCTCACTTTGTGCTTTCTTCAAAACGTTTAATAACTTCTACCAGGAATATATGCCTCTTACCCCATCTCTAAGTTAAAACATTACTCTCCTAAAGTTCTTCATGATTTATGGAAGTGTGTTTGTGTGTGCCGTGATGTGTTGGAAACTTCTCTGCTCAGCATGATCACTAAAACGTGTGTGTGTGTGTGTGTGTGTGTGTGTGTGTGTGTGTGTGTGTGTGTGTGTGTGTGTGTGTGTGTGTGTGTGTGTGTGGGTGTGTGTGTGTGTGTGTGCGCGCGCGTTTGTTTCTAATACCTTGTGGGAACTGTTTTCCTGACACATACGACGCTGTGGGGACCCACTGCTTCCTGTGGGGACCGAGGCGTGGTCATCACAGGGGAGACGTTGTTTTTGGGTCAGGGGTTAGATTTAAGACTAAAGTGTGAATTGAGTTTTGATTAGGGTTAGGATAAGTTTTAGGTTTAGGCTGTAGAAATGAATGGTAGTCAATGGGAAGTCCCCACAAATAT
This sequence comes from Xiphophorus maculatus, assembly GCF_002775205.1. Classification (NCBI taxonomy): domain Eukaryota; kingdom Metazoa; phylum Chordata; class Actinopteri; order Cyprinodontiformes; family Poeciliidae; genus Xiphophorus; species Xiphophorus maculatus. The sequence goes on from NC_036449.1 coordinate 8,170,425, forward strand.
AGCCACACAAACATATGTGTGTGTATATACTGTATGTATATATGCACATGTGTGTGGATATGTGAGAGACCGAATTTATTAGTCAGAATACACTTGCTTTTACTGCTAATATGTATTATAGTTCACAGGTACCCCACACAATTGTTTGTATATTATAATAAGTTCATTCTTCATTGTAGTTTGTTCATTCCTTCAAAACTTGGCTTTGTGTCTGTCTCCTGCTTTGATCTTTGGTACTCATATTTCCTATATGTCATTGAATGCGACTGTTTACGTGTGTTCAAAATAACTCGTAGTGCAGCAAATAGAGCCATGGTGCAGCTTGCGTTAAGCTGCACTAGGAAGTACGGCTGCAAGGTAACAGTGAAAAAATACTTTTTTGTTTTTAGTTATGAATCTATAAATGGACCTGTGTGGTTAATAATATTCTTGTGCATGGTGGTAACTTGCTCCTTTTGTGCATTAATAGAGAGGTAGGTAGGCAGATTTTAAAACCATGAGTTTAAAATGTTCTAAAATTTTAAAAAAATTAAATAAAACTTCAAAAGCCACAACAACCAAAGTTTGTTGCATTTTGAGTTGATTTAGTACAAGAAAATTTTTTTTTTTACTAAAAAAGGTGTTCATGTGTGAAGGATTTACGTAAGAGATCCAGATGTGGTTGTAGATGTTAAACCAACCCCAATAATCAATTTTTCTGAATGTTTTTAGTTAAATATCGATCAATCATTTCTACTAAAGCGAGATTTTCTTTTGCTATTTTCTTTTACTGCACAGAGGCTAGTTCTACTTTGATTTTTTTGTAAAAAAAAAAAAAAGTTTTTGTTCTTGTAGCGTTTTCAAGAGTTTCAGATATTTTTCAGACTTGTCTTTTAGCTTTTTCTCAGAATTAAATTCCTGCCTGAAGGTGAGCGTCTTAATCAGTAGGTGGGGCTGTAGAGTCACAGACCTGGAGCAGCCTTTCCAGATCACTACCCTGATTTCACAAACATGCCACAAATGTTGCACCTCAAATTTTTTGACGTATTTCTTCACTTCTTTCAATTCTATTAAAACTTTTTTTTCCTTTTTGTTTTTGCTCTTCTGCATTTAGGCCCATGCTAGAAACTTTGTGAGCTGATCCCACCATGGGTCCATTATCTCTCTCTCTCTTTTTATTTATTTATGTTTTTGCAGATTGCTCTGGAAGCCGTGGCCTTGTGGCAGCCTGTCACGACGACACACACTCTGTAATCCTTCAGCGCCTCGCCGATCCCTGGAGCCTGAAGGGAAGTAGGGCACTGGAGGTGAAGCAGGATGAGTCAGGAAAACTGTGTCCTCCGTGTGGATGACATGTGCATGACCTTTTCTTCTTTACAATGTCTTTTTTATATATATACTCTATATTTGTCCTTTTACTGCGGCTTCTCAATTTCTCCATCAAAGTCCTCAAATTCCAAATTCCTGCGTTTGGCGTTGGAGCTTTTGAGGTTTTGAAGAATGCGGCGGCCCTGCTTAATGAAGCCCCCGCGCCACGGCTTCTCACTAATTAGTCGACTCCAGTAATGGCCGGAATCTGCTGTCAAACAAAGCAGCTGAATACCTGATGGCTACCAATCATGCTCTCTTCTTCTTCATGGGAAAAATACCAGGAACTTTTATTTCGTTGACTGTCATGGCCCCAATTAGGAGGGATGGCTCAGGGTGGGGGGGGGGGAAATACTCCAGAGTGGATGGATTTTAGGGTAAATAAAGGGCATGCAACAAACAACATCTCACATTTCTTTGTTGACTTTTTAATTTAAAAGATAAATGGAATTTTAACTAATCTGATTTTCCTGTTATTGTAAAATCACCACATTAAAAGGATTAGCTCGGTGATGACAAAGGCAAACATACAGTATATTTGTCAGTCTCAAAAAAACTTGGACTTGTTTCTTACTTGTTTTTGTACTCAGAATAGAATAGAATAGAAATACCAATAATTGCCCCAAAGTGGGGAAATTCAGGTGTCATAGCAGCAAATTAAGGTAAGTAACATCCGTGTTCAAGCAAAGGTTAAAAATGTATAAAAATAAGAATAAAAGACTGTACAGTAAGGACACATTTACAACGCAAGAAAAAAAATGGCAACACTTTATTTGACAGAGTGTGCATAAGACTGACATGACGCCGTCATAAACATGACATTAAACCTGTTATGAACATGAAGGAGTCTTCATGAATGTCTATGACCGTTGTCATGAAGTATCATTCGGTAAATATTGACAATTTTAAGGCAAAGTTGTTTTAAAAGTTGCACTGAAAGTCAATTAATAGTACCAAATTTGCATTAAAGAGTCATTCTTTACAAAATAATAAAAAGTTGGCACTTGTAGAGAACTTTTAATGCAACTTTAAAAGTGAATAATGACAATTATTTACTGAATGACACTTCATGACAACAGCCATAAATATTCATAAAGACTCGTTCATGTTCATGACAGATGTTGTGTCATGTTTATGGCAGTGTCATGTCAGTCTTATGCACACGCTGTCAAATAAAGTATTACCAAAAAAAATAACACTGTGCAGATATTTAAAAAAAGAACATGCTTAAATTGAAAATAACGTGCAACTGAGTAGGTAAAAAAAATGTACAAATGTACAAAAAAAATGTACAAATGTAAAACAAAAAAAACAATGGATTACAAGTGAGAGAAGTGCAAATATCAGCAGAGATCTGGAGTATGATGAGAGCAGTGATAGTGATGGAGTCTAACAGCTGTTGCTGCGGTAACGCTCCTTTACACGCCTTCTAGGATGCATCAGTCCGTCATTGAAGGAGCTCTCCAGCTCAGCAGCATCTTTATCACTAACAGTGATTTTAGTTGGTCAGATTTATTGCTTACCACCATCTGTTTGGATCACTGTAACTTTTTTTTCTCATTTTTTTAAAGCACTTTGATTATGTTTGTTTAATAATGTTCCAGACTAGTAAATGTTTTTAATTATATTCCCCCAAAGTTGCTACAAATGTGGACAAAAGATAGCACAACTCTGATTATTACCTTCATAATAAGAACCAAAATTAATTTGGTAGTATTTACTTTTCACAGTTACTCAATGAAAATACAAATCGACAGAAAAATGTCATAGGATAAAGATTATATTTATGAAAATATTCATTTAAAAAAAAAAAAGAACGATCCCATTTATTCTAAAGAAACTTTAACGTTAAGTTAATCCTTTTCTTGCTACGGCTCACTGAGAGTTTGCTGGCTTAAGAAGAATTTAGATTATCCAGGTTTTCAATAGAGAGAACCCATTTGAATACATTAAATGCATATAAAATACACACACCAATATATTGTTTGATGTTTAGTTTGCGAATAGTGGTTAACTTTGTGACAGAGAACAACAATTAGCGGCCTGTTGTGTTTGGGAACTTGGAATTTCGTCGTTCCTAGTAGGAAAAATCCATTGGTATAACCAGTGGGGATTCTTACTTACAACGTTGGAGAGCTCTCCCTCCAACTCTGACCTCAAAACCATAAAATGAATAGAAATGTGCTTCAACAACACCAGAGGGGTTTCCCCACTCGCAAGTGGCGCGTGGTTAAGCTAGGTGTGGCATCCCCAGATCTCAGTCCTGAGACGCTTGTAGTTACTCTAGCCAGGTTACGGTTTCGGTGTTACAGCGCTGTTGATATCCATTCACTTTCCGTGAAAACAGAGGAACCAGTAATAGCAGCTGTTCGTGTTTCTCTAATGTATTCCAAATCAGAGCTCTGTAACACCCTTTCCCGATGAATGACGTGCCGTTATAAATCAGTTGTTGGAGCAGCAAAATGCCCTTGAAGAATGAATCCACATTCCACTGTGTGATGCCAATTAAAAACGCTGACGCAGAGGTCTGGTGCTTCAGGAGAAATGTCTTTTGATCATCACACCAAAAGGCCAGATCACTTGAGCAACACAATGGATGTCTCAGTCGCTGTGACCTTTCAGAAAAGAAGCATGGCGGTTCTTGACTACATCTTGAAGAGGTCTCATCGCTGTGAAATACTGCACATGTGCAATGTCCAGTTGAGGTAGTATTTGATGAGATGAGGCAGAGAGAGAAAATGCTACTTGCTAGAATGTGCTTCTACTATACTTCAAGCAAGAATGGAGACATCATGATGTAACTGATGTGAAAAACGCCAGAGGGTAACATTTGTCACAAACGAATGAACAAGGTTAGTTCATTGTTGGCAACCAACATTCTACGGTGTTTTCTGACAGCCACAATGAAAACTAACTCCAAAGTTAGCTGGAAACTTGAGCCAACATTCCTCAAACAATGTGTAAATATAAATTTATAAGCGAAGTGACACATGGTGCAGCTGTAAAACTGCAGCCCGTTACAGAGAATTAGCTCTCGGCGCCCGTGGTATCCTTAGCTCAAGACTTTTGCTGCATTTCTTTCTCACATCTTCTATCCGTTTCTGGTCTCATAATTGTAAATAAAAGCCATTAGTGGTGCAAACTTAATAAAAAAAGAATAAATAGAAAGTTTAACCTTTAGCCAACATTGAATATTCATGGAAAAGTTAGCTGTGAAATTTAGCCAACTTCAAATTAAAGGTTAAATGGGTTCCCCAATAAATGGCTAAAGGTTACTGAAAAGTTACTGTAATCTTCAGTGAATGTTTTCTAAATACCGTCAAATTGTTATTTAAATGTTAGCTGAAAACTTTAGCTAATGTTCTCTAAATACCGTCAAATTGTTATTTAAATGTTAGCTGAAAACTTTAGCTAATGTTCTCTAAATACCGTCAAATTGTTATTTAAATGTTAGCTGAAAACTTTAGCTAATGTTCTCTAAATACCGTCAAATTGTTATTTAAATGTTATCCCAAACCTTTAGCTAATGTTGTCTAAATCCTGCACAAAGGTTTGCTATTCTAAACGTTACTTCTAACATCTGGTTAGCATTCTCTGAACACTAGCCAAAGCTTACCTAAACATTAGTTGAAACCTTTATCCAATGTTCTCCAATAGCTGCTCTGGCTAAAGGTTAGCTTTAACCTTTAGCCAGAGCTAACCGTTAGCCTTTAGCTAAAGGTTAGCTTTAACCTTTAGCCATTGTTCCCTGAACACTGATTAAGGGTAATTAAACGTTGGCAGTAACCTTTACACAATGTTCTCCAAACACTGATAAGACATTATTTAAAAGTTAGCTGTTAATCTTTGGTGTGCTTAAAAGTTAACCGTAATTATAGAAAATGCTACCAATGGGAAATTAGTGTAAGGCTGCGTTGATATTGATCCATGTGACTGTGTCCCTACTCATCAGATACACTTAATTTAACTAACACAACATGCGACTTACAAATTGTTGCCAATTGCAATAAAAATGAGGCAAAAGCTTAAGGAAAAAATGCAAAAATGTATGAAAGATATGTTTTAATTTTCAAACTTGATTCAAAATAGAGATCAGAAAATGCAATTACAAAAATGTCCCAATTTGCATAAAATTGATCCTTTCGGAATGTGTTTACTGATAAAGCTGAATGGGAAAATGTCTTTCTTTCTCAATGGAATATGCATGCCAGCTATATTGCACGCACCCACACACACACACGCACACCCACACACACACGCCCACACATTATCAGGAGTGTTCTCTCCCCTCTGCCCAGCTTGGGATTTGCTGGTCAGTGACATGCCTCCCTCCGCCTGGCTCTTTACAGCCCCTGAGGAGGCAGGAATACCGGACGATTGGTACGGACATCGCCGACAGCAACCGCAAACAAGAAAGTTTTCCCTTTAAACACCGTCTCATGACCGTTTCAGAGAGACTGGCTCTCCGGGCGGACTGAGCCGGAGGCTGATAACCCTCCGAGGCGGTGACTCGGTGACAAGGAGAACTGGGGGACGGAGCAGAAAACCGGCTGCAGAGCCTGAACCGCTGCTGTCTTACCTGTCCACAGGTAAAGTTTTATTCATCTACCAAATTAACTTCAGCTATCAACTCATCCAAAAGTGTTATAAAGTCTTCTAGAAACAGAAACTTGAAGAATTTCAATTACTCTTTTCTCCCACTGATTTGAGTTTTAATGATGCAGAGGTGGACGAAAGAGTGCCTCAATATTCAGAAAATTAGCAGCATATGTAAATATTAGAGGAATGTGTGTTGACAATGTCCGTATGCACATGTAAGATGATGCTTCAAGTCAAGTTTATTAGTTTATTTGTGTAGAACATTTCAGCAATAATGTAGTTCAAAGTGCTTTATGTCACAAAAACTTAATACAGTAACCAGTTATGACACGAGCAATAAACATGACATTTTGTCATATACATCAAATATGTTGATCAAAGTCCCATTGATTATGGTTCAAAAGCAACTCCAAACAGGAAGGGCTTCTAGCCTTGATTTAAAAGAAACTCAGGGTTTCGGCTGGTTTGCAGTTTTCCGGACGTTTGTTCCAGATTTGTGGTGTGTAGAAGCTGAATGCTGCTTCTTCATGTTTGGTTCTGGTTCTCCTGACGCAGAGCAGAACCAGGACCAGAACACAATGTGGATCAATGTTTCACTTACTCCTAATCAAAAGCAACTCCAAACAGGTGGGGCTTCTTTATGTTGTGACTTCAAGTTGGTTAATAAAGTTGGTCACATTATTTGTTGCACATAAGATATGCCAGTTCGGGTCTCTGACTGGCTCTCCTGTGAATGTCTGACCTTTCTGACCCCAGCTGATAACTTTATCACCCCTAATCTTACAGCTCTGATCGTCGGACCACTGAGCTGAGCCCTGTGGACTCTTCCTCCAGCTGAGGACATGCGTCGTCTGCCTCTGGCCTCCGTCTTCGTGTTCCTCTGGCTGGCCGAGAGGAGCCACAGCACCGGCAGCTTTCAGGACAGCATGCGGGAGCTCCACAACCGCTTCGCCGTCAGCCTCTACCAGACGCTCACCGAGACGGAGAACCGCTCCAACCTGATCGCGTCCCCAGCGAGCGTGTCCCTGTCCCTGGCCCTGCTGCAGCTCGGCGCCAGGGGCAACACCCGGGCTCAGCTGGAGGGAACGCTGGGATACAACGTGAACGGTATCTAGGCTTCGTGGAAAAGGGGGGGGGGCGACAAAAAAAAAAAGTGGGCGTCGGACTCGCGTTAGCAGCTCATTTTGCTGTGGGAAGTGGAGCTGGAGAGGGTTTTTGTCGGTGGCGCTCAGCGCTGTTGGTACCAGGTGGCGTGGAGCGGTTCTGCTGCTGCCGGCTGGCCCCCGCAGAGCACAGTGGTGTCTGGAGCCGTAATACCGGGCTCCACACCAGCTCTAATCTCATTAACCACTCCTGCAGCTTGGCCTCAGGAGACGGGTCAGGAGGCCGGAGTGTTTCCTTACCTATAAATGTGACTGATGAGAATCTTTCTCTCTTTTTCTTTAATTTTTTTTATTAGCTCGCAGGTTAGCTAGCGGTGAGATCCAAGGAGGTCGATTTAAAGGGGCCACAAAAAAAATTTAGAAACTGACAAAAATTGTGAAAAAAGTTTTCAAACTTTTTTTTTTTTATATAGTTTAAAATTTTTATTTTACATTTTTTCAGTTCAATTCAAATTGAAATTCAAAACTACTTTATTGATCCCAAAAGGAAATTAAAGATTAATTTTTTTGGCAAGAGCCATTTTTAACAAGGTGACAATCTCCCTAAATAAACAAAACAAACAAACAAACAAAACAAACACAAGTCACTGTAAAGTCTAAGCCAAAAACGGATAAGGTTATTTATTACAGGACAAAATTAATGCATACTTCAGACAAAAAAGAAAATATTCTACAAAAAGCTTCTAATAATGGTGAATACTGGAGAGGAGATGGTCTTTGCATTATTTTAAGTTGAAATGCTCTTACCTTCTCAGCTTCATACAACCTGCAGACTGCAGCACTTTTCGGACTGAGTGCTATTAGTTTGGTGGAATCCTTAAGGGATGTGTAGGGAAATAAGTCAATTTGCTGCTGCAGCTTGAATGTCAAGTGGTTTACTTAGGCCTTAAAATATATTTTCTCACAGAGAATGAAGTGTATTTCAGTAACAATAACAGTAATAATTGCTATTGAACAAAACAAAAAGAGGCAAAAATAAAATCCAACCTCTGCACCATCTCATGTGGCTGTTTCTCCCTGCAGATGCTCAGGTGCGAGACTTCCTGTTGCACGCCCAGGGCGACGTGAGCAACAGCAGCCAAGCGGCGTGGCTGCAGCAGACCTGCATGCTGTTCGTCCAGAGCGGAGTCCGACTCCTGGCCGAGTTCACGCAGCAGGCCGCCGCCTGGGTCGACACCAGCGTGGTGCGAGCCAACTTCAGCCAACCGGGTCACGCCCGCAGCCATTCAGAGCCAACGGGACACGGCCACGGTAAGTAAGCCCTGACGGCTTCATCAGCCACCGCGGCAGCAACGCTTAACGTTTGACGTTAATTACAATAACCCGGAGGTTGAGAGTCACTCTGAGACGATTCTCCGCTTGTTTTCCGGAACTGCCAGTTTGTGGTTGTAAAGTGATCACGAGACACTGAACACAAATCACAGACACAATCAGAAATGGGATTTTCTTCAGAGTTGGAAGCAGCATCATTCACCACAGATCTTTAACACTGCAACCAGCTGCTATGCTGACTAAGCAGAGTAGAAGAAGAGCAGCAGACAAGCTGCTCCATTTAGTACTTGTCTTGCTTGAATGTCATCTAAGGGAAGTGAAATCTGCTGATAAAACTACTAAGCTGTTGACACCGGCAGAAATTTCAGCTCTTTGGAGACCTGTTATCGCAGAGTCATGCAAACCAGTCCTTCCTCCTCACACACAAACACAGCAGGATTGGATTTGTGCCCCGTCTTAAGTATTGGAACTACAATAAGAAAAGCTCCACCGTTTCTGCAGCCTTCCTGTTTCAATCAAACTCATGCCGACGAAACAAGGAATAAACCGTTTTGTTTTCTTTAGACGGGTCGGGGTCTCTCCAGTCAGGAAGCAGCAGCGGGGAGCTGTCCGGCTCCGGCGAAGCCCAGGCAGAAGCCCTTTGGTGGGGACAACGGCCGCAGGTGGCTCTGGTCAACACGGTGGCGTTCAGGGGCGTCTGGCAGAAGCAGTTCATGTTCGGCAGCACCCAGAACCTGCCATTCATCCTGTCTGACGGGAGCGCCATCAAGGTGCCCATGATGTACCAGGCTGGAGAGGTCAGCTTTGGTAAGGGCACATCCTCCCTTACTGGCTGTACGTCAATAGTAAAATGTTGATGGAAAGTGGCCTGGTTTCAAGTTGTGTCTACTTGCCAGATAGTTACCACCAGACGTGGGTACGGTAGCCAAAAATGTTAGGAGTAGCACTGCTTCACATACGTTTGCTCAAGTAAAAGTAAAAAGCAACAATACAAGAAATCACTCAAAAAAAGAAAGGTATTTGGTAAAGTCTGTTTAGTTCCTGAATAACTGATCAATTCTTTCATATTTAAAAAACTATATCATCAAACGGACCTAAATATGACGTTATGTAGACATTTTGGTATTTTAAGGACCAAAATGACAATAAGTCAGATGAATAACATAATTATAAAATAAAATATTTACAAATCAGTTTATTTCAGTATAAAAGTTGACACTTTAACAAACCTGCAGGTGTGTGTCTTTCTGGTGAATGTTTGTGTTGAAACAAGCTTGTTCTTCATTCAGTCACTCAAAGTGGGTTGAATGTCCAGAAACTTTAGTCGCATAGAGTAACGATACTTCCTAGTAAAATTAGTACAGCGTAGTAAAAATCTCCCTAAAAATACATGTTTTCAAAAATTCCTTTACTGGTTTTGTTAACTAATGTTCACCAGTGAACTAAACCTCTGAGGTCTTCACAGAACAGCTGCAGTTATACTGACACAGGATCTCTTGATTGGCCACTGAAAACGATGTACTACATTGTATTTGGTCCAACCACTAAAATCCCACTAATAAGTTTATGGGTGTAATGTAACAAAGTCTGAAGAAGCTCCTTGTTTTGGGGATTTTCTCCTTCAGGTCAGTTCAGGACAGCATCGGACCAGCGCTACACCGTGCTGGAGCTGCCGTACCTGGGCCGCGCCCTGAGCCTGCTGGTGGTCCTGCCCAGCGAGAGGAAGAGCCCGCTGTCTTCCCTGGAGTCCCAGCTCACCGCCCGCCAGCTGGCCTCCTGGGAGTCCGGCCTGCGGAGGACCAAGATGGACATCTTCCTGCCCAGGTGAAATCCCTCGTTCTGAGGTTACAAGTAGAACCCAGGTCAGACTGTACATGATGCGTTTTATTTTAATTTGATTTTATTTTCCAGATTCAGAATGCAGAACAAGTTCAGCCTGAGGTCAGTGCTTCCTGCTCTGGGCGTCAGTGACGCCTTTAACCCGACGGCAGCCGACTTCACGGGGATATCAGGTCAGTCGATCGATTAATCGTGCGGTTTTAACAGAAAGCCGCTTCCGCAAGCGCCGCTGATGGCCGCTGCTGCGTTTCACTTCCTGCAGTGGAAGAGGGTCTTTATGTGTCCGACGCTGTCCATGAAGTCAGAATAGAAGTTACAGAGGATGGGACGAAGGCAGCTGCCGCAACAGGTCAGTAGCGTCATGTCTTGCTGCCAAGTACCGGAGTCAATATGGCGGATGGAGGTTTAACGGTCAGTTTTTATCATTCCAGCTATGGTGCTACTCAAACGGTCGCGCGCTCCTGTTTTCAAGGCGGACCGGCCATTTTTATTTCTGCTTCGCCAGGTTGACACAGGTATCGACACTGAATACTCTGCCTCCATAAAACACAAGTAGCTCCTTCCATTCCTCGTTTCAGGCTCCATTTTCAAAGGGTTGCTGTCGCAATTTCTGGTAGTCAAACTCATAAATTGTGTTCCAACAATGATATTCAACAATGAGTAAAAATGTGGAAACAAATTAAACTCTTACAGAAAGGCGGAAAATGTAACGGTTTCCATTCAGAGACTTTGGATTCATAATGGAACAGAAAGATTATGAAGTTGCCGTATTTTAAAAATATGTATATATATTTGGCGACCTCTAGTGGACGGAAGTTAAAAATCAGTTTGTCTAATAATAAAACACTGGGAAAACTTAAGTGTTTTTGTTCTACTTTCCAGTGCAAATATCTTAATACACTTGAACTACGACAAAACTAACTTACGAGTAACTTTTCAGCAAGATATAGGTGCTTGTTTTAAGTAAAATATTCCTTAATATTGATGTTATTTCACTTAGGACGAGACATTTTTACCCAGATTATTAAAATCTGGGTAAACCAAAAATAGACCAAAAATACTTAAGATTTTTGTTTTTGCAGTGAATCAGACTTTCTTTTTTTTTTGCCTTCAGGCTTCTTTTTTTTGGCAAAACATTTGTGTTTTTCATTTCAGGTTCCATCCTGTTTATGGGCAGAATAATGAACCCAGCAGACCAAGTAATGTAACCCTCCTCTGCGCCTCCACCCCCAAATCGCACCAATCTATGCCAACCAGTTTCACCCTCGGTATTTATTTATGGACCAAACGGAAGATACAAGGACACTTCAGGAAGAGGGATGTTATTTTTGTAAATACCTGTAAATAAAATTTTAATATGTTTTTACACGGTGGGTGTATTTATTATTTACACTAATGAACAAAAGGAATCTCAAGGAGTCACACATTTATGGAACACTTTATTTACATGGCCCTTCACAGTGTAAAATAGAAACTTTATTTATGGAAATACTTACAAAAAGGCCATTTTTTCCACTGAACATTTCTTTTTTTCTTTTAAATAGTACTCTAGGGTTATTTACATCTTTACAGCGTATTCAAAATACTCTTTTGGTAGCGGCCTCTTCACACATAAAAGACAAGTATGGCAGATTTTGGTCCCTGTCCGGGGAGGGTTTGCGGAAGAAGAGGGGAGCCACTGGATTCGGAAATCAACTTTTGACCTCTGGACCCAAAACGAGGGTCTATTTGTGTACATCTGAGAACGCCGAATATGGAGTCCCATTCTTTCTCAGAAATTGCAACAACAAAAATGTTTTCCTCTTTTAAATTACATTAAATAATAATTCTCAAATTTACACAAGTGCAATTGTGATGAAGCAACAAGAAGTTGGTTTGAGATCCGTGGCAGAGAAGGGGAGACGGGGGCTGTTGATGGGGGTTTGTTCAGTAATTTGGCAGCAACCAAGACCCCACTTCATCATTGCTTCCAGCAGACGACAGCTCACGTTGCATATCGGCCCTTTCGGGGCTTAAATAAATAGGTGGGGGAGGGGACTCGATGTTATTGCTGACGCTGATGCATTAATGACGCTTCCTGAGCTTTTTGTCCCTGTTTTCATGACCTTCCTTTGCATTTAGTTTGCTGTAACTCTGCTTCGCAGAACAAACCTTTCTAGGTTTAACGGATCCTTAAAAACCGCCAACTTTGCAGACGCCTAAATCACTACGTCGATAAAATTAATCGACTACGGCGACCTTGAAATCAAATTCTGTCTGTTCGACAGCCGAGTAGCGGAGTGCTCTGGTCGGTGGAGTGCAGAAATTCGACTGGAACAAATCGGTTTTCCTCTCGTCACCCCCTCGCAATCAGAAACGTAAGAGAGTAATACCTACTACGCTGCGTTGTGGAGGGGGGGTGGTGGGGGTATGGAAAAGAAATGAATGTGGAAGGGAAATAAAAACATCTTCACTGGATCCCTTTCGACCCTGAGATATCTGAAAACACGCAACGCTCAGACTGAACTCCGTCCGCCACATCTTCACAGGAAAAAAAGAGAGAAGACTGAACATCACACTCATCGTCGTCAGATCCTTCCAGGGAAAAAAAAAAAAAAAGTCTTCAACTCCACCCCGTTCATGAGATGCGATCGCTCCCGTCTTGATACCCGGTATCTCGGTATTCCAGATCCTGGACTCTTTGGGTCTTGGTTGAGGTGGAGGGGAGTGGTTGTTTCCACAGGGATGGGGAGGGTTATGGAGTTTATTATTATTATTATTGTTATTATTATTAGTCTGTGCAGTTTGAGTTGGTCTCAGAGCATGTCCACGTGGTTCATGGTGTTGGATCGGTTGTGTATTTCCTCGAGGAAGTTTTCCAGCTGCTCGATGAGAACTCTCTTCTTAAACCTTTGACGATGGATAAAAAAAGAAACATTTTATAGTTTGCATTTTCAACATCATTTAAACCTACTGAAAGCTAAGCTAGATGTTTTTCTGACGTTTTATTAACTTTCGTCACGGTACATTGCCAAACTTACTACTGAGGTTTTTATTTAGTAAGACGGTTGCAACGGATTTTATTTAAGAGCGTCGGAGTTAGGGGGGCTACTTACAAATGCAACTCAACACTTTTCAGTTTATCTATTGAATAAAAAGGTCTTTTAAGACCATGTATAATTTTTTCATTTGTGTTTGTCATAAAACCCTCAAAACACATTAAATGTAGAAGTTGTAGTGTTCTATGACGTCTTAGCGGTGCGTATGCTGTTATAATTACCTATTTGTTTCTATGTAGTAAAATATGGATGTTCCAAAAAAAAAGAATGTAACCTAGACACAAAAGGGCCACTTTATTAGGTACACTTTATTGGTATTACTGACAGATTTGTCAGCTGAACTTCATGAAGTGATTCTCTCGGTCCAGCGCATCCCTTAAGTGATCCAACTGGATCTAGTGGCTGTGCAGACATGAACCGCCATGCTATGTTCAGAATCACTTCAATCTCCTTTCAGATGCTCAGTATGAACTCCAGCAAATTGTTTTCACCGTGTCTCGGTGAAAACAATTCACCAAGACGCTGAACACAATTTAGAGCACAATTCAGCTGCTCTAAATTGTGTTTAGAGCAGCAGGTGGTTTTAATGTTGGTAAAAGAATCTACTTAATGGTTCTATTTGTTACTCTGGGATGTGAGAAGAAGTGCAGCTCTGCTACCTGGCGGCCTCTTTGATGATGTTTTGGAGGAAAATGAGCCGAGTGTCCAACGTTCCCTGGATCTGCTTCAAGAGGAGGAAGATCTTCTCGTAGTCTGAAACACAAGAAAGGAAAAGTTCCTTCAACCTAACTCCTTAATGAGAAAATTTTAATCCTGTTATTGATTGAATAATGATTTAAGTCATGCTCAACAGAAAAATATCTGCTTAGATAGATCAGCAAAAGTTACAGTTCTGAATCACACCCTGTATTCTGACCTCTCTTCCTGCCCTAACTAGATAAAATTGATCTTTCACTAAAGTATAAACATGACACTGAGGCCCATTTCTCCAAGTCACTCTTCAAAATTCGAAAAACAAGAGAACATGCTAACCATATATTAAAATTGGGTGTTGACCGTAAGTCAGGGAAAAGCTACAAGAACATTTCTGCTCACCTGAAACATGTTCATATCTACAATTGCATATCAATAAATCAGAGGAAAATTAAAAACTTCATTTATTTCAGAAATTCAATTTAAAAATAGATGCTTTATCACCGGAGTGATACGTTTCAAGTGTTCATTTCTGTTAATAACAATGACTTACAGCTTGACAAAAACAGTAATTCGGCATTTATTTCTACCACACATTTTCCTTCCACTAAACTTTCTGAATAATATGCTTGCGGTCTGTCAACCACCATTTCTGCATGCATGAACACCCAGTCCTGATCCCCCACATGTACGTACGTCTGCCAGGTTTTCTGATCTCCTTGGTGATCAGCACCCTCAGCTCGCTGTTGACCTTCGTCGTCTCGCCGTGAATGTGCTTCTTCAGGGCGGCGGGCGACAGGAAGCGGGTCGTCTGGTCCTCCATCAGCACAATCTCCACCCCTCCATCGCCACCCGGCGGCTCGCACGACCCGGGCATCCCGTTCTCCTCCTCGTCCTTGTGCCGGAGAAGCTGCGGGTCGGCGGAGGTGTGGTTCTCCTGGAGGTCGGCGGGCCCCGACGGGTGATCCACCTCAGGGTCGGAGTTTGCGTCGAGGCTGTAGTGGTTTTGATTCAGGTGGTTGATTATAAGTTCAGGTTCTGCGCCGTCATTCAAGTCCGTATCTACGGGGAGGCAGAAGAGGGTGAGAGAGTTACGAGACAGGATCAGGGTATTGATCAGGTTTAGCTGTGAGAAAACATCGATGAAGAGACGGAAAGCTGATCTGGTCGTCTATTTTCAACCGTCAGCGCCATTTTGAAGGAGAGACCCTGGATTTGACCTGTCGAGTGTTGTGGGCTGGCGGGCGGCGTCACCGGAGGCGTGTAGGCCCGGCCCAGACGCAGCAGGGGCGACATGCAGCGGCGTCTCTTCGGACCACCGCCCGGCATGTTGCTGCTCTCTCCAGGTCGCTTGCCCTTGTTCTGCGGGCCGGTCACAAACTCGTCCGCCTCGTCGATCATCATGCCCTGCGAGAGATCAGGTGGTTGCATTTTACCGCGTCAAAGTACTCTTCCCTTCTATGTAAAGGTTGACATGAACGGGGCGTGGCGCACCTTCTTGTCCAGTTTGAAGGGGTTTCCGAAGGTGTGCAAACGCTTAGGCTGTTCGGGATCTGCGTCTCGGAGTGGCTGGGGGGCAGATTTAAGGAAGTCTTGGTAGTTTCCCATCTGGGCGATTGGCACGCTGTGCAGCTGGTCTGGAAACAACACGAGCAGGGTGCAAATTAAGTTTTTATTTTCAGTGTATTTGCAGCAGAAATCCTCCGAGGAATAGTCTAACGACCAATTTTCAGCTTGTCGGAAACTTATTTATCCAGAAGATGAACGCTACATACCCTACACCAGAGGTTGCGTTAGCGGAATATTTTCCGTATTTGACCGGTTATTTTTTTAAATGTCGGGAAAATTTGAAGCCCGTCGGTCATTTGACAGGTTATAATTCACATCCCTGACTGGTGCACACAGGCAGACCTTAGACATAGAGTTCATCACAGAGGCAACTAAAATCAGTCAATAAAAAAAAACAAACCTTTCTTAATATTTCATGAACACTGAGCTACATGCGTCTTTCTGACCGGGAGCTGACAGCGTGTTGAAGGGGTATGGACCGGACGCTTTGGAGCGCGTCTGGTTAGGAAGCGCGTTCCAAACCTTTGGTTGAAATGGGGCCTTTAATTCAAGTCTCCATTACAAACAGAACAAAGAAAACTAAAGAGAATGCAACGTTGAGCTAATTCATTTATAGTCTAAACAGGAGCCAGAAGTTTATCTTGAGGAAATAAATAAAGGTGCATCGGTTAGCTTTGCGCATACTCTGCACAACCAATGCGGACGCGGCTCGGCCGCTGCGAAGAATTAAACTTAACTCATCCAACGGTTTTAACAAATGGAGCTGGAAGACATTACCCTCCCGCGCCCAGAAGGAGAGCAGCGCTCAGAAACGCGGCAGTCCGTTTCTGTCCGTTTTGGGGAAGCAAAACCACGCAAAAAAAAAAATCCTTGTAAAAGCGCACAGGGTTGAAAAAAAACAAAATGTTAAATTGATCGGTTTGGTTCAGACAGATCCAACTGACTGATGAACCAGCGCAAATTTCTCTGTAAATGCGACCAGAAGGAATTTGTGAGGCTGTGCGTTCAGAGACAGGTGAAGTGCTTGTAATTTAAGTGGAGTCACTTAATTTCTTTTATTATAAGTTATTGAGGCCACAGTCAGTGGTTTGTGTCACTACGGAAAACTTGTTTGATGCGTTCATCTGCTTTATGTGTGATGGATCTGGATTCATGGTTCAAGCAGGTGAATATTAACTAAACCACATAACAATGCGGCTAAATAGCCTAATGTTAATATAATTATAATTTGACGGGTAAAAATAGTACATGACCAATTTTGTTTAATGCTATCGGTCAAAATGACAGAGAACAAAACAAATTTCTGGGCGGCAGAGACAATATTTCACAGAAACACGTTATCAAACACTGTTTATAGCTAGGGTAAGAATATACATTCGCTTAAATAACAAATTCTTTATATACAAATACACAAATTTGAATATACAAATTTAAAAACACTTTGTTGAACCAAATGGGAAATTAAATGTTGTTGTAACTCATTAATTTGGAAATTTGATTTTTGTATATTTAAATATCAATGAGAGATCACTTGAGACAGTATGGCTGAAAAAAAAAAAAAAGAGTAAAATGATGTTGTATAATTTTATGTTAGCAGGGTTTCTGCAGGTTTCACCATCTCAAATTTAAGACTTTTAAAGAGCATTATGAATGAAATTATAGAGTTGTATTATGGAAAAAATGTACAAAAGAAAATTGCATATTTTATATCATAGTGCTAAACTTTATTTGCAGAAAATGCATGTAGCATAATGCAGGTTGGCATCAGAAGTGATCCAGTGTCAAAGACACATCGTCCAGTCAACTGATGACAAAGTTATTTACCTACGACAGATGCAAAAAAAGCTACCTAGCTAGAAAGGCTACTGCGGCTAGTTAAACTCGAGAATGTAATGAAGACGTCTGTGCGCGACTCAAACGTCTGGCTGAGAAAGATATATTACACAGAATATACAAGATTAAATACAACCATGATTAACAAATGTAGGGCCAACTCTAATGAATTTAAACATCTTAAGGATGTGTGAACACCCTGATTATAGTTCTTGAAGAGAAATTGGTCAAATGTCGTATCATCAGGCGAAATCTTTACTAAAAGAGAAGCCTGGAGACTGGCCACAAAGTTCAGATTGGTGCATTTACAGTAACATGGAAGTCCCGTCTCTACAAACATACCGGAGTCCTGCCCTCTTAAGGTGCAGACGGTGGTGTTGAGCAGGTTCCTCCTCATTCGGCTGAGCTGATCGAGCAAGTGACTGCGTGGGATGTCGTAGGGATTTCTAAAGCTCTGAGGCTTCAGACCCTGAGAAGCCGCAAGATAAGAAAGGATGGTAAAGAGAAGAGTGTGAGATAAAAATACAACCAGGATACAAAAAAAAAACAGCTTTAAAATGCTGTCTTGTCTCCTTGCAAAAGGAGGGAGGACACTCAGTGTGGAGAATCACAGAGGATGTTAAAAACAGAAACAGCCCTGGTGTGTTTTATCCATCTTTTCTTACTTTGTTGAGCAGTGCCAAGTGGAAGACCTGAAACTCTTTGGGGTTGAGCTCCAGAGGCAGAGTGGGAGGCTCTCCTGTGAGACTCTGCAGCTGCTGGATGAAGTCCCGTCTCTGCGCCAGCGAGATGCCGCAGCCCCGCCATCGCACCTTGATGCCAGGCTCCGGAGAGGGTTTCTTCCCGATCAAGGCGATCAGGCGGTCGTACTCGATCTTTGTCTGGTAACATGGCAAAATAAAAAAAGAAGTTATTTTTAACAAAGTCATTGCAAAGGAGTAACCGAGGAATGTAAAACTGCTGAATCATCAAACCTGCTGACTGAGCTTCTTCAGGTAGGACACGACGCTGTAGCTCAGCCCGTACTCCATGTTCTCAGCCAGGAGGTTTGGCGCGCCCATTATCCTCAGCGCCTTTCTGAGGGACTGAGGGAGGAACACAGGAAAAAAGAAAAGAAAGAAAAGGGAACATTATTTATTTCTTTTGTTTAGAAAAATGAAGTAATAATTCAGATTAGTCCGAATCGACTAACCCCGATATAATAAGGAGGCATGGTCTTCAAGTAGTTCTCAAAGGACTGCCGCCATTTCAGAGTGGGCTTGAACTTGTGCACTTTAATCAAGTCATCTGCGAAAAGTACAACATCGAAACAATGTTACACACATAAAATACCATTGTTGTTACTACTGCGACAGTATTTCACAACTCCATAATTCCACAATTGATTTATTAAACTTGTTCAAAATGGCTTAAATACATTTTCTAACTGGTATTTCTAAATAAAGCTGCCAAAGCGCTCAGACGTTTACATGAACTCATCATGGGAATGAATATCTTATCCGTTTTGTGCTTTTAATTACGCATTTAAAAAAAACACCATTCCCAACTAAAAAAAATGTTTTAGTCTGGAACAGCTGTATAAACAAAAAAAATATTTTTTACAAATAAGAATTGCATATTCAACTTTGACATTTTCTTCTAATCTTCACATACACGCAGTAATTATCCTGCTTTGTCTTCTCACAAACCAATATCGAAGAGTACTAGTCATTAATCAATTAATTGAAGGGTTTTTTTTTTTGCATCTTTTAAGGCAATTCTAATATTGTACAAGACGTGCTTAAGTTGTTAAATTAAAAATCTGATAATTTTTTTTAGTTTTTTAGTTTAGTTAGCCCTAGATTAGACAGAAATATTACCGTGCCTTTGAATAAAGAGTTCTTATTATTTGTTATAAGTATCTACAATAAGAAAACTATTATAATATTTAAAGAGCAATCATTTTATTCTTATTTTTAAGTTTTGAAATAAAGAAAAACATTAAACCCCCCCCCCCAATTCAAATAGATGATGGCTACATTTTCTCATAGGAGATGTTGATATATCCACATAGTTTCCCAAAATGGATCTAAATAAAAATGACTTGTACATTTAGGGTCATTGTGTTGAGGAAATTAAATGTGTTTATTCCATGAAAAAACTGAAGCAATAGCTAAACTCTGCATTTTTCTGTTACATCCATTTTTAAAACTTTAGAAATTGTGCAACGCTCAGCCAGAGTTCCACTTTGGAAATTTCTCGAGGTAAAAATGAAAACCCTGGAGGGCGACGTGTGGAGCCGAGTCTTACCCAGAAGTGGCAGGAGGACAGGGTAGTTGTAGGGCATTACAAACAGGTTGACGCAGTTGAGAGCTGTGCTAGCCTTTAGATAACCAAAAGGTTGACCCAGGTCACTGTACTTGGCACTGTTACTTACAAACACCTACAAAAAGCAAACAGAAATCAATCAATCAATAAATCAGCAGTGACATTTGAACTCGAATCGGCAAACAAAAGGCTGAAGTACAAAAAGGATATTAGTTGGTAAATTGCTCGAATAAGTCTAAATATATAGTAATTAAAACACCAGGACGTCTGCAGGCTAGATATAAATGTCTACAAGTAACTTAAATGTATTAGGATTAAAAGAAAAGGTTGCTGTCTCTTTAAAAGAAGTCATCTTTAAAAATGTTCGTTTCAGCAAAATCCTGGAAGAAAGTCAATGTGGGTAAACAGGACAGGAGTCTGGAGATGGAACATCTGGCTCAAAACTATTCACATCAGGAAAGAAATTTAAATAATGAGAAGATTTTCTTTTTTTAAAATCCAATCCTCCGTGTCTGCTTAAGCTCACTTCCTCCCCGTGTTTATTTTTTGGTCCATTTCAATTCAGGCAACAGCAGACCCAGTGAGAGGCTTCTGTAAATGAATACAGCGGTTTAGCAAAACTGCTCAATATTTTCCAATGCAGTTACTGGACAGGTGTGCTGACAGGCA
Source organism: Xiphophorus maculatus (assembly GCF_002775205.1). NCBI lineage: Eukaryota > Metazoa > Chordata > Actinopteri > Cyprinodontiformes > Poeciliidae > Xiphophorus > Xiphophorus maculatus. The sequence continues at coordinate 8,190,754 of NC_036449.1, forward strand.
GGGGGAAAAAAAAAAAAAAACAATCTGGCTTTTCCCTGTGTATGAGGGGTGTGTGTCAGTCTCCGGCTGCCGCAGTTTCTCATCTCTGCCTTCTGTTCTCAGCAGACTCATCCGACAGTTTTTACGCCCTCGGCTTTGCGTGGCGCAGATCGTGACGTTGAGAGAGGAAATGGCGTGACACACCGGTCATTTCCACATGAAGCGCTTTTCTCTCTCGAAGTTGAAGCCAACAACGTTCAGGGTAATCTATTGAGATTTTACGTGATGGGCCGACACAAAGTAGAGCGTAATTTTTAAGAATAATAAATGTTATCAAAATGTTTTACAACACACGAGACGTGTTGTAAAAAAAGAAACCTATACAATCCAAAGAGTGATTTTTTTGGCCTTCAGTTTAGCTACAACAAATTTGTTTCAAGTCGCAAAAGCAACGTGACTCTTTGAAACAAAAAAGATTCTTTTTGCAGTTTAGAATCTAAAAATTCTGTTTAAAATTTTAATAATAAACGTTTTCGTTTTTAGGTTTCACACATTTTCTTCAATTGCACATTTAAAGTTAATAGAAAATTACATTTAAAAAAATGCATGTTTTTTTTTTTAAATGTTTTGGGACAAATATAGTTAATAAAAAAAGTTATGATCCTCGCAGCATTAGTGCAATTTTTTGTGCAAATCTTATATGCACTTGTTGCATGAAAACCAAAGAAAAAAAATCCCATTTTAGTAATTTAATTGTCATGTAAAGCACATTGAACTGCCTTGTTGAAATGTGCTACACAAATAAAACCGACTTGACTTTAACACGTTACTCGTATTTATTGCGAAATAGACCTAAAACAAGTTGTGAATCTGTGGCCAGGCTTGAAAATCGCTGCTGGATAGTCTCCATCCATATGTACAGATGCTTAATAAAAATGCACCACACACTTTTCAGATTCAATTTTTTAATCTAAAAATTGTACATCATTTTCTATCCTCAAGTATGCACCTCGTTATGTTGGCCTATCCCATAGTAAAGTGCGAATATGTTCATGACATATCTACTGTTGCAAGACAATGCAACAAGTGAAACCGATTAAACGGTGCAGCAGGCCTGGTTTTACAATATCCAATGGAACATGCAAATTTTGCTTCAAGAGTTCATTGAAATGTATTTGTTTTTATACTGTTGCAAAGAACTGGTTAAATTCAATTCAGTTGAAAAAATACTTAATTATTCCCAAAGGAAATGAAACCGTGTAACTCGTTGTCTTCAAAGAGTCATTGTGGGAAGGAAGGCTTTCTGGTAGCAGTCTGTCTTGCAATGAATCTGAAAAGGCCTCTGACTGAAAACACTATAGCTGTGTGACTATAGTCTATAGAAACAGAAATTTCTGGGCAGCAGAGACAATATTTCACAGAAACACGTCATCAGCTGCTAATCCACCACGTCTGCTTTTTCTGCCCCACTTAAACATCATGACAAGTTAAAGTATATTGACAGTAAAAAACCTGTTTTAAGGATAACTAAGAGATAACACCCCTTGTGTATTTGGAAGAAATGTTCTCATTTAAGCGCAGAGCCGTGCTAAATGCACTGGTTGGTAAAAACTCTCGCGGTGATCGTAGTGAATTCCTCCCCCTCTCTTCCTCAGAGAACCTGTGTTTCTGCAGATAGCTTTACCCACACAATAACTCTTAAGAGGATGCTTCAGTTTCTTAGCCTGACAGGTGACAACACCTGACAGCAAACTGAGCTCAGACTAATTTTCCTCCTCAAATTCTTTCACTTCCCCAGTGTCCTGTTGGACCAGTCACAGCCTGTCATTATCCAGTGGTTTGATATGAGTTGTGGAAAAACAAACAGCAACAGCCAACCTTTAAGACAGCGCTCTCACACACACACTTTTGGTCACTGATCAGCTGAAATAAAGTCTGAAACTTCTCACAAAGAACAACTTTTAGCCATTAAGTTTGCACAATCAGAGTCCTGTTTGAAGCAAATTTGCATCTGGACTTAAATGAGATTTAAAACCTTAAATGAAAGATTCCCAGCAGTCTCGTAGTGTTCTTAGAAATATAAGACTCTCCTCTCGGAGTGCAGCTTTCTGAGACGTACCTGCCAGCAGGTGTGAGGGGATTTCCTCTCCAGAATGTACTGCGTTAGCGGCGAAGGCTCCAGCTCGTACTTGTCGAAGGGCACCTTGTCTATCACCATGGGCTCAGCGTCCACACAGGAGAACCGGACCTGGGGGTGGGCTGAGCGGGGCGGCTGAGTCGCATTACAGACAACAAATTATTATTATTATTGCTCTTTTTATGAATAAAAACACCACACACTTTTACCTTTTCAAGGAATATTTGATCTACTGCTTAAATTAGGATGTCAGCAACTATGGAAAAGTATTATACAATTTTCCCACCACTAATGCACAAGTGACAATTTATACTTTCCATCTGGGAAAAAGTATTCACACCCTTTGGACCTTTCCACATTTTGTCACGATCACAAAATTCAGTGTATTTTTTAGAACATTTTATGCAACAGATCAACACAAAATAGTAAGTAAAGTGGTAGTAGTAGTAATAATAATAAAATTTGAAAGTGGTACGGTTTAAAAATCAATGCTTGATTCAATTCAGTGCTTTTAACTTCTATCTTTATTATTATTATTATTATTATTAAAGATGCAAATGTTTTGGGGTCTGCTTCAATTAACTTTAGACATCTAGAGATGGAAATTATTAACTGTACCTTTTAATTGTTTTTTTTTTTATTTAGTAAAATAAAGTAAAGGAAGCTGCATACAAAATACTCTCACTTTTAGATTTGAATTAGAAAAGAGCCTAGAAACCGTTCTTGCATCATAATAATACACCACTTTTTGTTCCTTCCAATAAAATCCCAGGAAAAATCATTGATGTTTAACAGAGCATCACATAAAGCTTTAGAGGTATGGATTCTTTACGCTGAAGAAGTATGCATAAATAAGTGAAAATCATGTTTTAGTGGGGGGAAAAAATGTATATACTATGTTTTGTGTTTCTAAAATAATCTCTTACTAGTGTTGGAGAGTTCTGGTCTGGCCAGAAGGCCTCAGGGATGGGCCAGTGACCAATGGGGACGCCGGTTTTAGGGTTGGGTCGTACGTAGATGAGCTTGTGACAGCAGTGCCAAGGCTGCAGACCGGACTTCAGCGCCTCGGCTGGAGCGTCTGCTCAGAAACAGAGAGAAAAAGGTTCAGCCGTCGGCGAACCCAGGCAGAAAGGTTTTTGGAAGAACGAGACGACTGAACAGTTCTGATATGCGTGTTAGCGGTTAACCATGAAGGTGGGAGGTTTATCCTAATGAATTCAGCTCAGCGGATTAAAAAAGGTGAGTGGGAGAAGGTAAAAAAAAAAAGCTTCTCGCTTTATCAAACAAACGCAGAACAGCAGATGTGAAGGAGGTTTCTTCTTCTTCTTTTGTTGGAAACAGATTTCACCGAAACAGAAGAGCCTCTCGTACCTTCTAGTGGAGGGGGGTCAGGTCCGGTCTTTTCGAAGTTTATCACCACGCCGCTTTGGATTTTCTGCACTAGAGACTCCAAACACTGATTCAACATGCGCTGGGAAAAAACACTGTAGGAACGGCCTGCAACACACAGAGCACACAGGTTAGCCTTGACTTCAGGTCCGTGAAAAAGTTGAAAATTAAACTATGAAGGCTTGATTAAAGCTAACACAATATTTAGTCTCTTTTTAGTCATTTGTAGGCTTTTTTTTTTCAGCTAAACACAGAATTACACAAAGTGCACGCAAGACACAACAACATCGAATACTAACCCATGAAAAACATCAATGTGAAACAAGATCAATCTGTTGCTTAGTAACAGATTGATTCCAGCGATAACCAAAGATTATCGCTGGAAAGTTTCTTGTAGCTCTTAGTCCGATAGTTCTTGAACTTTTCCAGTGCCATCCCAGTAAATGTTTCTCCAACTACCAGCATACCGACAGAAACAGAAATCAAACTTGTTCACCATCTTGTAATTCAAGGTCATCGCACCTTGACAAATTCATTCCAGCTCATGCCTAATTACACACCATCAGCATTTGTTCCTGGTTCACAGCTTCATTACACAATACGGGCTCTTCAGATTTTCTCTACTTCACTTCCCTTTTAAGAGTTTTCGTTTGAAGCAATTAACATCATGCCTATCTTTTAGCTATCTTGGAGCTGTGTCATGTTCTGCATTAAGTCACTAACTCTGACTTGAGGCTTTTCGGACCGTTATGGATGAAATTTAAGACCTTCATCACGACACGAATGTGTTAGCCCAGCAACATAAATGATGGACTGATATCTAACTTGGCAAACTCAACTGTTGCTGAACTGTGCGATGCTGTGGGACAGGTCAGTGCCTGTTTCTATTTAAGTTTTGAGAAATACACAAACTTTGATGCGGCTAAAAAAAGAAAATCGACGTCATCCTATCGCAAAAACTTTTCTTTTTTTTAAGGATCTTTAGGCTCATCCTTTGACGGCCACGTTGAGGACAGAGGCCTCTGTACATGGGGCGCGCTCGATCAAAAAACGTGTTTTCCCAATTGGCGCGTTTCTATTAAGCCAATTTATTTTCATAATTCCAATTTGCGCAATTTTATGGTCAATGGAAAAGCAGCTAGTGGCTGATGTTTAGACCTTTGTAGATGTAAGCGTCGGCCAATCGCTGATTGCCCAAAATTAAATAAATTGGGGTTGATTTATCAGTACACCCGTAGAGCGTACGGATAATTTGGTGCTATGATAAGCTTTAAATCTGCCTTAAACCATTTTTCACAGCAGTTTTGTCACAAGGCCACAATTCAGACAGGAACAAAGTAAACTGATCAAAGTTGACATTCTCATCAGTTAAAGCCTCTCACTTCACCTCTAGTGACCCTCCTGTGCACCCATTCACTTCCCCTTTCACTCGCCTGTGGCTTTGTGTCAGCTCTGCCATCAGCAGTAACAGGCAGGCGGCATGAGCGTCGCACGCCGTCGCCGACAATGGAGCCGTGTCATGTTCTGCATTCAGAGCGCCGCGCGGTACCCCCAGTTTCCTCTATCTCTCTCTGACTGTGCGTGTGCTCATCTTAAAACGCCATCGTTTCTGGTGTGTTCCTCCCGCCAGCTGGAGGAACAAGCCTGCCTCTAAAAAGCGTGAATATTTTTCTTTAAAGCAGCTGCCATGCGGGCAAAGCTGTGGTGGCGGAGGAGCCTTCCTCGTCTTAATCACCAGTTCCACACAGCACTTTCTTACTGCTCCGCTACTGCCTCGCCGGTTTGAGCTTGAGGTACTGAAGACGTACAATGTTTGAGCAGAGTTTATATCCCCCCTCGGGCAAAGTTGTAAACACCGCAGTCGCATGTTGAGCGAAAAGGTATTGAAAGGAAGCCCAGGGATCTTCCTAACTGGAGGAGAAAACAGCTGCCAGGACGAATCGTTTTCTCCAGCTTCAAAAAAAGAAAAAAAGGCCCAATATATATCACCCTTTTCTTGTTTGGCACTGACAGATGATTCATCTGTTGTGCCGCAGAATGTATTTAACAAACAGCTATTTTGATGTACTGTTATAAATACTTGGAGCCTGTCCCGGCATGTTCCACCGGTGCTCTGCTGTGCAGCTCGGGCTCGCTTCTCTTCACCCAATTGCGACAAGCTGAGCGACGCAACATAAAAGCCGCTCTGGCAACTCGGCAACCAAAACTACAAACAGCTTCGTTCCTGATTTAACGTTCTTTCTAAACTTATTTGAAATCGGACCCGTCCCGGGAGAGCTAATTCCTGTAATCAAAGACAGATTTCAGCTCATAGAACGCTGGAGAGGAAACAAGAGTGCAATACACTGGTATTAAAATTAATATTAAACAAAGGTAAGCATAGACTCAATCTGTTCAGTGCTTAACAGTTTCTATATACAGATTCAATGTATTTTTCTCAGGAAATGTGGGTGTTTTAAAACCACTTTTAAAAATTGTGTGAACTACGAATACTAAAAAAAAAAGACTATGAATGTACGGTTCATTTTTCTCACTTTCCACATGGAGCCTACAAAAATGTGAAATTGAAAGAACAGAGTTCCTGTAGATTTCACTAACCCTGACTTAAGGCTTTTTCAGACCATTATGGATGAAATTTAAGACCTGTATCACGATACGAATGTGAATATTTTCTTAAGTAGTGATAGCAAGTTGTTTTGCCTCATTACGACAAAGAACTTAAATGGATTTCTTCGGGATTTTGTGATGTACCAACACAAAATGGAAGGAAAATGTTTTTTTTTGTTTTGGTAAGACAGACTACTCACAAACTAAGTCACTTCTGAAGGCAACTAGCTATATGGATCTTTATTTAAGAGGAGTTGGTTTGAAATAGCCCAAACTCTTTAGATTCAAACTGAACATATGAAAACTACACATAATTTCCTAATTGTTCCCAACCTCTGTGTTGATCCATCAAATCCTATTAAAACACGTTGAAGTTTGTGGTCTTAACATGACAGAATGGGGATAACTACAAGGTGAATGAACACTTTTGCAAGGCACTGTAGAGACAGATGAATGTTCAGCAACGGGATAAGGCATAAAGAGAGGAAAGACAAATATTTCTACAAATAGTCTTCTCTAGAATTGTCCAGATCTGGAAAAACACTTAAGTTCTATAGATTTCTATACTTTTCCAGACTGTGTACAGATGCTAAAGCTGTGCAAACATACCACATGCTGTGAAAAAATAAATAAATACAGAAGCAGATTTACATTTTAATGTAGAAAATAAACAATAAAAGCCTATTTAATATTTTAAAAATGTTCTTTAAAAGTTTTTCTTTGGCTTGATGAGCTTCATTAACATCCTCGCTGGTAACCTCTTGGTTATTTTAGGGGCCTTGGAGTGATTTATTGTTGTGCTATCATTGTGTCTGGAGGTGCGGAAAAGAAATGGCACAACACAAACTGAGGTCATTTGTCAAAACACTCCCATAATGCACCTGAAACAGCAGCTTTTAGAAAATCTCCCGCTCCTCTTGAACACAATCGTCTCTCAACCACCGCCTCAACGAAACTCGTCTAGCAAGTAAACTAATTTTTATGAGCAAGCTTAGCGCTTAGATCCTTTAACCAGAGTAGAAGCATAGCTGGTGAACGAGAACTTCACCAACCTCCAGTGACCTCACACATGGGTGTGATGGGAGAATCATCGGGCGGGACACCGCCGAGAGGCTCTGGCTCCACCGAGGCGTTGCCGGGGATACGCAACACCAGGGCAAACAGTCGCTGGTCCCAGCGAAAGGGCTCCTTGGTCAGCTCGCTCCCTGGCAGAGGGGTGGTCAGAGGCAGGTGGAGCTAGAGAGGGGAGGACATGACAACACACTAAGATCCGAGAAATGAGAGATACCCCCGTGTTTTTTATTTGTTGTTTATTTTTTTAATAATCAGGACAGATTTCAGCATCTCTACTTGCTTTGAAACTAAAACTGTTCTGAAAACGCTGAAGTCCATCTTGCTGATTTATGCAATTATCAAAACAAAGAGGAAAAGAAAAAAAAGCACATTTCTAATTTCTTATCATTTAAACAGAGGATCTGACATCCAAACTACTACTATCAGGTGAATGACAACTACTCTTCGCCACACACAACTCTAAAATGTACCAATTGTCACACTGGCTCCTTCAAAACAGTTACATTGGGTATTACTATTATATTGCTGAAAAGCACAGGAATTACATTTAATTATATTTTCAAATAAATCTATATACAATTCTTTTGTGGAAAAAATCAGCTAAATTAACTTAGTCATTCATGTTGTTGGTATTTCTCTTCATGATTAAAATGTTCCTCATACCAATAACCAATAATAACCCCTATTTGCAAGTTCAATCACGTTCTTGCTTATGATTTCTGAACTGTTTTAATGTTTGCCACTTTTGAACACTAAAGGCAGCAAAAACACAACTATCTTGGACATACATCACTGTGACTATTTCCTTCACAGTTTGCAAGAGAGCTAAAAATTTAAAGGTACATTTTAAGAAAATAACCTTCATCTGTGTGAAATCATTTTGAAGATGCCTGATGAATAAATTTGCTACTTTGTTTGAAAATCTATTAAGAAGATAACGATGTAGAAAAAGAACTACAGAGAAGTTCCACATTTTGAGCACCTGCTCTTTTTTAAATTTTAAAAATCTAAAAGTTGAATTATTTCCCATTCATTTTACAATTTTGTTAAATTTTAAATATAAAATTGATTCTGATGACCATTAAAAACAACCCTGATCAAAAATGCTTTGCTCAGAGGCCCCGCCCATCAACAGAGACCGCATGCTAATTTCTGCCTCTAAGATTCTCTCAGATGCCGATTAAAGACGTCCACTGACCTCGTCTTGCACGCCGCTGCCGCCCGTCAACTTGTTGCCGTCGCTAATTGCAATTATGATGGCAGGTTCGAGGAAGAAAGGATTCCTCCCCTGTAACGAGAAAAGATGCAGGAAAATCCTTAAAAAGAGCAGGAAGAAAACCACCAATAAGCAGCATGAAGCGACATCTAGAGCGCCTCGCAAAGGTTTGTTACAATCACAGACCTCTATGAATTTTACTACCACTTTGTGACACAAAGCAGAGCTCAACTATAAAGTGGGAAGGAAATGCTTGTTTCTTCACTTGTTATAGATGAAAATCCAAAGATTGTTACAGGTGTTTTTAGTCAGCGAGATACCCCTAAATTAAATCCAGAGCAGCCAGAAGTCACATAATTAGTAGTTTAGAGTTGATGAGAAGATGGACGGAGCTAAATACAGAGAGATCCTGGAACGAAAGCTGCTCATCACTAGAAACCAACGTTGCGTACACACAACGGGAACAAGTGAAAAAACGAGAACTACAATGGAATGGTTTAGATCAAGGCATATTGTGTTAAAATGTCCTAGTCAAAGTCTACACCTAGAGCCTATTGAGAATTTGTGACAAGATTTGAAAACTGATGGTGACAAATACTCAAGAAATCTGACTGAGCTTGCAAAAAAAAAAACAATCTTCAGTCTCTTGATTAAAAGTGCACCGATTGCAGTTTTCTGGACGATCTTTAAAAAGCCTAACCTGCCGATTCTGGTCAAAGCCGATTTTCTTTTTGTCTGAAAAGTCACTAAATATAGCGACAAAGCTGGCAACAGTTAACCATTGCCAGAATTACTCAGGAGATCCATTTAATGGCTTAAGTTAACCTTTACTGAAGTTGATAAATATAGCTTAATCTGAGTCTTAATTGCTTTTCGCTACGTCTCCATTTTGTGTCCCCTCCATCCTCCAAAATGACAGCATATTGAAAGCTCTTTTCTGCTAGATCCTAGCACTCCATACAGAGCACGAAACCAGAGCAGGACTGCATTTATCACTGCACATCAGCCTTACAGTATCTCCGCCGGGGCCTCGGGATCACCCTGCGAGTCAGCGACGTGAAACCCTCAATGCAGCCTGACAGGTTCTGTCAGCAAACAGCAGCGGCGGCGGCTCGCTGCAGTCGCACGGACTTCACAAAGGCCGTCCTGTACCGGCGGCGGAGCGATTATTAATGGAAGCAGAACCGCTCGGTCTGGACCCTCTACCTGTGGGCCGCGTCCTCCGCTGAATGACGGATCTGTTCGTGTAACCCAAAGCAAACAGAGCACGAGACGACCAAAATCTGCTCTTCTGGAGGTATCCATGACAACCTAGATATTTCTCCATTTCTGCACCCCCCCAAAATCCTTTCATAATGGGAACTTTCTTGGCATGCTAATGAGTCAGCAATGGGTCTAAATGGCCAAACAAGTTTTGATTTCAATCGTGTCACATCTGCTCCCTCGGCTTTAATAGCTGCTGGGTTGTTTTTCTGTTTAGATCATAATGGGCCTCAATAAACTCAGAACAGAACACGAGCTTGGGTTCCCCCTCCTCCTCTTCCTGCTGTTGCTTCAATGTTTGCTTATGCAAAACATTTTTTTTTTTACATTTACTGGTATTTAACAACAGATTTAGCAAATATAAATGAGTTCATATGGATAACAGATTTTCATTAGATACTGATAAAAAACAAACAAAAAAAAGCATTGTCTTAATAATCGGGTAAGAACCAGACATCACTTTCACTGCGTCCCTGTCTTCTGCTCTCTGATTGGCCCCCATATGGAAACTGATCAGTGTCATGATTACCCGCTTTACCTCCTAAATCCCCTCTTCTTCTTCTCCCAGGGGTAGAGTCACCGCAGATGCCTGGCAACCTGGAGGACTCTTTGTTACTGCAGACAGAGTCACTCCAGAGCAATATTAACTCCCCCTACAGGCTCAGTCCCCTTTGTTATTGTCCTCTGTAGCTCTTTAAGGATCACTGAACATCTTACAACTTCAGGGAGTTTATGAACATTCAGATTAAACAAAGCTAAAAAAACCCCACAAAAAAACAAGGTAGACCGAAAATGCTTGAAACACAAAGCTGACACATCCATTTTGTTAGACTTTGATTTGCAGCTGCTGGGGGAAATTGAGCTTGAAGAAGAACAGAAATGATTGGTGTCAGAGTGCTGATGCAACATGTCAGGTTTGACTGCTCAAAAAAAAAGATCCCCCTGATTCAGTCTCTGCTTGTGAAAAAGACTCGTGTTCCACTCGCAGTGGCTTGCACAAGGATTTATCCCCTTGAACGCTTTCCTACGAACTTAAATTGGAATGTTTTGGGGTTTTTTTTATCACTTGATAAGGCAAAACAAAAAGTAGTGCACAAGCCCCAAACCAAAAGGGGGGAAAAAAGAGGATGCCTGGCTTTCAAAATCTCAAACTGGATTTTCTGGTAAATGGTCTGCATTTGTAAAGAGCTCCATCTAATCTTGACGACTCTACAGTACTTTACGCTGACACTACAGTCACCCATTCACACGCCGATGGTGGTCAGCTACATTGTAGCTAGGTGTGCACCGACTGCAGTTTTCTGGTCGATCGCCAGAAAGCAGCATGTCAATCTTTAAAAGCTTGACATGCTGATACATGCTTGTTTTTTTTCTTATAACGGACAATGTCTGGGGTTATAAGCTCACAATACATATTTAATGTTCCAATCTTATTTTATTGAAAAACACCGAACAATACCTGTGAAACAAAGTCGACAGCCTTCTCTTACGGCTGAGCAGAAGGGGACAATGGATGATTTTTAAGAGGTAGATGAGATTGGCTTCACTCAGCCAATCATTCAAAATCAAACAGGTAAGGCAGGGGAAGTTTTGTCCTGGTTCTGATTGGTAGTTTTGGTCGGAACGTTGCATTACTTTAGCCAGTAATAGTAGCTCAGGGAGGAGGTGGAGGAGATTGATTGTTTTCACAGATTATCTGTCTCATAACAAACTGGCACAACATGGTGACAGCTTTAACAAATATGGAGAAAACATTTTTATTAAAGTTATATACTGCAGCTTAAATAAAATGCAACTACGTAGCATTTTTTGAGAAGTCTGGATTGCTTGTATATTTTGCACGTTGCTTTTGACTGTTGCTCGTGGGGAGAAACATTTCAGTAATCTAAAACTAATAGAAACAAATTTAAGCAACCTACTTGCAAACTGTATGTGGACTGTTGCATGCAAAATTCATGAACAGTGAATATTGTGCTGGTATCAGTATTGAACCAAAGAAAACAAGGCAGTTGCAAGCCTTTAAAATTGTGACGCTTTTGATGGGTCAAATAGACTCAAGAAATTGTAACAGCAGCTGCGTGGGGGGGCCCAATCTAATTTTTTGCCATAGGGCCCAAGATTCCTGGCGGCGCCACTGGGCGCATTAAGTGCAACAAGACGCTTGAAGCACAGTCGAAAAAGTATATGTTTTAATACACTAGAGGGGGCTGTTTTACTCTAGAACAATATATAAGGTACACTGTGGTTTTAAAAAAAAATACAATTAAAGGCTTTTAAGTGCACCTTATAGTCTGGAAAATATGGTACCACAAAACCAAGCTCATCCACTTCCCCCTCCAAAACCAAAGGGCAAAAAAAAGGGAATAAATATTGGTTGTTGATATCGGCAACAGTTACAGACATGCTAAAAAATAAATAATATCGATGCCAATGTTAATGCTGCTACATTAGTGTTTCAGTCCAAATCCAGACTTTAATCCAACTGCAAAAAATTCTGTCTAACCAAAAAAAAAAAAAAATTCAAGTAAATCACACTCAAATGTGATTGTAACATGAAAAAATATGAAAGTTCAAAAGCAATGCATTCGAGTCTGCATTTAAACAAGATTTAAGCAGATTTTAAATCTAAAACCTGCGTCTGTCTTGCTCTCATTTAATTTCATATTCTGCCCATTAGTAGTTTTGTTTTATGAAAAAGAATAAAACAAGCTTTCCTAGAGGAAACAACAGTTAATGATAAAAAAAAAGCTGAAGATATGAGATGCACTTCTGCATATACTAACACAATCAGCTATACAGACCATAGAGGACAAACCGTGTACACTATGTTTGTCCCACATATACATCTGTATATGTGGGTGTTAAACAAACAAAAACAAGCAAGGTGAAGCTTCCCCACTGCCTGGTTATAAAAAAGGAAATATTAGTGAATGATCTACCTTTTTAAAGATATGAAAAAGATCCCTCATAGTACATCCTAGTGTAATTACAGCCTCTTAATAAGCGACTTCTTTTCTAATGGACATAATAAAGCAATAGCGACTGTGGTGGCAGTGTGCCATCTGTCTAACAAATGACCTCCTTAAGTAGCAAAAAGGCAGAGAAGAGAGGAGGCGGTTATTAAATTATAATTACAGTCACACCAACCGGTCATTAGAGGTCACCACAGACAGGTGCAGAACACACCAACCCTGACCTTGGTTTCTACTGTTTGTGTTCACTGGAATGCGCGCCCGCAGCCCCGGCCAGAACGATATTTAAACTCCAGTGGCGCATCTAATGTGCGCCGTACGTTCGAACACGTTACACCAAGTGGAAGGCTCCCTTCGGCTATGAACACAGGAAATGTTTCAGATTCATCCTCGGCACCTATCTCCATGAAGGAAAAACAGATGTTAAAAAAGTACTCTACAGACGCCAAGAGTCCAAATTTATGGGACCGGAACTGTCTATGAAGCCGAGAACGACTCAAAAAGTGAAGTTCACGTTTTAAAGCTGGCCATTTGACTGTAAAAATATTACATGGTGAGGTGTTGCATATCCTGTGACCTGCTTTGCTGTTCTCTCTAATGATGCCATCAAAGTAGAGCCTCTCTGATCTCGATGAAGCACCGCACGGCAAGTGTTGCGATGAAAGAAGACTTCGACGCGCGTTTAAGGCGTTCTGACAGAAAGGCAACGGGCTAAAGCTAAAACTGTAAAACGCCTCGCTTTCCATTTTGTGCCTCCTCTCTTCCCAATGCTTTACTTTGAGGAACCGCAGCTCATCTTAGACGGGTGATGTCAGCTGGCACCACCGGTTGAAGCTCAGGCTGCAGAGCTGAATGATTTCCTGTTTCGAGCCCAAATCCTCATCAAGCCAACAAAATCCGGGAGTCGAGTCCACTCTTCAGTTCCGACGTCTTAGAGACACATCTGTCATTTCCACTAGCAAGCCTGCTGTTATTTCTGCTTGAATAGTGGCGCTCTCCTTTGTGGATGAATACGTTGTGATTTGTTTTGAGACTATTTTATGGATTATTGTGAAAAAAATAAACACTTCAAACTAAATGTGAAAACCCTGGAGGCTTCTTCCCGTTTACAAATGATTTGTTTCTTACTACTGTCACCGCATGAGCTCTAAATGAGTAATCTTTTACGGATTAGCATCATCCTAAATCTGACTTCATGACTGAATTATATGAGCATGTACTGCACTGATTTTAAGTTAATTGGGACAAATCCAATTCTACATAACTGAATGAGAATTTGGTGCTGTATAAATAGCCTGAGAAATATACATTAAAAAAATGGTACGAATGTTCTTTTACAAATAGATTTCAGCATAAATCCTTAGAAAAACTTGCTTAAAACTCTGGATAAGCAGCTTAGAAAGTTCATCAACTTGAAAGTAAAACAAAACAAAAAATCTAATTTACCAGCCAGGAAAGGCAGCATGTCTTTTTTTCCATGCAAGGTTTAGAATCATACAAAAATATGAATATAGCTCGACTTATTTAACTGCAAATATGTTGCCCATATTTTTTAATCACCCCACTGAGGACAGAGCCGCTGAGAGCAGAAAAGGCAGCCCATCGCCTCTACGCTTGAAAAGTGCCACTGTGTTCTTACGTTTCAAAACACCACCTTGACTCCTTCACGCACACTTGCCATCACTGTGACCAAACAGCCTAACCATATCCTCCTGTGACCGTAATAAAGCGCCTTCCAGGAGACGTTCATGTGTGAAAATTTCAGCCAAATTTGAAAGCGTCGGTTTTCAAGTTTGAAAACCAACGCTGATCATGAAGGCTGCTTCCCTTCGTGATCAGCGATGTGAAACCCATTTCACTGCGGACTGCGCCACTGGAGTTTAAGCAGTTTCCAGTTTATGATGGAGTTGGTTAATTCTGGTTTGTTCTTGAACGTCTTAAGCCAACGTTTTTCAAGATTACATGGTTGAAACCTGAACTCAACTGTCTCTTCCAAAAAGACAAGATCAGAAACACAGTTTTTTCGGTTTGTTTGTTTTTTAAAAATCAAATAAGACTTCAAACTTGTGCTCAAATTCTTATTTTAAACAATTTGAAGATGTTTGCTGGGCCTTGACAAAAAGAACGGCTCCAAAAACTGATTAGGGACTCCAAATGAAAATATAACACCTTATTAACGGTGAAAGAAACAGATGTTAAAAAAAAAAAAAACATAAGTTACTTCCCTTTCTCTGCAACTAAGCTGCTGTTGTGTTATTCGACTGTGAGTGTGTGGCAGCGGGGTATGCGTGTTGTTGATGCTTGCACTATTGGGGTGAGGCTGTGGACTTGAGGGGGGGATGAGCTGGTGAGTGGGCTTTTTGCACATGAACTTTTGTTTCCTCTCTTCGTCTCCAGAGGCTACGTACCTGGCCATAGTTGTCTATCCCAGTGACTAGTCTATTGAGATTTAGTAAATCAAAGGCTGTCCTCAAGGACTGGCCAAATGTTGTGAGTCCGGTTGCTTGGAGGTTCCTCAGCTCTGTCATGAAAGTGGCATGGCTCTCTTTCCATCCGGCCTTGGGAAACAAACAAACAAAAAGATTGTTATTAACCTTTCGAACGAAGCCATCCACATTAAATTCTCTTTCAGGATATAAATAGTGTGTTTAACTCAGTGGTCTTCCCTCCTGTAATATGAATGTCACAAAAAGGCGTGCCCCAAAGCAATGTATTAGGCTAGTTTGTTTATTTTCCTTCTGTAATTTCCAAAACAGTTAATGATGCGTCTCTCCATCTCTATGCTGATGAAAAGAAACTGCACAAACAGTTGCCCCAATATTGGATTTAAGATTTACTGAGTCAAAACAGATTTCTTTTATAGAAACAATTTTAAAGTAAAACAAAAAATAATTAATTAATTAAAACATTGCTGAAGCCACCCTCTTACCTTATACTGACTATACTATTACTTTTATAAGTGCTGTTTGCATGTATTTATTATTGCGATCAACTTCTTACTCACAGCTGCTCTTTATACTCTCTAATTAAATGGGCTCCACTGTCCTCACACACACACTATTGCATTGGCATATTTTCATTTACAAATCAATAACTAGTTCTCTACCATTACATTTAGAGAGCAAGTAAGGTTTATGCTGACAAATTTATTACGTTTGGTGTTTTTCAGTAAGCACTGAACTTGGAATAAATATCCCTTCCACTTAGAAATAAATACAGCAGCACCTAAAGTTGCACAGTTTAATCTAGCAGAAGGAGTTTTAACAAGATTTTAAGCACTTAATGTTTTACTGCTAACGTTTCCTGCTTTTATTTGATATTCTCACTTAATTCGTAAGATAGATTGTATTTACTTATCTTTTTAGAAACAGGTCTCTTGAATATTAAACAATGTTTTAGAGATTAAATGGCATAAATAACTGTCTTAATGCTGTTTTTATCCTGTAAATATGTTTCAGTATTTTTTCTTTCCCAGGCAGAACCACTAAAAGCCACTTCTGCTATTAAAATGGTGTACTTTTGCTTTTTTTTCCCTGTGGTTGCTTTCAGTCTTCTTGAGCCTTCCTTTGATCGCAGCAGATGGCCATTCACACCTAGCATGGAGGTTTTCCTTCTGGTTAAAAAAGAAGTTGTTCCATTCCACTGTCGCCACATGCTTGCTCAGGAGGAAGAATTGCAGAAAAGTCAACTATCCCAGGGAAATGCGTGGTTTCTTTGGATTGGTAACTTTCTACAAATTGACACCATAAAATGAATCAGTCTAAAATCCATTAGATTTAAGTTAAATTGTCATTAAACCTAATAAGTCTTTTAGACTGGACTTTATTGGTATGGCTTTGATTCGTTGTGAATTTCTGTGAAACAGTTGCAAAAACATTTATTTAAAAAAAAAAAAATCTGTTAAGAAATGCATGTCAACAACACTTTGACAGCCCCACAGTTTGATCCATTTTTTTTTTCCACAAGAGTTGTGCAACCGGCTTGGAATCAAATAACAACGTCGCCCAGTCTCCAGTGACAAAAAGTGGCAATTTTCTCTGAACAAGTAAAGTAGGCTACGAGTCTATCACTCCCTCCTCTTCCTCCTCACTCCCCCCTCAGATATTACCTCGCTGTATAAATAACACCCAGAGTTCCTTGCTGCTCACACTGAAACAAAATGTCGGCCATGTTTTAAAAGGGGTATGAAAGCTCCTCCTGAAGATTTTTTCTCTACACGACTGACACAGTGATCACAACGTGGTGAAGCGGTGGGGAGGACAGATGTAAAGCTGGACATGACCCGAAAGCAAATTTCTACCTTTATCCCGAACGGAGAGTCCTCAAAATTTACCAACATATACCGGTCCCCTCGGCTCGCCGGATCTCTCCCTCTGAGCTGTGGAAATAGTAGAAGAATTATGTACGGTTAACGAGAGATCTGCTTTTGACAGGCGAGCTTTGCAACAGCACAATGACGAGCTCAACTGCGATTTCCCCCCTCGCTCGGGATCTCCCGATATATCAATGTGTCCCGTTGTTACAGTACCTTCATAAAAGTCTCAACAGCGCCTTTTGCTATGTCCAGATAGGTAGTGCCCAGATGGGTGCGCTGGTTCATTGAAGCGGACGTGTCTATCAGAAAAAGTAAAACGGGCATTGTGGTGGTAATGACGCGTTCTGCATGGACTTGGTGTCAGTACAACCGGCCAAAACGCAAAAAAATCTTTTGTTCTCCTGCCGCCTGTCTCACCTCTCAGCTAGCTAGCTAGCTAGCTGGCTGGCTAACTGTCTGTCTCACACATTCTTTCAAAAAAGTGTAAGAATAGTGAGTATAGAAGCCCATTCCGGGAAAACTACGCCTAAAGCCTGGCACCCTTGGGGCAAGTTATTGATGCACGAGGGATTTTGATAATTTTGTATATATTTTGTAAATATTCCTAAGTTTCATAGTAACAAACTTTCCCTCTGAGTGAGTCCCTGCTTCTCCCTACACTGAGTCCGCTGTACCTCCTCCACTGGTTTTAACTGAAGGTCCGCGCCTGACCCCGCCTCGTGAGCGCTCTTTCACAGTCACGTGGAGGTACGCTCGCTTCTCATTGGCAGTCAGCGGCCGCTCATTAACATATCCAAATAAGGCTAAAGCTTGGCTTCTTGTGCGCATGCTTGAATGCTCGACAGGCAGGAATGCGAGGAAAACATTCTGTATTACCTTTTAATGTTAAAGACCGCCACATTCACGGCATTGTAACCCCTTCTTCAGAGCGTCGCTGCAGTTATTTGACGTAATATCAGCCAGCAGTGACCCGTGTTTACCCCGAGAGCAGATTATATAAACATTTACTTCATTTTATGTTCGGGCGTGGGCCAATGTGAAAGACAACCCTTGAAGACTAAACGAGAGACAACTGATGACAAAGAGATTGTTAAATAACCATATTGTTTGCATGTTGGCGTCGGCTTGTGTTCACCGCACAGGAAAACAACTCCTTTAGCACTTTGCTCTTGTGTGATAACCAAATAAAGACGATCAGATGGAAAGCAGGTTCATCTGAACAGTCTCGGGGAAAAGAGATTGACATGCACACACACCCTCCAGCTCTGAGATGTTTCCCCTCTGTCTTCAGCTAGCTAAATAATAGACCCCCAGTGTGTGTGTGTCTGTTATCTTTCTTTTTATTATTTTTTATAGAAATAAACGACTGTTTGCAGACATTCATGTCAGATCTTGCAGAGTGTCTCGACAAAATTAACCCAAATTGCTCCAGTTAATCTCTACAGTGTCATGCTTCATTCTGTTAATGAACCACTTTCAAAGCTGCGAGACACCAATAGGACAGTGTGCGAAACAATGTACACAATGTAGCATGGTGGAAAAAATAATCACTTCCGCAAAAACAAGCCGAAACCATCCGGCGGCTCTGCGATCGTACATAGAAGGACGGACAGTTTCCTCTTGTTTGCTGTAACACTCAGAATACACAATCCGCTTTCCGGTGTGTCACTGACAAGTTTTTCACGTTAAAGTTATTTCCGTAGGGACGTGAAGTCACACAACCTAAAAATATACTAAGTTAATTAAAGAAAACAATATAAATATAGATGTATAAATTCAGTTTTGGACACTTAATTCATTAAAGGTACCGTTATTTGAAAAATTAAATACATTTTTCGAGTTGACTATCTTGTCCAAGAACCCGTCAAGTTAAGAGTTACTTCTTTGTTAAAAAAATAAATAAAAATCTCATAGTAATATTTTGTAGGTTAAGACTGCCTAAAAACAGACAAACTCCAGAAATCATTTATTGCCATCGGTTCCAAGGTTGGGCTTTTATTTTGAAATTCCCTTCAGCTTATGAACGGAAATAGTTGCACTTCCTCCCGTTTTGTCAGACCACTTGCGAGAACTATTTCTGTTTTCGTTTTATGTAACATTGCTGGGTTAATGACAACTCTCAAGTTCATTATTAGCTAATCAACTGGTTTTTTACTACTTGAAAGTATTTTAGAGTTTTACTGCTATTATTTTTCTTAAGTAATTAAGTTATGTACTTGGATGAGTTTGTGAAGTCCCAAAATAACCAAACATATAATTTTTTTTTTCTTCCATCATTTTAATGTATTGTATATAGTTGCGTATACAGAGTGGACTATAGTGACTTACAACCTCATCGAAAGCATTTTGAAACACAATATTAGTAAATTCTTTGTGTTACCCTCAGGATTTTTGGCAAGCTAATGTTTAGGGTTGGTACACAGTAGAATATCTCAAAGGAAAACAAATGTTTTGGCACATTAGCTGTTACTCTAGGCTAGTTAATGCTTTGTTACAAACAACTTAACAAAAGAACAGTATTTGGTCCAATTAGCCGAGTTAGAGTTTTCACACACGACCTCATAAAATGCAAAATAGTTTCACTTCACGAAAAATATGGTTGGGATGTTGTGACCTGTTTCCGTTTCTTGTAAGTGCGCAAGAATGAGGGAGCAAATAATACTAGTAGATACACCATAGAAATGAGTTTTGAAAGGTTTTAGATGTTATACAAATATATGAATTTAAACCTTTGGACGTTTTACTATTTGTGTAAAACATCGGACAAAGCTGATTGCGGAAAAAGAAAAGACAAACAAACCAAAAGAAAACCACTTTTGAATAAGTGTTGCTTCATGTCACTCATGGTTCAGGGAAATAACCTGGATGCATGACATCAGGTCTGAAAGTAAACCTTTGCTTTGACAATAAACTCTGTCCCCTGCTGGAACCTTAAGTAAAAAAAAAAAAAAATCTGCAGATCCACCACTGAAACACAAGTTAATGATACAGAATTATTTGGATAAAAAAAATAAAAAAAAATAAATAATAATAATAATAACGTCTTTTAATGACACCAGTTTGATGTTTGTTTCATGATGCAAAACCGTAGCGATAATATATGATTTATTGTCTTGTGTTTTTTGCGAGTACTGTCACTTTTTATGAATGGTGTTTTGTTATTTTTGTTGTGGTGATTTTTACTTTTGAGTCTTATTTTGGTAAGCACTTTGGGTTAATTACATTTTGCCAGTAGTAATATAAGTGCTTTATAAATTAAATTTGTTTAAATTGAATCATTGCTCATACTCATACAGAGGGAAGTGGACTGTACATTTTAGCAGTTGATTAATCCATATTTTTTCTACAATAATTTTCAGAAATGCAAGATTGAAATTGCAGGTAAATGAAATGCAGCATACCTGCGAGCGTTCGCGCCTCATTGTTAATCGTTTTCCTCTTCACCAGAAGTATTAATTTCCATTCACCTTGAAAACAATTCGTACGACAATTTAAGAGCCATTAATCTACTACTGCGTGTTTGCCTAAGAGCCTTCAAAAACAAAGCTTTTACTTTGAAAATGTAACCAGAGGCTAAGAGCGGACGTTTTATTTTGTCGACCGGAAATGAGGTGCGCGTGTGAGAGGGAGAGAGGCTATGGGCGGTGAGATGTTTGTCAGCTGACTTGGCCGAACCTCTCACAGAAGTCACAACACCGTATCGGTTTTCCCTGACAGGTACATGTAGCAGCTTCTCCACCGAGGCTCTGGCGTGGGAGACTGCGGCGGGTTATGTTTCCCTGAGACGGGGCGTGGGGAGGCGGAGGTCCGTGCACCACACTGCTCCACCATGGCGGCCGAAATTCAGCCTCGTCCGCAGGCTAGGAAGCCGTGCCTGCTGAGTAAAATCGAGGCTTTCCAGGAGGTTGTGACCGCGGCGGCGATCATCCCTAAAGAAGACGGGGTGATCAGCGTTTCTGAGGACCGGTAGGTCTCTGCGCCACACGGTGGCTACCTAATAACCTTTAATATAAATCTGAGGTTATTTTACCTTAATATTGACTCTTTCCTGTTAAGCATAAAGCTATTTGTCGCCACATGTTCATATGTCTTCAAAACAGTAATGCAAGCTGTGCGGAGTGCCCTTAAAATCATTCTTTATTACAGTAGCATAATATCACACTAATATTTAATTTCAGTATATTTATTCAGTGAGAGAATAAAAAAAAACCCTGTAAAAATCTTCATTGAAATATTATCAGCACCCCTGCTGTCAAGACTTTGTACAGCACCAGTAGCGCAGCACTTTGCTTCTGTAACACTTCACAAGGTTTGAGCATACAGAGAGAGGGATCTTTGACCATTCATTTTTACACTGTCTCTACAGATCATCCTGGGTCAGCTCACTCCCAGGTTTCATGTCTGTTTGGGTACTAGATGATCATGGAAGAAGGAAGAAGGTGTTTGCTGAACTATTTTATGCAGATTTGGATTTACGATATTCGTGTTTTTCAAAGAGTTTGTGGTGCCAGGTACTCTAAAGCTGCCAAGACTCTTTTTTTGGAAGAGTAGGAGGTCCACATCGCTGTATTTTACAGAGAGGAAGGTTTTTGCCCATGTTTATCTTTTATTTTCACACCAAACCAACCTGTTCCAGGTAAAATCCTATAGTTCTTTTTGTTGTTTTTTAAAAAGAAAGTTTCATATGTTTATGTTTATGATGGTAGATCAGAAATGACTTCTTCTTGTCATGCCTCCCATGCAAAACAATTTGGCATCTAATGGTTGCTATGGAGAGCTGATGACAGGAAGAAGCCACCGTTTGCTCCATTATTACTAAGGTGGGCTTTCTTTCTCATCCACCATGGTTGCCGGCATCTTAAAGACGACGGCCACATTTTTGCACCATATTTATATACCAGGGAAACAGAAAGTCAATGAATTAGAAGTTGCTAAAATCTCAAAACATAAACATTTTTTTGTGTACGTGTTTATTTTGTTTTATTTTTTTGCCCTTTTGGCTGATTAAGATCAATAACTGGAACGTTGCATCTAAAAATTGAGCAACTTTAACTGTGTTTTTAGTTTCTGTTATTTAGTTTTAACCCATTATTCTTCCTACACACCTGTTCCAGTTGTAGGTATCTTAATTTGTTAGCTTTTTTTCCTTGGGGTTACATTCACCTTAATACAAATGCTAAGCTTAATGGTACCTTATGCTCCACCAAGGATTTTGTTACATTTTTTTCCCCTAACATAATTTTCTTTTCCCCCCTCTGACTGACTACTCGTTTAAAAATGGTCATTTTCTAAATTTACCACCGTGAAATAATGTCTCAGCAGAAAAAGATGGATTTATTTTAGGATTTTTTCACACCTCTTTTCTAGATTTCCCAGCTGTGTCAAAAGAAAAAAAAAAAAAAAACAGTAGGGTATATCAGTCCCAGATTCTTAAGGTTACATATTCAAAGTCTAATATATGCTACCTTAACTTTACATGGGAATTATAAGAGGTGTTGCAGTGAACCCCAATAACTGGCCAACTCCAATAAAAAGATCATATAAACACAAGTGGTTATATGCAATGGATTGAGCTTTGGTTGCATGTAAACGCGTTGTGTGTGGCATTTAAAAAAAGGAACAACACAAATGCCAGATTACCATATTAAAATCTTTGGCTAATGTCTGAGTATGATTTGATATTTTATTTTTGTTCATTTTAGATTTCGGTTCCATTTCAACAATGAGTATTAGTCATTATACGGACACCATAAGTAAAAAAAAAAAAAAAAAAAAGCCACTGAATTCCTAAAATAAATCACAGTAGACTCAAAAAGGTGGAATTTGATCATTTATATTCAGCTTAATTATCTAAATATTCCGTTGATTTCTACAATTTCTCTAAATTAGAAAAAAATGATCCGAGCTTGATTTTGTGTCTTTCTGCAGCATAACACCATGTCGTTAACGGTAGGGAAAACAATGAGGTGGCAAGATAAGAAGAGGCTTCCTATTTCATCAAAGGAACCAAGTAATTTCTGAAGAGAGGGAGGATTTGGTCAATTAACCGAACCTGCTCTGTCTAGCACAGTCCTCCTGAATGTTCCTTTAACATTAGTAAGTCATGGATTTCTGCCGCGATAAATGAGCAAAAATACGTCTGTGTGTGCACGAGAGAAAAAAAACATCCTCATCTGGCTCCTCTTCATGAATAAACAAGTGACTACACTACACACTAAATTCTGACTTGTGTTTATGAATCCATTTATTTATTTTTGCTATTTTCAAAAACTAAAACATTTTTAGAAATTCACGTATAAAATACATTCCAACAAATTCCAATTTATTCCAATTTATTCTGTTTAAAGCCAAGGTTTAAAGTGGAGCTCTTCACAAACACAGGATGAATTCCTTTACGGGATATATAGTCAATTTAGCCTTTGACTTAAGGAATTTCATTCCTTCGTCATCATTGACGCTATAGCAGAAGACCACCGGAGGCTCGTTCTTTGCTAGTGTTAAATACGTAAACTCTCACCTGAAAGGGTTTGGCAGAGAAGTGATGGAGGGGAGGAAGTTCAGTTGCTTTTTATTCAAGCCTGTAGAATTATCCGTGAAATACGGCGGGTTAATTCATTTAGATTTGGTATAAAAATGTTTTCTTCTAGCAGATGCGTAGATGGAAATGATTTTACCCTAGTTTAACATCTTTTTTTTTTTTTTTAAATCAAAGTGAGATCTTTAGAGTCCGGTCACTTGTGTTTTTCCCCTTTTCTCAGGAACGAAGGAGATGTGAAACTGAAGTTTATTTCCTGTGGAGCTGGCCGGGTGTATTCGGGTCGAACTTTTTAGCACCGACCTGGTGGATAGATTAGTATCTATCAATAATTTGCCTCACCTTAGACTTAATGAGACGCTTCTGTCTTCACAGAACAATCCGAGTTTGGCTGAAGAGGGACAGCGGCCAGTACTGGCCAAGTGTTTACCACACCATGCCATGTAAGTTTCCCCTGTCTGTACTCATGTCTGCACTGCTTCTTATCCCGTTTTCACCATCTGATTCGTTCAGTAAAAATAATAGAAATAACCCTTTGAGCCAAGTTGCTACTGATGGTCATAAGGAATCCCTTTTTTTATTTTATTTTAAAGTTTGCAGATTTCACGTCCTGACAGAAATCAGAGTTCCTGCAGGAGTTTTTAATGTTCTTCCTCTTTGTGTGGCAGCACCGCACATTTGTGACAGTTTGCCCTCGTTTTCCTCCAGCTGTGCGGCTGAAGGAAATCCAACGTAACAATCAGCAAGATCTGCCGCCGACAACGGCAGAGGCTGCAAATGTGAAGCGTTTTCGTTTACTGGCACAGGAATCCATGTTTCACACGCCAACCGCGGACGTTTGAATTGTTAAAGCGGATTTAAAATATGAATTTACCCAACTTTATTACAGTTAAATGATTCCTGTTAGTGAGGTGATTAATTTATTATATGAGATACGTTAGGTCTTTTTTTTTTGTAAACCTTAAAGAAGAACGGTTTTCAGCCTAATTTTCTGCAGTGCCTCTTGATCTTTTCTTGCCCTTCATCATTTCATCACCTGTTACAACCCCAAATGTCTTTTTCCCCCCTGGATAAACTTATGCAATAGAGCAACACAAACCAATACATAATTGAGAAGTGGAAAGAAAATCAACTCTGGTTTTTTAAATTACTTTTGTTAAACAACAAAAGGGGGCAGGGCATTTTTTTTCTATACCTCTAAATAAAATTCAACATGAATACTTTGAGAAGTCTCTCTGTTAGTAAATAGAGTTCAATTTAGTGTGGAATTTAATGTCTGGCTAAATGCAGCTCAAAACAAGAAAAGAACAATTGAGAGGAAGCATTGGAAGGACACGGCAAAAATATAAAAGATGGAGCTGAATGCAAGTAACTTATTATTATCCTTTAAACTTAAAAATATGCACTATTTACATATACGGTCTCACCGAAATGCATTAAAGTTTATGTTTTTCACTAAACAAAATGTGAACATGTTCAGGGAGTGTGGATCTGTTTTGCAGAACATCGTATATGTCCTACGCACCAATGTGTGTGTGCACATTTGCAGATTTATTTCTACTTTTATTCACAGATCTCACACGTTCAATCTGCCACGTGGAATTAATGCAAAATACACTGAATTTGGGGGTGTATCTATGAACATTTTTTAATGGTTCTTTTGTTCTTATTTATTTTTTTACTTTGACCATTTACTTATTCTGCAGCATTTCAAACACAAACTACTAAAACCCAAAATGGCTTCGCAATAAACGTAAACGTCACAGACTGTAGTGTGCGATCAGTAGCAGGCTTCAGTTACCTATTAATCAATCTATGTAACATTATTTAACTAATAACAATTTATAAGACTCAAAGAGTATATATAAAAATAAGTGCAAACCTGGGGGAGGGGGGAGTGAGCAACTTTGTGTCCAAATTCCTGACACAAAATAAAAATGAACTTTATAAACAGAGCTGCTGTTTTTAAGTTCAGATCGTTTTCATCGCTGGATGTTGAAGCGTTTTTGTGGCTTTTTCAGATGCTAAGTTAACCTTAACCTTAACTCTTGCGGTAGCTTCAGAGCCTTACAAGACGCATAAAACGACTGGTGTGATTTCCACACCACTCTGCCGCAGAAGATCTGGGTCACGCTCGGTTAATGCTGCCAGTAAAGCTGTAGAGTTTTTGAACAGAATCGGAGATAACCTGTTTGTATTATTATTTTTTTTTACCTTTATTTTGGTCACAATGAACTCTTTTTCTTTTTTTTTCTTCTCCTTGTTTTATCTGAACTGTTTCTGCATTTTTATTTGACATTTGTCACCTTTTTTTTTTCTGGTTCTGTCTCGTGCTTCTGCATTTGTTAGGCAAACTTTGTTTACTTATAGTCACATGACCCACACTTAATAGTGGAACTCAAGACCAATGAGTGAGCCTGTTAAACGCAGCTCGAAGCTAAAGAAAAGCTGATCTTTGCATCTGTTTTATAGTCAAAGTGGTAGGACTTCAGACTCTGCTACAAGAACCTCCCTCTCATAATGTTTTAAGTTATTTTACGTAATTTTGACTTAAAACAGACTTTCTTCTTTCATTTTTTTTGCAGCCTCATGTTCCTGTATGTCCTTTAACCCAGAAACCAGGAGGATATCTGTAGGTATGGATACAGGAAGTATCTGTGTAAGTAAAATCTTTTGAGACTCTCTCCTTCCTCAGCTGATGACTCAGTCAGCTGCTTTCCATCTTGTTCAGGCAGTAAAAGCACCTCAAGTATACAATATCAGTTTATGGGGGGGAAAAATGTTAAAGAGAGGAAGAAATAAAGTTGCACATGAATGAGCTGCAGCACTTAGCACTGCACTGTTGCATTTGAGAGCAACCAGCATGCGAACAGGATCTCAGGTAGATCTTCTGGCGATTAGGAACCCAGTTTTCTCCTCTTTATGAAAGATGGAGTGCAACAAATCCCCGACGGTGTGCGCAGAAATCTTCTTTGATGAGATTGTCGGGGTTCATTAATGTGGGGATGGGATGGCATATCTGGGTCAAATATCTGCCTTCAACTCATTCACAATGTGCTTCCTACAAGGAAATAAAAGATCATGGAAACTGCTGCTCTGGGTGTCGCGACCCACCACTGCTGTAGATTGAGGTTGGCATCTGTCGAAACAGGTCTGCCAGCTGTGGAGAGGAGCGCACACCTCCAAATTGTGCATACACAAGTTGACGCAGGGAGGCTATGAGCTTTTCAGGCTGCAGTTCAAATGCAAAATGTGCTAGTCCAGATGTAAAAACAAATTTCTGGAGTCATATTTAAGGATTAGGAGAATAAAAAAAGCATAAGCATCATCTCATAAGCTAACGT
Organism: Xiphophorus maculatus; assembly: GCF_002775205.1. Lineage (NCBI taxonomy): Eukaryota > Metazoa > Chordata > Actinopteri > Cyprinodontiformes > Poeciliidae > Xiphophorus > Xiphophorus maculatus. The sequence continues at coordinate 8,217,585 of NC_036449.1, forward strand.
TTAAAATACAGTTGTACGTCAATGTGTAAGACGTGTATAGGTTTACATACGTACATTAGCCGGAGTACAACCTGAGTTTGAGCAGCTCGCAATGAACAGTGAAAAATAAATGTCATTTTCTGTGTGTTCAATACATTCTGACTGTAGATATTCCCACTGATTATTGGTGTGTCCTTCTTTAAGCTGAAACTGATGGTAGCGGTGCAGAAATCTCCCAACTAAAATAGGAAAATCCAGCAGATATTAAGACAGTATTCAGCCCATGGTGACATTTTCGGGTTAGAAATTCAAAAAAACAGCTGGGATAAAACTATTTGATTTCTGAAAGCACGACTGGGTCTCGCTGGCATTTACAGCGATGGCAGGTTGTCCAGGTTTGACCAGATGAAGGTCTTGGGAGATTCTGAAGACCATGGAGCGGTCTTAATCCTGTGTGAAGGGGGCTTTGTCTGTTCCTTAACAGAAAGTACTGTTTATGTTACTTCCTTAAACCATTCCTGACTTGGCTTTTGTCTAATATTATGTGCATTATTTTAAAGGTCAGTCTGATCTTCAATTTCCCCAAAATCACTAGCGTGGATCAGTGGATCAAAGTTTTAAAGTATCTTTCAAGTAAGACCTTATTTTTCCCAGTACTTCCCACTATATTTTTATTTTACAATATGTACTAGACTGCAGTTGCGTTGCTTTGCTTTATATGTTAATATATGAAATGACTCAAACTGGAGCACCAAAGATTGATGCAAAGCGTCGTTATTGGGTTTGATTTTTGCCGTTTGGCATTTTGTTTTGGAACGAGAAAACTCCACAGAAAAATCAGACGAGGCCACAACAGCACGTTGCAGATTTTAATCTCAGAGCCTGAAATCTAAAAAGCTCCCACAAGGGTTTTAAATATAATTGTTGCCTCAGAGGAAGCCGTCGTGCAGAACAACTTGTTTCTTTCTGTAGCAGCCTGCAGGTTCTCCAGTCCTCCGCAGTCATGTTTTGATGAAATGGTGTTTACTTTTCGCCTCGTGTTCTGTTTCTCTTGGTCATTTTTATCATTGACCTCATTGGGTGCAAACATTTCTCTCGGTTTTCTATCTTTCAGGAGTTTATTCTGTCAGAGGACTACAACAAAATGACCCCGGCGCTCACATACCAGGGTGAGACGTGATGCTTTTTATTTGTCTGTGGAACAAAGTTGGTTATTTCTCATATTTTGAGGCAAACCGGGAGTTTGTAAAAACAGAAAGTAATATGTTTAACCTTAGAAGAGCTGAACATACATTCCTATATTCCTACAGTACATTGTAAAAATATACACACCCCCTTGAACTTTTCCACATTTTGTCACAAACGTCTAAGTATTTTATGAGGAATTTATGTGACAAACTGGTTTGTAATTGATGAATGGAAAAAATAAAATAAAAAAAAAGCATTTTCCACATCTTATTTGGAAATGCAGAGTGGAGTGAAGGTTTTTTTTTGTTTTTTTTTTACAAGCAAAGGTATAGGCCAGAACCTTTGTATTCGCACGTTTCTGGTACGCCCGTAAATCTGACGCACAAGGGGCGTTGGCAAACAGCGCCAGTGTCCAGAGTTCACCTTTTTAAAGAAGGATTTTTCTACAACGAAGTTACATGAGTGCACAGACGTTCCAGAAACACTTGAAAGTTTAATAGTGCTTTTTATCAATCTAACGGTTGAATAACCTAAATAACATATTGCAAACAATAAAGTCTTTGTTGTCAAGCTCATTCGTCTAATTTAGCAGCAAACACGGTTTTTGAATTTACAATTGTATTTATTTTGTTGCTATACGGATTTAGTTTAAAATGTGGTCAACTGCTATTAATTAAATACAGAAACTCCAATGAATTCAATTAAAATTTGAATCAAGTCCCCCCCACTAGTAACATCCAACTGAATATTGAAGCTTGTATTTGTAGCAAAACACAGTGCGAAGAGGCACGAATACTTTTTGGCAGTCTATAAATCTGTAAATATCCGATCTGTCATCTGATCAAGATGCTTTCATTTCTTGGGTTTTGAACCTAATAATCGGGTTTTACTGCACTTTTATATGGCATGTTATAATATTATAATGCTACGCAGTGTTATTTCAGCTTCTCGTGTCTTTTATTCACTGTGTTCACAATTCCTTCCTGATTATAATTCACTCCAAACGGAGGCTCCTGTGTCGTAACGCTGATCGATTGAGTCTTAACCGGATCATTTTCGCCTGCTTTCTCTGTTCAGCCCATCAGGGCAGAGTGGCGGTGGTGCTCTTTGTGTTGGAGATGGAGTGGCTGCTAAGCACCGGCCAGGACAGAAACTTCACCTGGCACTGCTCGGAGAGCGGCCAGCAGCTGGGGACGTATCGCACCGCGGCCTGGGTCTCGGGTCTGCAGTATCCTTCAATACTCCTCCACCCCCCCCTGTTATCGTCGTCTGCAGGTCACCTCGCTCTGCAGAGGCGGCACGGCGAACATTCAAACGAAGTGCTTTGAATTTGGTAAAAAAATAAATAAATAACCGTCTATAATTGTGAAAGCCTGTTCTAATTTAAGAACGGAGCAATTAGAAGAAGAAAGAAAAAAAAAAAAACAGGGCAATTGAGATTAACTTCCAGTGGGTTTGTGCTAATGGAAAGGACTAACAATAAGAATCAGTCATGCTGCTGTCAAGGAAACGGTCTGGGTGGTTTTCTGTAATGGGCAGATGAAAGGCTGCGAGTGCTCGGCAGTAACACTGATCCATACAAATGAACCCGCTGCCGGGTCATCGCAGCGATGATATCCTGCCTCGGCTCGGTGGCGGCGCGTGGAACTGGCGGAGACTTTTTTTTATTTTTATTTTGGAGGCTGTGATGGCGTGGTGAAAGTAAGTGGGTGTGATGTTTGCCTCCAGTCGGTATTAAACTCACATTAATGGTGTTAATGTGAGGATGAATTTGTTTTCCAGGCAGATGCTGCTGTTTAGCAGGACTGTAGTGGCTTATAAATAAAGAAAAATCACATGTAGGTCTCTAAGGTCAATTAAGCAAAATGTTGAATGATTTTAATGGGCACTAAGAATCATCAAACCCACATCCCATGAAATACATGCAACTGCATAAGGAGACTCTATTCAAAGATGGAGTTTGCATTTTAACGGCATGCATGTCTATAAAAGCTAACCACAGTATGTACAGTATATGATGATGCAGGTATTTATTATAGTCTTTTATACACTTTTTTTTTCTTTACAAGAAACGATGGCAGTGAAATGGAATAATAAACATTAGACTACAGGGTTCCAATGATGTCTGGGAAAGTCTGGAGTTTATTTACTTATTTATTGTTTTACATTTTCTACAGCTGGACTATTTTAAGTATAGAAAAAAGATCAATAGGAAAACAAGTCCCACTTTCCACATTTGATCTCTTATTGTGTCATCTAAAAGAAAACAAATCTGAATTTCTACAGAGTAGAGCAGATCTTAATTTTGATTTACATTTCATTTGGATCATTTAGCTGTGAATTGAAACATGTCAACATAATTTTTTTAGAGGTTCCTGTGCAATCAGTTTTTAATATCTTGAGCTGCTGCTGTTTTCAGAAACTTGTTTAATTTGCATTTCTTTCATTTGTATGTTTTGGGTTGTAATTGTATAATTTTCAAATGTGAAAGCTAAAAATATGTTTTGAAAGAAAAAACAGGCCGTAATTTTTTATTTATTTTTCTGTAATTTTGATTTAGGCTTACAAATGGCATCCTTGACTTCTTGACATATATATATCTATCTATCTATATATATATATATATATCTATCTATATATATATATATATATATATATATATATATATATATATATATATATATATATATATATATATATATACATATATATATATATATATATCCAGGCAGATGTATATATGTATATATGTATATATATATATATATATATATATAGGTTTTTTGTTTTTCTTTTTACAAATATACAAATCTGATTTTACAGATTCATGCAGTTTTGGGAAATCTAAATGTGATGGATTCTAAAGTGGAGCAGATTTAACTTGTCAAGAGACATTAAATTAAGCAGTGACCTTTACCACCATGCTGGATCCGAAACCTCAGTTTCATAATATATTGACCATACAGATTGTAAAACACAACTAGGTAAATCATTTTCTTTCCACTCAAATGTCTGAAAAAACTTGAAACTTGAGCCTGGAAAAATCGGGACTTTATTCATTTTTTTAAAATAAAGCACATAAATTATGAGCCAAACTGGCATTTGTCTTGTAATCCAGTATGCAAACTGAGAACCTTTTTTTTAAATTTGCTTTTGTTTATTGCTTTTAATTACTACAGATGGTTGAAGAACCCAGATCTTTAACAAATGTAGACTTTAAGGAAGAGTGGCTAGAAGAAAGCTGGTGTGCAGTTTGTCATGAACGGTGCAGGGAACGCTGAAGGAAGTTTCTGGTTTGTCAAGACTCAAACTTAGCTTTGTTTTTTAGCCAACATTAAAAACATGTGGTGCAGAAAAAAAACCCCATGCTAAAACATGGTTGTGACAGCATTATCCTGTGGGGGGGATGCTATTTTTCAACTAGGGTAAGGAAGCTGGTGACAGTTCGTAGGCAGAAGCTAAATATAGAAGAATCATGAAAGAAAACTCTAAAAACACTGGCGGAGCTACAAGGGAATGGTTCAAATAAAAGCATATTCATGAGTTAAAGATTTAAATCCTATACAGAATCTCTGGCAAGGCAAAATCAAATGTCTATTATTTTCTTTGGTTGAACATTGTCATAGGAAATTTGCCTGTTTTTTTTACTTCCTCCTTTCTGCAGCCATGTGGCAATGATTGAGTCTCGTGGTGATCTCGTCAGCCCAACAGGTTGGGGAGGGTAAACGTTGCCCGCAGCCTGAGACAAACCTCCGAAAACACCTTTCACTTAAACATCACATGCAGCAGCTGACACATTTGGTGTCGACTTTTTAGTAAAACGCGGCGCTCATTAATTACAATCAACATTTGTTTGTTCGGTGAATTGTTTCTTAACCTTTGACCAGGTTCGATGTAGAGACCAGGCACGCCTTTGTAGGGGACCAGTCTGGTCAGGTGACCATCCTGAAGCTGGAGCAGGACAGCTGCAGCCTGGTTACCACCTTCAAAGGACACACAGGTACATCACACGAATACACCCACACACACTCGGTTCCTTTGTTTTGTATTATAAAAATTTAAGCTATTATAAAATGAAATGACTGTAACAAATAGCTAAATAAAAATGTCTAATAGCCGGGAGTAAGCTATTAGTATAAGTATATGTTAATGCAAATTCCTATGAGAAAATTCAATTATTTTCTTATTTAATCAATGTAAAACAGGTATGATGAGCAAGAAAAAAAAAAGAAAACATCCTGCCACAGATCAGAGGGGGTTTTATTTAACTTATCTGCAGGAAGGACGGCTCGGTGATGCGCTCAGCGACATAGACCTTATCTGATTCTGATTAAAACCTCATGGTGCAAACTGAGAAAGTGACGGAGATGAGCCTTCGTGACGGCCGATGTGAAGAGATTTTGAACCAGTCAATGTCGTTGGTTATACTAAATTGGTTCAGCCTCATAGCTTACCAATGCATTTAAATTCATCAGAATAAGGGTTGAACATTTCCAGTGAGTGTTAAACTGTAAGTAGACAAAAACAAATGCTGTTTATAAACAGGAAATCTGACTCTATAAATAAAAATAAAAAGCTGCGTCCGGTATGATTTTACTAAAATAACCTTTAACAGGTTGTCTGTGCGTCCTGAAAAGGTTTTATGTGGACATGCCTAAAATTAAGGCCTTATAGTCACTTAAATTCATAAAAATGTAAGTTGGTCTTAAATTCATTAATCACAGGTCTTAAATTACTTTGTTGTGGTGGGACTATTTAATCTAGTATATTTTGTGTAGTTTTTCTTTTTCCTGCAGGACTTTTTCAGAAGTTTGTCTGGTTTACTACCAGTAAATACTGTAGCTGCTAATATCCCCTTGCTAGCAATGTAGCTAGCAAGGGGATATTAGCAGCTACCCATAGTTGTTAGTGACAGCTACAGTAGCCACAAAGCTTGTTAGTCAGCTTTTTTGCATCTATCGTGCAAATTTAACGCCAGTTGGCTGAGCAGCTTTCGTCTTCGCCACTGGACCACATCTACTGCCAACCCATTAGATTCTACAATCATTCTTGGAATCTTAAATTTGAGTTGGTGAAACCTTCAGGAATCCTGGGTAGCAAATAAACAAGCTAGCTGCTAGCTTATTTAGGTAAAAAATATGGGAATTACAGTATATGTATTGGTTCGGGAAGCTGATGGTTCATCCTTTTTTTGCTTACGAAATGTTGCACATGTTCGGACTGTAGTCCCAAAATACTTTGCCATAGCTTTTTCATAGTCGTTACATTTAGACAAGAAGACTATCAGTTCAAATAATGCCACCTGAAGTCCTTTTTTACAGTTTTTGCAGGTTGTTTTATGTGTATTTATGTATGCATGAGTATGTTCAAAGTCAAATTTTGAACATTTATAAGTATTTGTGGGACTCTGACTGCATGCAAAAAAATAATAAAATCAACAAATACTAACCATCAAACCAAAATACTGCTCCAAGCAGCAGAAATGACAAAAGAAAAAACGAAAACAACAACAAAAAAAACTTTTAAAAAAACAGGAGGATTTATTTCATGTACTTGTCTTTGCGTGGCAGGTAATGTGACGGCTCTGTGTTGGGACCCGGCTCAGCGGGTGCTGTTTTCCGGCAGCTCTGACCACTCGATCATCATGTGGGACATCGGAGGGAGGAAAGGCACTGCCATCGAACTGCAGGGACACAAGTAGGAAACGCACATCTTCAGCAGGACAAAGCTCTGAGTTTGTTCTCGGCTTTTATATAGAACAGTTTTGAAGCAGGTTTAGACGGTGCGAAGCCCAACGTTAGCATTCGTTGACTCCTTTAAGATGAGTTTTTTTTTTGTGTGTGTGTGTGTGTGTGAATTGTTGTCAGTGACAAAGTCCAGGGCCTGTGCTATGCCTCACACACCCGCCAGCTCATCTCCTGCAGCTCAGATGGCAGCATCGTCATCTGGAACATGGACGTGACTCGGCAAGAGGTGAGCGTGTAATCTCTGACATCGCAGTCGACTCAGTGCACCAAATCGTTCTAAAGAGAATCAGTTCAGCCGCTGCCACGGAGGAGTGTTCTTTGTTTTCCTGTTTTGTTCCACTGGCCTCCACACCGTTAGCTGGGACCTACTTTTGTCTTTATTTAATCAGACCCACATTTTTACCTCTGTGTTTTGCCCAAACTCTCTCTGCTCTGCTCTGAAACAGCATCTTCTCCAGCAGAGAAACACTCGCGGCTGGAATACAAAGTATTTTCACTGCCGCTGCTGGATCAGTGTTTTGCAAAGGTTAAACCAAAGTCCAATGTTTTTTGCTGATTTACCTTGTTTATGAGAGTCACTTGACACATTTGGCTGAGTGCCGCTCTCATGTTTGAGTGATACACACGGACCTGGAGTCGGGGCAAAGCTGGCAATTTACAGCGTGAAGACCTACAGCAGAGGAAAAACAGACTCAGTGGCCTGGTTTCACAACAACAGTCACACAAAATGTTCGAGGCTCAATAAAAAGCCCCCGATAACTTCAGCTTGAAGTGATTTTTGGGGTTTTTAGGAAGACTGAAGTTACCGAGGACAGGTTTTCATTTCAGTTGTGGTGAAAGAGGCGGCACTACCTGGATAGGGATCTCCAAACCGATGTGAATTTTGCTTCGGGCTAGGGCTGCAAGTAACGATTGTTTTAGTAATCGATTATTCTATCGATTAATCGGATAAAAAAAACTGGCTCATTCTGCATATTTTTCATTTAACACCTTAAGCCATTTTTATAGTGTTAGAAATGAGATGCAAATAAATAATTCAAGTCTTTTAAAAAAAAGGAAAATAAACATTTTACAACATATATTGTGTGAAATGCAATAGCAGCAATGCTTCAGCGAACACTTGATCACTTGTAGCAAAGGATGCATCCTCAGCTAAACAAATACTTCTAACTGCTTCACTTAACATCAGTACAGTATAGGGCTGATCTGTTTACTATTTCTTTGAATGACCAATTACTGTATTTTCCGGACTGTATAGCGCACTATACTATAAGCCGCACCTACACATTTTTGGGGGAAAAAAAACTAACTGGAAAAGTTCATATATGAGCCGCACAGGGCTATAAGCCGCTGGTATCTCCGCCGCTCGGTTTTCCATAAGGACACAGCAGAGAGCAGCAGATGGCTGCGTCCTAATGAATCTGCTATTCAGGGCCCAACCCTGCGTCTCCAACGCCGAACCATGGTTTCGTTCAAGCCGAGTTTACGTGCAGCGGCTCTATTTCCCTCCCGTCCTGCCAGATCGACAGCCTTCAATTTAAAAGCGGCATCATATGAGTTTGAAAACATTTCTATATCATGCCTGCTCCTAGCATTTGCTTGTTCTAAATCAAAATCAGCGCTTTCTTCTTCGATTTCCAATTTTGACTTCCAATGATTCACTTCCTGCTGAAGAGCCCCCTGGTGGTTGAGGAAAAATCCACAGAAAAGCCGCACCGGGATAAAAGCCGCATGGTTCAAAGCGTGGGAAAAGAGTAGCTGCTTAGTAATAATTAGATAGCAAATTGTGCTAAATAATTTTTTTAAGAGAATGTAAACCAGGTGAAGCTAAAATTATGCCACTTGAGTTCTGGGTAAAACATTTTACAGATAAATATATTTTTTTCTTTTTTAATTTTTAATCAAATGTGAATGTATGTATATATTTTTGCTCAGTTTTTTGTTCATGACTGCTCTGAGCGTGTTCTATCAGAATTGTGCTTTCTCTGGTATTTTTTAATGCACAGCTGAAATAGCTAAGGTCGCTCAACGGAATTGGCTGTTCACCAATCAGGGCATTCAATTAGCATTTTCTGAGCGCATGCCTGTAATTGAAGCTGTAATTTTGCATTATGCTTGTGTGCAGACTCCAGAGTGGCTGGACAGCGACTCCTGTCAGAAGTGTGAGCAGCCTTTCTTCTGGAACTTCAAACAGATGTGGGACAGTAAGAAGATCGGCCTGCGACAGGTACGTCACGCTGCCTGAACCAAAACTCCCTTAGCTTTCGTCATCAGGCGGGAAAAACCTCTCTTTCTGCTCGAGCAGCCATGCGTGAACGTATCCCTCCCGTTATTCCAGAGAAAACATTCCTAGAGCCCTTCACTTCTGCTGAGAAAACATCCTGTGGCTCTTTTATTGCCAGCTTCTCAGAAACGGCTTTGTGTTGTGGTTACTCCTTTAAGTGTGTTCTTGTTGTGTTCAGGGTTCTTGGACAAAGTGGCAAAGTTTTCCCAATTGCTGCAGAAAGAGCTAACAACATAATATTGGTGGCTTTTGGCAATTTATTGTTGTTTTTCCTTGTCAAAATGGGTCAAAGGTTTAAGTATGTCCAACCGAAGTTTGGTAGTTCCACCCAAATCTCAAAAACAATGGATTCGTAGAATAAACAATGGGTTTTGCAAAGTCCAATCTGATGTTCTTTGAATCCAGTAGACTTGGAGAACTTCTGCTAGATTTGATTTCCATCTGAATTGTACAAAACATTTGAAATGTGTAATGATTGTTTTTTTAACATCACAAATGCCTTCTCAACAGGAGTGTTTACACCAAAAGTACTAGTTCCATTTGCAGATTATGTACTCGGAAAAATGTCTCGTTCCATTGGCAGACTTACAACTAGTACTTTTTCATCAATATTAAGGAGTTATTTACTTAAAACAAGCCTTTATATCTTTATGAAAAGTTACTTGTAAGTTAGTTTAGTCTTATTTCAAGTGTGCTCAGATATTTACAGTAGAAAGTAGATGAAAAATACCTGGTAAAATGTTGTGTTTTTGCAAACAAACTGCATTTCTCCCGCAGGCTCCGCTCCTCCAGCGTTCAGTTTACATGAATATTGCATCTTTTATGAACACCTGCCCTGGTTGGCCAGGCAACCATTCGACTTCCTCGCTGTTTGACTTTCTATCTGTGGGGTTCGTGTTGTAATAGGCAAAGCTCTTATTTCCCTAAGGCAGATATATGCTCCTAATCAGTCTGACACATTGCACATGTAAGAGGTGATTGTAAATCTACAAAAAGGTTCTTGCAAAACATTCAACTTGGAGACTGTATATCTGTAACTTTTACAATCCTAAGAGCCATGTTTGCTTTTAATCCCTGCTAATTAGGAATTGTTTAGAGGTGCAAATGTCACAAGACCATTAAAAAATAGCAACAAAAAAAAACTGTACTTCAGGACATTTGTCATTTTTATAGAACCACATTTTATTTCTGTTTCTAGATTTTAAAATACAGTAAAAACATACAACTTTGTTTATTTTTTTTTATGTTTTCTTTGGTGGGATGTTGACATTTATGAAAAATGAAATTTGAAAAAAGTCCATCGTATCAAACTTAATGACAAAGAAAATATAAATTTAAAACAATATCATGGCTATTCAAAATAGTATTTGGTTTTGAAAAATCTATTTATTGCATGAAAAAATAACAGCTTCTGCTATTACATTGTTAATTAAAGCATTGGTTGATTTTTTTTTTCTTCTTTTTACTATTTTTAACCAGAGTTTTTAAGAACCGTTATGGAAGGTCCAAAGGCAACAATTGACTTTATTCTTTGCCTCACTAATAAGAAATGAGGGCCTTCATAAATTGCGTACTTAGCCTCACATGTTTTCCTCAGCATCACTGCAGGAAGTGTGGCCAGGCCGTGTGCGGCAAATGTTCGTCCAAGCGCTCCACCATCCCCCTCATGGGCTTCGAGTTTGAGGTGCGGGTGTGTGACAGCTGCCACGAGTCCATCACCGACGAAGAGTGAGTCACAATCAGCCTCTGTCGGTGCCGTATACGGTCCCTTTGTGCTCCCGGCGTTCCCCTGGCGCTCTCACACTGACGTCTCCGCCTCTTCTCCCCTCGTGTGTGTGTTTCAGTCGAGCTCCCACTGCCACCTTCCACGACAGCAAGCACAACATTGTTTACATGCACTACGAGCCCACCACGGGAAACCTGCTCACCTCCGGCACGGATAAGGTCGTCAAGGTCTGCACAGGAGATGACGAGTTTTCGACGTTGTAGTTCGTGGGTTCGGACACCAGGGGGCGACAGATGCTGAAGAAACTGAACCAATAATTTCTTACGAGTTGCTCAAAAGCGAAGAAGGCAAATGTCAAAGTTGGAGCAAAAATAATAATTTAAAAAAGTGCTAATGCAGCTTAAATGTCATATTGATCCTGGGCTTATGTAAATAATTTTTGACCATTTGATTCGAAAATACATCTGCAAATTCAGACATAATTCTAGCTGCATATTGTCACTCCAACAGAAGTCGTAGTGTTAGTTTTCAGTACAGTTGTGCTTCATTCATTCAAGCTATTACCCTCTTGGAACTAGGTCTGAAACGATTATTTGTATTAATCATGATTAATTGATGTCGGAAATAATTCTCAACTAATTTAGTAATCGATTAATCATTAAGCAGAGTATTCAGACTCTAAAACTATGTCATTTTCTGAAAGAACAAATTACCCAGAGCAGTAATTAAGCAAGAACTGAACAAAAAATGCATACATTTTGCTTTTAAGATATAAAAACATTGTTTTCTGTAAATATGTAAAATATCAAAGCCAGAGTTATGTTAGAAGCTTATTGGTTCCCTACCCCCCCAAAAAAGTAATGGACTTAATCTGCAAATTGATAAAGAACCCATATGCTAATTTTACTTATGTCTATTTTTTACCTGTATGCTTTATTTTGAGAAAATCAACAGTAAATTCAAGCGCTTGTGCCTCATTTTAAATAGATTTGTTTGTTCCACAACCCGTCCACAATAGAAACAGCAGTCGGAGTTCAGGCCTGATTCTGTGGTGAACATGAGAGTCTGTTCAGTGTTAACAAAATTAAAGAGATAAGCTTTAAAAAGACTGCAGACCGTTTTATGGATGAGAATTCACGTTTCTCTCTGAAGCTCTAGAAATGTGTTTCCAGAAGGTTGTTTGTGATCATATACTTTTTCTATTAATTCAATTGAAAATATATAGTATATTTCTCTCACACTCTAAACCCTTTTATTCTTCAGTTTCTTCTTAGCCTCTAACTTGGCCGATCATGATGGCTGCCCTTATTTAAACAGAAGGTTTTCTTGTTTTTTTTTTTTTTTTGCAGATATGGGACATGACTCCTGTGGTGTCGTGAGTTTCCGTGGACACGGGGGCAGAATTTCGGCTAACTGTGACCAGTCGCACTTCGATGAGAAAGAGAGAACAGCATCCGTGTCACCTGGATAATATTTAACCGCCATTTAGCAAGAAAGCCTGGGTTGTTGCGTTCTCTCACAGCGACGACACGGCCGGCCCGAGAGAAGCCTGAGGACGGTGCAACGTCTTGCTCAACACGAGGTCACAGACTGGTTGGTCCTTGCTTGATATCTGGAGTAATCATGCTTGTACTCTGGGATACTTTCTGGCATTTAACCTTGTAAGAAATTTAAAATCTTATGTACTTTTCATAAATTTCATTCCATTTGAAGATTGGAGGAGCTAAAAGTCATCAGACTTGTTTGTTGGATACTAAATCATCGACGTAATCGCATTTTTCACATCAATACGATTTTTAAAAACATGATCTAAACAAAAAATACCATCAGAAGGAATTCAGGCCTGGATTATTATGACACCTTCTAGAGGCTAAATTTGTTTTGTTCCTGTTACACTTTTTTTTTTTTTTTGACTAGTAAAGGTTTTCTCCCTATTACATATTGTATTCATGAAGGTCATAAACAGCCACCTGGAAATTCATAATTATAGTCTGGTCTAAAAGATTTTTCAACCTGCTTTTTTATTTAATTACTTTTCCCGTTAAAGGTAATTGATGAACATTTCATGTAACATCTTTACGTAATGTTATATTTCAGACAGTTAAGTTCCAACAACATGTCTGAAACATTAACCAAAGCATAACTCAAAGTAGCGGTAATAAACTACAGCAGCATGTTTTTTTTTAACCCTACCAAACTGGATGACGAATGTTTTGGTCTCTTCTGAACAGTAATTGACTTTAAGTCCATAAATATCAGCCGATGCAGGTTTGGAAGTGATAAAGGAAGTAGCATTAGGCCAGCTTGTCACTTTAATTCAGCTTCTTTGAGTTCATTTTGTGAAATAATCTGGTGAAAATGGTTGCTGCGTGAACATTTTCTTCCAGTTAACCTAGTTCAGTGACTCTTAACTACTGAACAGTTCATTCAGTCGGGTCATAGTCTATGTTTATGTTTATGTTTACTTGGTGGCGGTTCTTTTGAATCCTGTGCGCTCTTTAAATAATCTGTTTGGTACTGAGTAATTCAATTTTAATTATTTTAGAGGTAGTGAAGATTAAATGCAGTCCAAATTCCTTTAAAAAAAAACCCTTTAATTTTGGAATAATTCGTTGGAATTATTTTCTTACGTTTCATAACACACGGGGCGCCCATTGACAGGACACAACCTTTTCTTTTTCTTATTTTGGAACGTTTGTGCCGGTCCCCTGCTATGCCACCATGAGCAGAGAGCCGTCAGTCAACGTAGCGATGAATCTCCACTCCCTACAAAATAAATTGAATTGCCTCATAAAATAAAATTATGCTTTGTATCACAAGCCAGATGACATCACTGCTAGATGGCCTGATGCATTGTGGGAACCCTTATTTATTTTCTCACAAGGCGCTTAATCAAAGTTTAGCTCTGCTTGAGTAATTCCGTAAAAAAAAAAAATATAATGGAATAAGTCCAGCCCAACTTCTTAAACCAATGCAAGAAATTTGATCAGCTTTCCTCTGATGTTAAAGTGCGGCTGCCAGAATAATGGTTTGTTTGTGTTGCACAAGGGCAGCATTGTCCATTTCAGAAACACACAGGGCGCTTCACGGAATCAGTTTGGTTCTGGATTTAAAACCAGTTAAAGTTCCAGTCGTTAGGCGATGACGGCGGATACCGATGAGCCTCCTGATGTGCGATCGGTGACTCGGACCGCGCTGTGTAACAACATCGTCTGTGTCCTGTTAATTGCTTGTCAGCATTTTCTCGAGGTTATTTATTCTAAATGTCTGTGTCATATATGAAACATGTACAGAAGCACATATCAACACAGCTAGATGCTGTGGCATTTCAGAAATGAACCACAGCGTAAAAATGTTGCTACAAAACAATTTAAATTGTTGTTTTTTTTCAGCTGTGTATGTCGGCTTTATTGTTGATGCACTGGAATCACGAGGCAGAAAATCATCGATTTCTCCTAAATTTTTTGCGTGCTTTTGTGATGACCGCTTGACACTCAGCTCTTATCCCTCTGAGCTTCTTCCAAAGATTATTGATTATGGATCTGAAAACAAGGTATCTGTTAGCGATAACAATATGGAGCAGTCGTCTTCTCGTGTTTTTAGTTTATCTCCTCGACCACTTCCTGCGAACTAATACATACTTGCAAACTAAATAAACAAAGTGTGATTCTTAACGATGCAAACTGACGTAAAATATACAGAGTCAACAGAATGGATCTTCTATTTCGCAAACTTGACCACACACGAGAAACAGAGTTAGATGAAAACTTCTTGATTTTTGTTGCTTTTAAACTCCAGGGCAGATAAAGTTTATTTAAGGCCAGTTCTTTGACTTTTTGTTGCAGGAAAGAGGGGAAAAAATGGTTGAATTTCAGAGTTTTTGTGAATGTAACACTGTGTATAGACGATCAATTAAAACAAAAAGTATTTACCCTCATCCGTCATGTCCAAGTCATGTATTTGCCAACTGATATTTAAAGCTGCAGTTATTTCTATTGCTTCACACTTTTTTCTTCCACTCAACTTTCAGTAATATATTGGGAAACAGCCCTATCAAGCTCTTTTCATGACTTATTTTGTGTTTTCCAGTTCTTGTGAAGGTTTTGTCATTAACTGCCAAGTATGTGGTCTTTCACTGTAGTAAAAAATATATAGATACACAAAATGAATCACTTTAATTGAAGTAATACATTTAGCAAAAATAATTTAAAACACGATTATGTGTGCATACAGCATATTAACTGCATTTTGTTTAAAACGTCCATGTGAAAAAGCATTGAAAAACTACAAAAAAAAGTAATTCTTCACAAACATTTTTTGATCTAACCTCAGTAAAGCATTTCAAAGCTTGACTCTTGTTATTTCAGTCAAACATATTTCATTAGCTTAAAAGGTTTTTGTAAACGTTTATATAGTGTCATCAGAGTGCTTTTATCTCAATAAGCAGCTGGTTTTCCAGATACTAAGGTTTGAACTTTTGGGCAAACTCCTCCAGCGCTGCCAGGAGTTTCTCCTCCTCCTGCGGAGAGGAGCGGGACGAGGCCAGGGGGAGGTGGGTCGCCACCGGCTTACGATCTGAAGGAGCAGAAGAGACGCAGAGTCACAAGAATGTGTCACCGTCAGGAAGAGGATTACAAGATCCACAAATCACAGAGACGGTTCCCACTAATGTTATGAAGAGGAATGCTGTACATTTAAATCCTTATTTCACCCTCAATTTTGGCTAATCTTGTTTAAAAAGTAGAATGTAATCCTAAAATAAATTTCCATTGCCATATTTTACTAGACTAAAACATGACTTTTAATGCATGTCTACTTCTAGCTTTCATAATGTTTTTTTTCTTCGTGCCACTTGGATGAAATTTAAGACTTATCAAAAGAAAATTCCTTATTTTATGTAGTAGAAGATCCAAGCCTTTTTGAACAGAATGCATGTATCATATGGGTGAGCCAACGGCAAAGACGAATGTCTGTTAAATTTACATTTTCCCGTGCTAGACACAAAGAAGCTAGCTAGCAAGTTAGCGGTAGCCTCAACCGCCTCAAGTCACAGAAGGGAATGAAAATGTCTGCGTCTGACTCAAATGTTTGCCTGACAGAAAAATAACCAACATCGAATATATGAGATTAAATAGTCCTGCCACAACAACATTTAAGACCTATTGTAAACATATTAAAGTCCAATGTACATTTTTTCATGAATTCAAGTCATTTTAAGACCTTGAATTTAAGACTTTTTAAGGATGCTTGGGCACCCTCCTACAGATCATTTCAAAAGTCTAATCAGATCTACAGAAGCAAGGATTCACACTCACGAATCGACCACAACTGATTTGGAAATACGAGGGACTTCTCACCTTGAAAGAACTGCCCGCTTGGCAGCTTGACGGCGGCAGGCGATACGGCGAGCCACACCACCGTGTCTGCCCCCATGGCCTCCGTCCTCAGCTTGGACTGCATCTTGGCGTGAAACGAAGGCATGGAGGACTGCACGGCTACACGAGGAAACACAAATCTGTCACAAAGCAGACTGTGGAAAATGTTTTCTTGTTGATTGACAAGAATCTATTTGTGAAATTCCTCTGGTGAAGGCAAGCTAAACACAAAGCAGTCTAAAGGATTTGAGTGGCGATAAAGACGGAGTGGAAGAGCTTTACCCGGCGTGTCAGCCCAGCCGGGGTGCATTGAGGAGAAGTGGATCTCTTTGTGCTGAGACGCCCACCTCTCTGTGAGGATCACCTGTTGTCTCTGAAACACAGTAAGAAGCACTAACATGTGAGTGTGGCTTCAGGGTATCGGCAAGTTTTAGCAAGTCAAATCAAGAGGTTTTAAGACCTTTTTAATGAGACCTTAAATAAAATTTAAGACCAAAACTATATGTATAGGGGACGGTTTGGGGATCCTGCTGTATATATGAAGAGTAATTTCTAATTTTTCTTTGTTAGCAGAATGGTCCTTAGCCTTGTATGGGTATGCCTTGTATGTAACCCTAACAGAAGTGAGCTAGTGGCGGAAACAAAGGTCGTCCAGTCAAATGAAGATAAATATACTTGTAACAAACTTAGAGGCAAAAAAGCTAGCTTGCCAGCTAGCAAGGGTATATCAGCAGCTAGTTAGCCTGCAGCCTCAACAGCCTGGAATCAAAGGATGCCTGCTGTCAAATTTTATGCAGACAGAACAGTCAGGCGAGAATAATAATAAATTAAAGAAAAAAACAAACATACAAGACTAAAGAGTCCTGTCACAACAAAAATTTCACGACCAAAAAAGTCCAAATGACATTTTTTGTTTGTTTTAAAGACATTTTCAGGCCTTAATTTTGGATACACAAATTTCAGACTTTTAAGTGCACCTTGGGTTACTTTTATAGAAATCGGTGCGGACAGTTTTACCTTATTCTGAGCGTAAGCCATGGTGCCGTCGAACGTGCCCTTCTCAAACTGGAGGTCGTCCACGTTGAGCTTCTGAGTGAGCATGCCGCCCGATGACACGGTGACCTGAGGACAGACACAGCAGCCATTGTTTAAAATCGACGCCCATTCTGATTCCGGCCCAATCGGTTCGTGAATCACGCGTTTGTCTTATCGGGACTGAACCCACCACTCTCGGGTCTTCCGCCTTCTTCAGTGCTGGAATCAGTGCAGTGGTGAGGATGTAGGTACCTGGGCGTAAAGACAAAAAGAAAGGAAAAGGTTGCTTTTAATAGTTGCAACAACATATTGTTGAAGAATTTACACATTTTTTAACATCTTCCTTTGTTCTGTGACTTTAAGGATTTACTTAAAAGGAAGAAGGGCTTCATTTACTCACCGAGCGTGTTTGTGGCAAAGTTCTTTTCCAAGCCCTCCTCCGTTAGCTCCCTCTGGTTGACCATGCAGCCTGCGTTATTGATCTAAGACAAAGACCGTAAGGAGAAAGGGACGATAAAACGGCGGGAGCGACTGACTGGGCAGAAGGTCGCATAAATCTGCAAACACCTACCAGCACGTGCAGCTTGTTGTTTTGAGAGAAGCTCTGCGCAAACTCCCACACCTGCCTCGCACTCGACATGTCCACGATGTGGACGTGAACGTTCTTCAAAGAGAAGGGACGCAATTGTTTTTTGTTTTTTTTTATGTCTTCACCTCCTTCAGATATAATATTATGTGTGACTTATTTTTACAACAATTCATTGTTAGATTAGTATTTTTTTCTTCTTTTTTTGCATTTTGTCACTGAGCTGGAATCAGTCAGTAAAATCAGTTCCCAGATCTGCGGGGGCATAGTTAAGTATTTTTCCCACATTTCTCTCTGTACCAATAAAAGATTTCCTCCTCAACACATTTCCACCCGGGCTTCTGTATTGTTGCCAGCGACAACCTTTTCTCCTATTGGGTGACAAGATTTTATAGCGCCACAGAGCAAGGTCTGCATATGGGAATGCATATGGGCCCATACAGCTGGGTCCAGAGGTGCTCTGATGGGAAAACATTTCCAAGTTACAAATTAACGGATAGGTGTGGACCGGCTTGCATCTGGGCGTTTTTAAACAAAACTTTTTTCTAACGATGTGGGATTTATGTTTACAGTCGAGAAAAAGACGCTGAAATTACCTCATTTTTGCTCTGTGCCACAATCTCTCCTTTGGCCGTCTCTGCTCTTTCCTTGTTTCGACAAACCATGTGAACAGTTCCTCCTGCAGGATCAATTCAAATCCTCATCAGTGGATTACTCGGACAAGACCTTGATTACAACAAAGATTTTTATGCGAAATGTACTTATTTAACCCAAAAGAATTGTAACTTATACACGTAAGCAAGAGATGCGTGTTGCTGCTATTTTTCCCCCCCCTTGATAACTATAAACAGAAACTTTCAAATGATTCTGTTTCCAGTCTAGGGAACAGAGGTGACGTCACACTGTGTGCACAGTACAGCAGCCGCTGCATTCGAGTCTCATTTTTACAGTAGTAATTTCCACACCAAACTGTTTGTTTTGGGTTTTTTTAATCGATTTGCGCTTAGTTGTGGAGCATCCACAGAGGGGGGAAGACAAACCCGATAAAACGCTCACCTCTTTTGGCAATTTCCTGTGCTGTTGCTTTCCCTATCCCGCTGTTGGCGCCTGTGACCATAAAGCACCTGTCGCTCAGGTTTGCATCCAGGTCGGCCGGAGAGAAATGCTTCGCTGCAGCTTCATAGCCGCTCCTGTTAAAAAAATAATAAGAGAATACCACAGTCAGTAATGTTGACTTCTAGAAAGAAGTCATGTGAGGCCCAGGAGCATCTCAAGTATTTTCTGTTTTTCGAGCTGAGTTTTCCTTCTGCTGCCAACAATGAACGTTAGAGGGCGCTAATCATTTTTTCCCTTCATCATTTCATGTATTACCATCCACCAACTTCTAAAGGAGACTTTTGGTGCTGATAATTTATTACAGTCCACTCACAGTAACTCCTAATACGAATGCATTTTATCTGTGTACATTCATGCAGGTGCTGGTAATATTCAGAGGTAAAACAAAATCAAATTATGTTTTTTCTTCTTCTTTTTTTTTGCCGTTTAGTGTTTTGCTCATTCCTGACTGAGAATACGCATAGCTACTTATGAATACAATGCACTTTTTTAGCGTATGCCATTATTATTGTTATTATTATTATTATTGCATTGAAGGTGTAACAGCCGCGCCCCTTCGCCGTATAACATCTTGTGTAACTGGATGACCACTGAATCAATCAGCGACACGTTGTTTAACCTTGGAAAAGGTTTTAAAGTTGTTACAATTACGGAAGAACCGAGTGGTAAATGTTAGGCAAACCTTAAAAACTACAAAACTAGGGTTCACTAGCTAATGTACTGCACTTACTTTGTGTACTCCTGCAGTCCTTTCACGAACCAGACGGCATTCCTGTAAATAGACATGTCCTCATTTAGGCAGCAGCTGCTTGAATTGGCCGTATAGACTGAAGAGAGTTATCCATAAGAGGGTATGTTTAACTGTTTTTCGTTTCATAAGAATGCCTGAAACGTGGGTTGGCTAGGAGTCACGTGTTTTTCAACCGGAAGTGCGTTTTGTAATACGTTTCTGTAGCACACCTAGTGGATCTTTCGGTTTTATGACTCCAGATTTCCTTGTAAAATGAAAGGATTTAGTGTTTTCAGAAATATCACCCCCCAAAAAATAAAGACTAAAAAGAAAACAATAACTAATACCGCACGACGCCGCTCTCTAATACTTAGACATGTAGTTTCGTCGGGATCCATACAGTTGTCAGGATGGCCGAGTGGTCTAAGGCGCCAGACTCAAGGGTAAAACCTTCCTGTGAAGCGGGTATTCTGGTCTCCGAATGGAGGCGTGGGTTCGAATCCCACTTCTGACAATTCCTTTTAAAGCCCAAACCTTTTCTCAATTGAGAAAAGTAGTCTATTTAATTTAAAATGATAAGACTCGAGTGATGTGACTTGTATTTGGAAAGGTGTTTTCTGTGAAAACATTTTACATGAAATCATTACTTAATCATCAAATGTGTTCCGTCGTTTTTTTTTTTGTAATTTCAATATTGATAATATAATACAAGATGTACGGAAATACACTTCACTAATGCCCCTCGCCCGCTGATTGCTGCGATATTCAGCTTTCATTCTCACCGCAGAAATACTGAAGGAAGCTCTAAATAAGTTTACATGAGGTCCCCGGATGGAACCACGTAATACATTGTTACTTCGCACTATGTGTACAACAACAAAGGAAAAGTTTTCACAAATGCTGACGGTAAAGAGGGTAATTTGCACTTTACTGTCAGAGGAGGCGGAGTTGTCAGGATGGCCGAGCGGTCTAAGGCGCCAGACTCAAGGTGAAATCCTTCCTGTGAAGCGGGACTTCTGGTCTCCGAATGGAGGCGTGGGTTCGAATCCCACTTCTGACAGCAACTTTTTTTGGTCACGGCAAGGACTTAACTTTTCTTTTGATTCGCGTTTCAGATTGTCGTAATTAAACCAAGTCGTTCTTAGGGTTAGTGTAGATAAAAGAGAAAATTAACAGATCAGTTCATTTACTCAACAAACGTTGTCAAATGTTTGCCACACGATAGCAAACATTGCATAAAAAGCAAGAAAAATGTCACAAAAATATTAGTCATGATTTAAAAGTACAGTAAATGTATGAATAACCTGGTAGAAAAAAATATATAATATTAAGATAAAATCAAGTTGAGTTGTCCTCTCTGTTAAATTGACTAACTTATAGTTTTCAGTATTGGGTTTGTATAAAAAGCAAGGAGAGACGTAGCTTTACTAAAACACCAGTTAAAATGTATTTATTTCAAAAGTAATTAAGTGAATGATCAAACTTTACCTTAAATGTCACAATTTCACAGAACCTATTTTGTAACAAAAACACATTGATATAGATATTCTAGCCGGAATAAGGCTCTTAGGGATCTAATTCCCCCAACTTCACGGATAGCAAACTTTTCTTAGTTCTCTAAATCCTTTATTTTGCCAAAACCCTCACTATATTTCTCCTAAACTCTACAGGAAGAAGGAAACCAAAGTCGATCTTTAACAAACTTTATTAGTTCTAGAAAGCAACATTTATCTTTTTAATTTTCCCCAATCACTGATAAATTTTGAAACAGACACGTATTAGAATTAGGAGCAGTAGACCAGAAACCCTAGTGGATCTGCAGTCAGCCACTAGGAGTCAGTATTGTTGTAAACAAACATTACAGAGTTTCTCTTTCCTAATTCTATCCTTAGTGGATTACATCGCAATCAACCACTAAAGGTTTTGTTCCTGACATTTAAAGTTGTATCTTAAACACTAATTTTGCAAAGTCAAATTGGACTGACAAATAATAATAATTTCACAAATCATATAGATCAAGTAATATATTATGAATGTAAAATTAGAATGCCTAATGAAATAACTAATAGTGTGATCAAGACTCCCTCCAAGTAATGATAATGCATCAGCAATTACTGAAGGCCATGTTCATTATTTTTACTGCCCCAACTCAATATTCACATAATCTAACTGATAGACAACAGCTCCCTCTGCTGGTGTAAGGAGAGAATGCGTCGCTAAATGTGTAAAGTCAACAACAGGGCCGAAATAAATGCCTTGGGGTTAGTCCTTTAATTTATCAGATTGCTGCCATCACGGCTGTATGGAATGCTTTATCAACCAAAGATCCTTTAGTTGGTTTGCTTATGATTTCACTAGTCAGTGTGGAGGACTAATAAATGCGATTTTGTCCACAGAAAATTGCTGTAAATACCCCCAAATGTCCGCTAGATGGCAGCCTTCTATAAGCACCGATAGAAAGGCACTCACACACACACACACACACACACACACACACACACACACACACACACACACACACACACACACACACACACACACACACACACACACACACACACATAAGGGGAGAGTAGTACGTAGTATTAGATATTAAAATGATTAGGAGAGTTTTTTTATGTCTTATTTGCATTGCTAAATGCTATTTTGAAATAAAAAATAAGGATGCAGAATAAGTTCAATGTAGTTTGGGAGGTTTTAATTTACTTTAAAAAAAAAAAAAAAAAAAAAAATATATATATATATATATATATATATATATATATACATATATATATATATATATATATATATATATATATATATATATATATGTTTAGATAAGAATGCATCAAAATCGTAAATCTCATGTATTCTTCCTTCCATTACAGAAATAATAACCAGAACATATGGTGTCGACAGGAATTTTTGTTCCCTTGATAGACAATTATGTCCTACCATTGAAGAACGCAATTGCCTAGTAAGGACCTAACAATTTCCATAGGTTATAAAAGACTTAAAAATAATTTAACATTTTCTTAATTTATATGTCATAACGTAGCGTGTGTTTGGTCAGCATTTTCCGTTTTTTAGGTGGTCAGCTTTTCCATTGCCATGCATTTTTCAGGAAGTACGGCCTCCTTTGAAACAATATGTGACGTATCATTGCTGCCCCTTGTATTATAGAGGGGGTCATTGCACCTAAAGTGTTTTTAGGTGTGACGTAAGGATTACAACATATCTAGCACATGTGGTTGTAATGGGATTCAATGGAACTAAGCTGGTGCTGAGGGTAAACAATGTAGAAGGTATGTGACATTTTAAGATTAAAGTACAAACAAGCCAGAGCAAGTTTCATAAAATTAGCCTTTAGATTACTGTAGGAAAAGTGATCAAGATATTGGAAAATCAAAAAGTTAAACGTTGAAATGCACATAAAGTGTCTAAAGGTCCCTTGAGAATTGAACTGCCCATTAGGAGACTGTTGATTTACTGTAGGACTGCCTAATGAGAGTCAAAATATAGCTAAGAACATTGTAGTGAATCAAAGTTGGTGGTAGTCCCGTAACACTGTCACTTTCTTGGAAATCAAAGTCAAACCAGTGTCCCGCTAACAGGAAGTCACTTGATGAAGCTTTGGTCTAATTTATGCTAGTTTGCATTACAAAGTCCTGTGAGTCTTGTTTGTGTCAGATCGTGGTATTTGCTCTGTTCCCATAAGCTCTGCTGGCTGAAAGGCACAAACCATCCAGCCAACCCCAGCAGACCAGTGGAGCTAGACAAACAAGACCCGGGGTCCGGTCAATTTGTCCGGACAAACGTGGGGATTTAGAGCCACGGCAGGCTATGAGGGACGAGTGCTAATTGTTTGTGTGCCAAGGATCTCTCCTCAATCCCGCTAGTCTCTCAAGTCACTCTATTCACCCCTGCCTTTGTCTGGAGTCTTGAACCTGACACGTCAAACTAGGCAAAGTGGAACTTAGGCTATTTCATGCCCTCATATGACAATAAATGTTGCGTTTCGGCATATTATTTTTACATTTATTTACTAATAAAACACCATTTTTGTTTAAAAATGTCCTCCCCCTGCTCATTTTCTCCCTACAATAGTAATTTTAGTTGAAGAAGAAGTAAAGAAAGGAGGGATAAGGAGTAGCTGCAGGTGGAGGGGTGTGCCTTCTCCCCACAATGAGCTGAGACCACACTGCCCCTCAACAAGTGGCTGCGAAACAATCTGGCAGAGCGGCTGGAGCCGGGCGCCACCTCGGGCCCTGCCCTCCAAGGTCCGGTAAGGCCCCTCCGTGCTCTCCTGGCATGCTGATCAGAGGATTAGGGCCCTCTGGCAACGTCGAGTCAAGAGCACGCTGAAGAAAGAGAAAGGCATGCAGGCAGCATGAGCTCCATCCTGGTTTCACACGCACCCACATCCACTCAAGAAGGGGAACAGACCCGGACCACAAGGACCACACACACCTGCTGCACCAGACGCAGTGTGTCAGAAAAAAACCCCAACAAACGAGTAGAATAGATCTGCAGAATGTATATTTATTGTAATGTACAGTTGAATTTAACCAAATAAAATTTGAAGAGGGAGTCTAAAATACTCAAAAGAAAATGCAGTTTGTGAAGCTGGAATACTTTGGCACGATTCTGCTTGACATGTTATTGGCTGGGATTTGCAAAGCAGCCAGTTCAGGAGCGCCTTCATTTTCTTTGGCACGGACCGGCTGTGCCCTCAAGAGTGAAGACAAGGAAGACTATGGATGTTAGTGCCAAGGCGGTAGTGCCAGTAGTGTGCATATTAATGCATTTTGAGGTGTATTTGGTGTTGGAACCATTAAATTAGGCAGCTAGAGGCGTTTTAGAGGGTCACTGTAATTAAAGATTTCAACTATTCATGGAGAAATGGTCATCTGTATTTGGCTGATTCTTGGATACATTTAACGCTAAGTATACGAAAAGACATTTCCCAAAGCTTTGACCTCAACTCTGTTGAGCTTTCCATATCCAAAGTTGGGAAACAACCAAATAAAATGAACTCTTATCAATCCTGTCAAGACAAGTGGTCAAATGTCCAAAGAGATTTGTAACATACAGCTACTCTTATGGAAGGTTTCATGCATCGTGTGCATAAATTAATAGGACATTCATGCACACGACGAGTCACCAAAGTATGTGTATGCTTCAAGGTGATCTTAAACCTTTAAAACAGCCTATTTTCCAATGGTCGTTACTCTGCGCGAAAGTAACGTGTATAAGGTGGTCCAGCTGATTGTTCCGCGCTTTGTGTGTGCGTGTGTTTGCATGTGCTCTCGCTTTGGGAGTTGCAGGTTGGACACACACGGCACAATATGGGCTTTAATTCAGCCCAACAGCCGCTCTGTCAAAAAAAAAGGAGGAGACGGGGCAATTAGCCCCGGGGAGGAGAAAGAAAAAAGGAGAGAAGGAAGGGAATTGTGAATTTGACACATTAAGTGGTAGCCGTCATTAGCATGTGGTTGTGTGGAGTCGGAGCTGCATTCACCGGATCCTTGAATGCGTATTGCTGGCCCGACCATGGTCGTTCCCCCACCTCTCTTCTCAGTCTGTCCATCATCCCCACGGCCACCTTTTCACTCGTAATCACCGCGCTTGGCCTCCTTTCTTCTTTGGGTTTCTTCGGCTTCTCTGGCACTTTTGTGGTTTTTAATGCTGTCACGCTGCTAGGAAGAGAGCCCCTGGCATCCCTAAGTCAAAACAAATTAAGCTGGATAATTAGACAGCGGAACAAACGAAATGTTGGACACCGGTCGGTAGGCTCAAGACCGGCGACAGCGTGAGCTTACATCGTCCCAGTTTCGCATTCTAAAACCGACACTGTTTGCCGTCGAACCCGTGGGTTCCGCCTCGTGTTTTCCTAGCAGGGACTCGGGAGACACATTAAAAACTAATTTTGACTTGAACAAGTCTTTCACTTTGCAGAAGACCCGACGCGGCGTCTGTCTGAGCTGACTTTCACTCAGCTAAGTTGTCTGTGCCGTGCGAGCCTGGAAAAGAGCAAAATAACAGGCCCAGTGTGGCGCCCTTTCCGCCATTGTGCAGAGATCACCTCGTGCCAGCTTTCTCCTGTCACATTAGCGTTCATCAACACAGTGAGCAACATCCCACACAGAAAGGAAGGTTGTCCTCTGGGTTTTCTCTGTGCTCAGCAACTTTTGGTGTTTTTACACTGGCGAGAAGATAGCGCGTCCTGAAAACATATTCATAACCCGCAAACTTTTGTTGGAACCATAAACGTCCATTTAATTTAATTATGGCAGGGTAATTTTTTTTTAGATTTTTTTTAGATTTTTTTTTGAAGAATGCAAGTTTTTTCAATTTTGTTTTTAAAACAACGAACCTTTGAAAAGTCTAGTGTGCAAATGTATGTGATCTGCTCTCCCTCAAAACCACCCCACGCTTAGATTATAGCCATTTTCTTGGCAACTTCAGTCAAATTTCATTGAGAGTATTTGTGGACATCACTGTTTCAGACTTGCCATCAATTGGATTCGGGTCTGGACTTTTACTGGGAGATTAACCTCTGCTCGAGTCCAGATGTTCTGGAACCTTCTAACGAAGGTTTTACTGTCTTTAGCGGCATTAAGCATCACTTTTCCCAAATGAGGGGAAATGATTCAACCGCTGCCATGGTTTAAAATAGGAATGGTATATAATCTGCTTCATGTAGTGAAAAAAAAAACAAACCCAAAAAACATTTTGGTTTGTTATGAAACTTTTGTCATGTACTGTCCCTCATATATATGGAACACCCCAAGGGTCAAATATATGTGAACGTTTCACGCTGAATACAAATCCACACTTGTGAAGTTTTGATTTTTTACTGAATAATCATGCGTCATTTTCCTTCCTCCTTACAATTATTCTCTTGTGTCCATCACTTAAAATCTCTTAAGTTTGTCACAAGTTGTAAACTAGCAGAAAATCATCAAAATGGGATGATTCTGCTTTGAGGTGAAAAGAATTTATTTTGACTTGAGTAACATAAAAAGACATAAATAAAGGGAAAGTTTGTGAATGTATTCTCAGAAGCTGCCATGATTTTATCAGCTGTGGTGCAGGAGTGCGGACAGGAAGTCGGGCGCAGCGTTGTGATGTAGAAGGACTTAATCAACAAAAAACTAATAGGAGGAGACTGATAAACACAGTTATTTTATTTTGATGTGTAATCTTGGAAAACCAGGAATATTTACTTGTCAGCAATATCCTTCTCACTTTGGGTTGATGGACTTCAAATTGCTTGAAAATGAGCTCTTAACCCTCCCCAGATTAACGAGGAGCAGCAATTACTTCACTAAGGTCATCCCTGATGTTTCTCCACTCGGCCATCACTTGGCTAGCTGACTGTGAAAACGTAGGCTTTTACATTGGGGGTCACATCTGCTAATGATCATCTAGTTAATCAAGTGTATATTCTCGACACCTGGTTGCTATTTCCCATTTTTAATCCTATAAAAGCAGGACAGGTGGAATAAGTCGGCCCTATGGCTGCAGATGGTTATAACTGGTAATTAATCCTGGACTGTCGTAAAATGAAGCCAATAAAATCGTACGTATTTGTCTCATTTGCCATGAGATGAAGGTTTTAGTTTCGCTGATTTGTAATTTCAGTGCTAGTCAATGTCGACATACGCTACGGTTTCTTGTGGGAGAAACTTGTTCAATGAAAAACGCTTTCTCGAGCAAACAAGCAGCTGTGCAACACGGTGCAACAGTTTTAAACCTCCACCGGGCTTCTGGTGGTCCCTGCACCTTCCTATGAGAACATACAATACAATTGTGTGCTTAAAACGTGAGGAAAGCGGACAAGAGCAGGGCTGCATCATGCTTGAAAATCTATACGGTTTCTACAAGAAATGAGTTTGAAAAATAGTCGGTGAGTAGGCCTCACCCCTCAAATGTTGAGACAGTGATTCTGAAATAAATCAAGTTTTTGATTATATTCCAATTAGTTGAGATGCACCCGAAAGTAATTCCTTTAAAAATGGATAAAATATAATCAGACTGGAATTGGAAACTTCGAATTTCCTGGAGAAAAGCTTGTGGAAATTTCACTATCAGTTTTCATTAAGAAGCTGCTAACTTTGGACTTTTGCCCCCCTAGCATACATTCAAAAGCCCTTAACCGATTTCAGATTTATTTCTCTTTAGGAAGTCTTTCTCCTGCAGCGTGGCCTTCACACCCCCTTCCTTCCCCTCCTCTCTGGCCTCCTTCTCGGCGTCCCCTCCCTCTCCTCAGCTCCTGTTAGCGCCGTACAACCCTGGCTGTCAGACCCGCAACAATCCCAG
Organism: Xiphophorus maculatus; assembly: GCF_002775205.1. NCBI lineage: Eukaryota > Metazoa > Chordata > Actinopteri > Cyprinodontiformes > Poeciliidae > Xiphophorus > Xiphophorus maculatus. The sequence goes on from NC_036449.1 coordinate 8,245,658, forward strand.
TCCATTAGTATGGTAATGAGGCTGTGGGCCGACAGGTGGCCTGGTAGACGGCTCAATTAAAGCGCTCATTAAAGAGGAAAGTTAACGAAGCAGCAGCCCGGTGCCAGTACGGCCTTAGCACACAAAATGTGACGTCACAGGCAACAAATTGCTGGTGGTGAGGAGGGAAGTGTGTCAGTCTCCCTGCATGCTGCGGCGTACCTGTGTGTGCGGCATGTGCATGTTTGAGAGAAACGCTCGGAGTTGGGCGTGCGTGGGGGTCAGAGATTTGAATAACAGGGCAGAGAAAGTTAGATGGACGTTACTAATAAGGCAGCCAGATGATAGAGTGGGAGGATAGGAAAGTAAGTCACTCAAACTTGGCCTTTTGCTGTCCCGTCAGACCGTCAGCACTCGGTATCATTACCTGGACAAAAACATATTAACACTAATTAGTACCTTAAATTACACCTTAAATAATAAGAATAATAGCAGACAGAGTTACTGCAACTTAAAAACAAAACAAAACACACATTTAGGCAACAACGTCTTTCAGTTTTATAAAAACCAGAAGAGTCCACTGTTATTTCAGTTCATGGTGTTTTCCTAATAGGAATGCACTTGATCTTAAGGTTGAAGCGATGCGTGGTGCTCAGTTAGGATTCAAGAGTGTGTGTACTCCCAACCATGATTTCGGTCTACGTTTAGACCAAGTCGAACTAAAACCTAAAAATTTATACAAAAAGTCTGAAAGTGTATTTATCTTCATCCGTTTTTAGTTAGATTATTGCAGCATTCTGTAGAAAAACACTGTATTAGGAGCAAAAAAAAATAAGAATGAAAAATAGAGTCGTTGAGACAAGATATTATTTTTTTGGCACTATCAAGTGGAAACAGCATGCATCTTAATTCAAGTGGAAGTTAACATTTGAGCTGCGCAGACTGTGCACTACTTTCTTGATATCACTAGAGATGGATAGTAATACAGTCCTGCTTTGCTTTGCTTTAAATGTCATAAAAATGAACTCCAAGTTTCTGCAGGTCTCCACGGTTAAAGTTGTTGCCTTTTATTCCGTTATTCTTTGAAAAGTTGCCAAACATTACAGGTTGTATGAAACTGCTTCAGTGTCTCAAAATGCTAACATACCCTGTTATTTTATGATGTATCAAGTATCAAAAAACTCAGGAGCACTTTCATTAAATATGTCAACTGTAACGCATCATTTACATTGTCATTGTGTACATTCAATGGTTGTGGTCTTTGTCCACAAGGATATAATTTTTAACTAGGTCTTGGACTAAAGTAGTCCACATTTTATATATGCAGGTAGTATTAAATGTCAAAACTGGTACAAATATAAATACAAGGACATAAATACATCAATCAAGGAAATAAACAAAAACTTCTGCCACATTCATTTTCAAGGAACGACTCCTGTTTTGGCTCGTGACTTTATTTGACACTATTAATCTGGTGGGAATGATGAAGATGGGTAACGTTTAGCGTAAGCCTGTTTCGGCAGTCGCTCATTGTTTATTGCGTATGCAAATAAAGATGTTATATGACATGGTAATCAGTTTGTAACCCGGACATATTTAGTCTGTAATCCAATGAGGCGTGCTCTCTCAAGTGTGAAAATGGGGCTGTGTGTGTCATGTTTCCCTCTGTCTCAACCTCTCGTGTTTCAAACTGTGTGTGTGCGTGCGTGGGAGTGTGGGGGTGTGTGCGTGCATGTGTGTGCATGGGTGTGTGTGTGTGTGTGTGTGTGTGAGAGAGAGAGAGACGTACAGGATCATGGGAGTTAATGGGGTAGGACTCCGGTCAACAAACGGGGTTATGTATGGGCACAAACAAGAACACAGTGAGAAAACAGACCTGCCAGATTCCCTCAAAGCTGTCTGAAAGATGTCTGCCCTTATGAATATGCTAATCCCAGTTTAGCATGAACAAAAAAAAGTGCTCATTAATTAATGAGCAACAATGGCCTCCTTTTTAATGATGCGCTAGCTGCCGTTGGAAACGACAAATGTACGTTCTCGACATGAATTGGTTTAAAACTAAAACTGTTGACGGTTCAGAAGGCCCTCAGTTATTTTACTGTACATGTTCTGGATATCAGTGGGCCCAGTTTACATGACAAGGGAGAAATTGATGTAAAATAGCAACATGTAAAGCAAAGCTTGTGTCCAAGAGCGTCGAGATCTCAGTGAGACAGAGACCGGCCTCTAGACGGTTTTGTCTGACTAAGCTCTACAGTTTGTTATTAACCTATATTGAACAGATTTACACTGTTAATACGTCATGGGAACCAAAGGAGATGCATATGGGTCATATTAATAACAGCAACCCCAAAACATGGAAATTTCAACCAAACTGACCCGAGACCCAAACCCATACGCCGTTAGTTTTATTGTTAGAGGCGACTAAACACAATTGCTTAAAATGTGAACGGTGATAGAAACAGAAGCGACGCAGTAAGTATATCCATCCATCCATCCATCCATCCATCCATCCATCCATCCATCCATCCATCCATCCATCCATCCATCCATCCATCCATCCATCCATCCATCCATCCATCCATCCATCCATCCATCCATTTTCTAACACCCTGGTCCCTAGTGGGGTCAGGAGAGGTGCTGGTGTCTATCTCCAGCTAATATTCTGGGCGAGAGGCAGGGTACACCCTGGACAGGTCACCAGTCTGTCACAGGGCAACACAGAGACAGACAGGACAAACAACCACACACACACCCACCTGTGGAGAATTTAAAAAGACCAATTAACCTAACAGTTATGTTTTTGGACTGTGGGAGGAAGCCGGAGTACCTGGAGAGAACCCACACATGCACAGGGAGAACATGCAAACTCCGTGCAGAAAGACCCCAGGCTGGGAATCGAACTCAGGAAGTAAGTATATATAAAGGCAGAAATGTTTCTAAGTACTAAAACTGGTATGTATTTAATATATAAGTGAAAGTTGTCTTACACAATTTTGCTTTTTAGAGGTTTGACCTATTTTAGTCAATTCTGACAAGCACACTTCCTGCTCCTCAAATGAGAACTATAGTTCATGTTGGCCCAGTGAACTTATTTGAAGTTGTTTAAGTTGTGAACTACGAGATGAAAGTTATTCACTTTAACTCAGAGATAAGACCTTAAAATACTTGTGTTAGTTTATAAATCACTGAATGGCTCAATGATGCATTAAAGACCTCCCACTCAGGTGTCCTTGTATCAGGTCTGCTCTGCAACACAAATCTGAAACAAACTTCCAGAAAACTGCAAAGCAGCTGAAACACTGAGTTCCTTTAAATCCAGGCTAAAGACCCAACCTGTTTAGAGTTGCTTTTGAACCATAATAAATGGAAAATGCATCAACATATTTGATGTGTATTTGCTTGTTGTCTTTGATGATGGCATTTGACAAAACTGAATGTTTATTGCTTGTTTCATAATTGGTGTCTCGTGTTTTTATGATGTAAAACACTTTGAACTGCCTGGGTGCTGAAATGCGCTATAGAAGTAAATGTGACTTGACATAGCTGAATTAATTTAGAACTAGTTCTTGTTGAAGATCGACTAGGATGGGTCAGCTTGTCGGTGGTTCAGGGTAGAAAGGGAGAAGAGCAAAAGATTTACGTTTGTCTTTGATTTTAAACCAATAAATACACAAATGAGCCAATTCCTCCTCTGAATTTAAGAACAACAAAATAAATGTACCCTTTTGCCTGAACCAAACCCTAAAAATATATTGTAAACTTATTAATTTGGCTAAAAAAAAAAAGAGGGTTACAATTCTCTGGTTTTAATTCTGTCTTCATGTCTGCCTTGTCAACTCTATATCACCGTTTGCCTTCACATTTGCCCTGTGGCCTTTTGGCAGCATGTACTGCTAAGGTCCAAGCAGGCAGCAGCCTGCTGGTCTATTATTCTACTAATTGGTGGCATGAGTGAGATGGCTACAATATCAAAAGGCAGGAAGCAAAAGCTCAGGGGAGTTGGGAGGTAGGAAGGGGTGAGGAGATGGAGAGAATGAATAAAAAACCCCCGAAAAACTGAGAGACAGAACAGAGGAGGGAAGAGATTTGTTCTCATTAGCAGAGGGCGTGTCCGTCATCATTGTTGGAGGCAAATTAAGTTGACAGGACAGAGACAAGTTTTGTGCGTGTGTGTGTGTGGGTGTGCGGTTGTGTGTTTGGGAGTCTGTATGGGCATGTCAGCTTAAGTGGTTTTAGCTGCATGTGAGTTCAACAATGGAGTCAGCAGGTTGAAGTAGGAGGCTTCCTGATAAGCTGTTCTCGTAACACCCGCACGGTTTTTCACTTTCGGTGGGAGCCCCCCCACGGAGCCCCCCCATCTAGGAACCTGAACGGTGGGAAATCAAAAATAATAAAAATGAAAGGTTGTGTCAAAAACCCAGGAACTGGGAGATCAGATTGTGCCAAACTAGAAGCTAGAATTTGGGAGCAAACTTTGACGTGGAATTCTTTTTTTTTTTCCGTTCATGGTGACAAACCATATCTCATTGTCATTTACATGTTGCTCTGGTTAAAGGGAAATCCATCAGTTTTACACTACATTTCATTAACTTGCAGCAGGAAAAATTTCGTTCTTCAAAAAGATGAAATTGCCACTTTAAATATTACCTCAAATGTCCTACTGTAAATGTTGTTACAGTAGTTTTACATCTTAAGAAGTTCATTATTATGACTGATGCCAGGACCTTCATTTTTTAGGATTCTCTAACAAGTGTTGTGAGACAAAAACAGCACAAGATACAAACAAAGAGATATAAGTTACAACCATTTATGTTATTTAAGTTTTTACCCCAGAAATGTTACCCTAGTTTTTCCAGGGTAAAATTATAGGACTAGAAGACAATCTGGTCTGGATCAGTAGAGGGGTTGGTGGCCTCAGCCTCATATATAATAAAGAAAATGAAGTTGGTAGATAACTATAGCACAGGGCATTCTGGATAAATACAACCGGAACAAACATGCAAGTCTAACGCTAGTGAGTGGATCATGGTCTTGTCCCAAAGACAAAAGAGAAATCCTACAACCGCTAAAATCTGGCGCTGTTTCATTTCTGTTTACATTCGGGGAAGAAGGAAGCTGCGCTCATGACGTCTTTTGACACTTTCACATCTTTTCCTTCAGGTGTTCTTGGAGGCAATGGGGTGAACAAGTCATCTCAATTAGTTCGGATCAACTGACAGTGCAGTGTGAAAGCGAACCGCACCAGCTGAAAATGTAACAAATGCTGCCGTATTTTTTACTCATTTGAACCGAGTCTACTGGACCGTCAGGTGTGAACACACCCTGATACGTCATCTGAGTTCATTGCTTCGACAGCTGTTTGCTCTGCATAGCTAGAGTTGTTTGCAGATGATGTTTTTCTTGAAAACTTTAACAAGTCCTGTTGTTCTGTCGATTGTTGTTCATTATTAACAAAAACTATGACAACTGGGCTTGAAGTAAAGACTTAAGAGTTTGTGAAATTTCTCAGCTGTAATTTTGGACACCGGTGGCGTGTTGCCACAGTCTCAGAGTTGCTATCTTTTAATGCCCTACTCGCTTTACACTGATTGGGATCAAGTTACTCTAATCAAAGCAAGCAGCATAATTGTGTATGTGTGTGTGAGAGAGAGAGAGTCCAACATCGCCTGCAGACTCGCCCTCCTTTGCCCTAAGGGCGTCTCTTCTGTGGAGCTCATGCGCCCTAATCTGCCCCCCCGGTGTCCCCGTCACTTCCACTGACCCCACCCGTCGGGGAGGGAGAGAGCAACATTACGTCTTAATCTCGCTTGCTTGATGGAGAATGCAGGTCCCTGAAAGGCGGCATTTTCTGGTTACATGAACACATTGGAGGTGGATCAACCATATGCCAATCGACATGGCTACGGCTGAATGGCTCGCGTAGATTGTAACAGTGGTCCTCGCACAAAAGAAAGGAGAAGCCCCTTACGGGCTCCCACACCTCCAGCAGAACCCAACAGACGTTCAGACCGCTGCTGACACAAGGCCGGACCCCCGCCGCCAACACCGACACAGACATGCACAATATTGGTCCGCTGGCGCACTCTTGTATGTATGTGCCTGATAAACAAGATGACCTGCAGAATAACAACAATAGCAAAAGCAGTGTTTTTATAGGTTTTAATTTAGAGCGGAGCTGGAAGCATGAACCCAATGATGTAAAAATGGCTGACTGGGATTGATTGGACTGGAAAGAAGAACCACTCTTCAGCAAATTACGAGCAAATTAGGATTCAATGCTTAGTCAGCCTGTCATTTTAACAGATGAGCAAAACCAGCTTCTGAAGATAAATCCCAATATAAAAAATATTTCATTTGAATATTTGTTAAAGTCATTATTTACAATCTCAACACTCAAAATGTCTTTTAAGTTAAATTTGTATTTTATACCCAATATAATCCATTAGGTATATGATGAAAAGAGCGTGTGAAGCGTAACATTTAAAGTGCTATAAACACAAATTTCTTCTGTTATGTTTTTCTGTCTACCTTAAATATTTCAGGTCATGAAAATGACATTAATTCAGTGTTACAAAGCCAAAAATGACCTTTTCAAATCAAATACAAAACATACAGAAAAGGATTTTCCCCCCATGTTGTAAGTGAAAAAAATCTGCAATAGATACTTTCACTTTCTGAATCAAACTTCACAAATTACTGACTTAAACTAATCTCATGTATCTTGCTGAAAAGTGACTTGCAAGTTAGTTTTGTCTCATTTCAAGTGTACTACGATATTTGCACTAGAACGTAGACAAAAACACTTGGTGGGATTTCATGTTTTTGCCATTTGTTTGCACAAGTTCCAAAGAAATGGCTTCGCAGCCTTTGTTTTAGCCTGCTTCATGTTGTAAGGCAGGTTCTATTTAAGTGATTTGTTGATCCTGAAAGTCAGACACTTAACCATTTAGCAAAGTATAATCTGAATTTCCAAAAAAATTGGTCCATCCCAGGTGTCGAAAACATGACCAGTTTGGACAAATTTGTGCCTTAAAAATTAAATAATTATTCAAACGTTGCTGCTTTTCCCATTACTCCTGTTATCTTTGTCTTTTATAAAACACTGTTTGGTGACCTGAAACAAGTAAAAGCAAAAGAAAGGTGGACATTTGTAAGAAGGCGAATAATTATTTATCGCTTGTGTTTCCGAGTAGGACACATACACGCTAGTGTGTCGCTGTCTGAAGGTATCGCACTCCGGTCTCTCTGACAAACCAGCAGAAACACTGAAAGGCTTTTTCCACACCAGTGATCCCACATGAGAGCATCTGACGACAAACTTTAGGTAAAATGTGTCCGGGTTGGAGAGGCAAGCTGTCCCCGCCACTCCAGCAACTGTACCGCTGGAGAGGCCGGCGCGTTCGCCATATGGGACAGGGATGGTCAATAGGATTACGTCCCGCACCTCGCCTTCTCCCTCTTCTCTTTGGTAAAGAAAGAAGGCCCGGACTGCAAAGCCTCTGCTTCCAAGATCTCCCCGCATTGCCCCCGCTAGCAGGGAAGGGTGGAGTGGGGCCGTGGGGGTCTCGTGGACAACGGGAGAGAGCAAGGAGTCCACCGTGTGGATTACCATATTCAACGGGACAGAGATCAAGCCATTATAGAGTGAGGACAGAAGGAGGCTTTCTTTCACACACGCACACACAGATTCGAAGAGAAAACAGCAATGAGTGTAAGCTGGATTTGCTTGCATTGTCATGGAAAAGCAGCGAAGGGCCCGGCGATGGTAGCACTCCTCCAACCGCCTGATTCATTCTCACCGCCGCGAGCGGGGCTCAAGGCCCGGCGGGGAAGAAGCTGCTGAATGCAGCGGCCGAGAGATCGAGAACGCATTCGACTGACATCTGAAATAAGGATGCAGGTTCAGCACAACAGTGTTCATTTGGTAACTTTCTCCCTGGTTGGAAAAAGAGTTGCGCATGAAGAGTCTTCTTTTTCCTCGTCACATAGAGTCTCTCAAATGTTACGTGGCTCTGTTAAAAGTCCCAGGTTTTATGTCAAACAAAACATGAGATTATGATGAATTTTTTTTTCAAGTGTAATGTGACATTTGTATTGTATAATTCAGCTGAATAAAACAGTTAGAAGGCAAACAATAATTATTTAAAAGAATTGGTGCAGTAACCTGCCTGCATAACCGTGGATTCAGTTTTCTGAAGCATCTTTTCATTCAGTTTCAGCATTCAGTCTTCTTTGGCTACTCATCCCACATATTGACTCAGTAATATTTATATCTAATCAATCAGACTGTGAAGACATCTCTGCTCCCCAACGTCTACAGGTGATCCCAAGTATTTTCTGTTAAATTTAGCTCTGGTCTCTGGCTTTATTACACTCTAAACTTTGACAAGTTGACTTTACTTTAAAAAATCTTGGAAACCGATTGCCTTGAAAAATTTAAGCAAGTTTAACTACTATTCTTACGTTTTGTTTACTTAACATATACTTGTTCAGAGTACTTAAGACCTTGTTGTATGAACTTAATTGTGTCAAGTTAATTTAACTTAGTTTAGTGAAGTTGTTTCAACTTAGAAATAGCGAGTAAATTATCCTCTTCTCAACTCAACTGCATCAAGTTAGTCCAACTTACATGAACAGTCCAGTTTACTTAACAGAATCTAGGAAACCGATTGCCCTAAATAAGTTAAGTAACCACAGCAAAAGATTTTAAGTTCACATTTCAACATTTTATTTTAACAAAATGATATACTTAGCATAACATAACAGTCAATAACCCCACAGGAACCTGGATGAAGTCTGCCACGGCATCTGAATCCTGTGGATAAGAAAAGTACACATTAAAAAAAGAATGAGGTGAAAGTTTAGATTTTTTTCCCACAACCTCTGACAAACAGAATAGTAATACACACCAGAGACATTGTAGAAGTCTTTCATCGTCCTCGAGGAAAACAGAGAGACATCGCAGGACAGCAGACCTCATGTCAACATCTTTGGTCTATGAGCAGAAAAACAATAAAAGTCTGGACAAGCATATTCTGAAGAAATTAAATCACATTTTTTCACAATAAGTGGCCTAAAATAATTGTTCTCCCTTATTTGTTGTCCTACTAAGACTGATTAGAATCTGGATAATTGTCCAGTTCAAGGGGCAACAGCAATTTTCCAAACTGTTATCAGCTGATTATTATATTACTGTCACAGACTGTTGCGCAATCATTCATTATTTCAACAACCAACGGTGTTTTTTCCAGTCTCAATCACCCAAATATCAAAAATACAAATTGCCCCCCCAAACAATATGACTCAATGTTCCTTTAAAACAGCATCAAACTGGCTGGCCATTGCAAATGATAGGATGTGAAGAGGAGTCATGTGCCTGTGTGCGCGTCCAACTGAACAAGATATATAACTTGCAGAATTTTCTTCACCTTAAACAAAATCAGACGGAAAACTCAGCCTTCGTTCAACCTGGACAAGATATATAACTTGCAGAATTTGCTTCATTTTTGCGTCACGGCACTTTAACTACTGCAACAACAAAACAAAATGGAACTGAAAGTCAAACACCTCCTGTTGATGCAGATGAAGAACCAGATTGCAAAGCCAAGATTGACGGAGCAACGATGAGTTTCTCAGTATGTCAGCAAAACATACTGAGATAAGGTTTTACGAAAGACTAATATCAATAAAACTATATTCGCAATGGAGCAGGGACATGATGGTCTGTGAAGTTCAGCAGAGGCCTAGAAATCCCAGGGAGTTTGGAGGGCGTGTTGAGAGACGGAGGACAAGTGGGACAAGAGAAGAAGAGTGTTATATCGGTGTAATTGTTGGAGACACAATGCTGCGAAGGCCGTAGAAAGAGGGGGGACCTGTTCCCTGGCTGCTGCAGTGATGGATGAGGTCACTGAGAGGGCTTCCCCAAAATGCAGTGTCTTCATGGGGTCAGACCGAGGTCGACTGGAGGTCAAAGTGCAACTGAAGGGGAGACATAATGTCTGAAAGTGTCCAAAAACTTAAAATGATCGGTAGTTGTTGTATTTGATGTACCAGGCAAGTGTTGGACAAATGGCTACAATCCAACACAAAATGTCAATTATTTACTATTTACTAACTTACTATAATTAGTACTTGTTTTATTGTTTTCCATTAAGTTCAAACCATGTCTGAGTGCTTGTCTTTATTCACCAAAAGTAGTGTACGTAGCCTCAATATTAGACTTTAATCTGTATTCATTTCTATTCAAAGAAAACTGAACAGGAAATTGGGTCCAGTTGGGATAATTTTTTATTTGATTCTGAATTTCAAAGTGTTATTTATTCTTGTTCAAACTTTAGAAGAACTCAATTAAAAGACCAGTTCAAACTGGTCCAACCGATAAAAAAATAATTTTTTTAAAATAATTTTTTTATCGGTTGGATCGGTTGGATCGGTTGCTTGTTGTTCGCTATGCAAAATACGTTTCTGAAAGCCTTGTTCCTTATGTCATTCATGGGTGTTTGGATTTTTGTTTCCATTTGTGCTTGTTTGGACCGCCTTCTTGCTGTTTATTTACATTTGTTTAGGTTTTGCCGTATTCTATTCATTTCCTTTGTATTCATTATTGTTCAAGAGGTCTTGCCATACCAATTCATTCCTTTGTGTTCGTTTCTCTATTTCTTCTTCTGCTATCCCTATGCCACAGGATTTAGTTTCCTTACGTCAGTCTCGTTCCCTTTCCTCTTTATTTATTCTTTCTCTGATTCTTAGTTCAGTTAATAAATCAGTTAATAAATCACCTGATAATATACAGCAAATTTAAGTTTTATCATATTTTTTTTTATAAGTGACTGCATGACGTTTCCACAACAGAGTGACACAGAGAGGTGTAAAATACTTTTTTAGGTCTCTTTTTCTTGTCAAACTGCACTTTTATGTTTACATCACTTTCTTCAAATGACAGCCCCTTAAGAACGTGTATCCGTCCTCTTTTTCCAAAGGTTTTATGTTTTTCTTTATTTTAAAATATAAAAGTAAATATGTAAAGACATACTTTGAACCACTTAGTCCTAGTGGACCATCATGTGCTCCTATTTTGTTTTTGAACTTGGATGCACATTCACCACACCGTTCCTCTGTTTATTTCTTTAAAATGAGCCTCATTGTTGCTTTTCTTCTTCTACCCTTTATCTAATAGTAGCCTTTGTATTCTGTGTCTGATTTGCGCCTCTCTCTGACTCTGAGAAGTATTGCACCACTCTGTAGGAACTGTATTTTGCTCCTGTTTTCCACTTCCTGCCCAGTGGTTTGCAGCGGCCAGTCAAGATTCGCCTTGTTTTTCACATTTTACACTTGCTCTGATATTGGGTGGATACATTTAAATTGAAATGGATAGTAACAGACACAAAATAGTTTTTTTTCCCAATGCAGAATGTGTTGCCTTTTCAGATCTTTCAGCCTACTTCAAGTTGTCAGACAGTTGTTTAAAATATTGATTGCACATTAATCCGGATATGGATATGGCTAGTGAAGCTGAACCAAAATCACGTGGTGACTGAGGAGGTGATTATTACATTTTCTCTGGCCAGCATGTTATATGGCGATCCTAAACGCACAGTAGCCTGGACTGAGCCCACTCTCTCCAGTGCTGGTTCTTTGTATTCCTTGGTGGGAGGGCTGGGAGTTGGAGTAGCTGTGTGTGAAGGTGACGATTTTCAACTGCGTTGGAGTCACTTGGTAAACGCACACCATAATTACTGCTTATTAGAGGCTATAGGGGCCCATTAGTGGCACAAGCCCGGCCCCTCTCTGCCGGTCTTCTCATTATAGAAGCCAGCACAGCTCAGTCTGCCTCATTACCACCTGCCTGTTAAACTCCCTCACACACACGCCCACTCACCCCCACACACACCGCAGGTGCTGCCAGATTGAAGTCAGGTGGCAACTTAACTCTCAGCAAATTGTGGAAAGAGTGTGTGTTATTACCTGTTACTACAATATCATTAGATTGCTATTTATCTCACATTATTTATGTATACTAGGAAGCATTTTGATTTCAGTGACATTGACAGGAACTAGTTCAAGTTGATAAATGGGGTTAATTATTTAACTCTAAAATAAGTACATTTTAGATGGGTGGTTTACTGATTTTACTGAAGAAAGAACGCCACCTCCAGTTTAGTATAATTTTTACATTGTCATTGCAGTTGTTTATTCATTCATTTGATATTGTATATTGTTCTTCGCATGCTTAGTGTGTGGAGAATTAATTCCTTATGGACTTATGATGTGCACAGTTTTGTCCTTATTTCTACCTGCAACTATCCATGTTGATGTGACTGGAATGAACAGCTTTAAAAAGTGTTTGTTAAAGTTTTGACTGTTTCTCAGTTTGTTCCATAAGCATATAGTTTGACGATGGACAAGTTTCTGTTTCAGCGCATTTAATTTCAAAACTTATGATGCAAAAATGCATGCATCTTTATGGCGTGGCCATTTTTATACGGAGAGATAACTTTTTTTCTTAACAGTTCAGCTCTGGGAAATATGGAGGGCCAAGTTTGCCATCATCAAGAAGGTAATACATTTTTTAAATAAAATTATTGCTATGCCAACAAGTTGAACAAAATATATACAACAGAGAAACTATTCATTACCTTAAACAGACATTATCAGAACAGGAATCCAGAGAAACCCCTACTAGTTTATAATTCATGGACTACTTATTCTTAAACATGTGGCTATACCTTTTTGTTTTCTATTTTTCTTCTTTGCTCTTTCCTTTGTTTTGTTTTGTTGTATTTCCTTCTAATACATGCAAAGCACTTTGAATTGCCTTGCTGCTGAAAATGTGCTATATAAATAAAATGACATTACTTTACCTTACAAGCATTAAGTTTAATTTGATATATTTAGGATGGGTCGTAAATAGGTTTTAATTTCCAACAAAATGGCTATTTTAAAGAAAACTTCCGGTTATTTTGGGGGCAAAGAAAGATGGTAGCATGCCTCATCAGTTAGACTTGTTTATAGCGAGTGAATTTGCATTGGATGCTCATCTGTGGTAAAATAAGTCATTCTCAGCCATGCCATGTTGTTCACTGTGCCACAAACAAAAGCTCGGTCTCAGAGCAGCAGGGTCAGTGCTGGGGTGCAGCTGCCACTGCTGCCTCCATCGGTTTGATCAACTTCACAGCCAGAGCCCCCTGCCATTAATACAGACTGTTTTTCTTCTCCAGAAGACCGTCACCCTCTCCCCTGTGCCCTCTGTATCGCTTACAGTTTCTTAGTTTGGTCTCTTTGACTGTAGCACAGTAGCAGAGGCTTGCAGCTGCCATACTCGGTGTTTGATTTTTTTTTCTTCCTTTATTTGTCTCTCCTTTCAGCCATCTTTAGAACTGCTGCTGTTGATTGCACAAACATCACAGGAGAACCGGTGGTTCTGCTCACTTCCTGTTTTTCTTGTGAATACAGGTGAATTTTATTCACACGAGGCTTCCAAGAGAGCAGATGGCTTCAATAAAAAATAAAAAAAAGACAGAAGGGTTGCGTTTTGAAAAACAAAGTTGGAGGCATGTTGTTAAATGTAGCTGGGGATGGAACAGAAAGATGTTACTGGCCCAAAATGATGCAAAGTTGTAAAAGACCTAACATTTTTTTAGTCGGAAGTTTTTTATGACATTTTTTATTTATTTATTGAATGTCATTTTGAACTTTTTAGCATACATAAAAAATTACTATGTGTGTCAGAATATCAATATTTCACTTCACACTGAACACACCATGCCTGAGATAAAACATGGTGGTGGCAGCGGCATTCCATGGGGATGGAAAAATAGAAATATCTTTTATTATCCCACAACAGGGGGATTTCTGTTCAACTGCAGCAAAACAACAGTAAATGGATACACAAAGGAACAAAAAAATATTTCACAGTAAGGGCAAAATTTCTACATAAATGCCACGGGGCATTTATGTTGCCTGACTTTAATTAAAAAATATACAAAATGTGCATGTTTCTTTGAGTATTAAAACAGACCATTTACAATTGATGACGATAAAAAAAAAAACGCGCGACATTATCATTGTACAGGTACCAGCATGAATGTAAACACTGAGTTTGTTGGGAGCAGTGATGCTGATGCTAGCATAAAAGTAAACCTCTTAGAACACACTGGGCTGCTACTTTGTGTTTATATATCACATAAAATCATAAAGCATGTGCTTGTAATGTGACAATGATCAAGTGATATGAATACATTTACAATGAACAATAGAAGGCTCTGCATCAGCTGGTATCAGCTTTAGTATTAAAGTCACTGATATATTTTGATCTAAAGTAAATGAACGCTGGGATAAGTTTAAATTATACCATGCATATCTTAAAAAATTCAGAGAAACATCCAGATGACTCTGACTTCGACTCTTACCAGGAGTGAAGCTCATCCATCTTGAAGCACTCACTAGTCTCTTGTTTAATTAGAAAAGAAAGGCATATGATCTCATCACCTGCCTTAACAACAGGTTTCTCCCATAACAATCTCTCCGTTTCTCGCTCAAAGGGTGTGCTGTTTTAAGGTGGATGCGTGGCATTCAACATACCGCCGTATGCGTGTTTGTGTGCTTCCACTTCAGAGTGCTCCAAACTGTGAGGACGGCCCCTCCAGAAAACACAGGCCAGGCTCTCCAAACTCAAAGGACGAGCTCCATTCACCGCCTGGCAACGCCGCTGAGAAATGGAGAAGAGATGGGCAACGCGGAATGGGTGGGCAGTAAATTATCCGCTTTTGGAAAGGGAAGACAAGATATTTTTTTATAGCATTCAATCAGGGCACTCGGGAAGGGCTGAAATGGGGTTGGGAGGGGCTGGCGGTTACGTCTTTTGCTAGGGGCATCTTAGGTGGTCAGCTCTGACCTGCACTAACCTCTTGTATCCTGTCTTATTCTCCCACCCTTCCACTTGTCTTGTACCCGACGCTCCCGAGACCTCCTTGGCAATTAGGGAACCAGTCACACCCACTCCCTGCCTCCAAAAGGTAGTAAATTTTCCCCCCTTTGGCCAGCCTTATGACACACACACTCACACATCCCCAGAATCGAGGCTTCAAGACGCCATTCAGCCCAATGCCTGCTTGCTTTATTCCCCACTCTACATTTTATCACCACCCCTTGTTTTGTTTTGCTGTCTCAATCCATCAATCTTCCCATTAGCCCTCCATATTACGGAAACCATGGGGGAACGCCTCCTTTGCACCAGCCTTCCATGCCCGCCTTCCTCTCTCTGCACCTCCCTCAGCCTCTACTTGCTCCTGGCTCTCTGCTCCTCTGGCGTCCCTCTTATTCCTACCTGTTGCTGTCTCATGATCATGCAGCGTCTCTTGCAACCCTCACCCTCCAACCCAAGGTTGACGCCAGACAAAGAAACAGTAAAAGATGGAGAAGATGCACATAGAAAGCAGAAGATCAGGGATAGTGAGAGTGGGGAGAGGAGGGGGCAGCAGCACTTTGGGTGGTATGTTTTCTGCAAGGGTCGGACACAATGCCCCCAGTGTTCAGGCGGGCCCGTAGGAGCTTGTTTTACAACAGGGGAGGGGCGGCCATCAATGGCCAGATGATGTGAAACACCCTGAGCCGATTCACGGTGACAAACAGCACCCCCGAGCCCTCACCAAGCAGACCCCCACCTCCTACTCATCCTTTCTGCTTTCTCCCGTCACCTCCCTCCTTCTCTCCACACATTCTGTTCTGTTGGACCAAAACCAGGACGGCCGCAGAGGGCATGCAACAACACTACAATCGAGTAGATGGGAAGTGAGGGGGCACACACACCTACAGGTTTTCAAAACTTCTCACGTACATAATGCACATCGTCGTCTTCACGTGGGAAGAACTTCCTCCCCTTCCCTTGGAGTTGCATCGAGCATCTCCTGACTTATTTTCGGCTTTTCATTCATTAAAATGCAAAATAGCTTGATCAAAGGATATTTGGTGAAGAAACAAGAGATAGAGTGTTGTTGCCAACTGGATGCAAAGTCCTGGCTTTGTTTTAGAGCTCTTTTCTCCTGGAGACTTGTTCCCTGTTTGGGATGCCGAAGTTCGTTCAGCTCTGTTAGCAGCAAGTTTTTTTTTTTAAATGGTCAAAACCATGTTCCATTCAGGAGTGGCCCTAGTCACTCCTGCTTTCCTCTCTCTTCTGTTCGTCTCATGGCGATTAAACTGGCCTGTCTTCTCATTTTAACTGCAGTTTGACGAGTACATTATTTTGAAAAATATTCATTTCTTTAATTTATTGAGAGCTACCCATAAGATTAACTTTGTCAGGTATAGACACAATTAGGGTTAGGGCAAGTCTGGAGTTGAAATTACTGTAACACAATTTATCAAAAACAATGACTTTAGGGGTGTACGACGTTACCTTGTTTGGTTTACAGCAGCCTTCAGTAGCGATTTAGTTGTTTTGTGCTTGGAGCCTGCGTTTGTTCAGGAAAACCCGGTGTAGTGATAATGTTTATTCTCTTATCAATCAATTGAAATGGATTCTTCCAGAGTTGGGTGACGTAATATTTTGTTGTATGGGGTGGAGACGTCCTATTCACACAAAATTATTGCAACGCCAATATTTCCTTTCTCAGTGTACCCAAGTATTGCATGAAGGATGATTGTTGGGGCTGTCTCTAACCTTTTTTTCCTGTCTTAACCCTCTGATGCATAAGTGGGCCCTTTTTGACCTGGTGAGGTCATCTTTTTGCAATATCTTTGTAATGAAAAGTTTTCATCACTTTATATTCCAGGTATTTCTCAAAGAATATGTTATTGATATCATGCAATTCAAATTTTTAATTTACCTTTTATACATTTTAAGAAATAGCACGCTTTATATTACTACCCTATTGTTCCGGGAGTAGGTCAAAAATGACCTGCATTCATTTCCTGTGGAATTTAATGGAAATCTTTGTTTCTTACCAGCAGTGACTGTCAGGAAAAAAAAAATTTGTGAACCATACACACTGAGTCATAAGTGTTACCCCTGAATAATAGTATTTTACACAGCAAGAACTCTTACATACAAGTATTATCTTTATTTTTACCTCACAAATGTGTGTGTGTCAATCATGAGTACTGTGACAGTGTTATTGTCACGAATCAACATATTAGCCTTCTTCAAAGTTAGCCAACACTAGTTATCTAATCAGCTAGCTAAAATTATTGTTAGCTAGCTATTATAACATTATTATGAGATCACGGATACAAGCGGCTGAAATGGGTTTTCTCCGTAGGGTGTCTGGGCTCTCCCTTAGAGATAGGGTGAGAAGCTCAGTCATCCGGGAGGGACTCAGAGTAGAGCCGCTGCTCCTTCACATCGAGAGGAGCCAGTTGAGGTGGCTCGGGCATCTGGTCAGGATGCCTCCTGGACTCCTCCCTGGTGAGGTGCTCCGGGCTCATCCCACCGGGAGGAGGAACCGGGGAAGACCCAGGACACGCTGGAGGGACTATGTCTCTCGGCTGGCCTGGGAACGTCTTAGGATTCCCCCGGAAGAGCTGGAACAAGTAGCCGGGGAGAGGGAAGTCTGGGCCTCCCTTCTGAAGCTGCTACCCCCTCGACCCGACCTCAGATAAACAGAAAAAGATGGATGGATGGATGGATGGATGGATGGATGGATGGATGGATGGATGGATGGATGGATAAATAAATGCACACACATACATATACTCACATGCGTGACACATATAGCACAATAGAATACAGAGAGTAATGTTAGCTAGCCTGGTTAGCTGGCTAGTTTCAAGAAACGTGCTCTTTTGCACCCCCCCCCCCCCCCCCCCCCAATGTCCACCCACACATGATGGATGTTGACATTTTGTTTTAAAGATTTTCTACAAATTGTTCTAAAAACGTTTAAAAAAGTGAAAATGAAAATATTTCAAACATGAAATAATTCTTGTGTGAAATAAAACAGAGTAGAAAGTATTATACAAAACATTATTTTGAATAAAAATGACAAAGGTAGCATAAAAACTCATTGGTTGTAGCCCGGGTCAAAAAAGACCCACTCACAGAAGACTGTATAGTCAGTCACTCAGGCATCAGAGGGTTAACAACCTGCAGTATGTAAATATTAATCTGATCTAAAGATGCTGATCATTTAAAGGGGCACAAGTTATGGTAAGCATGAACTACTTTTAAAATTTAGAGGTCAGATTTTCTTTTTTACAATAATAGTACAATGTGTCCAGTCATCATTTCAATCTAATACATGAATACTGGGGGGAATTCAAATAGGAATTATTGAAAACAATGTTATTCTTCAAAGACTTTTATTGAATTAATGGCTTATATGCCATAGGTTTCCCAGTAGAAAACTTTGTAATCAGTTTTCACAATTCAAAACTGAATAATGACATGTCAAAACACAGTGACTCAATCCACGGTTGACTTCTGACCTGTAAACCATGAAACTCACAGATGTCCACTCTTCTTCCTGGATGCAGACCTGGTTTTGTTTCTCAGAGTGCGTGTGTGTCCGTGCTGTGGGTGGGACAGCTGGTTAGCAGTGAGATGGTAGTAAAGCAGTCCGCCCCCTTGTTAAGGATGACGAGGTTGTGCGTGTGATGGGATCAGGAGGCCTGAAGCGAGAGTAAAGGAATGTAACCCAGCCTCCTGTGTTTTCCCCCATTTGAAGCTAATTGCAGCAGAACGGGGATGGCCTGCTCTGCCTGCGTACGCCATTGTTATTCCTCAGCCTATTGTTTTCTGGCTTCTGACAATTGCCACCTGAATTAAAGCCTGTTAAATCTGGCATATCCCCGTCATTAGAAGCCTTTACAGCTATTGTGATGCAGGAGTGAAGATACTGTTGGGCTAACAGAGGTTTTGAGCGGGTCTCACCTACCGATATGTGCTCCTTAGGTTCAAACCAAACTACTAACTAGTTTTGAAAATAATATTTTAGTTTCAAAAGTTTAGTTATTTCTCTCAGGAAATTTAATTTAAAAGTATAACATATAAAAATCATAAGGGGAGAAATGTATTTGTTTACAGTTGTTTCCGCTTTGTTTTCCTCGCATCCCCAAATTAGAGATGCTTGGTAGCTCTTAATGATAAGCCTTTTTAAAAAAAAAATTTTTATGTAATTATTGGGATGAACACAAACCTGACATGAAATGGAGAACAGATATAAACCTGTTGTGAAAATAAGGCACAGGACAAGTTTGCTCAAGATATCTTTGGAGAGCAAATGCTTTGCAGGCTAATTAAAATGGGAGAAAGGAAACAGAGAAAGAGAGTGTTGCACATCCTGAGACATTTCTGAGCAGCAGGAAAATGCCAGTGCAAAGTCTCGCCTCATGTGTATGTTCTATTTTTAAATTCACTATGAAGAGAGAAACATTCTGATGAAAGGTTTGTGTGAATTTTATCAAAAATAAATAAATAAAAGGTCAAATACTGCATGAAATCAGCAGTAAGTCTTTGTTGTTGTTGAAGCTGTTTTCGAAGCGAGTTGCTTGAAGCTTTGCCTGTTTATCTGTTATTTCGCTCACTGTTTTTTTGGTTATTGAGAGCTCTTATTTTGAATATGGCATGTGGTACACTCTGTGAACAGTTGTTTAAACGGCACTAGTTTGGTCTGTGAGAAGCTGAAGAATAACTGCAAGTTTCTCAACAGATAAAGGAAGTGAAGATAAGGTAGACATAATCCAGCTCCACTATCAGCCAAGTAGAACTTGTATCATCTCTGAAATTGGAGTTCTTTTAATAATTACAATAAAACTGATAAACATTTGTTCAATGGTCCCCAAAATACCACACTTCAAACATTATTCTCCCCAATAACAATTTATTGTGCTGTAACTAATATACGTTTTATTTTTATTTTTGTCTGCAACATTTGAATCCCCAGTACATTCACAACCAACCTGCCAGCTGGTCTGCTTTGGGCAGAGTGAGGTTGGGTCTAGCCACCGTCTCTCCCTGAAACAAGCATCTGGAGGCCCGGGGGAGTGAATGCGGGTGTGAATATATTCATCCCTGTGTTAAATCTCTGAGCGTAAAGCTGTTGTACCCCCTTGCCCTCCCGGGTGACCCCCGAGGATCAGAGACCAGGTTGTCGAAACATTTGTAACATTTGGCCAAAGCAAATCTCAGGCTGCCTGTTGAATTGTAGCTCAGACCAAAAAGAAAAAGAAAAAGAAAAAGAAAAATCCCCCTGGAGCCCTCAAAACACTCCCCACAGTGGACCAGCGCTCCCCCACCCACCCACCCTTCTTTTTGCTTATCCTTCATGCGCTCACATTCACAAACCGAGCATGGAGGCTCAACCCCTCACAACCTCCAGCAAATCCCCTTTATCTTTTCCCAGCCAGATGGGGCCGCTGGAATAATAGCTGAAGCCCAATGAGTTCCATTCAATTTGTCATGCCGTCTAAAGGAGCTTGTAAGCTTCCCATTTGCAGTTATGTTATAGTAACCATGGGAGGCACTGCGGTGTTAGGACTTAATTACCTCCTAATAGCTGTTGTAGAGATAAAGCCCCTGGCCAGCAGAACCCAATCCGTTCAGCCCCTGAGACAAGCACATCTGATGACTCTGGAGGCGGCCGAGATCCACATGTTCTCTCATGTTAGACGTCCTGCACCTGAATGTGTCGGTGACCTCCTGCCTGCACGTTGCCTTGTGGACAGAGCACTTATCGCTTGCACACTGGAGAGTTTTGCAGTGAGATGTAAAGTTTTTGAAATGTGGCTAAACATGTTCATATATAGTTTTTGCCAACCTTTAGGAAAGCACTGCCAGTTGGTCTGAAGACCCTTCCTACAGTCAGATATGTCGAGATGTTTTTTTTCTCCCTATCTTGTCATGTATGCAGGAGTGTGGAAAAGCATGTTGCATGGGTCTAAGCATGAAGAAACGAAGAACATTTTGTGGAGGATGAAGTCCTGTCATATCTTTAAACTATTCATGCTGAATCTCTTTACTAATGTTCCGAAGTTTTACAGAATGTTTGAATCAATGGTGGGAAATTCACATTGTTTGACTGGGTCATGACATACCAATTATTTTAATATTATTTGTTTTTGACATTAACTCCTCACCTCTGAATGTAGTTCAAATACTGCATGACTTTCCCCAGATGCTTTAACGGACATGTCAAGTACCACTAGCTTAAGTCTCCTGTATATTGTGGTAAATGTTTCCATATTGTTGTACGATCATGTTTAAGGTTATTGTTAAGTTATTGCTGTTGTTGTCCAATAACATCCTATGACGACAATTTGCTAAAACTTACGTTTTTACACCCAATATGGTCACCACTTCGAAAACTTTGGAACCGCCTCTCTATACAGATTGTTTGTGCTTGGAGCATATTTATATCGTTTAATTCTGAGTTGATTGTTTTAATGTTTCTCTGCAGTTTGCACACTGGTTTGCATTTTATAGTGTGTTGTCAGTGATGTAAATTGTTCCCATTTGACAGTCATGTCTTCATCCCACTGGGTCTCTGGACACTGTCACTTGTATTACCGGCAAAGCTCCGCAAGCGCTCTCAGAAACGACAGCTTTAAGAATGACACTTCCGTGAAACGGATATTTTGCAGTTCTATTGCCTCAATTAGGCCAATGCGCATCTCCCAAAATGTGCGCCTGCTCATGAACAGGTGCCATTCATCAGGCCGAAGCAAACAGTTCTGTCACAATAAATAAAACTGGCTTAAAACTCTCATATGAACTAAAATCTAATAAAGAATAAACAAAAACAGCTTGACAGCCATATAATTACACTTTATATTTTTTTCACACTAGCCAATAAATATTCCCAATAAAATATCTTAGTATTTCCTGTTAAATTGAATTAAAAATTTCACATGCGAAATCATTTTTCTCTGAAACTATTCAACTTCTAAACATTTACTGTATTTTTCTATAATTTCTCATTCTTATCTAAATACTAAAGGTAACTCATTTTTCTCATTTTTTTCTTTGAAGTACTTTTGAGGATTTAAAATCGCAACATTTCTGAAATGTTTTGATTTCCCACCCTTCACAAAAAACTACGCAGACATTCTAAAGATGGAAATTCTAGCAAAATCTTTAAAATACGTTCAATTTGGCCAAAATGTGAACATTAAGTTGCTCTCATGGATCCCACGGTCAATATTCAGGCTTTTCGCTCCTCTTCCTCTGGTGGCTCGTTACATTACATGTACAGTTGGAGTGCTGCATGTGAATTTCAGAGGAAGACAAAGTGCCCCAACAAAAACAACAGCAACAGTAGTGTTCGTGGAAGGCGGCGTCTCACGTTCTTCACTGCAGGGCTTTAACAAAAGCAAGAATTTTGCTTCATTTCGTTCCAAGATCTTGCACAGAAAAGGACTGGGGGGGGACTGCCAGGACGTTATTCATGTCTTTCAGTTCATTTGGCTCAACTGGTCAGCTTTCCAGACGGAAAAAGAAACCTTCCCTCATGTTTTTACACCCTCCTCTTCTTTTTTTCTTTTTTTTGTTCCCTTTCTTTTTTTTATTCTGGAAGGAGATTAGCAGGATTAAGTATGGCTCACATATGCTCCTCCTCACTTCTGGTATTCACCACCTCTTCGGGCTCGTTGCCACCCAGACTGATGGACAGCGAGGAATGACTGAGGTGGCAGCAGTGAGAAAAGAGTCAAAGGTGAAGGAAAATAGGAAATAAAAAGAAAATGTCAAGTTCAAACTCCTTTCTTTAGCTTAGCTTTAAGGTTAGCTTGGATTGAAACCTCCAAATCTGAAGCAAAAGTCTGGAGAGGGTACTGCTCTGCTTCAACATGTTAATTATTCATCTGAAGTAATATTTATACTTAAACATTTTATACGCTCTGTTTAAGCTGCAACAGGTCAGACCAAGGCATAAGTGAGCCAAGCTGCTGCTTAGCACCTAGAGGCCAGCAAGAATTTCTTGCACAGAAAACAAATACAGTTTCACATTTGCACTTGTGTTTATAAAGAGTGAAGCTATTTTTAGTTTGCTTGAAAGCTTCACGAACAGAAGCTTTTATTTATTTATTTATTTTTTGCTTTTTATTCTTCCAAATTTGACCTTTGAATGTATTGAGGATTTTAAAAAATGTGACTAAACAGAGTAAAATATGCACAGGTAAATTTTAATATTCCTTGCGCATCATTTGTCATGTGTGACTGAGTCCTATTTCATGCACGATTCAAATTAATCAATCAATAAATTTGCCCCGCTCCTCCTGATTGCGGGGAGTGTAAAGTGTACGCAAAGTTGCTGCTTTCTGGTTCAGACTGCATGATCAAATGAGAGAGTCAGGAAACTAACCTTAGCTTCGCCATCTTTACTGCTATTTATTTGATCAAATATGTGGGGTGAACAGTTTGAAGTTCAACCAAAAGCCAGTCTGTGATAAATTGAATTTATGAGCATCGATTATGATTAGAGCTGTGGAAGCAGGTATGTGACCTAATATTTTCAATGAAAATATTATATTTTTTTTAAATGTGATTTCACGCAAATGTATTCTATTTTCCACGATCTGAAAATGCTAAATGAAACATAAACTCTTTTCTATCATTTAGAGTAGGGATAATTTATTTGCACTTATTTGAAAATGATTACATCACACAAGTAATTTAGCGATTGCTTATATCGCCTGCTACAGGCCAGTCATGGTGAAACACTTTGAGTTTTTTTTTATTTTTATGGAAGACTGCATTTCTACAAAGATTTTTATTTTTTTATTTTTCCACAAAGGTTCTTATTTCACGTGGACGAGCCCTGAACATATTGACGGCGATGTGTAGCTGTCCTGTCGATCTGATGTCATTTGGAAGCCTAACAGCAACACGTGGGGGCGGGGCTCTGAAACTGCCTCTTTATGTTTACATTGGCCACTGTAATGTGTAATGTGTGAAGGAAGCTGAGCAATCTAAGGGTGTAAAGTGGCAAAACAATGACGAAATGTCCTTTCCCCGCCTGACAGGGATGGGGGGGAAAAGGAAAGAGATGCAGCTTCTCTGTCCACCTGGAAATGCTGACACCTGGAGGCTATTAGGTCACATTTCAAAGCAGCGGTCAGATTAATGGGCCGTGTAACCATAGTAATAAATAAATTAAACACATGTTTTGTCGAGTTACCTTCTCAAAATAAAATTATAAATTAATACAAACGCATACTGCACTATAAATAACTCTCCTTTTAGGCATAAATAAGGCCAAAAATAAAAACAATTCGTCTGTTTCTGTCTCGTCCTGTCAAAAATGATTCCACATGAAAATGAAAGAATATATACATTTCAAGTCTGAACTGAAAGAATAGGCTGTCCTATTAAAGCCGACGACTAGGCAGACCCCCGAGAAGGCCGCTCTGAAAACGTGCACATAAAACTTGTCGCGGCAGTTAGCGCCGATTGCGTCCGACCGCACAATACCTGCCGCATTTTCGCGACAATGCCGCTGTCAGTTCCAGTCAGCGTGTCTGAGAGCAGAGCACCGGCCCGGGCCCTTCTGTCGGCCAGAGCCAGCGCCATCTAATTGAAATCTCGCGGATCATAACGGTTGAAGACACGTTTTGCACACTTCATTAATTAACGATTAAAGATGCTCCTCGACAGCAGCTGCCGCGGCGGGCAAACAGAAACGGACAGCAGCGTCTCAGGTCCGGGCCTGCAAGACGGAAGCAAGGTGTGATGCTTATTAGGCGTTGATTGGTTGATTATCTTTTGTAAGGGTCGATTAGGAAAAATAAATAAATAAATAAATAAATGACTAAAATCCTGCAGTAGAAACAATAAAAGTCGTTTTAACCAGGAATCGCATTCATGAAAGACTGGTCTACATTTGAGTTCAAATTAAAAATAAATACAAGTATTAGTTATTCAAGCAATCTAAATTTGCATATAAATTTACCACAAATAATTGCTTTGAGAAAAATTCTTATTTTAGTACTTTTTATGAGGGTCTGAGTTAATAATTTAGTCAAATTAAAAAAAAAAATCTAGCTATAAAATGCTTATGGCTCTTATTCTGCGAGTTTGTAATAATAATAATAATAATAATAATAATAATAATAATAATAATAATAATAATAATAATAATAATAAATATTTTAACAGTAGTGGGCCATGTGTTGCTAAGAGTGTGTCAGATTTCACTTAATACTGAGGCTCTGTGTTGGTAATTACTTCAGGCTAAAGCACCCCGTCGTCACCTTCCCATGTCTCCTCCACCCTCCCTCCTGCCTGCCCGGCTCTGATTGGTCGCGGGGAGGCCGCCGGGACAGAAACGGCGTTGTCCCGGCGACCCGGCCTCTGCTCGCCCCAGCCCCGCTATAAAAGCCCGCCGCCGCTCGCATGCGCGCCTGATGGGCTGTCAGACGCGATTTGGAGTAACAGGTGGATCTGACTGCGGATTCTCACCGTCATTGCGCTTGGATAAACCTGGTAGGTATTTTATTTAATTGTATGCGTAATCATGCTGAGAATTATTATTATTATTATTATTATTATTATTATTATTATTATTATTATTATTATTATTATTATTATTATTATTATTATTATTATTATTATTATTATTATTATGTAGCGGGAGCAGTGTTGATTAATCCGGTGGAATGGTATGTAAAGAGATAAACAGAGGCCTGCACAACACGAATTGTTGCTCAGTGATTTAAATATTTCAGGATTTCTTTTTTAATTTAGGCTATTATTATTATTATTATTATTATTATTATTATTATTATTATTATTATTATATAGAAATAGAATGTGCAACAACATTCTCTGTTTTGGAGTCCAGTTACTGAAAAGTTTCTCTCTTCGCAGAGCATCGCGCAGGACCTGGATCATGGACTCAGACACAAGCCGAGTGTCCAGCAGACCGTCCTCCCCGGAGGTGGACGACATCTTCATGTCCGCCCTGAAGAAGTCCGTGCACGGCTTCTCGGGCGCCGTGTCCTCCACGCAGAGCGACTCCCCGTCGGAGATCCCCGGTCTGCGCGGCCTCTCCGCCGCCGACGAGGAGGCGCTGGCGCTGCGCATGGCGTCCAAGAAGGACCGCAAGCTGCTGTCGGAGAACGAGCTCCAGGCCATCCGCTTGAAGATCAACAGCCGTGAAAGGAAACGAATGCACGACCTGAACGTGGCCATGGACGGGCTGCGGGAGGTTATGCCCTACGCGCACGGACCGTCGGTGCGCAAGCTCTCCAAAATCGCCACCCTGCTCTTGGCGAGAAACTACATCCTGATGCTGAGCAACTCTCTGGAAGAGATGAAGCGGCTGGTCAGTGAGATCTACGGCAGCAGCGGGCACCACGGCGGCTTCCACCCGTCGACTTGTGGGACTATGACTCACGCGGGGCCCGTGCCGGGACACCCGGCGGCTTCCCACGCTTCCCACCCGGCGGTGCACCACCCGCTCCTCCCCCCGCCTGCCGTCTCCACCGCCTCCCTCTCCGCTCCCGGGATTTCCGCCGTCACGTCGGTCAGACCCCATCACGGACTCCTGAAAGCGCCCACCGCAGGCGCGGGGCCCGTGGGCAGCAGCTTCCAGCACTGGGGCGTCGGCACCGGGATGCCCTGTCCGTGCAGCATGTGCCAAGTCCCGCCTCCGCATGTGTCCAGCATGAGCTCCGTGACCATGCCGAGGCTGGCGAGCGACTCCAAGTGACTCTGAACTCAGCTGAACTTTTTTCCAAATGGGGTTGTACAGACTTTGCTCCCTACACACATTTTTATTTATCTCTGTTGCGGAATCCTCCGCATTACTGAGACCTCCTGGGGATTTGCAGATTTTGCAACTAACTTAGTGTTTTATTGTAATTAATCTCAAATGTGACGGATAGTTACGCACAGAGCTCCTACAGCACAACAAAACCTCTAGGGCCCAGTTTTCTTAGATATTCTTCCTCCCAGAAGAAAAAAAAAGAGAAAATCCCAAGTTAATAGCAACAAGTCGCAGTTTGTAAGTGCGAATATGTAGATGGATTATTGTCTTTAAATAGCCGCAGATGTTATATATTAGAGTCTTGTTACTGTGGGGGAAGATTCCCTTGTCTGTTCCTTACATGTTGCACCTGCTTCATTCATTTTATCCGTCTTTATTCAACGCTTTTCTCTCCCGACTTAATCAATGACCACTTGTTTATTTTTTTAAATGTAAAAGAAAAGAAGAAAAAAAAAGAATAAATGGAAATATTTATTTACTTATTTGGGTGGAAATTTCAAATGACTCTTGTTCCGTTGGGGTTTTGAAAAGTAAAGACAATTAATAAATAAATAAATCAAATTTTAAAGTCTTGGTGATTTTTGTTCCTTTTTTTCCATTTGTTACTTTTATATTTTTAGTGGTTTCTTTTGCTTTTCCTATTATTCCTATGTAGATAATAAGATTTGCAAAAAAAAAAAAAAAAAAATTAATATGGTTCATTTTTACATGCCAAAACATATGGTGCCAAAAAACTAATCTTATCAAGTCGATAAGGTCATTTAGAGTCAAATTGACTATTATCTTAAAATATGAATAAAAATGCTAAAAAACTGACTTAGGAAAACTAACAAAAACATTTGTAGTTAACTTTATTATTATTTATAATAAAAAACAAGCACCTGTATTTAAAAAGTGAAGAACTGTTTTAAAGTTTGAATTAGAATATGACAAAAATATGTATATATATTCCTGTATTAAGTTAATATATTGTAATATATTGTTTTATTTATTAGTATGTAATTGCCATTGGTAAATAAACCCTCTGGGTCCATATGAGCCAAAGCTGGGTATTTGTTTCCCCAGATCCTGATCAAGTAAACCTGTTCAGAACTTCTGATGTGGACATTTCAATACTAAGAACAAAGCAACTTTCATGTTACAAAAGCCTCACATCAACTAGCAAAACCCTCCAAAGGAAACCAGTTGGTTTTTTCTTTCTAAGAATGAGAAAGCAGCACCCAGAGTCGTCCTCCTAGCAAATTACAAAGCCACCGAATGCTTCTGTTTTCACAGACAGGCCAGGAATAAGCAAAGGCCGTTTAGACTTTAGGAAAATCAAGCAGCTGCAGAGCAGATTGTGCATGCTGTAGCAATATTTTCCAAAAGCTTTTGAAGCTGGAACGATACGAACTAGGCCCCTGAATATTCATGCATGGATTTGTTTATGCGTCTCATTATTGGAATTGAATTATTCAAAGTCCTTCACTGTTTTTGTAGGACGTTTGAGAGAGGGGAGAGAGGTCGTTTTGGTGCGCTGCAACGAGCGCCGTCGAGGAGTAAAGTCTGCGAAACAAAAAGAAACGACTTCTAGTTTTCACGTGTCTGATTTCAACAACTCTGCTCTTAAAAATGAGAGCCAATGACAGCAGCCCTACGCTAAACAGAAGGCAATCAGTGTGTGTTAGACCCAATCTGCAGCTCGTTTACTCGTCTAGCTCATCTAACTTTTGAGTTTTATGTCATTAAAAAAGAAACTCCAGATGACATTCATGATGGCTTTGCTTTGTGCAAAAGTCTGTGAGCCAGCAGGCATTACAACCTAAAGGTAGTCAGACGATTATTTTAGTATCGATCATGTATCTCCTGCAGCATTAGCCTAGATTTGAACGTTTTAACTCTTCTTGCGCCGAAGCACTCAGGGAAGCACTATCCATCGTCTGAAAATTGGAAAGCTGATTTCACAGCCTCAAACCTGCCAAAAGACACGTGAAGTTTTAACTTTTCACTTTTGATAAGTGAAACATTTTTGTGTGTTTTTTTTTTTTTATTATTTACAAAATGTAAAGTAAAAATATATTTGCTGGTCAAGGTAGTTAATAAATCAGATAGAGACATTTGGTTTAGACAAACTCTTACTCTGTTTAAAAAAAAAAAAAAAAAAAAATCTTTAACAGGATTAAGAAAATGCCCACAACAAATCTGACGTCAGCTGCTGGGTGAGTTGTCATTATTTAAACCTTAAATCAAAATCCAGAGTTTTATTTTACAAAAGATCAAATGGTACACAAATCGCTGTGCAACTAAGCAGCCAATTTAACATTTCATAACCTGGAACCTTACACAGGAAGTGTCATATATATAGAAAAAAAACAGGTAAGAAATTGTAAGTGCAGTTGATAAAGATCCCAGAATCATTACAGCACCATCTATGAAAAGAATATGTTACATTGTAGACTGAAGGGTAACAGGAGGACAATGTAGCAACATGAACCACTTAGAAATCCGATTTTATTTTACAGACATCACTCTGACTTGTGCTTTTGAAGAGAATATTCATTGAGACATTAGATTGAGCTAAATTAATCTCTCATTCTGCACATGATGTTCCCAAGACAATCAAAACATGCCATTTATGACCTTAGAGCTCCTGAGTACAGGCAAAATATGACACAGTGTTTATGGAAATGAATGATCTTATTTAGCCAGTTTTTGGAAAAATTGAAGCCTGCACAGAACAATTTTTTTTCGTATTTTGGGGAAACTCCCTGAAAAAAAGAGAACAAAAACCTTTGTTAAAGGCACCAGTAGAGACAATTTCTGGACTTTTCAAGTTGCATCCTCAAACATGAATGCATTTTACTGGGCTGTCAAGTAATTGTGCAAACGGAAAGTAGTGCATAATTGGGAAATGAAAAGAAATGATTCTGAAAAGTGTGGCATACATCTGCAGAACCACCTTTTGCTATTGCTACATCTGGAAATGTTTTGCTGTTTGTCTTCTACAGCTTGACACATGTAGTCTGAAATTTCTGCCTGTTCTTCTCTACCAAATGGATCAGATTTTGGGGTCTTGCCAACGATTCTTAAACCAATTTAGGTCTTGACTTTGAATGGAAAGTTCTAATAATTGACAATTGATTGATCTAAATCATTCAATTTCAGCACGTAGACCAAAAAGTTCAGTTTCGGTTGCAAAACTGAACTTTTGGCAGCCTCATCCACATGTTTGCTACATCCTGAACATGGTTTTTGGGAAATGGAAAACATGATTTCTTATGGCT
This sequence comes from Xiphophorus maculatus, assembly GCF_002775205.1. Lineage (NCBI taxonomy): Eukaryota > Metazoa > Chordata > Actinopteri > Cyprinodontiformes > Poeciliidae > Xiphophorus > Xiphophorus maculatus. The sequence goes on from NC_036449.1 coordinate 8,275,599, forward strand.
TTTGTCTATCCACATTTTGGATAGACGAATTATGGAAATAATTATTGTGCACATGCACCTGATGCTCTGGAATTTCGGTGAACGTCTTGGCTGTTTCTCTGTCTGTCTGTCTTTTGGCAGGTTTAAGGCTGTGAAATCAGCTTTCCAATTTTCAGATGATGGATGGTGCTTCTCTGAAATATACATATTATTCAGGCTAACCGTACTTGAAAACCTTTCCTCAACTTTCTCCCCGACTTCCCTGCCGTTTTCCTTGGTCACCATGATGCTGTTTGTTTTCTGATGAACTCTGAGAAACCTCTGAGGACTCCACAGAACGGCTGTATTTGTTGTACTTAGCTGCATTTCCATTGACCATAAAATTGACAATTGACAAAAATGACAGCAGCAAATTCGCTTAATGAAAACACACCAAATAAAACGTTTTAGCAGCTTTTTCGGCTATATCGGAGCTGCTATAGAACCACTCTTTCCGCATAACACAGGTCATGTGATCAGCAACCCAATGTTACTGCTGGTGGAAAAGTCAAAGAAGACAAAGGCAGGCGGTGGAAGGAGACGATGGACTCATTGTGTGAACAAACTTATTCACGTGCAATTTAAAATTACGGTGGAAGCACATCAATTACGACCTTAGCGCAATATCGAGCAAGTTCTAGAAATGCAGCTCATGTTTGTCTATTGCAAAAAGAAAAAAAATTTAAATAAATCTCCACTTTTCCCAAAGCATTCTGCTGAAGTTGAAAGTAAATCTGACTGAGCTGCATCTTGTCAGCTCCGCCTGTACACTGTGGCTGATGGCAGCCGGGTTTCCCCATCCCTGGGCCTGGATTTGAATAAACAGCTCCTGAGGCGCTGCTGGTGGCAGGCCGCATCGCTCGCCACCGCAGAGAGTTGGAGGCAGAATCTGTGAGGCTTTAAATATTCATATCTTTGGACAGACGGGGAGCCATCGGCCTTGCCACTGTTGTAACTGGATTTAAACACTGCACAGATGTACGCTCTTTCAGCTCCGCGCATCATGTTGTGTTAGCTGAAGGGATTAAAACGGGTGGTGGAATGCATCAAAGGTGGGCGGAACAACAGAAAGAGAAACTGAGTCCACGACGGAGAAAAGGAGGAATGAGAAAGAGGAGATAAACAAACAGATAAGCTCCAAGAGATAAAGGCGGGATTTAACTCCTACATGGGAATAGACGGCGCTCCGAGGTGAATAAGAGACCCCGGAGGTCGCACTTTCCCATGGGACTGATGTTTACTCCGACCGTTCCTTTGTTTTAGTCTGGATCAGCGTCTACACACTGAGGCACTGTAGCAGAGTATCAGTCTGTAAAGTAACAAGTGAGGGAAAGTGAAGAGGTAGATGTCTTCTTGAGTTTGCAAAATGGATAACCTTCTAGTATCAGTTGTTCAGTAAGTACATTTTGGTAAGACATGTTATACACAAGGTTCGCTTTCTTTAAAAAACTTTCAACATCATAATCTCACACCAAAGAAAACAGAAAAATTAACCTCCTAATGGTAGTTAAAGAATAACTTAACCCCAAATCAACTCTTTCTTTTTTGCGGATAAACTGTATAAATTTCTCTCTAAGGTTGCTGTCTTCACGTTTCTTCGTATAATTCTGCAATATTTGGCCTAAACCTATGTAAGTGCGGCCCTTCTGGGGTTGAATGGTGGCTACTGAAGTTGATTTTTCTTACTGGTTATGTTTCTTGGCTCCACCCACTTTTCTGAAATCTTTCAAAAATATTTCCAGTGGACGAGGTTACGGCTTCACAGGGGATTAGTTAACACTTCAATTTATTTAATAGGACAAAGTGTCCATTCATCAGTCTGTCAGATCTTTCAATAATCATATCAGTAGTTAGGTGAGTACTTACTCTTAACTTATAACAATCTACAAGGTTGGTTCATACAGAGAGAGTGATCTTTGACCTTTACTGTTTATACACTCTCTCTAGATCATTTAAAGTCTTTGCTTAAGCTATCTTCTCTTTAGCTCACCCTACGAGTTTCTATATAATTTAGATTTTGGGACTGACGGCTATGGGAGACGGTTGATTTTGAGCTTGTGGAGCCATTCCTGTGTTTGGCCATAAGTTTTGCATCATCCTCCCGACAAAAACCTTCAGATGTCTGAAAGAGTTTATGATGCCAGGCACTCGAAAAGGATTTTCACAGCCTTTGGAAATCTTTTTTTATTCTTCTCTGGATACGTTTAGTCAAGAAATTGTTTTCCTGTGTCCATTAAGCGGCTGATGTATTGATGTATCAGCATACATCTGTTTTACTTAGCATGTCCTCATGCCTGTGTCACAAGTTATGGATTTATTATTAAAGGCTTCCAGACAAAATTAAGAAGTAAAGAACGAATTAGACGAATTGATTTACTTAGTCTTATAAATGTACTCAAATTAAATGCTGGGTTCTCCTAACATTTTTAGTTTGAGAATATTCTACTGGAACAAAATAATTATATCTTTTGTCCTCATCATATGATCACTCCTTATGTCAATAATTAAAGTCTAACCAATAGCTGGCAGTTCAGCTTCCATCATCCGAAAACAAAAAAGAGTTTTCTACACCTCCAAGCCCACCAAGTCATGACCTTCTTCTTAAATTGGCAAGTCAGACAATGAGAGGATTAATCAGGCAACCCAAATGTCCCTTGGTGAACTCTGGAGGAGCTGCAGAGATTCAATACAAAGGTTTTTGAATAATGAGCTCAAAGCCCAACTGAGGATAAAAAAATGATTTTCAGAGATACTCTGCATCCAATCGGACTGAGCTTGAACTATTTTGCGGATAATTAGCAAAACCTTTGCTGTCTAGTTGTGGAAAGCTGAGACAAAATGTGCAAAGTTTCAACACACACACACACTTTCACAACTCAAACATTTTTTGATACAGGAAGACAAAAAGTGCTGGAACTCGGTCGTGTTCACAAATACACGAGAGGAACTCAAAGCTAAATACCTAATAAGCTCTGAGTGGTGCTCATGTGTGTATGTTTGCGGGTGTGCCTGATTGTCTGTAGGGAGCAGCAGATGAACTGTTCGATTAGGTGGATCAATGTGTTTAGCAAAGGCCCGCAGGGACAAAGACAGAAGGGAGAAAGAGAAAGGGAGAGAAAAGGAAAACGAAAGAAACAAAGCAGGAGAGCAGAAGATCCATTGAGGGCGTTTTTTTTTGTGTGTGTGGCCGAAGAATCGTCCCCCCGTGGCTTTGAAAGGAGGGATAATCCTGTCAAGTAAGCGGACCTTTGGATATTCATGACCGGCCGAGCGGCTCGGCGGACTGAAGGACGCGGTCAGGACGGGATTAGACATCAAAGTGGATGCAAGGAGCGCAGGACTGGGACTAGAATCAGCCACCGCAGAAAACACGGGGGTCTCAGAGGAGCGCGATGGGGCCGGCGGGGACCGGTTGTCTGGTGTGTGGACGGGACTTTCAATGACTCAGAGATGAGGGCCTCCTAAATGCTATTCAGAGGAGTGACGTGGCTTGGTACGTGCACCTGTCCCCGACGCAGGCGTACCTGTCAAATTTTCTGAAAGCCATCTCTCCCAATCTTCAATCTCCAGACCGCCGAGCAGCTGATATGGAGAGTTGGCAATAGCATCGTCTCATTGGCTCTCCACTTTTTATGAACGCTCCAATAGAGCATCAAGCATCCACGGGGGAAACCTGCTCTACAAGTCAAAGGCTTGCAAATGACCAGAGAGAGGTTCCTGTTTTCAGCGGAAGTTAAAACTTTTTTTTTTTACTGACAAAGAATCACCTGCGTCATTTGCACTTGTGACTTCACACTTTCCTAGAGAAGTTCCTCATTCTATTCTTTAAAAAGTTGGTGTTTCGGCATAAGGTTGGAAATCGGGCGTGGATTCGAACAAGAATCGTGTGATTACCTCGACAGGAGTCAGGCCGCCATGAGATGCTTTAATAACTACAACCTCAATTTGTCAAGTCAGTGAGGCCTGCTATCGTGTTGCTCTGGAACATATGCCAGCTCTCCGAGTTGTTGCTTCCCTGGGGTGCCCTGTTTCACAAATCAAATTAACACCGCACTCAGAAGGGTGGATTCACACACATCAGAAAATGAAATCAGCCTAAATATTACACATTTTTACCCAGACACCAACTGTTTTATTGTTACGTCACTGCTGGAGGCCGCTTCTGAGTGCGGTCAGCATCCGTGATCAAGGTATTGGGATCTGGTTTGCGAGGAGGCCGAAACCGTCCAATTCTCTAGGCGGTAGGGGGGAGGATTTCAATGTTCTGAGGGTCCATGAAGAGAAGGAGCCCAGTAGGAGGTGACTGAGCCGAGGAGGCAGAGGTTGTAAGGCAAAGAGGGAGCCGTCTTATTGGAGGTGGACGGAGGGCAGTTGTGCATGCTGACAGATGCGTCCATCAATGCTTGAAAGAATCATCTTCCACCGCCTCCATCTGCCAGCTTGGTTTGTCCATAGGGTTGCAGTTTTTTTAATGTGTTCAAATGTTTTCCAACAAAGGAAACTCTTAAATTCTGACATAATTGGTGGATTTCAAAGGTTCAACACAAAATGACGCGTCGTCTCTGGAAGGGGTTGCAAGAAGCTGCAAAGTTGAAAAGCATTAATGTGAAACTTTCCTGTTAGAAATATTGCAGAAATTAACAATCTGAGTATATTTAGAAACAAACAAAACAACAAAATCCTTAAAATTTTGGTGGAGATGATAAACTTTGACAAGCTAAAAAAAGTTTAGAATGAAATTCACGTTAATTAAACTTCTATCAATTCAGTCTCTGTCTTCATCAATCGCAGCACACTAGATAGAAACAGTCAAACAGTAGGAACCTTTTCCGATAGATTTGCACCTTTCCGGTCAGCTGGGACATGTGACCTTTCCTCCGTGACCTTTCCTGCCACTACCTTATGGTTTCCAAGCTAGTAGAGCACAAAATGTCCCTGAAGAGCGGCACTGAGGAGTCCTCAGAACCACCATGTGACCAACATTAAAGCTACATGATCTGTTTCTCACGCTTCCTTTCATTTCAACAGATTTCGTGTTCAAGACTTTAAAAATGGAATTAATGGTAAAAATGAGCCATTTAGTGAAAAAGACTGAGTTAAAGAACTACTCTGAGATTCTTGATTGTGCAGTTTGTTTTCAACTTGACTGTCTGCCTGCACTTCCTAACCCAACCTAACCAAAGAGGCACCAATCAGAGTTTAGTGACTGATTTCTTATCTCTGGTTTGTGAACTACTAATAACAACTTTGTTTTTTTTGCTTAGGAAGTACATACATAAAGATGCAAAATTAGCATTAAAATACTTCTCGTTTTTATCTCTTCTGTCATTTTTAAGTTCCAGTGTGACAGACCAGACATTGTAAAAAAGAAGTAAAGTAATCAAAAACAAAAGGATTATTGAGTTGACATTTTAAACTGTCTTTAGCATTTGTTATTGGCATGCATTATGGCTTGCATTGCTATTACAGCCTCTGTATATGTTCCTCAGGTAACGCTAATTCTCAGGTTCCCAAGTCCACCACATTATGTAACAGACAGAGGCTGAAGGATCAAAGAGATAAAACAAGGCAACTTTGCTTTTACAGGCACTGTCTTCCTGTTGCCTGTTGATAGTCTTGCTCTCTCTAGCTAACTTACAACCAGAACGAATTGCAGAAATGTCAAAGTGGAACACAAACGCAACGTTTCCTTTTAAATAGATTCCTGCATCTCTGTGCTTCCTCTGACTTCATTCAAAGACTTTACAGATACAGACAGTAGTTAACTTTAAGTGTTCTTCACTCAGTAACAATGGCGAAGAGTGTTTCTTATCACAACCTGGCAGTACTTGTTTGCTGCATTCACTAATCGGAAGAAAATCAGAATTTTGAGAACCAGTCTGAACCGACGGTCAAGGTAGTTTTTAAGACCGACTTGGTGACTGTTGAGTTAAAACATGTAGGGATTTTACTTTAAATATTGATATATATAATGTTGAATACGCAGTCAACATCTTCCCTATTTTGACTTTTCCATTTCAGAAATACTTGAACGTGTCCTCATCAATCATTGTGCAATCAGCTTTTTCTTTGACAGTGACTTTGGTCTAACCGCACCGCCCTACATACAGATTGTAATAACCTCTGTAAACCAAGCTTTGGCCTTGTACCACCTATAAACCCCATAGAGAAACATTTCAACCCAGCCCCCATCCCACAACATTCAGACTTTAACAGACTTTAACTGTTCCCTTCCACCCCCTTCAATCACTGCATCTCAAGAAGAAGAAGAAGAAGTAGTTCTGTGTTTGACTTTGGACAAGGACTCCTGTTGAACTTTAGTTTCCGTGAATCCATCATTGTCACAGTTAAATGGGATCGGGGGCTTCAGGGATGCATGGCGGGGGGACGGGTTAACTAACACCCTCCTATTAGCAGACACCCAGCAAATCCCTGGTGGCATTGTTTAGGAGATGAACATCTGCCGTAACAATGGACGGTCACTAACTCACGATTGTGTTTGGGATGATTTTAAATGACCACAGCGAAGAGTTGAGGAAGTTTAGCTTTGACTCTTAGGATGACAAAAGTGTGCATAAATCTCTTAAATTATTCAGATTCGCAGCATGTGAAGCTACTGTAGGCACAGATCTGTCCAATGAAACGTGAAGAATGTCTCAAAGTGTCACCGGAGTTGTTAGCGAGATGAAATATGAATGTGGTAAACGTCCATCTGTTTTTAAACAAGCGTGACCAGCTAAGCGTGTGCGGCTATTGAAAGTGAAGCATTTAGGCTCTCTTTCACAAAGGGCCCGAGGGCTAAAACCTTGCACCCCTCCTACAGTCATTATCCCTCCGCCACACTGTGATCAGCACCAAATGCCGACTATCCCAGGCCGGCACTCACAAAGCATGCTGGGAGGGACAAAAGCAGACCTTCAGCCGATTGGTTCCACCTTATTAACAGCTTGTAATCTTCTCATGTCTTTGGCCGGGGCCTTGGTGAGCAGGGGCCGGCGCGAATAGACGAGTGCGTCTTCTGTCTCCGCTTTGATGCGGAGCAGCTTTCTTCCATTCTGAAAAGTCCAGCTCTGTTATATTTCCATTGTTGCCGCTGCACCTGTTTGACACATTGAGCAAATCAGTCACTGGCAACTGTTAATTTCTCATTACGCTCTCTTTGCACATCGCAAACCGGAGAAGGTTTGGGATGTGAAAGCCCTCAGCAGGTGCAGCCCCTCATTTAACGCCTTGGCTCGCTCTGTCAAAAAATGATTTGAACTTTTCAATTCGCTTTGCAAAACTATCCGTAGCCCTTAACTTTCAGTTCATTAAATATATTTCTTAAATTTGATGTCAAAGACCCTTACATAAAGCTGCTTAGTATGGAAAAGATCATATAGTTAAAATATTCGCCTTTCAATTCAAAATCTGAAAAGTATTTATCCCCCCAGAGTCATTACTTTACAGTTACCACATTTTGCACACAAAGATCTTTTTCTAGTCTTTGCAAAAGATCCAATCAGATTTTAAGACTTTGACTATCGTAGCACAAAAATATTTGTTGATGCAAACCACTGTAGCTGTCGCTGCTTGTTTTTGGTTGTCATGCAGGAAACTCAACGTCTAGCCCATTCTTAAGTCTTTTGGATTTTCTAAAAAGTATCTTTCTTTCTTAAATATAAACCTACATTTACATCCATTTGTCTTCTCATCTAGTCTCACAAATTAAACACACCCACATGATGTTAACAACGATTCTTCCACCATTTTCACAATTAGGTTGCGATGATGTTTTCACCACACAGTTTTTTACATGAGGGCCAGACAACGCATCTTCAGATGTATTCCCTACATGTCGTATGGCAACCTCTACACAGAATGTATTTATTTATTTATTCCAAAATATGACTTTGGTGATTAGAGATAGTTGAATGCGTTTTACTAATTTGATGATATCTGATGGTTGCTCTAAATCTTTAGTGGTATAAAAAGCTAAAATGGGACTGAAAACAAAGCCGTGCCACATTTTTAAGATAATTATTGGGGGGAATAAATGGTAAAACTACATGTAATTTTTTTCCAATATTAAACCCCTTTTAAATTTGTGAAATTTGTGGTTAATAAGTGAAAAGGTTTGAGAAAAATGTGAACTTTTGCAAGGCCTCTGTGTGTTTATGACCAATAAGTTGATGTTTGATCCCCAGAACAGCCAATGGACAAACAAAACAACAACAAGAGCAAGCGTAGTATCACTTGCGGTGTGTTTTTCCCCCTCAGTGTGGGCGATAGATTGACCCAGGAGTTTGGCTGAGGTGTCTTCCTGTTTGCCAGCCACAGGAAACAGCTCCACACAGATGAGGCATTTAGTTCCCAGGTGCAGACCCCTCACTGGACGGCCTTGCCCAGATGGACGACACTTCTTCCACCATAAAGACACTAGTCTTCCTCCTGCCCTGGAGCCACCGGTGCTCCAGCCCGGGTCCAGCCTCATCAAAAGAAGCTGCGCGCTGGAGGCGGATATGCCCCCAAATCAAGCTCACTTTTCTTTTCCTTGTGAGTGGCGGAGAAAACGTGGGGGAGGTGCTCCATTCTGGGGTGACACCAGCTTCTTTCTTTCTATCTTTCTTTCTTTATTTCCCCACTATTCTGACTTCTGTATGTGTGGCTCCTTGCAGGTGTCCCTCCCCACAACCACCGCCCTCCTTGACATAGACACAATCCTGAAATACAGTCAACAAAGACAAAATTACCCCCAGGGTTTTCTTTCACTGCTCGGTTTATTACACCCCTTTGTGGCGACGGGCACTAGAAGTCGAATTGAGCTCGCAGGCAATGCACGTAAACACCCGGAGCACGCTCGCATTCACGCATTCAACCCTGGCCGCCCGCACTCTGTTCTCCCGCAGGTGCGAGGGCCATCCGCCTGGCCCTTTTCATGGAGCCCTCTCTTTCCTGTCCGTCTGCAGCCGCCCATTCAGCTTCAATCACAGCACCAGCCGGACGCCACCGGCCCACTGGCGGGGAAGGGAAGCGCCTCCACGCAATGCCCGGGATGACAGGGGAGGAACGGCTGGGAGGGAAAAAAAGGGTCTTCCTCCTTCTGCTTTCATCGCGAACAACTTGCTTTCTGTTTGTGACGGTGCGGTCCCTCGCCTCGTTCCCCCAACCTTCCTTTTCTACCCCCTCAGATGGGCTCAGACTGGGGGGAGCGCAGGGCAAGGAGAGGCCGGCCAGGCTCGCTGAGCGGCGGGGTGATCCTGAGGTCTTTTTTTTGTGGCTAATGAATGGCACGTTTGAGGTTTTCAGCCTTGCCTCTGTGCCCCAAGCCAGCTTCACCTGTGCTTGGAGTCAATTGGGCTGTTGTCTGGGGCTGTCTGGATCCGTGCCCAAACTCTCCGCCGGCCAATTTGGTTATAGCGAGGCCCGCTCAGAGCCGAGCAACAATAACCCCCACCTCTAAACCGTCAATTAACTTCCCCAGCCCCTCTGGCACAATGGCGGATCCATTCACTGTTTGCCAAAACTGTTCTCTGACACAATTAATACCCACCCTAATAGTGCTTATACCTGCTCTCCGTCACTTAACAGAATGTTGATGGGTTTAATGGCTTTCAGCTTGTTAAATGGTTTTAGTGGTAAATTCCATTAAGCCCATAATGTTGTTTGTCTTTTATTCATTAGCGCCTCCAGCTTTTAATTAGCCGCTGAATCCCATTTCCTTGCGTTTCCCTCGTTCCTAAATTTTGAGCCTTGGCTTGGAGTTCGGAGTGGCGAGGATTCAAATATTGCTCCATGAAGCCGGGCGACAGGGTCAGCTGATTTTACTTAAACAGTGGGAACGTGTTTTTGCTGATGCTCATTGTGTCAGTAGGTACTGATATCCGAACTGATAATGTTGTGCGTTTAAGAGAACTCTGCAAAGACACAAACTCTTTTATTTTTGTTGGTATTTTTGGTTTAGCTTCTCCTACAAATATCTTAGTACACTTGAAATAACACAAAAAAACAACTTACAAGTAACTTCCCAGCAAGACACAGGAGCTCGTATTACATTAATAATTTAATAATATTGATGAAAAATTATTAATTCCACTGGCAGATTATTTCACTTACAACAAGACATTTTTCCCACGATATAAATGAAATAAACTCAGTAGTACAAGTACTTTTTTAAAAGTAATTATTGACTTAAAACTAGTTCCTAGATCTTGCCTTAAAGTTACTAAGTTAGTTTTTTTTTGTTTTATTTCAAGTGTAATAAGATTTTCGCACTAGAAAGTAGACAAAAAAAATACCCCCCCCCAAAAAAAAGACTTTGTGTTATTGCAGTGAGTGGAAGGATGAGATTTTAATATTGTTTTTAAGAGAACTTCAATAATCATATTTATGCAACAAAAAAGGCCTTTATTCTACATGTTTTGCCACAAACTACAACAAACTAATGTCTTTCTTGATTTATTTACTATTTTCAGGCCTTAAGACGACTATGCCTGGTCTTCCCAGTTGCTACAGGATGTGCTGGGATTGTGACGTAGCTCAGCTTACCCTCAGATCTCCAACCGTTGGTTGCTTTAGCGATGCTTTCTGCCGCTTTCAGCGTCTGAACAAATTGCAGGGCTTACATATTGTTGTGTTTTGTCTTTCACCCAAATGCTGCCAAACAGATGGCATAAAGGGCATCTTGTGTTACAACTTCGTCAGGCAAAGTCATGTCGACTGCTACAGGAAAATGTATGGTGTGACCTTTAAAATTTCTGTTTACAGACACTCAGCATTATATCTGAGCTTAGGTACGAGAAAAATTAAAAAGAGGGGGATTTTCATCTCTGAAAATCTTGAATAATTTTCTGTCCACTTTACAATTTTGCCCTGCTTTGTGTTGGCCTTTCATATAAAATCCCATTAAAATACACTGAATCTGATTGTGATGTGACAAAATGCAAAATGTTTAAGAATTCTGGATTCTCTTACCAGGTACTGTTGTAACGGATTACTCGAAATTAGGTGTTGAGGTTCAGATAGATCACAACTTTGCTTTTATAAACCAGGATACAATAAATTCAGTCATTTAAAGGAAGAAGAATCACATTATTACACTTCTCATACTGCTCAAATTGCTGAATAAATCCGGTTGCATTGGATGAAATAAAGTATCGTGAATCCTTTCTTCCTGACTTTTCATCAGTGCACTGTGCGTTATTCTATTTTTCCTTCAGAGTGTGAAACTTCTGATACTTGCGGCTTTGCCTCTGCAAACATATGCTGGATGAGTTAGTGTTAGGGAGGAGTTGAGCTGAGGTGGGGCTATGTAAGAGCAGCATTTAGCTCACTGCTCCGGCTCTTTGAGTTGAGATTCCTGCCTCTCACAGCTGTGGAGACGAGATGACGGAGCTGCTGCTTTAACAAGCTGCCTTTTGACACGGCTAACGTGGCACCAACCTCAAGATTCAAACTCTACTTGTGCTGGATGGCAGCTGGCAGTCGTCTTCAAGCTCAGACACGAGGAGAAGAGAATGAAGAGTTGATTTTCCAGGTTGAGGACTTTAATTTTTTTATATTTTTTCCAAAGCATCAGTATTTTTACATATATTTTTCCCTTTACAGCCAGAGTAGAGTGTGACTCTGCTGACCTCTGAGCTGACGATGAATGTGCTGTTGAACACGGCTGCCAGGGCCCAGGAGCAGTCGCTACCTCTCTGTGGCCCCGGGTCGGTGCACGACCTGCCCCACTGCCCCCCGGGGTTCGGTCTGAACGCCCACCTGACCGCGGCGCCGCTCCTCGGCTTGCAGGGCGGCGCGAGAGCCGCCAAGCCCCAGAAGGAGCTGAGTCCCGAGGAGCAGCTGGAGCTGAGGCGGAAGATCAACAGCAGGGAGAGGAAGAGGATGCAGGACCTGAACGTCGCCATGGACGCCCTGAGGGAAGTCATGGTGCCTTATGCTTCCTCCTCCTCCTCTCCCTCTCAGTCGCATGCGCCCGGGGCCCCGCCGGGCCGCAGGCTCTCCAAAATCTCCACCCTGGTTCTGGCCAGGAACTATATCCTCCTCCTGGGCTCGTCTCTCCAGGAGATGCGCCGGCTGCTGGGGGAAGTGAGCATCGGCATGGGGGTGAACGCTGGGCCTGTCCCTCGGCTGCTGTTTGCCGGTGGGTGGCCCCTCATTGCGGGGCCCGGCCAGCTCCTCCTCACCCACGAGTCCCTCATCTCCTCGACCACCTCTTTGTCGTCGGCTTCTTCTTCTTCCGCCGCTTCGCTGTCCTCCTCAGCTGCTAAATGTGCCCCGCGTCCTCCAGGCCACATGGAGGCCTCGCTGGCCCCAGTGCAGTGGAGCTCCGTGGGGGCCGCAGGTGGGGCCCCCTGCCCCTGTGGAGTCTGCAGGCTGCCCAGATTCAACCACTCCAAACCTGCTCCCAGATTCCCAAAGTGAAGACTCGAAGCTTGCAGGGGATTTCTTTATGATTGTTACACATTATGCAAGCTTTTTATAGGAATTAGTATTTTTCTAACAGTTTAACGTCTTTGTAAAATGTTACTACACTACTTACAGTTTAGTTCTGATTTTATCCGAGCACATTATGCTGTTCTGCTTTGTATTATCTGTATGTTTAATCTCATATTCTTGGTTTTAACATGGCATTATTTTTCTTCTCCTTCTTCACAGACAAGCAAGAACCTCATTCGATGAGATTTTTCTTGTTTATTGAATGTAACACACATTTCCAATTACTGACCAAACTACGTCCAACTATTGTGAATTGTTGAAATTGTATCAGAAATCAAAAATCTTAGTATGACCTTAAATTGAATCAAATGCTACTGTTAGCTGCAAATTTTAGCTACGGCTGCAGAGCAATCAGTTTTTACCTCTTTCTGATGAACCTGAACACGTTCCGATTTGTTCTGTATTTTGGTTTCCATCTTTATATTGTTTAAAGCGACATACTCAGCATAAAGAGTCACAAAATAAAATGTTTTGCTTCTGCATTTTTGCTCAAATTACTTCCAGGCGTTTGAGATTTGAAATAGAAATGTGTGGTAAGAAATCGATGCCTGTGTTAAATATAGAAAATATTTTATGTGCTTGCGGTGCGTTTACTGTCTTTGCTAAGTTCTAAGTAAAAGCGCAGCTTCATGAAACATTACAGAAAACAACAAACAGATGCGCTGGTGGAACTTTGTGCGCAGAAGCTGAACATTGTCTTTAAATATTTAGAGTTCCCCCTTTAATGTCTTCCTGAAGTAAATCACAGATCTACCAGTCTCTTTCCTCCATGCAGAACATAAAATTTAAATTCTGCAGTACAGACTAAATGAACCAAACCAAATGGTGTTGAAAGTCCATGCAGGGATTTGAACTCAGAACTTTTTTGCTCAGAGGCAATAGGCAAACATCTCTTCAGTGGAGCCCTGCAGAGATGTTGACTAAGAATAAAAAGATTATCAAAATAAAATTAATGAAAGGCAACAAACTCTCACAATGTCTGAAAGGGAGTAGTAGCTACGTTACAGGTGTCTCTATATAAATTAGAGTTTAATTGATTAAGTTCATTTACTTTTACTGATTCAACTCAAAAAGCAAACTTTTATCACAATAGATCTGAGGTGTTCCTGAAAGTCAAACATTACATGCGAAACGTGAAACGTTTTCTCCTGACACACAATGTTCCTGTCATGACCCATGAAGTGATAAGGAAGACTGCTGACTCAGCATTTGTCCAACAGGCAGAAGAGTTATTCTTTTATGCAAGTTTTTTTTTGTTTTTTTTTTAAAAGTTTAGTGGAAGAAAAACACTGGGTTAGAAAATAAAGTACACCAGCGATTGCCGCCTTGAGAGGATTATTAAGAAGCAAAGCCCTTTTAAGAGTTTGTGGGAGATTCACAAGGCGTGGCCTGGACCTGGAGTCGGACCACCGCACACACAGTTTACATCCAGTGGCTGAAAGCCCTCTTCTCAGAGGAAAGTAAATGTTTAATAGTTCAGAAATCAAGGTACCAGACTAAGGAGTGGAGATGCGCAGGTCCACCCAACAATCGGTCAATTTTTATTTGCATAGCACCTTTCAGCAACAAAATCATAAAAACACAGAAGAAGTTAATTGAAACATTACAATTTTTCAAGCACACATCAGATTGTTGGTGAATTTCTCATTGATTGTGTTTCAATAACAACTTTACACAGGTGGGTTTTTAGTCTTGATTAGTAGATCAGTTTTTAATCCAGTCCAGCGTGAAGGCTTTTACACTCGGTGGCCATTTTTGGAGCCATGACAGCCACAAGTCCGAGATCTGCGTACAAGTTTGACCGAAATGTTGATTTGATGTTCCAGTAGGTCTTGGCAGCTGAAGCTGAAACCAGCATGCTGTGACCTCATCACGCCACGCCGCACTGATGCAGTAATTACTGCCAAAGCAGCACCAACCAAATGTTGAGTGAGGAGGACGGTTCTCAACAGACCGTCTTTTCTGAATTAAAAACACCTTTTTTTAAATTATTCTTCATCACAAGACCATCCAACGTGTTAAAATGCTTTGGAAAAGTTCATTTATTTCATTCACTCAATTCACGAAGTGAAACATTACATGGATTGACTACACGTACTGATTGTTTCAAACCCTTATTTCTGTTAGCTCAGATCATTTTCTGCTCCCAGAAAATAAAAATATGACATTTAAGATTGAAATGCCATGTTATAGCAATAATAAAAAAAACAAAAACATTTTTAATAGTGAAATGTGGGTTTAATTAAAAGCAAAGAGTACTTTGCATTTGACAAAAGAGCCTCATCGGAACACATTCTAACTTACTGAATATAACTGTGGATTCATATTTTCTGAGGATCTGAGTTTCAGCCATAATTATCAAATTGAACAGAAATAAACACTTGAAACATTTCACTCTGTGTGTAAATAAGCTGTACGGTTTGGGATTTTCACTTTTTCAGTTGAATTACTGAAACAAATGAAGTTCTTGATCGGGTTAAAGTATTTTAGTGTTTAATCTGAAGCCTGGTCAGGTTGTTGTTCAAATCAAAATAGTCTGTGAAGGATGATCAGCCTCGTCTGTAGTGGTAAAATAACCCAACTACTCTTTGGGTTTGGGTTAAAGAAACGTGACTGCCTTACAAATCTACTGTCAAATATTTTCATCGCAGTTTGCATCTTTGTTCTGTCATGCGTAGATGCTTCACCTTCTGCAAAGATTCAGCTTGCAAGGATTCAGGAGTAAAAACCTGCCACGGTTTTCGGAGTAAAACTCCAAATATTTCACTTTAACCATTTCTGACGCGCTGCAGATGCTGACAAGATGCTGAGTTAAAAACCTCCTCCTCCCCCTACTCTTAGTGTCAAATGAAACCGGTGAAACAGTCCTCATCTTTGCCCCCCTTTCATTGCTCCAACAAGCAAAAGATCAAAACCGGCCCGTGTAATTACCACCGCGCTGAAAGAAGGCCTTTTGATTATTAGCCCCCTCTCGCTCCTCCAGCCGCAGTTTCTTGATGTCTCTGTGTGTTGAGGAGCCAGGACGGGTGATCCTGTGCTACTCGTTGCACTCTCGCTACAATATGTTCAAACACCCAGAAAATGTGTTGCGCAGAATGGAGGGGTTCACTCCTGATAACTCGCCACCCCTCTGGAAGAAAGCGGGCAGCCTCCTCCTCCCGTAGGAGGGGGCGGGAAGAGGTGAAGTCGAGGACGACATTTTCACCGACAACCTGGACCTCCGCGTGAATAACAGCAATAAGAATAATCATAATGCTTTATATATCTCTATATATAAATATATAAAAATGGTCAAAATAATTGCCACCCTGGAATAAGAGGATTAGGGAGGGGGGAGATATGTGAATGGTGGAGAGTGAAAAGGGACGGGAATCTGTCGGCGTCAGCGAGGACAAAGGAGGAGCTGGATGCTATTAAGTGAGATTAAGCTAAATAAGGCTTGATATGTTTTTTTTCTTTAAGGAAAAATGAGGATGGAGAAGTGGGTGAGAGTGAAAGAAGAAGAGAAGAGGAGGAGGAGGAGGAAGAGGAGGAGGAGGAGGAAGAGGAGTGGTGCTTCTGATTTACAGATCAAAGTGAGATGGCCCAAAACTTCACGTCTTTCATTTACATATAGCTGCTTTATTTCACCCCAGGGATTAGCTACCTTGTCATTTTCTCCGGATGGCTCTCCACTCGCTTACCTTTGCCCACCATCCATTTCCTCCTGCTCTCAGGATGGTTCGGCCCTTCTTCTCCTTCTCTCTCTTTTTTCTTCCTTTCAAGCCGGCCTCCTTAATTTCTCCCCCCACTCATTCTCTACTCGTTCGCTGAGCTTCTCCAAGAGGCTCTCACTTTCTTGTGTTTGGAGGTCTCATTGTTGGAGCGACGCAGGGGTCTGGTCAGTCTTTGTGTGAGCACTTTAACTCATCTCCATTTCATCACTGTTGTTCAATGGGGCGAGGAGAGCGTGTGGGACAATACACACACACACACACACACACACATGCACACAGAGGACCCCCACCACAACCACACACAACCACACACACAGCACATATCCTAAAAAGTTGGCCGATTTTCAGCAGACTTCTGTTTTTCAAATGAAAATCTTTTGGAAAAACTGATGAATTTTTTTAAAGATTGCTGCACAAAACGTGCTGCAGCCGCTTTTTCCACAAAAATATCAAGTTCTAATTCTATAAATAAGTACTATACTGATAAAGCTTGATAACCTACAGTGTTTTGGAAAGGTTTTCTTTTTACATTATGTCTCATTCAGTCTCTTTTATTGGGTTTTAAGCGAAATGCCAACGCAAAGTAGTGAATAACTGTCGACAGGACAAAATATCTGATTCCCAAACTGTTTGCAAATCGTCACCTTTCAAAATAATGGTCTAAATCATTTGCTGCCAAAAAAGATTTTTGGAAAATAACAACAAACAAAAAAACTAACAAACTATATATATATAAATATATATATATCACCATCTCTTTCTTTCCAAAAGAAATAGGCAAAATATTTAGCACTTATTAAAGGCTATTATTTTAGGAAGGTGATGAAATGAAAACCTAGGAACATGCATATGTATTTACACCTCTTTTAATCTAATACCCCTAAACAAAATCCAGTGCAGCCACTTTCCTCCATAAGCCTCCTAAAATCAGCTCAGGTAGCAGAAAGTGTTATTAGTACACTCTACAAATCTGGGTTTTAAGAAGAATATTGCTTAGAAGAAAGCAATCATTGAAACTTAGCAACAGGAAGTCCCAGCTGGCATGTGGAAGAAGGCACTCAGGTTGGATGAGACCAAAATGAAACTTTTAGGTCAGCATGCAAACCGCTACGTGTGAAGGAGGAAGACTGCATGTCGTCCTGAACACAACGAACCCACAGTGAGACACGGTGGAGGCAGTATAAATCTGTGGGGACTGTTTTCTCTGCAAAGAGGCAGGGTAGCCGATCAGAATGGATAGCATGGGTGGAGCTATATGTTTGGCAGTTGTGAAACAAAATGTGCTTCGCCAACAACACAGTACATCATTGAATTCAGAGTCTAATAGAATCGAGGGAAAAATATGTAAACATTGTCCAGAAACGTTGAACATTCTCTGGGGATGAACTCATCTCTGTGGTCAGGTGAATGAAGCCATGTTTTAGAGAAGACGCTGTAGTGACTGGAGGTAATTTGTGATAAATAGGACATTTGGGGCTCTATACGACCTTGGCCTGACTCTTAAGTTATGCATTTTATATAGCAAAATGCTGTTCGCTTCGCCAGTACAGCTGTTGCACATCTTGCATAGCAGCAACAACCATAAAGGAGCAGCATTGTGTGTTTTTCTAATACATAGTGTTATTATATAGCATAATCAAGTAACTATGTTATCTTCAGTTGTTATAAAAATGCTATACATATCAAATATGAAATTCTACTTTCTGATTTAACACCTTGAAATCTGGCCTCTGTCTCTTTAAAAACTCCTACTCTTTCTGAGATTCCGCCTTCAGGAAGTCGTTGCAACATCGCTCTGCTATTAACCCTTTGAGAACCTTTTCACCAGAAGTCGTAAAAATGATCTGCACAGTTCTGTCAGGTGTTTGCCAATTGCTGCCGGATAGTTTGAAGGAGCTCAGTGGGTGAGTTTCAGGGGAGGCTTGGAAACTCAGAAAATGCATCTCTGAGGAGGAGCTGCGCCTTGAAGGCGGAGCTAGGTCCAACCAGGCGTTTTGCGCAGTGGTTGTGATGGGAGATTAAGAGCTTTATCAAAAATGCATGAAAGAATCAAGGCAACACCCCGGGTATGTGTTTGATAAGGGGATAACATTTTAACATGATGTAAAGCTTAAAAAGCCAATCTAATATCAGTATTGACTTTTATCTTTTATTTGTTCATCTGCTTTAAACAGCACAAAGAAAAACATAAAATAATTACTTTCTTGCTTTTACTGTAGCAAAAAAAGCAACCCATCTTTGAACTCTTTTAGTGGATTCACGACGAACCTGTTTTCTGTTCTACCAATCATTCTAAGAAGGTTTCTGTAATATACAACTTACCAAATGACAAGGGTCATCAGTAATAGAGATTCAGTCAGAAGAGAGGCTCTCAGAGATGTTTACTCACTTGGATATTACCAGAGGTGTTCAGCTGCTTTATGTCCAGCCCTAAATGCAGACGGTACTCATTGTTTCCCTCTTTTCCAGCCTCTCATCTGGAAGTGTTTGTCTCGGCCCATTGTCGTACTGTTTCGTAGCTCTTAAGCAAGTCAACGTGGGGAGTCCTTGGCTAAGGAAGTCTTCAGCCATAAATTTCATCTCTACAATGAGTGGAGCGCAGGGGCTGGTCAAGACCCCCATTTACTTTCTAACCCAGCTTTTATTCGTTCCCTGCCTCAACAACATCAGGCCCTCCTGTGCTGCTGTCCCACCCTGGCGTTCCCAAATCCCCTCTGTCTCCCCCGTCTTTCTGAGACCGGGGAGATACAACGGGGTTACCGCTGAGTCTGCCGGCCCGCTCATTAAGCTTCGTGTTCTCTCCCATCCATCCCAGCACGCCGTCCCATTCACACCAGAGCCCTCATTACAACTTTACAGGCCGCCGTCAACCAACACCTCAGCTTATTTTCCGCTAATATTTGGATTTTTGTTGGTTGACAAGCAGGTGGTTCACAATTAACCTTAGAGGTAAAGACTGCAAGTTTAACAATCACATCCACAACAGTTTGTAGCAAAACGTAGCGTCTGCTCCTCATCAATCAAGATTACATCATGTCAAAAGTTAGAATTGACGTCAAACTGAGTAACAATGTGCCACTGAAATTGTCTTAAAACCCCAGACAGTAAAAAAAGAAGAAAAAAAACTTGAATATTGTTGGCATTTACATGCAAGATCTCGTTCTCTGTACTTAAAATAAAATGTATTAGCAGATTTCAAAGACAATGTAAAACTTATAAAGCAAATAACTTTATAAAATGCCGCTGCGCTGGATGTCTCTGTGTTTTTATAACTCACACACATTTTAACAATAGTACTTTTGAAATATAACTTTAGAATATTTCTTAAAACTTACAGAAAAATGCCCCTGTCATATTCAATAAATTAGAATTTGTATTTTGTCCGATTAAAAGTATCTTTTGAAAACAAAATCCTAAAAGCAGGTGTTAAACATACTTATCGTTAAACATACATTTCTGTGTTAAAATGTGTCTTTAGTGATTTGGTGTAATGTTTTAATTTGAAATGTCATGTTTTCATTAGCAGTAAGGGGGAAAGGATCATAATAGAAATAAAGGCTTTCAAGCGTCCATCCGTATGTAATTAATCTACACGTGTTTCACTTAATGATGACCTGCAGCAGATGTGAAAGTGCTTGTTGGTCAACCAGAAGAGAAAACTATAGTTTCTATGGGAGTTTTGGAGGATGAAACATTTATTTTTCAAGAAAAGAAAAGTGCAGACCAGACTTTAGTTTGCCACAGAGAATGTAGACAAAGACCAAGACCTGTGGAATGACGATGCTTCAACAGAAGACTCAAACGTTTGGACACCACAACAGAGAAAGTCCAAGTCCAAGAAAAGAATTTCCATGCCAACTCTGAAGCATAGAGGTGGAAGTGTCACGGTTTGGGAAAGCTTTGTGACAACAGGAACTGACCTTGTATGGTGAAAGGATAGTTGATGCTGTCTGTACAAAAAACAGGACAGATGTTACAGTTGCTGACCACTAGGGGCGCTCTTCACGAGACAGCTTGTGGGTTTCAGATCTACCTGGCTGCCACAGGTGAGATGTGTTGCAGCTCGTCAACTACTCCATAAAGAGCTCCATCTCAGACACTGAAGCTCAAAGCTTCTCTGTGTTCGCTTCTTTTATTTGCTCTTGTTTGATGTTTTTTTTCTTTTTTTTGTGCCTAAATTAAAAAATAAACTGTTCTTTCCGATGACATCAACTGCTTACTAGTGTGTGGAGGGTTATAACAACAACCAAACAAATCACCTCAAAGCAACCTTTGTCAGAGATTGGCCATATGGAGGACTGATCCTGCCAAAATTGTCAATAAAAGTATTATTTGTGTGTTGATAAAGAAGTGGGAAATATGGCAAAGAAAATGAAAATAAAAACTTTCCCAACTTATTATTTCAGTCTTGATGTTGACCAAAAGGAGAGAAGCTGACTCTCCACCTTTCACTAAGAGACAAAGAGGAAACATTAAAGGAGAAAATAACTTAACATATGATTAAATAAATAGTGACAATAAAGAAAGAGATATTGAAAAAATCTGAATAACATTTGGAAAATTGTTATTTAAATCTTTAATAACATTTGTTACTAAATTGGAAAATCAGATAACAGTGACAATGTCAATACTATTGGAAATGACAAACTAATATCAATTTATGCCTCACTGTATAATCAGATGAGCTTTTATTTCTTATTTTTTTAACGCAATATTTCCCACAGGGATCACGTTATCAAACTATTTATTTCTAGTTTTATTGCCAATTTTGGCAGGATCAGTCCTCCATACACATCGATGGCTGAAAATAGAACTGACATTTTAATGGCTGTCCACTTTTTTCCACACAATTACCTTTAAAGAACCAGATTTTGTGGATCACTTGGTACGACTATGAAGAAGATATACAGTTATGTGCCAGAGATTTAACTGAAAACCAAATCAATAAACTTTCTTTTGTCTGTTAAATGAATTAAATACCATTTTAAATAATCCATGACCAAACAATTGTTTCAAACCTTTGCCTATGAGTGCATTACATTTAGTTTCACACCTATTTGCACTATTTGACTATAAGTGAATCATTTTTTTTACCTAAAAAAAATATAAAAAAAGAACTTAAACAGGTCTTTGTGAAATGTAAAGACATTTGTTGTGCGAAGCTGTTTGAAAGAGGTTAATATATGCAAGAATTAAGCTCTGGTGCGTCGACGGTGCGCCTGTGTGTGAGCGTCTTTGTGGTAATGAACCCCTGGCCCTTAGTTTGCCCTCTGACCCCTCGGTGGCCTTGGAAGCAGGAATTCCAGTTAACACATCACAGATCAGCTCTCTTTTCTTCTCGTTTTGTGTTCCTGACGCTTGTCGCCAAACGTCGGCTGGGCGTCGCCGGGGCCTGACAGCCACCGGCCCGCTCCCCTCCTCTGTTTTCCTCTCCTCTTTCTCCCCTTCCTTTCTCCCATTCTTCTGTTTGGGCTTCTCCTTTTTGCCTCCTTTTCTGCTTAATTGAGTTGTTTGGCAGGCGGGCTTGTCAGACAACACCGTCTATGTGGGGAGTCTGAGGGCCACAGAGGCGCCCGTCATTGTGCTCCCAAAGACGGGTTAGTTTTTCACCGTTAGCCCTGCATGAGTGAGCATGGCCCAGATCAGGACTGGGCGGGGCTGGGATTAAATGTGTGACATATCAACAAGCATCTTCTTTGTTTTGCTTTTTTTCCTCTCTCTTCTAATAGCAAATGAATCAGATAAAAATAGGTGCAAGGTGGAAGTGCTTTTCCTTCCAACTCAGCGAAGTTATTTTTCTACAAATTATGTGGCACGGTACAAGTGTGATTGCACCAAGTGGGTGAAATGAAGAAAAATGCTAAAAATCCAATCTTTTGAAATTCAAAACAGGAATTTTTAGTTTCCTAATGAAGCTTCCTGCCTTTGAGAAATGTGAGTGTCTCTTTGGTTTTAAGTGCTCTGCAAACCCATAAATATCTTCCCCTTATGAGAGGGGAGAGTTTTGTGAAGAAGGCAAACACTGACTGTGAGGGGAGTCATCAATCATGACGGCACTGTGAGAACGGCTCTTTATGCTGCTTCATCTAAGTAAACTTCTCAGAAGAACCGTCCTTAGGCCAGCAAACAACTAAAGCCGGAGTTTTAATTGTACTATTAGCTTATCTAGAGAAACTCCTCGTTACCTTAAATTATCAGAACAAGAATCCAGAGAAAACCTAGTTCATAAATCACAGACTACTTATTCTTAAAAATGGGGTTATACTTTTTTGTCTTCTTTTTCCTTCTTTTGCTCTTTCCCTTGGTTTGTCGTTTTCTTGTATTTCCTTTTAATTCATGTAAAGCACTTTGAACTGCCTTGTTGCTGAAAATGAGCTATACAAATGAAATCGCCTTACCTTACGTTGCCTTAAGAAGGGGTCAGATATATCATGATCATGAGACAATCCTTAAGAACAAGACAAGATGTTAGCTCTGGAGAAACTAAAAATTGCCCCTTTTTGTTCTCACAAGTCACAACTGGTGTTTTATAGACTCTAAGTGCACTTTAAAATGTTTTTATCTGTATTTTATTACCCCTTTTATTGAGTTTTATGCCTATCTAATTCTAGGACAGTCCTAATTCTAAAAGATCCATCTTGGTATGGACTTTTAGGTTGACTGGTCTCTCTATGTTGTCTTTAGGTGTGAGTCTGTGTGTGTGTTGACTTGTGCGTGCAGGCGTGTGTAGGTGTGTGTGCATGGTTGTTTTTCTTACGATGGCAGCCTGTGCAAGGCACACCCCATCTCTGACCGAGTGACCAATGAAGATACACACAAGTCGTCTCAAAAGTTTTTTAAAGTTTATTTTCTCCTAAGATCCCAAAGGTTTTTTTTAGTCTTTGGCACCAGCGGCTCTATTTACTTTGATTCAACATCAGACGACAGTCGAGGCCAATTCGTCTATACAGAAAGTCTACCACTACTTCTACTAAAAAAAACTTGGAACACATTCTTTATGTATTCTTAAACGATATATTTCCAGTATGTGAAAATTGGAGTCAGCAGGTCAGACCTCAAAGAGAACCTGAAGTTGGTGTCAACCAGGAAAAACCTGCCTAATGCATCTAATCAGATAATCAGAATAGTGAATGATTACTGATCGCGTTGAGTATTTTTGTGCTTATTTTTAATGCAGGTAAACCCTTCACCCCCACAGTTCACTGCAGCTGCAATACACATGGTTTGACTGTAAAAACTAGACGTTGGATCGGAACTTTATTTCCACTACTACTGTTTGTGTCAACTTCCTCCATAAAATTCAGCCCCAGAAACATAAAACCAACAGCGCAAACATAAAATCACAAACCGGTTTGGGTTCTGCTGTCGTTCCTCAATCTTCTTGTTTTGTCTGTTTTATTTTTCTATTTTGGGACCTTTAGAGAAAAACTTTGATGAGTCCTCGAACCTGTCCATCTGCTCGTGCGCGCACACACACGCCAACACACAAGCCAAAGCACACAGTCAAGGGCAAAGGGGAATCTTGATCTGTGTGTGTGCGCGCGCGTGTGTGTGTGTGTGTTTGAGAATTGTTTTTCAAAGGGGGTACCGTGTGAGTCAGTTTACATGATACAAGGTCTGGACCAGAGCCACAAGATTTCAACTTACTCCCAAAGGCTGCTTCACCTTTCCTTACTTTCATATTTCACAGATGCATCCACAAACACACACGCATGCACACACACCCTTAAAGTTGCTCTGACAGCTACATCCTCCCCTCCCTCTCTGAAACACCCCCCCAACCACACACACCCACACACACAAACCCAGCTATCACGCAGCCGTTCCCTTTCTGCTGACCAGCATAAACCCTTAATGCCTCAACCCAAGGACAGCATGCATGTGTGTGTGGGCGTGTGGGGGTGCGTGTGTGTGTGTGTAGGGGGGTTGTCTGCAGGGGTTTCTGGGGGCCACGGCTCTATCCTCCTCTGCTCCAGCCTGCTGGAATGCCAAAACCAGCCGGCAGGGTCAACGAAGGAGTCAAAACACTTCAGAGGAACGAGGAGAGGGCAGGCGGCGTTGTGCATTTTTATCACACCGTTACATGTTTCCGAGCCGCCGGACAATGAAACCAAACCGTCTTCAGTTTGAAAGCGCCGACATAAGTTAAAAGGTGGACCGTATTTGTTGCCGTAGAGGACGGCGATGAGGGGGAAAAAATACGACTCAGTGGCACTGAACCTGGAGGTCTGCACCGGCCGTGTTTTCACAGAAATGGCATCTGGTTTGGTATGAAGAAGTCAACAACTATTCTTGTTTATCTCAAAGAAACTTTCAAAAACCTCCAAATCAAAAGGAGGAGAAAAGAAAAATCACTAAAAAATGTGCGGATGTGTAAAGCCAGAAAAATTACAAAGACGATTTTGCAAATATGCACCTAGGTTTTACAACAAGGCACATATGAGTAGAACAAAAGCCGTAAGGCTCCACTCCTGAAAGTAAATCTGTTGGGCTTCGCGTCACACAGGACATACATAAAAATCAAATAAATTTTTTTTTATCCTGGCGAATACCATCAACTGATTTGTTTTTTTATTCATTTCATGTTTTTTTAGAATCAAATCCTTTTCTTTTTCTGCATTGGATCTCTCCCTTTTTATTGTGTGTGTGTGTGTGTGTGTTATTAAGCCAAGCACTCTGCAGTGGTTTCGAGGCT
The DNA here is from genome assembly GCF_002775205.1 of Xiphophorus maculatus. Lineage (NCBI taxonomy): Eukaryota > Metazoa > Chordata > Actinopteri > Cyprinodontiformes > Poeciliidae > Xiphophorus > Xiphophorus maculatus. The sequence goes on from NC_036449.1 coordinate 8,300,508, forward strand.
TTTCTTGAAAAGTGCAAAAACGTTTAATTAGCTTTACAATGCAACACACTGCACCTGCAATAGCCGTTTTTGCTGACATGTAGCATGTGCCAAAGGTCATGCAGCGATCCAATCCAGAGCGACCGAGCTTTGCACAGCAACAGTAACAATATTTCACACATGGCTTCATTATGCAAGAGCAATGCATGTCTGATCATACAACTAGGATGGCAAAGTGTCCAACATTTTGTCTTTGTAGTCATATGAAGGCGGTAATAGTTTTCACTGAATGCTACAGATCAGGCTTGTCAAACTCATATTCATTTTGGGCCAATATAAACAAATCTGAATGTTCTTAAAGGGCCGGTTGTGCCAGAATATTTTGATAAAACCAATTAAACTGTTAAAATATCAATAAATAGCTGTTCCTCCAGGATTTTGTGATTATTTCAGTGTTTTTTATTTTTTTATTTTTCTGTTTTTTGCTGTCAAAATAGCAGATTTTGTGGTGCCAATTTAGAAATGTTTGTTAGGAATTTTTATGATATTTGCTGTTAAATGTGACCTTTTACTACTCACCGTATCAATTATAGACTATGACTTGATCAAGTCAGGCTGAGGCAGCGGTCACTTGAACTCAATGTTTTTGATCAATTTTGAGAAAATTTGCAGTAAAAACCAGAAAAAAAAGTGGAGATTTTGTGATTTTGTGTAAATCTTGAGGATTTGTGAAAAACTCGAAGGACTTATTGATGTAATTTGGAGTCAAAAGGGCCACATAAAGAGCTATGGCGGGCCAGATTTGGCCCCCGGGCCTTGAGTTTGACACACGTGCAATAGATCAACGTAGGAGAATAAATAGGAAGCATAACTTAATGTCCTTAAGCTGTTTTACTTGTTGGATTCAGTCTGTTGAATTATGAATTTTTGCAAGAAAAAAAAAAGGAAAATACCCTGCAAAAAAAAAAAGAAAAGAAAAAGAAATATAGGCTGTGAAGACGCACTTCGTGTGGGTGTGCATGGATGTGTGTTGAGCAGAGCCTCCACCATCCTGAGTCCTCTGTTGGGAAGGGCACAGTCCATTCCTCCTGTGTGCAGGTGTCATGGCTGGACCTCTTCATTTGCATATATTTGCATGGTGTCAAACGGAGCGGCTGCTGACAGCTTCCAGAGCCGACTGTCTTCCTGGACCCCGGCCCAATCCTGTCGGCATAGTTACACGGCGAGGCGAAGCGCGGTACGGCCCGGCTCGCAGCCAGGCAGATCAACCTCAAAGAGAGCTCTGGTTGAGAGGCTGCTCGGTCGACAGCCATCAACACCACCGACCTTCAAATGTCAGGGAGGTTGAGAGAAGCGTATACGTAGCATCCAGCAATTTAGAGACACGGACCATCAGTGTCTACCGCAAGATGACCAATTTCCAAGGGTCAGCTTCAACCACGTCGTCGGTGTTTGGGATCCAAACTCGGATCGGTGCGTAAAACAAACTGAGGAAACCTCGAGAGCAACAAAGGAAGTCGTATTCTTAAAATGTAAAATGTTTTGAGAGACAAAAATGCGCTCCAAAAACATAAACCCTTACCGAATGTGTTTGGTCTAGTTTTTAGTGGAAATATCTTAGTACACTTGAAACAATGTGAAGCTAACTTACAAATAACTTTTCAGCAAGATATAGGAGTTTGTTTAAAGTTGATAATTCCTTAAAATTGCAGAAAAATTCCGTTCCGTTCCGTTGGCAGATTAATTCACTTGTAACAACATTTGTCTTATAATAAGTGAAATAATCTGCCAACGGAACAAGTGCATTTTCATCATTATCAAGGAATTAGTTGCATAGAACAGGCTCATGTATCTTGCTGAAAAGTTACTTATAAGTTAGTTTTGTCTTATTTTAAGTGTACTGAGATATTTGCACTAGAAGCTAGACCAAAAACACTTGGGAACAGTTTGTGTTTTTTGTGGTGTGTGACCAAACATCTAAAATGGACTTTTTAGTCAAGAGAACACACACGTTTTGATGGAGACCACAAAAACACTTCCTCCATATCTGAAAGAGTAACACTACCCTAACGCTCTCACAGTTCCCACTTGCACAGTTGAGCTGCTTTCCAAACAGTTTCTTGCGAGAGTTGCTTTGATTTACACCATTTTGATCTATTATGGTCTAAAACTGAAGTACTCCATAAAGACCTAAACTATAACTGTGGCATCTTTCAGTGGATTGCAAAAATTCGGTGGCCGTTTTCTATCAGCCGTGATGCAGCTTGAGCACATCAGCTGAAAGAGTTTCTCTAATCTAAAGTTGAAATCAATATCTGTGCTGTTGTGTCAGTGATCCTTAGCTGAGAAGAAAATCAAAGATGACAGAATGCAATAAGCTGCAGGTTTCTTTTTTCTTCCTCTGGTTATTTCCACTGCCTGTCAGCAGCAGGCTCTTGTGCGGTCAGAATTAAAATGATTTTCAACTGACTATGAGTTTTGATGACTATTTATATGGGTTTGCAAATGATATAGTACATTATTAGAAACCTATATGGCGTCATGAAAAAGCCACATTTACTGTTTCAGATCATTAAACAAACTTTGCAAAGACAACCTGAGGAAATATAAAACCCAGTTTATTAAGGAAAGGGGTGAAAAACTGTCTAAACCGACGAGTAATCGATAATTGTTGGTCTTGTTAAATTATGAATTAACTGTGATCATCTGTCATTTTAAAGGTGACCGTCAACATTAAGAAGGCAATGAAATCTGAAAAAGTAAGATGTCATACCTCAGTCTAGCGAGAATTTAAGACCAGACGTGACACAAAATCCCTGATGCTTTGGAACACCAGCGAGCAAAAAGCAAGACCTAGAGCCCCAAAATGTTGAAAACGTGGAACAGGCCTGTTCCACGTTCTGTAGACGTTCTCCAAGGGAATGTCTACTGCTCATCCCAGAAGTCATTAAAGAGCCGAGAACAACATGTTGAGCGCCGTAGGCCTCACTTGGTCATGATTCAGCAATAGGAAACAGACTTGGGCAAAGATGGCGTCCAGGAAGAGGAGTCCCAAATACTATGGTGGTCAGGTAAGAACATGAAGAGCTGTTACATTTGGCCTAAAAACATCTTGGCGATCCCGAAAATTTGCTGTGCTCTCTGAATAAGAGTCTTGGGTCAAACTAAGGCAGTATTTTAGAGGAGGAACATCACAGCAAGGCTCGTGCCTGTCTCCAGCAGTCACTGGGCGTGACGCCAGCGCATCATCACAGGGAATAGATATATAGATAAACTGATTTACTTTGCTCTGTTTTTCTTCCATGTCCTTCCAATCTTTTCCCTTCACCCTTGCAAATTAACACAACAAACCAAAAGGTGATTCATCTGTCCAGCCTGCGTCTGACACAAACTGCCCTTTACCCCCCTCCACTCACGTCCTTCTGTCCCCAAACACACTTTTGGCAGTACTTGCCTGGACCTTTCAGAAAGACTTGTTTAGTCCCAGATTTCTGGACAGTACGTGCCAAGAGACACCGAAGCCAAGGAGTCAAAACCGGGCCCTCTCTCTTTAGTTCCTCCCGCCCTCTCATCTCTGCCTCCTCGGCAGGTGTTTGTCATCCCCCGCTGAGCCAAACAGACGTGTGTTTACCAGTTTACTGTAGCTGGCCGGGGAGGCTTGTCGGCTCGCGGGCCAGCGCTTTGTCTCTCACACTGTGAAACACAACAGCAGTTAGACTTCTCCCTGACAGCATGCTAATCGTCTGATTTAACTCTCCTATGTTTAATCATGAGGGGATACGCAGGGAGAGAGAGAGATTATGATAATTGCTTCAAAGTTCTTTTGTGTTGGATCCCATCTGCACACTTTTAGAGTAAGGTGCCACTTTCAGCATGTGTGTTTCATCTGCTTATTGAAGACAGTGACAAAATATTTTTTTTAGTTCTGTGAGAGGAACCTTTTATTGAGATCCTCCGATAATGAGATGCGAAGAGGTAACTGGACATGAGGAGGTGACCTATTTCCTTTTTCGCTTACTTTCAGGGATTTCGAAGTTCACCAGTCCCGGTCAGTGCAGGTAAGACATGAAGAATTACGGTGTTTCCAGAGGAATCTAGGCCCGTTTGGGAGTCGGACGCACTTTCGACTACCACAACATTTGGAGGGATTTTACAGACACCTACAGTGTGACGAGCCGCTGCGGCAATCCGAGCTCTCTGTGACGGAGACAATGCCGGGGCTATTCGACCACAGGCGCAGAAGTGTCGAGGCCATCTGTCTGCATGCTCGCACAGAACAAACATTGTGCTACACACAAAGACCCGCCCACACACACACACACACACACACGAGCACACGCAAACATACACCGCTGCCACCCCACAATTAACCAAAATCAACCCATATAGTGTGTGGAAATGCCCATTCCATAGAGTGAGCTCAATATCAACATCTACATAAAAGAAAATGCACTTATTTGCGTAAGCCAGAGCACATTTGTACTGCTCAACTTTAAATAAAAACTTTTATTGTAGAAGTTTGCTTTTTTTTTTTTTAGAAACTTCAGACGTGTTTCAACCTCAAGACCTGGAACGTTTTTCTTAGAACTTGGTGGCAGAGTGATAGTGATCCAGTCGGGTATTCCTGCTTGATGTCCAGCACTGATTACAGACAGTGAACCAAGATTTTCAAATTGGATATTTCCATTTTAAATGCTGTCTTTTTCTCATTGCTGAGTCTTCTGGACTACAGTGAAGCTGAAAAGCATTTGTGGACAATCTTTCTGCTACTTTTTCCGTATAGCTGCAGTTGTCTACAGTAAGTTGAACTGTAAACACTTTATGATTGTGATTATTTGCAACGTGAATTAGTGCAGAAACAAAATTTCTCACACAAATAGCATTTTGGGGGCGTGCTGTGGTGGCACAGGGAGTTAGCACGCCCCACGTTTGGAGGCCTTAGTCCTCGACGCGGTCATCGCGGGTTTGACTCCAAGTCCCGGCGACCTTTGCCGCATGTCCTCCGCCCTCTTTCCTGTCTGCCCTACTGTCGCAAAAAATACGAGCCACTAGCGCCGCAAAAACTCTTCGGAGAAAAAAAACAAACAAAAACAAATAGCATTTTGGGTAAAAAAAAAAAAAAAAAAAAGTGGGTTAAAGGAAACAATCGAACAAACATAATCAACTTCTGAGACTGTTTTCTGCTGGGAGACACAGCTTTGCAGAGATATAAAAAGTTCAAATTTAATGTTACTTCCAGGTTTGCTCTTCTGTCATCTGCTAATGCCACATGTTTCTCACAGGACCTGGAACTGAGATGACTAGTTAAAGTCTAAGTACAACTTAACTAACTTTTCATTCATGTTGTAGTTGAACAGAAACCTCTTAGACCACAATGTTTTCTAATGGTTGTTATGGAAACCCTTTCCTCTGCTTTAACTATAGTAGTATAGTAGACCAAAACACTCTATCTCTCTTAAATGCAATGTTCTCTTGTCTTTCCCACTTTGAAGCTTGGCTGTAGCTCTGTACATCATGGGGTGTTTTAACAAGAAGTCATAGATGATGTAAAAGTTCCCAAACACTCTGATCAAGTTAAAAAGTAAAGAATAAGTTGAATGAAAACACCAAGTCGACTGTGTGAAATTGTCCTATTAAGAAAATATAAAATATATATTGATCTATTGATTCCTATAATCCCTGTGAAGCAGCCAGTGTGTTTTAGGTTAGCACACATTGCTGATTTTAGTCAACTTTATTTCATTTAAAGCAAAATTAAAGAAGGAAAAGTGTAAAAATGACAATATGGTCGTATTAGTGAAAAGGTTAGTTTTTGCTAATGCTGACACAACTCACCATACGTTCCCCGACTGAACCGTCACAGACACACAGAGACCTTTATAAGTACCATCCAGCGAGCAGAGACAAAAGGTGAATGTGTTTCTGTTCATGTGCAAAACAGAAGAATGAGATCGGGTCAACATACAGTCTCAGTCATAGATGAATATTGAAAAGGCTGCAGCTTGAGATGCTTCTGTTCTGTGTGCGTGTATGTGCGTGTGTACCAGGGGGTGTGTGGGGGTGTGTAGGCGTGTACTTGTAAGTAACCTATAGAGGCCCATTCTAACCATTTTCATCAACAAATGGAGGTTTATTGTAGAACGTGAGGACATTTTCCTGATCTTCACGTTTTTCCAAATAGTGTAATCAGATAAGATTATTTGTTTATTAACACTGTGGCATGCCTTTAACTTGTCTCCAGTTGCCATGGTTACCTCCCGTTATCTTGCTATCTTCACATAAGCTAGAATTCTGTTAGCAACCAGCAATTCAAGAACAACCAGCAATTCAAGAACAACTTGTCGTGAAACGTGGAGTTGTAGTGGTGAGGATTAACGCGGTGGACCCAGGTTGTAGGGTGCAATTATGATTTTAATGATAAAGTACACAAAATCCAGGAAGCACAGAACAGAGACACAAGTGGAACAACCAGCAATTCAAGAACAACCAGTTAAACCAGAACGACCAGGAAGTCAATGAAAAGTCCACGCAAAGATAGCCATGCAAACATGTGTGTGTGCGTGTGTGTGTGTGTGTGTGTGCTCAAAGTCCTCATTCAGTGTATCATATCAATGTAAAGACAATACAACCAGACAGACCAAACACACACCTGCAACCACACAAACAGAGCAGCCTCTCATGTCCGACCCTGAATGGTGTCGCTTCTTTCTTTCCATGTCTTTATTTTCTGTCTTTATTTCTGCCTTTTCTTTTCTTTTCTTCCTTTCACCGATTCTTAAGACTGGCAGCAACAGGCCGACCACTATGGCTGGCGTACCATCGGCCTGACGTGCACAGAGAAGCCCCTGTGTTCAGTGCAGGAGACAGTTGGCGGTAACAGTGTAATTCACAGTGAGTGCTGTCACAGTGAGGGAAGCAGAGACACATTCACTGTCCAACAGATGGCTCGTACACGTCGCACTCTCTGAAAACCTTCTATTCTCACACTCGGATGCTTCAAGGAGCAGCAACTGTTTCAATGCTTGTTTGTTTTGCCCGGCGATGACAGAAAACACATTTAACCAGCTGGAAAAATGCAGCGATAAATCTTCAGCGAAAACACAGACAGTTGGACATTGACTAGTCCCCATAAATGCAATAAGTAAAATTTGAATGATTTTAGTAGTAGAATTTCTACTACTAAAGAATATATATTTTTGGGTTGAAACTTGCAATCTTATTATTTTTTATTTAATTTATGAACATTTACATGTGAACATTTGGAACATTTGTGTATAAGGATACTTAATGTCAATTTTAACAATACTTAAAAGTTCAAGAAACATAACCAAGCAATTAAATAATAAGAAAGTACAATTTAAAGCCTTTTTTAAATGTGACAGCATATGCTGTTTCTGGTGGAAATTCAAAACATTACCCAGGTGTGACCATCCAAATTAATCTGAAAGAATTCTCTAAAACTCCCAAAATATATCATTGCAGGACCTACAACAGACTGATACTGCCGATATGTTCAATCAGGCAGAGGCTGCACAAGTTTAACTTTCCCAATTCACTGTGGGAACCGAACCAAACCCTTTGACTAGCCTGTTCACCTCCTTGCCTGTGGTGGCGCTCCACCAAGAACCACTGACACGAAAACCTCTGACGAAGACACCGGCAGCAACTTCCTTCCTTCACAAAATGTAAACAAAACAATGAAGTGACGTCAGATTTTAGTGGTTGTAGGAGCCATAGACCCCGAGCCATTCCTCCCTTCAGCGTAAGACTCACGCATTTCTGTTTTGGTTGTATTTACCCAGAATGCCCTGCGCTGTAGTTCGTAGCAGCTTCCAGTCCACTTAGCGTCCACATATATGTTCAGGCTTTGGACCTTGCAACATGATAGTGACCCCAAATAAACCAGTCAAACCTCCAAAGCCTCGCTGACCTCTGACAAGTGGAAAATCCTGGGTCGGGTCAGAGTTCAGAGCTTGATCTCATTGAGATGCTTAAAGGTGACTTGAAATGAGCGACATTCAAGAAATCCCTCAAACATCTCGCAGCTAGAAGTGACGAGTGGGGCAAGCTTTTCACAGACCGATGTCAGATAATGGTAGATGGAAACAAAAGTGTAGGATGCGAAATCTGTGTCTTTTTAATGAATAAAATGAGGTTAATCTTTGCACTTATGTGCAATTAAATCACTCTGATCTAGGAACAAATGAAGAAATAGGATTCCATAACAAGATGTGAACATTTCTTAATAAAGATAATCCAATGTTTCCAGGACTTTTATTTTTATCTACCTAAATGTAAGAATCCTAGTTATTTCTTTACTTTCAAGACAACATAAACGTAGGTGGTCAACAACAACAACAACTTTTACTCTTGGAGAAAGAGTAAAAGGAATCATATGCTCTCACATCACAGCCCTAAGCTGCTCCTTCTGCTCTATCAAGGCAAATCAAGCTGGCTAAAGTTCACGGTAGCTGTGAAGAGCGCTGCTGGAGCTCTGCGTGAAATCTTGGGAAGTGACGCTGGTCAAGGAGAAAAACAGCAGACTCAATCTGTGGTTGATGTGGCTAATATGCTCTCCGGAAACGCTTAAAAACTCCTGTGAATAACAATGAGCGTGGACATACCCTACACATACCACACCATTGGTTAATGTAAAAAAGAAAGTGCATAAAAAAATGATTCAGTGTATCATAGATAAATAAAAGCATCTGTTATCTCACATTGGCAATACTCCACGTTGCCCAACTTATTGTGGCTGCTAAGTGATTGGGGCTCTGCCGTTAATCTGGCTGCAATATAAGAAAAAATAATCCCGCAAACAAGCTGAAAGTAACAATATGTATTTACAGTAAGTAAAATTATAAGTGCTGTAGTCAAGCACTTTCCACTTAGAGGTCGTCCCCCTGACCCCCCATAGAAAACGGCTCCAAGCTTTGAAGATGCACACACGCCTCCAAATTGTGCAGACAGTTTAGATTTTTTTGTCCTCTTTCTTGAAATATCATCCTACAGAAATATTACAAAACATTGAATTAACAATCTATTGAAGCCAAAATGATAATCTCTGTGTGAGTTATGCATGTTACAATACCTAAACTAGGTGAGCCAGGTGGGTTTTCTACTGCGCTGTAAGTATATAGCATCAACAATTAATGGATCATGGATGAAGTTGCCACAAAATAAAGACAAGCTTTTGTTTAGGATTCTTATATTTTATGTTAAATTAACACCAAAGCAAATGAGTGACGTCAAGCGATTCTAAGAGCCAGTGATGTGGTGCATCGTCCTCTATGAGGATGCATAAATATAGCGACCCGTCTCTGGATATCGTTTCCCAATTAGGCAAAACTGCGGTCATTTCTATAGAGACCTCCAGCAACATCTGAAACAACAGCCAGTGTATTCAGCAATTAGCTACAGTGGGGTCCGATGGGAGTGGGAGTGTCCTGGCAGAGAGCGCAAACATCAGGGCCGAACCTGGAGACGGAGCGGGGTAGAGACAGCTAATTTCCCTCAGGAGGACTCCGACGAACACGCAGGGCACAAGCGCATGAATACAAAACTCCACACCGGCTGACATATGCACGCAGACAATGCATTCAGCCTCACACACAGTCCAACTCTATCTATGTTTGATAGGAAAATCCCAGAGGGGCTTCATGGTTGGGCCGAGTCGCTGCGAACCGAATGTTGACCGGCGTGTTGTGTTTTCGCTCCGTCGTGTGTCTGTCGTCTAATGAGGCGGTGCCAGTTTCACCGGTTAATTTACCAGAAGACAGTCGCACACCGACTTACACTGACATTTATAGGCAATTAGGGCCCCAGAAAAGTGTTGGTCTGCGTGCATCTGTGTATGCCTGTGTGTGTACGTGTTAAGTGCAGCAGTTGGGTCAACATTTTCATCAGTTCAGAACTGACAGAACAACCCCGCAGCTAATTCTGTTTGCATACAGATAATGGGGAGACATTATTTTAATTGCAGCGTGACTTGTAGACATTCACTTCCAAATATTTTACAAGCCTAGTAGCTAGCATGGGGAAGATATACATGTGTGTACTACTGGTGGCTTGTGTATAAAATGTGAGGCTGTAGAATAAAAAATTTGTTGTTTTTTTTTTGTTCCTTACATTTTATAAGCCAAAACAGGAAGAAACAAAAAGAGGCAGAAACAGGAAGCCAAAATGGGGAGATGCAAAGTGTGTCGCTGTTTCTTGGTTTTAACATGCTGATAAAATATTCAGGGAGGAAGAAAGTGCTATAATTACGCATTGCATGAGGAGCCTTCCAATGAAAAATAAGTAGAAATAAATAAGAACTGATAATATTAACTGAAAAAAAAAATTAATTAGCTTACATTAAATGAGAAAGATGCAAAAAGATTTCTTTGTTTTCATGTTTGATATAAAGGAGCGGTAGCTCTGTAGCCTCATGGCGATCTTTGTTGAATACGTTGTTCAGCTGTCTGAGTCTTTGAGTCCCACACAAGCCTTGATCAACTGTAATAAATTATAGGTGTAATATATCCAGCCATTCATTCACACATATTTAAATTTAAGCTCAGGAAGAAGAGTCTACTCTGTACTTCCGTGTAAAAAGCTTCATTGGTGTCTCTCTTGTACCTCTTGTCCAGTTTGTTGCACCAACATTGATGAGCACCTGGATCCTCCTCCTGGATGCAGATACGGTTCTTATGACTCCTCCTCAGATTGAATGTTTGGATCAAAACCAGGGCATACACTAAACAACTCAACTTCAACATACTCAGCAACAAAGAAGATGATTTCCAACCCTGTATATGCTGAGTTCTAATTGGCTGCTCAAAACTGCCTGTACATTTGAGAAGTGTTATAAAAGTAGAGCATCAATTAAGTAGTATGGAAGCCCATTTATGCTACTTTGATAAAAAAAAAAATCAAATAAAATAATCTCATTTTAATGATTTAGCTATCTCATTATAATGACTATCATTAATCATTATCATGAGACATCATGAGATATCATGATAATAATATATCATTATCTCACTATCTCAATATAATGACTTCAGTATATATTTCAGTATATTGAGATATTATCATATTATCATGAGATATTATAATGAGATTATTATAATGAATAATATAATATAATATAATAAAAAAAATCTCATGATAATTAGATATTTTCTCATTATCATGAGATGATATAATGTCATATATGACATTATCATATATTATCTCATAATGAGATACTATCTCAGAAAAATCATTTAAGATTATAATCATATACTATCTCATTGTATAATTTTAATGAGATATTATCTCATTATCATCAGATATTATCTCAAAGTGGCGTAAATGGGCTCCCATACATCTGTGTGTAATGTCGCATGAGTTTTAATATCCAATTTAAAACCGTAAAATCTGTTGTATATATATAAACTAAAATTTTATATATATATATATATATAAACATTTCAAGGTTGTTGTTATTTTTCAAGGTTGTTGTTATTTTTGATCAAACTCACATTCTTTCAAACTTAAAGACCTTTGCTTTGCGCTGTGGAAAGGACACACTCTCAGACCCGACATGAACCCTTTTGGAGGCGGCCCGATCAGATGAGGCGCCTGCCTGGACGGCCCTTTGTGATGTAATGCTGCTTGCATCACACTGCGTCTCCCCCAGCTGATGACAGCCAGTTCTGTTTCCCCTGCCAGCACATCCCAGCTGCTATGAGGCAATGTAGTCTGCCAGGCACAATACGGCGTGTCACTCCCCGACAATGGACTGGTTGTTCCCCCTGGATGGCATCATTGTCACAACTTTTTTTTTTTTCCACCTCTCCTTTTCGGAGGAGGGGCCAGAATGGAGTTGTTTTTGTTTCTATGTCTTTTGTTGTTGTTGTTGTTGTTTAGGCTAGCCGACCGTTAACCCTTGCTTAGTTGCCCGGGAGACGATGGATGCAGTGAATTTATGCAGGATTTTATACAAATCATGAAATCCTTACCTCTGTGCAACAGATTTAAAACTTAAAATCAATTCAATCGTAAACCTAGTTTGACATCATTATGGTTTATAGATATTCATTATTTTGATTTTACACTCGTTTGTGCTTGAAGAGGTAGTTAATTGTTAAAGCTGGTAAGTTTTGCCACCGTTAGTCATGTAAAACACTCAGAAGCATAGTTACTCAACAAAATAGAGAAATAAAATCCTTTAGTCATCTAAGCAGAGATTATTGTTATTCTGCCTTCTTTGCATGTTTTTTTTACTGTTGCTTTCTTTAGGTTTCATTCTTCTTAGATGTTTTTTTTTTTGTCTTCAAAGACTTAGATATTGAAGATTTTTATCAGGCCAAATAATTTTTTAAGATCAAATTTATTCCCAGACCTGGCAGATTTATATTTAAAGTAATCTTCTAATATTACCAACATGCTTCATCTGACTAGATCATGTAACACTGATGTTTTGCAGAGACCCAGTTGCAGTTCGGGATGCACTGGGCCCAGAACTGCATCCTAACCCTACAACAAAACCTGCAGGGTTTCCAGAATGTATTCACAGAACTTCTCCTTTTCCACATTTTGTCATGTTATATTAAAGAGACTTGAAAAAAATTAAGCAAAGGTTGTGAATATCTCTGTAAATGTGATTTCTTGGTTTTCTATGTGAAATAAAATTGCAAAAGACTCAAAAACATCTTTTCCCCACGTTGTCATAGCGGGACATTCGTGTATTGAATTTTGAAAGAAAGATATTAATGTAGTAAAATTTGGAATAAGGCTGCAACATGACAAGATGAGGTTGAAGTGAAGCTCTGTGAATAGTTTCTGGATGTTTCCGGTGTATTAACCAGCTCTGGAAACTGTTTCAATGGAGCCTAACTGGTCGTCACTGGTGAAGTTTGTTTACCGTGAGGACGTTTTCTCCTGCACACGTCAGAACTTTGGAGGTTTGATGAATGTCTCTGATAATGAGGCGCTGGAAAAGCATCGCGACCAAGACGTTGTCCCTGTTCGGGTTTTTTTTTTTTTTTGAACCTCACATGTACGTTGAGACCAAAGTAACTCCAGCTTCACCCACATGCTCCCTTGATGTAGAGTTACACTCATAATCCCTTCTTCTCCTCCTCCCTCACCCCACAATCTCACCGGTTCCCTTGAGTTTCGCACAGCCTCATTAGCAGATATTTTCCCCATGTTTGTTAATTGTGTCCTGCTTTTTAGCACCACCTGCACACCCCACCCCCAACCCCCACCCCCCACCTCCCACAACTCCACTCTGGTGGTTTCCCCCTGCCGGCGGCGCCCTCCTGCCTCCCCTGCTCATCTGTGCTTTCTAACAGCCACTAATTGTCATCATAAGGATGCGTCCGCTGTCACAACTGGAGAACAGACTGTAGACCGACAGTGTGCAGCCTGGCTCCTCTGGCCCCTGGAGGCCTCTGCACTGGTGCCTGGGGGCCTCTGAGGACCTTAGCAGGCAGGAAGGCTCCTTTTGCAAGTGTAGCTAATAAAGACAGGGTGAGGATTTTACCTGGCAGAGAGAGAGGGACAACAAGGTCGAAGAGGGGATTAAATGTAGGACCGGTACGGTGGCTGTCTAATGAGCTGTGATGGTTTCCAGCAGCTAAATGTTACAGTTATATAATTTATTTTTATGATTTTTTTTATTATTTCACTCTAGTAAAATTACAGCAGTTTCTGTGATTTTCAAGATTACACTGAAGAAAAAAAACATAACTTGATAGCACTTTATCAAATGATTATCGCTAGAAGTGTTCGAAAACAAGATTTGATGCAAATTAGAAAAATAACTTTATAATTCATAAACTCACTTATTAATTAACAGAAAGTTCTAAACTATAATTAAATAAAGATAGAAAATGCCCAAAATGTATCCAGTGTTAGTTATTTGTGTACTGATATCAAGGATTATGTTACTACTGTCTTTTCTAACAGTAAACAATCACTCAACAATATTGGCAAAAACTGTAAAAAAAGAAGAAAAGTATCAGTACTAATATCAGTTTTAAAAAATATATCTTACTAAGCTGACAAAGCAATCACACCCAATCAAATTTTAAATTGATCTGAATTGTTCCCCAAAGGATTTTTTTTTAATGATCTCTAGGTGTTTGATAAAGGCTGTCTGAATTTCTTTCCAGGTGGAAAGAAGCTCTAATTCGATCCGCGGACGGAAGAATGTTTCCCACCTCTTGTTTGACTCTCTTTATACATGTTTCTGTTGGATCCAGAAGTTCAATCTTTACTTTTCTTCCCAAAATGTCAGTGAAGAAATTAGAGAATATCAAATTCTTGTCAAAATCAACACCACGGTACTTATAACCCTGAGCTGGATATTTCCTCTTTAATGAGAACTAAAGGTGCTGGACTGAACTTCTTTCTAAAATCTATCAGGAAAGAAATCTTTGGTTTCTGATAACATTTATGGCCTATTTCATTGATGATTCCTCACTCTGCTCCAAACAGAACCTGGCTTGAAGCGCCATCTTCTGTTGTATTGTCTTGTTCTCCTGTGTCGGTCGGTGTGTTCCAAGACTGAGTTCATGTGGGCCCGATGTTGTGAGAGTGGACACAAAACCTCACAGAAGGATTCAGGCCTTTTCCCCCGTGAGGTCTGCTGCATGAGCCGTTTCATTCTGGTGGCGTTTTGGGGGAAATGTATGCGAGTCTGAACCGATGATTTACTAATTAAGAGTCATTTCCACACTTCTCAGTCTTACAAAAAACAAAAATAAAAAAGACAATGCACAACTTTTGGAATGTGTGGAGTGAAAATGAAGATCCATAGATTACTGCTATGGATTGGCAGAAGAGCTGCACAGCTCAGAGAAACTCTGAAGAAGCTAAAGTAAATATTGAGAATAGAAAGTGGATGAGGACACTTTGATATCCTTATAAAACACTGTCTGAGCGTTGACTTGTTGCTGCATTCTAAAGTTGAAAATGTCCAGAAGGTGGAAAATGTTTGACAGCTGAATTTCATTTCTTGTTTACAGGAACATTTTGTAGAAGAGAGCGTCCTACTCCTATGTTTACACCCTGGACTTGGTGTAAAGGTGAAAAGATGTGAGTTGTATTTAGGTTTCTGCTGTCTTCAATGGTTTTTATTTTAATGAATGAAACTCAGCAGTAAGTTGATAGTCAGGATATAAAGTTTAAACTTATCCAACCAGACGGTGCTTAGACACATTGGCAAAGGAGACGACATATATATTGCTTTTTAAATGATTTTTATGTTAACATTCTTAATATCACGACTGATTTGTTTCAGATTGAGCTTTATTCTTACGACAGGAACTACATACCAAGTTGAAAAAAATCAGTATTTTGTAAACAAAACAAATAACGCTTTAACAAGTTACATAAATGATCTATTTTTATATATACATGAAGAAGTCTATATTTTTCTTTTTCAGCACAACATCCCTGATTTTGACATTTATGAAAACATCATTTTCTGTTGTGTCTGTGTTCAGGCCTCATATCCACGCACACGCTAGTGTTCGTGTGCATGTCGGCATGCAAGAGGGAATTTGTGCTTCGTGGCATGTGTGTCCCCAGCATGGGGCCGCCGCGGCCCCCGTGCCGGCCAGCTGGAGGCTCAATCTGTTGAGGGGGTCCGCCGCTCAGTGGTGGGAGGCCGGCCGGACCCACAACGATGCCCCCGACCATTTGCCCCGGGCCTCCCCTCTGACCGGGACGTGCCGCTCGGCCGCCTCAGCAAGGGACTGACAGCTCAGCGCGACCTCACCCACCGGACGCCGTGGAGGATGTGGAAGGTTAGACACACAGGACGAGAGAAGAGAGGAGGGAAAAGTGAGGGGAGAGGATGTGGAGGTGGTGGGAGGATGAGGAACGGAGGCAGAGGCGGCTTGAAGAGCACATGAAAAAGCTTCTGTAGCTGCTTACGGGTTTCCTTCCATCTTTCCATAAATAAACTTTGGCTTCCCTGAAGCCATGATGCTGCCACCACCATGTCTCAATGCAGAGGATGTCAGGTGTTGGTTAAATTTGAAGAAACAATAAGAATTAAATGTGTGTTGTTAACTAACACTGGAATTGTGTTTCAATGTGTTTCAACACATTTCTTTCTTCTTTCTACTAATCGACTGCAATTTGTTGTGGCTAATAGAGATTTATGGCATTCAAATGTCTGTTTTAAAACTTTTATGTTTGTTTGAGAGAGTTTAAATAACAGGGATGACAAGGTGGAGCATTTTTTTATTATTATTTATTCATATTTGTCATTTCTAAAATCATTCACCTACCTAGACTTTCTCTTCTAGACTTTAAAGTCCTTCTGGTGCTTTTCAATCACTGACCGGCTTTGCACCAAAACACATTAAAGATCTGTTGTTGTCGTAGCAACCTTCCAGACTTCTCAGGTGTTCTGGTTCTGGTTCTGCTCTGCATCCCCCAGAACCAGAACCAAAAACGGAGAAGCGGCATTCAGCTTCTATGCACCACAAATCTGGAACAAACGTCCAGAAAACTGCAAAGCAGCTGAAACACTGACTTCCTTTAAATCTACGTTTTCATGCTAATGTTTTTTGTAACATTAGTGAAACTTACAGGTTTTTCATATTCATTTACAGTCTGTAAAAATTATGAAGTAGTTGCAAACATACAGAATAAGTCAAACATATACCTAGAATTTGCACTCAGCAGCACGATTTGAGAATCAAGTTTTAAAGGTTTTACTCATCTGAGTTGGATAAATATAATATTTTCACCCTGAAAATATGAATCACTGACTAAGATGCTTTCAAAAAGATTCATGGTCCAAAACAGAGGTACAAGCTTGTGAAATTTTATGACTTTTAGAGTCTTTAGTAATTTCATAAATCTTAATATGACAAAGAAATTGGAATATCTAGTTTACTATTTAGTTGTCAGATACAGGATTGCGTACAAAACAAAATGATCATAAGCGCGCGTGTGTGTGTTTGTGAGCTCATGCCTTTCCTCTGTGTGTTTACCAGGCCGGCCCCTGCTCAGTCTGACAATTTGATGCGGGGCATCGGGGTTGCATCCGGGGGAGGGTTTTTTAGCGGTCACCAGTCTACCGAGAGGACGCTAGCTGGCACCATCTGGTCCTGAGATCCAACGTTTAAATGGCACAGTCTTGGCCAAAGTCCATACCTGCCTGTTCTGCACACACACACACACACGCACACACACCCACACACACACACACACGCACACACACACACACACGCACACACACACACACACACCCACACACACACACACACACTCCGAGGGGGTCAGGCTACCCAAACGGCAGGCTGAGAGCAGATGTCCGTCAACCTCCCTGTCCAGTTAATTAAGCATCGCAACCAACAAGCAGACACCTCGCAGACGAACACATACACACAGATGCCTCAATGTGCAGAAGCATACTGTACAAGCCCACCATCAAGGAGCCCAACGGCTGCTCGTCCTGCCGCTTAATGCCGGCTAAAGCTACCAGCATGTGGGCTTTTATCAAACCATAGTTCGTCTGCCTGGAAACTCTGGTTCGTTTGGCGAGGTGTGAATGCGCAGTCGAGCTCTGATGTGGACCAAAAGACTGAACTCTGGTCCACCTTAAAGCCCAGGTGTCTGTTTGGGGGAAGTGAACTCTGGAGCGGTTCGAATGCATATGTGAACACCAAATGGACCGAAGACCACTCCAAAACCAGGAGGAGAAGTACAGAGCATGGCATTCTGGGTAAATATAACCAAAACAAATGCACGAATCCAGCGCTAGCGAGAGAAATGCCTTTTACCACAGACAACAGCTAAGGTCTGACAACACTCTATGTTTGTTTACATTTAGTTTAGAAAGAAAATCCTTTGACGCAGTGGAGTGTGTAAGCGAACGGCACCAGCTGAAAATGTAACCAACGTAAAATAGTTTTCTTTTTGTGTTCTACATGACGGGACAGAAACCCAATTCAACTGCATGCAGCCTTTTAGACACGTGGCGCAAAATGCCTGAGGTTGAAATACTGACAAGCCATGAAAGTCTTTTCTTAAAATGATGAAACAAAGTTTCTGTAAAATATTTTACTTTCAGATTCTCAGCAATAAATGAATCACACAACGTTTTAATGAAACAAAGCTGGCTGATAGGTATATTGCTAGTCTGAACAGCTTACGCCTTTCTCAACGAGAACAGAACGGGAGTCACAATTTTTGAACGCTTTATTTAATCAAGTTTAGTGAATGTGTGCTTTTTTTTTTTTTTACCCCTCCAGGGGGTCTTTCGTGGGCTCTAGTGTCCCTTATATGATAGTGGGCCGACAGGAAACAGGGAAGGAGAGGGGGGAAGACATGCGGCAAATGTCGTCGGGTCTGGGAGTCGAACCCGCGACGGCGACTCAAGGCCTCCAAATACGGGTCGCGCTAACCGCTATGCCACCACGGCATAGCGGCACGCCCAAATGTGTGGTTTTGAGTGAGTCTCTGGGTGTTTATATACCTGCTCGTCGTTAACCAAAAACCTATTCAATAAAAAGACAAACACTTCATTATGCAATGCATTTTATGTTTTAAAAGAATCTTTAATTGGCTGTAACTTTTTGGAAAAGCCTTGAAATACTGAAAAGTTTACCTTCATTGTTTTATTTCTTTATTTCAACCATCCTTGCTGGCAGGCCAAATCTGCACCGTTACTGAGTTGTGTGTTTTTTTGGGCTGTAAACAGAATCATTGTGAGGGCCACCGACGGCCCACTGACCACACTTTGGATACCCTTAATCTCATGTGCTCTCAACTTGTCCAAGCTAAGAAATACAGGTGTAGGACAGATGCTTTTTCTTTCAAAGAAAGCATCCAGCATTCTGCTCAGGAGTTACTTGTCTTTAGAAGCAAAAGTTTTTTTTTTGTTTTTGTTCTTTTAAATTATGGTGCTTAAATTTTATGAACATTTTCAGTCAGTTTTGATCTCAAACTAATCAAATGCTTAGGATGTGGGAAGATTTTACTTTTCAGCAGCACAGTGAGTTGGATCATACATCCAAGCCAACATAATAATGACTTACAGAGAGGAAAGTGGTATGTTAGCAACCCTGAGCTAAATAGACAAAAGACCCGAGGAAGGTTGATAGACTCTCCTTAAAGAAGACTTAAAGTTGAAATTGAAATAAAAAGGTGTTGCAACCAAGTATTATTTTAAGTGCATGTGTGCAGACATTTTATTCTGTTTATTTTTAAAAATGTCTTACAAACAGATGAATTCACCAGTCACATTAAGGATGGTTTAAAACGTTCAGATGATTCCTCGTGGCTTCATTTGTCTTCCACACAAAACGTGGCGTTTCAGCAGGAGTTTGCACACAATTACACTTTTAAAAGTGTCTGGAATTTAATTAGTCCAAGTCACTTTTGACTTTTAGCTCTCCTCAGAAACACTCCTAAAGGAATAAATGTCATTGTGAAAATGTGCTGCAACAACACCGAAGGGTGTTTTAATGATTGAACGTCACCCAAATTGGGCAAAATCGTGTATGACGGACAAGACTAACATCTAGACATTTCTTCTACTTACAAAAACACAAATCGAATGAACCTCTAACATATCTCTTTCTCTGTCAGTGAGTGTCGGTCCAATTGGATGAGTTACGCAGTCCTACAGTGTGGATGTCTCACATCACATCAAGCCTGATGAAGGCTCGCTCTGTTTCTGCTGCCGTTGTCACGGCGGCGGGCCGCTGAAATGAGGGATTGTGTGATCCAATGAAGCCTGCTGTCATCAGAGACTTCAGTCCCGAAGCTGACATCATCCCATTGCCTCATTTTAGAGCAGCGTGACGAACACTCCGGGTCACACATCGCAAACTTTGCTTGAAGTTAGAAGGATTTAAAGATCTACTGAACATCCAAAAAATTATACCTTTAATGGCACCAGAAAGGGTCTTAATCCACTTTTGTAAAAATCTTTTTATCTAAAGTTTGATCCACCTTTTAGAATCAGTTTCTAACCTTTTTTTTAATTCTTGTCTGTGAAAGTTGAGATTTACTGATTTCAAGAGGTGATATTGGACACAAGTGTTTGGGTTCGAGTAGTTAAGGGGAGAAAACAAGCTTTAAGAGATTAATCTTAAAGCAATGAGAGATTCTTGGACATTAGTCCCTTCTTTGTGTCCCTCTTTTCTTTTTTCTGTCCTCATATCGTTCCTCCCTTCCTTGATTCCTTCCTTCCGTCTTTCTTGAGTTTTGTGGATTTTTCAAAAGTTGTCCATTACAGAAATGTTTGCTTTAAATTCATAGCTAATGTCTGTATTTTTTTATTATTTAGAAATTAATATAAAAGGACTGAGGATGAACAAAGTGAATGTGGAAAAGCATAAACCTTTGAGATTAAAAAGGAACCTAGCAGGAATGTAATAATAATCAAGCTCTGGCAAAACTAGGGGATGTAAAAGTTTCTCTGGCATCACTGGTTCATGAAGTGGAGCTCTTCTGCCCTCTACTGGTGGGAGTCTTACCATTACATTTAACTGGATTGCAAGGGAGTAGGCGTTTACAGGAAGGGGCGATTACTGATTTACTATTGGGAATCATCAATTTTACGAGCTGATTATTTTAAAAAGTTTTATTAGGCAAATAATGAGAGAAGTCCTCTTGGCACAAAATGAAAACTGCAATCTTTTCAATTTTGCCACCGTGTTTCTTCTGACTCAAAGTAAGATGAACATTTTAGGTTGCTTTTTGGATCGAACATCTTCTGTGTTGTTGGTCTAAAAAAAATTGTTCTCAGTCTAATTCAAGCAACAAGAACAGGAACGTTCTTCTAAAATCCCTGCTGTCTTTAGCCAGGCTTAATGACGGGGCGGCCAAATCTGTTGAGGAAGAAATTTCTGGATGTTTGTTTTGTGATGATATAAAAAACTAAAAAAAAAACGTGACTCATACAAGAAAAAAAAATACCCTGTGTTGTACCAAATACATATTTAAGAAGAGCTCATCCTGATAGTCTTAAACGAGGGTTTTTCTGGATTAGCTCCATTTGCTGGAGGCTCAAATTTGTACCATTTTTGAACTGCAGTCAGAGGCCACAGAAAATTATTCCAAGGGCCCTCGAGCCACACGCCCCTAAGGCCCCTACAGGCTTAATGAAAATAGTAAAACAGAAGAATGCCAGTGAAATTTTACTTACAGATAATACTCCTAAAGATTTTTTTTTGTTAGGCTTGCTTCTCAAAGATGTTGACATTTTTTCTGGGACGTTTAACTGAAAATTACAGACAAATCAAAAACGGGGTGCAAGTACACATATTAAATATAAACATGACAACCTGCTAAAGGAGAGACTGTGACGCCTATGAATGTCTTTATTCATCCCAACTCTGTACGAACCGAGTCAGAATGTGGTGCATCACCACAGAAAGCATGAAAAATCAGAGTCCCTTATTAAGAAACGTCGAGGTTTATTTTTGAGGTAAAACACAGAAGTTGCATGCAAAGACCGTGTGGTCTGTGAGGAGCCGCGTCTCCTGGATGTTGTAAGTGCCTGTATGTTTTTTTTTTTTTTTTTGGTTTCTTTCCATGTTCCGCGGCATCCGCTCAGTCCTTTCCCAGAAAGCGGCTCAGTGGTCGCAGCCGAACAGCTCCAGAGACACTCGGTGCTGCTCGGGCAGAGCCCTGGCGGCGACGAACTGCATGACGCTCTCGAAGTGGTAGAAGTGGCTTCCCCGGATCACCTTGACTCCGTCGGGACCGCACATGGCGGCGTCCACCTTCTTCAGGATGGAGATGGGGCGCTTGTTGGTGGGGACGCGCGGGGTGGCCCTCAAGTCCACGTCGTACATGTCCCTACCTGCAGGGGGAAACATAGGACATGACGTCAGGCATCAATGTGTGAAACTCCAGAGAGATTTGGTCACGTCTGGAAATATTTTTCAATGCCTGATAAATATTTAAGTAGAACACAGTATTTCCTGTTGCCTGTAATTTCTTTCTTTATCTCTTCCTAGTTTGCGTCCTTCTTTTCCTCCATTTTCCTATATTTCCATTCCTTCTTGCCTTTCTGCTCTTCTTGTGTCCTAATGCTCATTTGTTTTCATTCATTACTTTAAACCTTTATCTTTCCTTTCTTCTCGCCTTCATTTTTTTCCTCCTGTTTTTCCTTCCTGCTTCTGGTTGTTCAGGTGCCATATTTAAAGCGCTTTAAAATGTATCTATATAACAACATATTACACATGTAATTGTATGATCACAGTAAGTATTAACTTAGTGAACGAACTGTAATGTTTTATAATTTGAAGTAAAGTCTGAAAAAATGTATCTGGAAATTGATGGAATCTTTACGTAAAATGTGTAGGAGTCCTGATAACAGTGAAATATGCATGTCATTTTTTAATTTAATGTTCATATGATGATTCCAAAATAAGCAAACATTGCCTGGAACACAAAGTCAATCTGATTACATTATTTTAAAATTGGAATAATTTCACATTCATGATTGTAAATATTGTTCCCACTGAAACGCTATTTACGCATCAGAATTAAACATTTTAAGTTGACGTTTCTCACGCTCCGGCTCCGGTGGTGGTCTCACCTTTGATGACGTGAAGAATGTGATGGTCTTGGCAGACGAAGGCGGCGTCGATGGGGCCGTCGATGCCCAGCTCCTGTTTCAGAGGCTTGGGGTAACCGGCCACGTGGGTGGGTGGCTCACTGGCTTTGTAAACGAACAGCTGGTTGTCCTGAACGGGGTGGAGAGGAAGTGAGTTTTCCATGCTCTCCAGACGACCGCGTTTGAACACGGAGGTATCGCGTTACCTTGATCATGTGGAGATGGTCCTGGTAGGAGAAAGCGGCGTCGACCTCGCTGTGCAGCTCCCTGAAGGTGTTCTCGATGGTGTTTGAGGTCAGCGTGTCGTTGTCATCTTTACGGATAAAATGGTGGCCTGTGGGGGAAAAAAAAGAAAAGGGATCGCTTGGAGAAGTTGGAAATGGTAACGCTGATAAAGAAGGCTGTTATCTAAAGACTGATGTATCTTTATATTTACTGCCTTCCAGTTCAATCTTGACATTTACCAATGCGACATATCCTTCTCTTTGCAGCCACGGAGATTAATTTCACATTTCATTTCTTCCTGTGGCACCAGCAACAGTCACTTGTGACAATCTTTGGCTGTTTTCTTAAGCCATACAATGAAATTTAACACATGTAGGCCATATTTATAATTCCGTTTATCAATAAATAACAATAATAATAATCTTGATCCTTCATTTTCAACATAAAAATGAAAAGATTTGTTTTTATTTCTTCATTTAAGTTGGGGAAATTTGTATATTTATTGTGCCTAAACCTTTGAACCTTATCAAAAGCTGAATGACCTCCGCCTCGGATAAACGCTTGAATCGTGACAGAAGAGCGAGCGTAATCATTTGTCATCAACGTGATGGGGAAGAAAAAGAAATGCAAAGACTAAAACCGCAGATGACGGTATGAATATTTGGCCGCCGTATCTCACCTCTGAATGCGTAAATGTCTCCGGCATCATCGGAAGTGATGGCGTCCAGGTGAACGCGGCTGCAGCGCTCTCTCTCCAGGTGGTCGCCGCCTTCCCCTGAACATTGAAATATCACTTTTTGCAGCTGGATTTAAAGCCGACACGTTTCACTTGTACTTCAAACCAGAGATGCACTGATTAAGGCTTTCCAGGCCAGTGCTAGTTTGTGTTATTTTGAAGTCTAGATTGGAGATGCCAAGTTAGACTTATTCTGTTTTTCTCATTTCTTATTCAAGGACTTTTTTTAGACATAAAAGGGGAAAAAAATGCCACATGCTGTTTGATAGATGTATTAATATAAGCCCATATGTTTCACCTGATTAACTCAAATAATTGGAACTAATGGCTGATATGTCTGTCTACAGACCAGAAATTGTGAAAGCTTTGAGATTCCATGTAACAAATGAACCTGGAGGTTTTTTTTGTTTTCATAGTTTGACTGCTGATCACTGACCAGAACCATTCACAGGAAAATTGTCTGATTCTGATCTACGTTTTAGTTTTATTGGTCCATCTGCCTGCCTCATGCAGGCTCTTGTTGATGGAAAGAGATATGCTGATCCTATAAGTCATTTCTTATTTTTCATGTTTTATGTCTCATTTAACTCTTCATTGACTGTCGCTGTGGATTTTCCACAAACCAAATGAATCCTATCAATGCAGCTAGTACAAGATCTGTGTTCCAAATGTATTTCTAATGCAAACATGTAGAAAGCATCAGAATGAAACCACTTTGCTGCCATTCAACAAGCAGAGGCTCACCAAATCACATCTACTCTCAAAATGTTTGATCTACGTTCATCAGTCAACAGCTCACGCTCAGCTTTGCGTCCCTGCTGTCGTCTCTTCTCCACTTACTGAACTTGGAGCACCTCATGAAGTAGTCGCGGGCCTCTTTGGGGTACCTCCCGTGCACCTCGCCGGTCTTCGGGTCGAACTTGGAGAACTGGTGTCCGTGGAAGCAGTAGTAGTGCTCCGTGAAGCGGAAGGCCGACGTGCAGTTGGGCATGGACGCAAACGCTTTCTTCTCCACGGCCTTGGTTTTCAAGTTGTAGTGGAAGATGTCTTTGCCTGCGAAAAACAAAAACAACAAAAATAAACAAACAAGTACGCACAAAGCTTGCAAGAGTTAGAGCCACCCGAAGGATTGGTAAAATATATGAAATGAGTCAGAATTATACTTCTTCTTCTTCTTCTCAATCAGAGATGTTATCCAATTAGAACTACACGACCAAATGTGCGCACTGACTAACCCTTGAAGAAGATCACAGAGTCTGTGCCACACTCTGACTTGGGGCACTCCACGGCCGCGTCCAGGTGGTCTGGGATTCCAGGGAAGACCTCGGAGATGTCCTTGGGGAAGCCGACCACCAGCTTGTGCTGGAAGTACCTGAACACCTTGTTGTCCTGCGTGAGACAGACATCACATTCAACTACACAGATCATCGCATTCTCTTCCCACTGAACTTCCCGCTGTGTCTCTGTGAGCCTCTGCATCTCATTTTCAGAATTTGTCTGCTCAGGTCGTACAAAAGTGCTTTTCTACGATGGAGTATTTGGGTCATACTAAGGAAAAAATAAAAGTTACAAAAATCAAGTCATAATATTGCGAGAATAAAGTCGAACAAGACTAAATGAGAATAAAGTTATGATAATATTAGAATAAAGTCATAGTACTATGAGGGGGAAAAAGTCATAGTAATATAAAAATAAAGTTCCACAAGAAGAAGAAGTCGTAATAAATGAGAACTAAGTAGAAATAAGGTGAGAATAAAGTCAGTTTTTTTTTTTTGCTGCACTATTTCTCCATTATACTTTATCCTCAAAATATTGTTTTTCTGAATTCAAATCCAGACCTTCACACTTTCTGGTGCAAACTCAGCAAACTGCAAAATCTTTTGCTGGAGCGTACCAGGAAGAAGAACATGTGGTTGTGGTGTGCAGGATCGTCCTCAAAGTGCATGCGGAAGGCAGCGTCTACGTGGCCCAGATGGTGGTGGTCGTCCAACTCTGCAAAAGACTTGTTTGACAGCTCGGCCTTCCCATGGAAGCCCTTGAACAAGTGGTCACCTGACAGCAAAAACAAACACAGAGTCTTTACACTGAAAAACATGCTTGCTCTCCCCATGTCTTTTGAGACTTCTTGTGTGTTTTGTTCCAGGAAAAAGGAGCTGGAGTCCCCAGATGTTCACTGCAACGGGACCCACCTTTGAAAAAGTAAGGAATCCTCTCCTCGTTTTCTGCGACTGCGTCCATTTCAAGGCCCTTGCAGCGGTCGAGGACGGCTGCAGAACACGAGACAGAAGAAGGATTTTACTGTGAAGATATGGAGATTTCCTTATCTCTCAAAAAGGGTTGTTTATGTAAACTCACCTGCATGGTGCTGGTGATCGTTTTGGTGTCCGGGTTGGTGCTGGTGTCCGGGTTGGTGCTGGTGTCCGGGTTGGTTTTGGTGTCCGGGTTGGTTTTGGTGTTTACCCCTGTGAAAAAGTGAAAAAGAAACTTGGCTTTTCAGAATTTCTCATCGTTTCGATCATAATTGTTTGACTATACAATCAGGATTTTAGTTAAGCTTGACAAAGATGGACTGGTAAATAATAAATATGGTGACAGGCTGATTTAATAATTGTAACAGATGCAACTGATAGCAGGTAAAGTTTACCATTCATCTAAATATCAACATTTTGTTTTCTAAATTGACTTTAGGAGTTATAAACACCAGAGTACAACTCAAATTTTTGTCAAACATGGATTACATAACAGCACTTAGAGTGATGAGCTTGCAGTTGCATGAAAAGTAGAAAATTTAAACGTTCCCAAACTTCCTGATTGTTTAATTAAGTTAAAATCGAGGCTACTTACTGGGCCCATGCCAGAGCAAGAGCCAGGCACATCAGCAGAATATGGGGCAGCAGCTTCATGACGAGTTGTCCTCTGGTCCAGTAGGCTGGAGAGCTGGGCAAAAGGTACCGGCTGCAGCTGCAGCTTCTGCTTATATTGAAGCCTAGTTTGCGTGGGTGTCATGACGACAGGTACCAAAGGGAAGGAGGCGGGGAGGGACAATGTGCAGGAGCCGTGGGTTCGTGAAAGACGCCCACAGTGTTTTGTGATCCCCAGAGTTGTGACCCTGAGAACTCGATCCCATCTCTGCAGAGATTCAGAGAATTTAGAAAGTTTTCACCACAAAACTCCAGTCAATAGATGATTATTTTATGTGAAACCTTATCTTAGTCGACTCTATTTTCAGATGCATTTTATTACGTGTTTGTTAGAGATGAATGGAAGCCCTGAAAGGCAACAATTTTAACAAAGTCTGACCAATTTCTCTAGTCTCTATTTAAATCTAAATGGAAATACTGTCAAGATTTTCTTTTATTTTTTTAACTTGTGGAACATTTTTGTTTTCAAGGGAAGCAAAAAGTTGTAATGTGCAAATTTTGATCAAATGTGTTTTCTATTAAGTATTTCTGACTATAAGAAATACATTTCCTTAATTTCTACTGCAGCAGAGTGGAAAAGAAAAATGTTTAAGTCGAGTATTTGTTGTCTTTTTGTTTTTGTTTCCTCTCCTTGGGCTGCCACCTTATCATGGTGGAGGGGTTTGAGAGCCCCAGTGATCCTAGCAGCTACACTGTCTGGGGCTTTATGCCCCTGGTAGGGTCACCCAAGGCAGACAGGTCCTAGGTGAGAGACCAGACAAAGCGCAGCCCGAAGACCCCAATGATGGACGAGAACTTTGGACTTGGAGTTCCCTCGCCCGGACGCGGGTCACCGGGGCCCCACTTTGGAGCCAGGCCTGGAAGGGGGGGCATGATAGCGAGCGCCTGGTGGCCGGGCTTTTACCCATGGAGCCCGGCTGGGCTCAGCCCGAAGAGGAAACATGGGTCCCCCCCTTCCATGGGCCCACCACCTATGAAAGGGGCCAAAGGGGTCGGGTGCAATCTGTGATGGGTGGCGGCCGAGGGATTGTGAAGCGGGTGCTGTACCAGTCCATCGTGGTGAAGAGAGAGCTGAACCAAAAAACGAAGCTCTTGGTCAATCTACATTCCTTCCCTCATCTATGGTCATGAGCTTTGGATCATGACCGAAAGAACGAGATCGCGGATACAAGCGGCCGAAATGGGTTTTCTCTGTAGGGTGTCTGGGCTCTCCCTTAGAGATAGGGTGAGAAGCTCAGTCATCCGGGACTCAGAGTAGAGCCGCTGCTCCTTCACATCGAGAGGAGCCAGTTGAGGTGGCTCCTCTCTGGTCAGGATGCCTCCTGGACGCCTCCCTGGTGAGGTGTTCCGGGCACGTCCCACCGGGAGGAGGAACCGGGGAAGACCCAGGACACGCTGGAGGGACTATGTCTCTCGGCTGGCCTGGGAACGCCTTGGGATTCCCCTGGAAGAGCTAGAAGAAGTGGCTGGAGAGAGGGAAGTCTGGGCCTCCCTTCTGAAGCTGCTACCCCCGTGACCCGACCCCGGATAAAGCGGAAGAAAATGGAAATGGATATTTGTTGTTTATTGTTTTAGTTTAAATCCTAAAGGGCAAAAAAGGAAAAAAAATCTGTCTTGTGATTTTTCTGTCTTTTTGTAAGTCTTTTTTCTCATCCAACACACAGGGAAAGAAAAAATAATAATTTTTAAAGTATTTTGTCTTGCTTAAGTAAACATCAAGGGAAAAAAGTATTTCTGTCATGTAATTTTTCTTTAAAAATATATATATGTTTTTCTTTTTTTGTGGATGAGAAGGAAAAAAAACTGAAAATAAGAGAAGTATTTTTTTTCATTTGCCCTTCAATACCTAAACAAGAAAAAAAGACCTGGACAAATATATTTTTTCTTTTCTTTTGTGTTGAATGCAAAGTAAGAAAGACAGATTTTTTTCTCCCCCAGTTAAGCAACAAACGACATACGAGGGATACTTACCAGAAGACAGGCACAAAAGATCCCACAGGGAAACGTGGGTTATTTTGAGCTTCATTTTAGATCTTTTCTGCTTTCTTCCACATAACTAAAACATTTTTTTTCTTTTAGAACTTTCCAGAGGTCTGACCAAAGTTCTGGTTGGAACAGGTCCAACTCTGGTCCAAGAGGTAACTAACCCAGCTGTCCTCATAAGATAAATAAAAACCGCTGACAGCCGCACTTTGCAGTCCTCTCAACAAAGTGTGGTGCAATGACTCGATGGTGAACATTAACTCAAAATTGTGTATTGACTTCTTCATATGTAATCAGTGGATTAAATTTGCTCTGTTGATTGGTCCTCCACATAAAAAATTTCAAATGTTTATCTTTTACCTACTATTTTTCTAGTAACTTTATATTTATTGTTAGGCTAAAATATTTGAGAAATCTTCTCTATAAAATGAATCAATAGATTATAGGTAGCTTCAATTAATGGAGCTATTCCAAAGCAGTTCCTTGATAGGGAGCGACGGTGGAAACGTGGGAGTTCGCCCTGCAATCGGTGGATCACTGGTTTGATTTCCGGTCCGCCCGCCCATTTGTGTCCTTTGGCAAAACACTTTGCCTTGCCAGTCGGTGTCGGTCAGAAGGGCTACATTGCAGCCTGGCTTCTTTCAGACTGCCCCAGGGCAACGGAAAGGCAACAGTTCCTCAAGGAGCCTCTCGAGAGTTCATAGTTCATGTCTTGTGCCTGGCTCCAAAACATGTTTGCGTTGCATTTCAGTAGGATTGTCTTCCTTTCAATATGAACTTTTCCTGAAGAACTTCAATAAAAACACCAGAGTGTCGTGTTGTTTAATGATGCTGTATGTTGACAGTGGGTTGAATGATAAAACTGTGATTTGAGGAGATGGTTTAGGATCCACATGCAGGCAGGAGACAGACAGAATCATGACAAGAAGACGAAGACGATCAGGGTGGAGGATGCACCAAAGATAAAGAAAGCGATGAGAGACACTCCAGGTGATGCAGAAGATGAAAACAATGGAGTTTCACACTCTGGAGCTGGGAAGGATGATAATGCTGGTGCTGCTGATGAAGTGGGTGTTGATCACGCTGATGATGATGATGCTGCTGCTGCTGCTGCTGCTGCTGCTGATGATGCTAGTGACGAGTCAGGTTGGACAGACGTGTTTCCAGTACTGGAGACACCGGAGATGAAGAATCTAGAGATGATGTTAGCGACCATGAATCTGGAGATGATGATGAGTTTCTTAAGTTAGTATAGGGGGTCGATGGCTGGTTGGATAAACAGACAGTTGAGAAGAGGACAGCTTAACCCTCAAATAGTGAACTCTCATATGCTAGAAATTGAGACAACTAGACCCTGGACACTGGTCCACTACATAGTGGCAATTTGTCATGTTACATGCCTTTAGCTTGTGGGAAGAAGCTGGAATACCTGGGAGAATCCACACAAGCATGAACAGCAGAACATAGAAACCAAACACACAAAGGGCCTGGCAAGGAATCAAACTCTGGAGTTTCTTGCTGTGAAGCAACAGTACTAACAACTGTTTTACCATGCAGCCCTAAGATTGGGCTCAATTCTTCTTAAAATCTCCATAGATCCCTATTCAAACACTCTGCTACCTACAATCAAAATTTTTCAGACAACATCATCAAACCCTACACAGTGGTTTTCTGGATCCTCCATATCAACTGCTTCACCCTCAACCTCTGGTCACATTTATGTTCAGTAAAAACTTTCTTGCATCTTCTTCAGTTTTTAATATTTTATCTTTAGCACTAATCCAAAAGGGTTTACTGCTTGTTACGTGTGACCATGTTCAAGTAGACAAAAGCTTTGCAAACAAAGTGAGTTAATGTTGAGCAACAGGGCTCCATAGAAATCTGCACACAGTAATGTTTTTGGCCTCAACCTTGACTGAGGAAAAACAAAACCGAGTCACGTCGTCCACGTACTTTTGATAGCATGTCAAAGGTTTCTCTTTACTCTGCTCATGGAATCGGATAACCTTTACATTTTCTTTGAGATTTTTTTTGTAAAGCATTTTATATTTTGTATTTGTTCACATTTGAAAAAACTTATGGAGGCACAGTAAGGAATTTATCTAAGGGTAGAAACCTCTGAAGGCGCTTCTGTAAAAATAAACCTTAGAGAAAACAAAGTAAAACAATCCCTCAAATCATAAAAAATAAACAAACAAAAACAAACAACACAATAACAAACAACAATCGGGATAGTGATCTAGATAGCATTGCAAAAAATGATCAGGTCATGTGTCTTCATACATGAATGAATTTGAGAGACTTTTCATTCTTTATCCATAGGGTGTTATATGGGTAAATGGGTTGAGGTTTGACTTTTAAACAGACAAGGTTCAAAAGTATGTTCAGGGAAATATTTGACACATTTTTCAAAATTGCATTTGTGAGGTAAGACACTGATGTTGGAGAATCTAGCTGTCTCACCGTTACTCATTAAAAAAGTATCCCAGCTGGTTGAGGTCGGGATTCTGTGGATACCAGGGAACTCATTCATGTATGTTTTTATGGGCCTTGAAACACGAAGAGTCCATCCTCAAACTGTTTCCACAAACTACAGGCAATCTACAAGAAACTGTCCAAAATGTCTCGATATACTCAAGAATTGAGGTCAAAAGCAACTCATAAAAAATGCGTCACATCATAATCCTCTCTGCCCCAAACTTTACTCTTGACACAACTCTTGAAGCTAAGTTCTGTACTTTTGGCAACTGCCAAACAAAGACTGGTCCATTGATTGCCAGACAGATACACAATACTCTCAACTCTAGAATCCATCCAGTGCTTTGCATTGCCCTGGGTGATGTAAAGATTGGCCCTTCTCAGTCTCCTCCCACAGAAGAGCTTGTCTGGCTCTGAAGCTCCAGCCTTCTGGTCTTCAATTACATCTCTAGAAACTCTCTGTGTTGGACTCTGCCAACTCCTGGCCAACCTCCAGCACCTTTGCACGACTTTCCTTGGTCTCCCCGGTCAACATCCTTCTGCAACCCCACCAAACACAACCAGCTTCTTTTGGCTGCTTCCAGAACCTCTTCTGGATTCTTCCAGCAAAACCACCAACATCCAGAGCATTTTAATGGTCTTCTTGCTGAACTCAGTTTTGTTTTGTTTGCAGCTTCCCCTTCTTTGGGTTGGGTTTTCCTTTGTTTTGAGCCCTTCCTCCAAAGTCCCGTCAACAACATAGGGTTGGGGTTAATATGGATTAAGTGGGCATCTGGAATCCACCCTCAAGAAAAAAGCTCTGTCTAGTTTGTAGAACTTTGGTCTTGTATTTTGCTTTATTTTAGGATTTGTTAGTCTTTGTTCTCCATATTAAGCTAATTTCTTGGTTTTATGATTCTGCGTACTCCTGTCTTTGACATGTAGTTGCAGCTATTAGGTTCACTTGCTCCATCCTAGTTTCTCATTTACTGTTTGTCTTTGTTTTGTTAGTTCTTGGTTCAGAATCTGTGGTATTTGTGTTTTTGTGTGCTCCAAGGTTTGAATCTGCTGTTGTTGTTTGTGTCTCAACTCCCAAGCTGTCTCCCGTCTACATGTTGAAGAACTAGAAAGTAAAATTAATCTTGTCTGTCCCTGAACAAATTTGCTACTGCAGGTATTCATGCAACAAGCAAGGGGGAGTAAGTTTCCCTTGCTTGTTGCTGACCATATAATCACGCAGTTAGACATGGAAATCTGAAATACCTGAACTAGATTGCAGTAAACCTGCTTCCTAGCATAAATACTACTTGGTTTTTAACCCCGTTTCCAGACCAGTCTGTTTCCTCATGTTTGTCTTGAATATCATCTTGAATTATTCCCTGGACCTTTGGCAATCATGTATTTTTTTTATTATTGGCACTCACACACGCCCTCCTCTAATGCCAGCCTTGTCAACCGCCTATGTTGCCCATATTATAACTACAATTGCCTGAGGCTACTGAAATGAAATACAGAAATGACCCGATTTGAAATTATTTAACAACAGTGGTCAATGGGACACAAAAGCCAACATTCGTCTCAGTCTGAAAGCATAAATCCTATACCACTTCTGTGCAGTGAGATAAACTGATCTCAACCAGTTTATTGCTCTAACTCATAGAACTTGATTGTTTTTGCAGTCCTAATAGTGTTATAGTGCATACACGTTTGTCTTCCTCTGACACACAAGTTACACAAACACACTTTGGTTTAAAGACAAAATCCTTTGGCAATGCTCTTTTTTTTTCAATCATATCAGTGACAAAATTGTGTTTATTAACGTCAGCATCTTTCTGCTGGTGAAAAACAAAGTTCCCAATAACATTACCTAACAGGGACATGGTTCAAACAGGTTCATATTGTCACAGAATTGGGTTTTGGATGAAGGGTTCAACATACTGTGCCAAAGTCCAAACAGGGAGGAGGATAGGTCAGGTGAAGAGTGAACCCAGAATGATCAAACCTAGATATTTGTGGAAGATTGCCGGGTTCAGACAAAGAACAACATCTGACCTGCCGGGCGGAAACCTACTGCAGTTACTCTTTGCTAAAAGTGTTAAAAACCTACTTTTTGTAATTACAGATGACATAAAACCCCGTGAAAAAGGTGGGGAAATGGGTAATTTTAAGTAAGAGACTCAAATGGGCTTAAAACGGGAAAGCGGACACAGAAATAACAATAGAAAACATTTAAACTTTAAAAATGAAATTAAAGTACATCAATGAACGAACCTGTAGACATCAATTTGCTCCTGAAATTTACTTCAATCCTAAAAATCCTTTATTAGATCTCTACATTTCCACCCAAATCATATTATCAAATGTAACTCTATAGCATTATTTAAAAAATTTAAATTTAATTTCAGGTGCTTATTGCTGTAAAATGATAGTCTTACATCTTAAGGAAATGCAAAACCTCATACAGTACGAGTATGAAATCAACAATAATACTTCAGTTTTCTTTTGGAAATGGTATTTTTATTGAAGGAGATGAATATGCTGCTTAAAAAAATAACAGATGTCTGTGTATTGCCACTAGCATCCACCAGGGGGAACTATTACTCTCAGATTGACGACAAACAAAAAGTTTGTTTTCACATTTAAAGAAAAGCA
Organism: Xiphophorus maculatus; assembly: GCF_002775205.1. Classification (NCBI taxonomy): domain Eukaryota; kingdom Metazoa; phylum Chordata; class Actinopteri; order Cyprinodontiformes; family Poeciliidae; genus Xiphophorus; species Xiphophorus maculatus. Next base: position 8,334,031 of record NC_036449.1, read on the forward strand.
AATGTCTATAGTTAGAGGGTTCAGATGTACAGAATTAGCAAATAAAAAAAAGAGTTTTTACAATGATTTTCCTCCAAGTTTAAATGATGGGGAGGTGGCACTCAATACTGTACAAGAAACTCGTGAAATTACAATAATAAAACTTCCTAATACCCAAATCTGAAGGCGCATGTGCAGCAGCAGAAATCAGTAAAAGGTTTTTTATGTTTTTCACTGAACTTCAAGCAGATGAGCTGACTTTGGTGCTTGAATGACATTTTCCTCTGCGATGTGAATTATCAATGAGTTGAAATAATTTGGTGCATTAGCTTAGATCTGCTCATTACAGATGTATGGACTGACTTCTAAGAAGCTGTGGTCGTTTCTCCAACATTTCATATGAACATTGTTAGAAATAAGCCTATTTAATCTCAGGTTTTTTGTAAAAACTCGGAATATTACCTCCAAAGAAGTGTAAGACTTTTGAGTTGCACAATAAAATATTAAAAACATATTCAGGAAAAATAGGTGGATTGATGGCAAAAGGCTGTCCTCTCACAGAGTCTCGATTATTGTGTTCACACAAGTTAATTTGTTGTGGGTATAAGTTGATATCTTGTTATTAATATTATTATTTTTTTGTTATTTGCGTTGCTGAAGCTCCATATGAGACCATATACATCTTCACATTAACAGTCCATATCTTCACGTTAATAGTCTGCGCATTAATGTGTTTCAACCACGTTTAGGTCCGGATTTTGACTAGACCACTACAAAATGCTAATGATTTTCTTTTTCAGCCGTTCTGTTTTGGATCTACTGCTGGCTGTGATTGGGATTATTATCTCAGTTTGTTTGATGAATGAACAAGCTGGAGCTGTCTGACAGACTGAGGGTGGGGGTGAAACCCTTTGCTTCACTGGGGAGTTCATGATCGACTCACTGACTGTAAGGTGCAGGCTGCAGAACAAGCCCAGGAACCGTCTGTCCATGACTGCGATGTCTGAGCTGAGACGCTGCGTCAGGTTTTCTCCACACGTCTCAGCTTTGCTCTTCTGTGTTATTTGTTCACAAGTTTTCTTTCAGATGCAGCTTTTTAAATGATTTTTTTACAGGGAAGAAGATATTCCCAGCAACAATTCAACATAAACCATAACTAACCATGATTGTTTGGTCTTTTTGCGACAGTCCTGTCATGAACTTGAACAATAAACATCCAAACTGAGAATTGAAGAGTATGAGGCGGAGATCTCGGGGTAACTCAACGTGCTGGAGTTTCTGCCTTGTCCTGGCGTTTGAGATAAATTTGCTATAATACTAATTCATGAAATGATCACAATTATCTTAAATGGTTTCCCGTTTTTGAAAAACGAGAGATGCACCAATAAGGCTTTTCCTACCCAACTTCCAATCTTGTTTGATGTCTACTCTGATTTTTGAAATTAAGCATTAGTACTCATGAAAGTACTGGTGCTTGATAGAGGTAGCAGTTTTGAAATCCACACAGAGTGAAGACACTACAGAATAATCACCATCAAATAACACGATCCCATGATAAGTTGCATAAAAAGTGGTTTGATAATGTTTTTTAGACCAATAAAAAGATGGCAGCTCTTTTGCTTGGCCATCAGAGCCAATAAAGAAAAAATAGGCCAACTGCAACCTGGTGACTCATTGGTGCATCTCCAGCCAAAAAAACACAAAACAAACAAAAACAGATAAACTTTCACTATTTGCATGGTGAACTTTAGATACTTTGGAAATGGGTTCATAATCTTTCCCAGACTGATGAATGAAAACAATTGCTTCTCTAAAGTCAATTGCTGATGACATTGTGCTAACACACACCTGAGAGCAAAAACAATCTCCTGCTTTCATAAAGATGATTAAATAATCAAATAGGTCAATTAGCAGCGTCTGGATTCTATGTTTCCTCCCATGACTGGACTTTACAGTCATTAAATTTTTTGTTTCCTATTATTTGACAACTCAACTAAAACAACGATTTTAAAAAATGCATAAGTTTGCTTCATAGTAAAGTCTCTTTTATCTTTTTTTGACTGTTTTCGTTAATGTTTCTCAGACCTTTGCAGTTCAGTTGAATTCAGTCCAACACACAGAGTCCCTTTGTTTCCTACCAAACACCATCAGGAGTGAGAAGGGAAAGGAAGCAGATACAGACCGTCAGCACGAGACGGGGTGGGGGGAAAAATAGTAATTCTTGGAGGGGGGGGGGAGAAGAAGCGACAGAGAAGGACTCACCTTTAATGTGATAACATAAAAAGAGGACACATCCGGTGAAGTGCTCTGGGTGTGTTTGTAATGATAGTCGACGGAGACGGAGATGGAGATGGAGAGAGCGTCTGTCAGGTAACACCGGGTTGGTTTCTAACAAACAAAAGATAATATATATATATATATATATTTTTAAAACCTCAAATGTGTCATTTTGTGCTGAGACTAAATATGAGCGCACGGGGGAGTTATGTCGAAAACAGATGTTTCATCGCACCGTTCGTGTTTTTGTTTACAATGGCGTCGGCCAGCAGCGCGCGAGCCGACAGTTTTACACGTTTCCACGGCGGTTGTAGTTTCGTCACTGGTGTGCGTGTCGGTGCGTGGGAGATAAGACTGACTGCTGCAGAGGAAGCAGACCGGCGGACAGCCTGCCGCGGGTTACCTGTGGATTCCCACGCCGGCTGCTGTTCGGTTTTGAAGGACAAATGCCAGAAATGCTGCAGGCGAGTAGGTTTAAAAAAAAAAAAAAAAAACACTGGGGTGAATAAAACAGAAGAGGGAAACAAGCTAGTTGATTGTAGACCTTCATACACACACTGGAAATTATACTTCAACTATCCATAAACGTGTAGTGGAAATTTTAAAATAGTTACAGTAGTAGTTTGCAGCAAAATACAGAATTTCCATAATTTATTGTGGTTTTGCTGTGACGCAAGGCCGGAGATGTTGCTGGTATGTTTTTTAAAAAAAAAAAAAGAAAACAAAAGAGTTTTATTGCTTCAATTTAATAACCCAGCAAAACCGTGAAGCACCATGTACTAAAGACGTCATTTAAACATTTTGTTGGTTTAAAGCAAATGTTTACCATTGAGCTTTAGCTGGGTGTAACTTTAAAACTGGCTGACTTCCTGTCTGACCATTCACTGATCCTGGTTTGATGTCCGAGCCAGAGGCGGCCTGAGTCACTCTGGAGGCCCAAGATGAAACACCGGATCCCCCACTTCTCTGTTTTTTGTTACTATTTTCTGTATATCAGTTGTGTCAAGCCTATTCTTGGCTCACTTGGTGTGATTGGCTCTTCAAGGTATTTGTTTTAAGGGATAGTGTAGCATTTTTTTTTTTTTTTGAAGTGAGGTTGTGTAAAGCTTATGATAGCTCCATAAACTGTATTAGACAGATGCTATAATCGTGGCATGCAAATATTATTTATTACATTTCTGCACCTTCACAAGAAGTTCAGTTTGTTGCCACAACTGAGCAATGTCCATGTTATAACTACGCCGATGAAGCCGACCGACTTTGTAGTTTAGCGTTGAATCATGGAAGCTGTTTGGCTAACAAAACAGCAACAAACTCAAAAAACTACTTCTGTAAAAGTAAAATACTTTTTCTTGTCATTATTGCAGCATTATCCCTCAGTATTTTTTTTATCTTAACCATTTCTCACTGCAATATCTGTGAAATGCAGGTAGAGATTGTCAGTGCTAACATATTCACAGATTCTCACTTCAAAAAAACCCCCCAAACTATCTTTTGGAGGTGGAAGCTGGGTGTTTAGTGAGTAAAAAGATAATTATAAACAGCTTGATTTGAAACATGAAAGAAAGCAAATGCATTCTGTATAACGACATTGCAATTCAGATAATTGTTTTATCAAAAGTGCTTAAACTCCTGGCCATGTTTGACTTTCACACAAATTGCTTTTAAATACACTTCCTGTTTGACAGGTTAATGTAACACAACCAAACCACATTCATTTCTCTAATTACTGTTTTTAAACATCAATTATTACATTTTTTATGATCAAAGTGACCTGGCTGCAGGTGAGAGTTAGTTTTTAAAATAAGATTTCTCCTCGTAAAATCTACATTTTAAGAACTTTGTTTAAGCAATCAAACCCTCCACAGCTAAAGCTAAGCAAAACTGCAGTATCTGTACCTGGGAGAAAACCAAGTCATTTCTGACTATGAAACATTCCAGATAAATACCACATTAAAGTTAATGAATAAGGTCTACTTCAGACCTGAATGCTCATTACCTGTAACAGGAAACAGCATTTCTTCAGTACTACGTGGCTCACATTAGCATTGATCCACTAAACTCTGTTGTTTTGTTCCTTGAAGATACAGATATGTTGTGTGTAGGCCAATTTGTTGCTCAATCAGGTCAGCTAGAAAACTGCTATAGACTTCTGTCAGGGCATTACCTAAAAACATTCTGCCTTTGATTTATTTACATCTTGTCGCTAAGATGTTTTCCTGCAGAGCAGTGTACTTAAGTGCTATGCTAATGCGTTGATTTTAATGAATCAAAACTTTTCCTGTAAGATGAACTTAGCTGAACCAGTACATAAACCTAACGACGTACAAAGCAAGGATGCAAAGAAAAACAAATTTTCAACTCAATTTGTTGAGTTGAAAACAAATTTTCAACTTATACAATTTTACAAAATTACAAAAACTTACAAAATGTTCAACTTTCAACTAACACAATAACACAACAAACTACTTGAGTTTGTTTGTACACAATTAACTGGAACAAGCTAGAACTCGGTACAAGCAAAATGGTCAAAGAGTCGTATCAAAACAGAGAGACAGCATGTTAGCATTAGCCTAGCATTTCAGCAAACTGCACTGTATAGAAACATCATCTGTAGCAGCAAATGTGAGTTTATTAAAAACTAAAGCTGTAAGGCTATCCAGCAGACATTATTGAGTCAAAATATTTGCCACAGACAAGACAAAAGAAACAGCAGATACCTGGAACTTTGTCAAAATGCTAATGTAAACTAGAAAATTTCTGAAGAAATTTAAACGAGGCCTGCCAAAGTGGGCCTGTCGGTTGGCACACTTCGTGGGTGTTCTGATGCTACAAATTAGCATCAATGCTAAAGTAAGCTACAATGTACTCAATAGCATGTGGAGATTGACAAACATGTTGAGTAACATGGACTTATGCCATTCAGTATGTTGAAATTAGTGTACAAGTTAAAATGAGCCAAACTGCTAACATTAGCCAAAATGCTGTCAGTAGCATGTGGAGCATCACTCCATTCAGTGTACTAAGCATGGCTAATAAATAAGAAAAATAGCTAAAAGCTTCTTTTAGGGAAAAGGCTAATGCTAATGGGGGCAGTGAAATGCAAAGGTTTGTGCTAAGGTTAATTTACTGTCTTGCGCAGCAGGGCAGTGCAATAACCTGAGAGAAAAAAGATAGTAAATGCTAATATTAGTTAGCACTACCCTGAGAGGAATATTTAGGCTTTTATTTTGAAATTCCGTTACAAAACTTAACGCGGTGTCACTGTTGCTCCCCGTGATTAAGCTCATAATTACAATCCTCTGTACTGAATAGCTCTCTGATAGCAGACGGTGTCCATAAACAAGTTTACTAAATATTGTACAATAACTGAAAACAGAGATGTAACTTCTATCATGAATATAGATTAGCCAAAAACCCTCCAAATTACAATGAAATACTTCTACTTCTGGTGGGCGACGGAAGTAAGACCCTTCATCGTTTCCCCAGTAAGCCTCCCAGGAATAAGGTTGATAGAATGTTCAGTTCCAATGGTATCAATGACATCAGCGGTTATGACGACACTCTATGATACCACAAAGGAGTCTCTCTCTTGAATGTAGCTCACAGACAGTGTTTCTCAGACCTGTTCCTCAGTTCTATCGCGACAGATCACTCTTCAGAGCAAGTTCGAAATTAATCGAAGCAAGCGGGATATCGATTCCAGATATTACACGCCTTTCAGAGAAGCAAGAATTTACCAGAACATCGACATGAAGCAACAACAGATTGCTTGTGAACATGAAGCTTTTCCACCTGAGCTTTCATGGGTCGACATTATGGACCTGAACATCCAAGTCGACTACGACGCTGTCATTTTCCCTTTCGAGGAAGACACAGACAGCCCCATTGAGCCGGAAGACGGATCAACAGAGATCCAGGGGGAATCAAGTCCTTCCGGCGACTTAGAGAATCCAACATCATTGGAAGTCGAGCAGGAAACAACTCCCTCTGCTGGCTTTGAGATTACCCCCTCGGTGGAAGTCGTGGAAGAAACAAGCCAACACGTCATCGATCTCACAAAGCAGGTAGACGATCTTAAAAAAGAACTGCAGGGTAAGATTTTTGATCTCCATGAGGAAAGAGAACGAAGGATTGCATACCAGGCTGAAGTCAAATCACAGCAGGAGGAGATTCAAAAACTGCAAAAAATGGTAGTAAAAGAACATCACCTGCGAGTCAAACGCGAACATGAAAGAAACGTGCCAGAGATCCACGTATCAAAGGTTTCTTGCTCTACCAAAGTTACAGCCGACAAGAGCGTTCTTCAACAGTTGGACTACTTCAAGAGGGAGGCTGAAAAATACGCCTCCCGCAATAAAGGTCTGATAGAAGTAATGGTTGAAGAATATAGAGTGAGACTTAAATATGAGGAGCAGCTCAAAAGTCACACAGAGCAAGCTTCCAAATTCAAAGAACAGGAGGAAACAGTGAAATCTCTGCAGGGTCAGGTTGCAGACCTGAAGGTGAAGTTAAAACTTGCTCTGGAAAACAACCATCCTAGAGTCTCCACCCAACCAGAGGCTCCCCTGCAAATAGAAGGCTCCCTACGAACAGGGGAGTTCAAGGAAAGACAGACCTCCCATCAACCAGGGAGGTACGAGGAAAGACAGACCTCCAATCTATCAGGGAGGTCTAATGAAATACAGACCTCCCATCAACCAGGGAGGTACGAGGAAAGACAGACCTCCAATCTATCAGGGAGGTCTAACGAAAGACAGACCTCCCATCAACCAGGGAGGTACGAGGAAAGACAGACGTCCAATCTATCTGGGAGATCTAACGAAAGACAGACCTCCCATCAACCAGGGAGGTACGAGGAAAGACAGACCTCCAATCTATCAGGGAGGTCTAACGAAAGACAGACCTCCCATCAACCAGGGAGGTACGAGGAAAGACAGACGTCCAATCTATCTGGGAGGTCTAACGAAATACAGACCTCCAATCAACCAGGGGTCTCCATGCATAGTGTGGCTCGGCCTTTGCACCAACCCACACCCAGGTTGCAATCAGAGGAGTCCACGCAAAGCCAAACCTCCACACAAACATGGAGGTCAGAGGAAAGAGAGACGTCCATGCGACCAACTTCCACTGGTTGCATGAAGGGGCTTCATGTTGGCGTTGGCATGAAGGCCAGTCTATGCCCGGCTCGGCCTTTACGCCGACCCACCCCCAGGTGGCACTAACCTAGTGGCACTAACCTAGGTCACTATCCAAACCTAGGCTTTGCTAACACTCGGCATTAATTGCTTGATTAATTGATCTCTCTAAATCAGGGGTGGGCACTTCTGGTCCTCGAGGGCCGGTGTCCTGCAACTCTTAGATGTCTCCCTGGTCCAACACACCTGAATCCAACAGCTGAATCTCCTCCTAAGTGCAGTCAAGTTCTCCAGAGTCCTGTTAACGACCTCATTATTTGACTCAGGTGTGTTGAAGTAGAGATGCATCTAAAAGTTGCAGGACACCGGCCCTCGAGGACCAGGAGTGCCCACCCCTGCTCTAAATTGTCCTGAGGTGTGAATGTGTGTGCGCAAGGATAAGTGTGTTAGATGATGGATGGATGAATATTTGTTAAAAGTGTCTGACAGTAGAATATGAAACAGAGAATCTGCGAAAATGCATCTAGCTCTGCTACTATCCAGAAACATCCAATCAGAACCAAAAGGCAAACCATAGGTTCTGATTGGTTTCTAATGCGTTGAATGTGCTGAGACACATTCAACGCAAGGAATGTGCGTTGAATGTGCTGTTGAATGTGTCTGTTGAATGTGTCTCAGCACATTCAACGCATTAGACTACTAGTACACTGCAGCTACACAATTGGCAGAAAAACACCCTAATATTATATCATCATTGTTTATACTGATTTAGAAAACAAAATGCTGTACAGGTTTGTCAAAACTATTTCGACCCATATTAGAACTTTGCATTGATTTCCTTCATTTTAGTAGCTGCGATTTTGCCTAATCCACACATTTTCCCTAACCCCAAACAATATTAGTCTATTCCTAACCCTAACCCTAACTAAAACTTAATTAGCATCTTACCTCTAAATGTTACCCCTGACCCAAAACAATGAGTCCATCATATTAGGACCAAAGCCTGGTCCTAATATGATGGAACTAATGCAGTGTTTCTCAATTCTGGTCCTCAGGCCCCCCTGCCCTTCATGTTTTAGGTGTTCCCCTTCTGCCACACACCTGGATTGAATCTGTGGGTGATTAACATGCTACTGCAGTACTTGACTGCAGAAGAGGTCATGCTGTTCTGGAACAGCTGTTCTGAAACAGAGACACACCTAAAACATGCAGAGCAGGGGGTTTAAGGACTGGAATTGAGAAGCACTGACCTAATATGACACTGGACATATAATGGTGCGTTCACACCAAATACGTTTTGAGCGTCAGGCACAGCTGGTTTGCATTCAAAGTCTATGTGGAGGCGCGTCGAGGGCCGTTGCGTCGTGCTTCAAGCCTCTAGCGCGGCGCGATTTGAACCGTTTGGAGTGTTTGACAAATCTAGCGCATCCAACGCTTCACATAGACTTTGAATATAAACCACTCGCCTGACACTCAAAACGTGTTTGATGTTAATGCATCAGTAGAATGTTCAGTTCCACTGGTAACAATGACATCAGCAGTGATGACATCACTCTTTGATGCATCAAATGAATCTCTCTCTTGAGTGTAGCACACAGGCTGTTTTTCAGACCTGTTCCTGTTTCAGAGTTATAAGTTATGAATCTTTTCCAGGAGTATTGTTAAAATTATTTGAAGGCACAGAATCAGCCCAGTACAGGTTCACATTCTCAGGTTAGAGAGACTCATCTGGTATAAAGTTAATTTTTTGGTACTGGAATCACATTTATTAATTTAATCAAAGCATGTCATCATGTCCAGAGCATAGTAGCATTTTGTTGCTTTTGCCACCACTAGATGATATGCATATACGATATAACATAAACAGCACCATTCAGAGATGCGAGTTTATAGCAATTGTTCCACCATGTCTGTAGTTCTGACGTTCTGCCATCACTGTGGTTCTAAAGAGCAGCTCAGAGGGGCAAACTAAATTCTGTCTATTTTGAGTCTAACTGACACTGTTTTGTGTCAGTTAGACTTTTGTTTTGAGTTAAATTTGGCTCGTTTTTTGTTAATTATGTCGCCACAGTTACTCGAAATGCCAACAAAAGTAATAGCTCCCCTCACAGGATTGAGCCTCACGTTTTGATATATATATTGTGAGGGGCCACGCAGCGGTACGAGCCGCATTAACGGTAGTAGGAAGGGGCAGTTATTTTGAGGTGTAGAACAATAGGGGCCTGCCCATAGCATTGCATAGGGATAGAATCCCTGATGATACAATACTGATCAAATGTAGTTTATTTCACTGCATTTTAAAGCTAAACAACATCCAAGCTTAAGGCCGACACTTGATTTTATGTATTGTATTGAACTAAGAGTTGGCATTGGTAAACTCTTATTCCTATTTAAGTCTCGTCAGTATCTGGTACAGAAAAAGAACATGACTGCCTCATCCCTGGTCAAACTTCATCTCCGCTGTTTGCAAAGTAGCAACCAAGTGAAATTCCCATCTGCTGTCTTTAAGCTTTTCCAACAAAAACTCTCAAGAAGTTTTTGGTTGGTGTGGGCGTCTGGTGTTGTTAAGTAATGCTTAATTATACGTCACATTGTCTGTGCTGGTTGCCTAGCGATGCAATTAATTTACACAGAAGTAAATGTCGTGGTTGAGAGATGAGGTTTCTCCAGTAAAAAGTAGATGGCCAGTTTCCAGGCAGATGGCCAGAGTTCCTGCTTCTTTACCATCTGCACGTCTCAGCAGCTGTCTGGCAATATCGAAGTAAAGATAGTTTCATGTTACAAACCGTCGTTGAGGTTAAAAGTAATATCCACTGACACTAAATAGAGATTTTATATAGATATAGATTTTTTTTCTACTAATGTGCAACCATGCAAACAAGTTACATAAGAGATATTAACAAAGGCCTCGCTGTCAGTCACTTCATTTGGTATGCAAACTTTGAAGTCCCAATTGAATGTGAGGCAGAAAATTTGACTATATTTAACTTCCGCATTGACAGCATGTCAGTGAAAACTTTGGCTTGTTTTCATAGCGGCCGCTTGCCAGGTTTACAATGCTTTACCACCAGTAATGACAAGAATGTAGACGTCCTCACAGCCCGGTGCCAGTTTTCCTCAGTACTGTCATCAGTTTCCCTGCTAGCAGAACACGTTTCTATTTTCCTGGGGAATATTGTCAGGAGTTTTCTCTCGCAGGCTGACAGCAGACGTGTCCAACAAACATGCATCAGCTTCCTCTAACACGATATGCTTGGTTTTAGAAACTGATGTTATTAACTTTGCACTTTTCAATCAAAGTGACGCTTGCCTGTCATTTTGTGCCTCACATGCACAGCAGTGTGCTTTTTTTTGTTTTTTTGCCCGTGTTGCTCTGTCTAGTGAGAAATCTTGCCTATAATCTGTCAGATTTATCTCAGTTCTGCTGATGTTTGATTAGTCGCTGACGTGAAATGAGGTGCGGTGTGTTAATGCTGTCACAGGAACCCTAAACATTCTTTAACTGGATTCTTTAAAGTCTAGTCATTCTGGCTGGATTTTACTATGCAATATAATTTCAGTAGTATGTCATTTTCAAATTGCAGTATGTTACCTTGCAGGATAAAATATTTGAACTAAAGCCATAGATCCAAGTTGCCAGATAAGTCCGGTAGTTGGGCGCAAGAGCAGTCATTCATCCAGCGGCCTGTTGTGTTTTAGAGTTAAAAAAATGTTTAAATTTGACAGGAAATGTGAAAATATCACTTGATAATTATGTGTTATTAAAAGATTGGAAGATTAATACCTGAGCACCAACTGTCAAGTCTTAGAAAATGCAAACATTTTAAAAAGGCTTAGGAAAAAGGCAATGCTTAGCCTGGTGGGGGCACAAGTAAAGCCTGGTGGCCCGCCAGGCTTATAATACACTGGGGGACACCCTGTACTCTTTAATTTTTCAATATAATCATCTAAAATTGTAGTTTTAATATATTTGTAAACTAAGGGCTGTGTCTCCCACACTTATTTTTAACGCACCATCGCTATACACAATAAGCACATTGAAGAACTGCCTCGATCGACAGTTTTATCGTAAATGTTATTTTTAACATTTTCTTCACTCTTTGTTTTAGAGAGCATGGGAAAAAATCTGTAAATTTGAAGATATGACTGAATGCCGTTACTTTGTGCAGTTTAGTGACATAAATCATCCTAATTTTAGTAAGTGGAGTCCTGAAGAATCCTGTTTTAATTGAGAACGTTTTTCAAGGACCGTCTTTGTGTTTGCAGCGTTATGAATGCTACGCCATGCAGTCACCTGAAAAAGAAACCACAAATCTTTTTTTTAAAAATCATGATTGTTATTGTTATCACAATAGCTCCACGAAATATCACGATAAAATTCGAATTCTAGCCCTAACCCTGAAGTAGTGAAATGAAGATTTCACTGCTTCAGGGTTAGGGTTAGGGTTACTTGGTCTGCTCAAGGTGATGCACATGATTTTCCTCTACACTCTGCATTTTGCATGTTGACTCAAAAAAACCCACCTCAGGTAAAATCAGCATCTGACCCTGAGAATATTCTCAGCTTTAAAAATATAGAGTAATTATTATGGTGTACTGTGGCTGTGTGTGCATATTTCTACACCAATTAAATGTCCTTCTCAAGTTTTCTTGAGCGTCTATGCAAACATATTTGTTATCGCAGATAAATTACTCAGATTTACACAAAGCAAACTCAGCATAAAGACTCAAATCACTAATTTAAAAAGTCACAACTGGTCTAATTTGGATTTTTAGAAAATCACGACACCTAAACGTGTAGTGTGGCGTGTTATTGTCCTGTGACTGAACCTTGACCCCAGGTGACTCCTCCCTCCTGTCAGCTAAAGGAGAAAACTCGCTCCCACACGAGTCCTCCCTCTCCTCCTTGCTGTCTCTGAACATGCCGAGACACACCACGAGAGGGTGGAGACAGAAAAAAAAGAAAACAAGAAAAACCGGAGCGCATGAGAGACAGAGAGGCAGAGGGAGAGAGAAGGTAGGAGAACGGGTGAGAGAGAGAAAGCAAAAGGCAGTTTCACGCTGAAGCTGACAGTAAGGTTCGATGTCCTAAGACAGGCGATCACTGGAAGGGGAGAGAAAAGAATTTGTAAACGGAAGACGACACGGGCCGGGTGAGAAATATGTGAAAAATGTTGCTTCATTGACTCATCCTGGCTTTCTGCTTCTGCTTTCTGCCTGAGCAGCTCCTCGATCTGCTAGAGACACATGGCGGAGACCGGCAACCGCAACGCTTCAGATCCAACAGGAAAAAACATCAAAATGAATGAAGAGGACGACGAGTTACAACTGAAGCTCACTTAAAAGTATTTCTTTTTTTTCTTTGTTTTATCCTTGCGACAAATCAAGGAAATCCAGCTGCGGAACTCACCTGGAACATTACCAGACCACATCAACAGGAACCTTTCTTAAGAGTCAGCGTGAGACCGTTTGAAGGGGTATGGGATGTGAAGTTGAGTGCACCGACTCGTCTCCTGGATGTCAGAACCCCCGGAGCAAATGAGCGGCTCAGCGTACGGATGCGGCGCCAGCTTGCTCCGGGGCCGGCGCTTCTATTGCCGGGAATGGGCCCTGGACAAGCTGAGGCGCTGCCTGGATGCCCGTCCCACATCCAGGCAGGCGGCGGGCCTCCTGGTGACTGGGGGTCCCGGTGCCGGCAAGACCGCCCTGTGCACTGAGGTGGCGTGGCCCACCTCGGACTCGGGCCTGGCTGCGGGGCTGGCACGGCGCTGCCTGGCGTCCCACTTCTGCCACAGGGAGGACCAGAGGAGCACGGTGCTGTGGAGGTTTGTCCTGGGCCTGGTGGAGCAGCTGAGGGCCTCCCCGCTTCTCCCTCCTGGCTACGAAGAGACCCTCAGGGAACCGGCCGCGTCTTCTGCTCTGGAGCCCCTCAACTGTCAAAAGGACCCCGAGGACACTTTCAAGAGGTTGGTATTGCTTAGCCGTTAATGAATTAATGATAATACTTTCATGTCACTTGAAGGATTTACAGCACTTTGTGAACCCGAGCCTATGTGAGATTTCCCGTCTATATCACCTGTCCAATGAAAGAGACAGGCAAGTCGCTGGAAGGTGCTGCAGCCATCCTGAAACGGGAGCTGCGGCGTGCAGCGGCATGCGCGTGGCTCATTTCCAACCCGAAGCAGCATACATTATGTGTTATTACCCTTATTTTGACGGAGCTGAGGAGGAGAGCCGACATGTGTCCTCACGAGAAACGGCTTATCAGATTCATAATGTGAAAAGCAACCTGGGGGAAAAACCAAAAACCTGTTCTGCAACTTTTGGTTTTTGCAGTGTAAATCTGTTCAAACAGTCCAATGTTTTTACTAAAAACTTCATAACACCCCCTTCTTCTCCTTTAAGCTTGTTGACAGTCTTTTTGCGACTTTGGCAATTTGATCTGGAGCGTATTACCCAGTTGACTACCACCGTAACCTTAACCCTGTTATGACCGGCTTTATATTTAGGTCACCTGGAGTAAATTTGATTTTATGGCTGCAGTGAGTAACAGCTTGCTCCACTTTTTCCAGGGCAACTTCAACTTTTGGCATTTGGCAGATTTTCAGAACTAGTTTGCGTTTTTAACTTTGCAAAAACTATTTAAAAGGCTAAGCAAAAATCCCCAAGCTGAATTCTACCAAATGGCCTGCCTCTTCAAATAAGGACACAAGGCATATAAGCTCAATATGGCTTTTAATACACAGTAATGTGATGATTTTTAATCTTTGTACTTAATTCTGCTATCCCAGGTGTTTTATCCTGTTTTATTCCTTGAGTTTTTTATGCTTTATCTCATAAAACACTTTACTCAACCTAGTGGTTTTTATTTATCCTAGTGTATGAAGGGCTATCCAAAAAAACGTTTATTATTATTATTATAAAATTTTGTTTTCTTTTATAGGAGGCTAAATGTGAGAGTTAGGGATTTTTCAAGTTTAGTTCTTGTCTTGCTAGCAGTAGCTAAGCCTCTTAGCATCCTCTTACTGTATATTCTGATTAGATGATCCTTGAGGCTAAAGCTAACGGCTAGTCCAAGAGAGGCTAAGAAAACCAAAGTGGACATTTTCAAACATCTCCACAGGATGAACATGAACCTAGAAACTGTCTTCATGTTAGTATTGGGTGTTTATTTACAGAGGACCTGATTGTTATTTGCAAGAAACATACAGATTGGAGGCCGTGCATCCCTCAGGATCTTCCTGAATGAAACCAGTGCAAAGACAGGAACATATGAAAGGTGTTCAGTCATAACTGTCTGATAGAGAAATAAAAAATTTGTCACTTAAACTTTCATAATTGCAAACATATGGAGGAAGGTCGTGGTTTAACTTCGTGGCTGCATGCAAAGGGCATAAAAATTAACTCCCTTTACCCACCATTGCTAGTGTAAAACATGGTGGTGGCAGCATTATGGGATGAGGGGATAACACAAATTAAAATTTCAACAAACCTTGCATCTTCCTCTTAAAGCACTCGTCAAGCAAAAATGACATGAAAGTAGCTTTAAAGTCAGAATCAACACACACCCTGTTCTGATTGGTTCATAGCTTCACCCTACATCTCCAGGATTTACTTTTAATAAATCACCTCTGGCAAAAGGGCTCCATTTCCTCCTTCTTTTGTGTAACAAACACAACAGCGGCTTCTGCTCGCACTGTAGCTAAAAAGCATCCTTTATGTTAAGAAAAAGAGCTGAATCTCTCAGCGTTTTAACTGCCGGTGGTCTCACTGCATGTAAATGTTAAAATCTTTTGACCGCGGGCGAAGCAAGTCGACGCCAGGACAGTCGCAGGGGGAAAAAATAGGAGCGCGATAGCCATTCTTTCCTCGACTTATATTTATTTCACGCCCCATAATGCGGCCCATTCACGGAGCACCACAATGGCCTCTCCAGTGTGAATGAATACTACAGTGTTATTTACGACACAACATCCTTCCAGAGAGGGGAGGGGGGGGGAGCAGAAAAAAAAAGCAGAACAAAGAGGTGAAAAATGCCTCCCCTGCCCCAGTGACCGTCTCGGCACCAGTCAGCGAGGTCACCCTCCTCTCCGGGACTTTTCAGCCCTCTCCCCGGTGTGTTTGTTCTGCGCCGAGTCCGAGGCCTTTCAAGCTCCTGCTCGTGTTTGCTCTCCTCTGGTGTGAAGTGCTGAACTGGATTCCACATTCCCCACGGACTGGCTCGCCGCCAGCCGCCGCTTTCCGTTTGGAGCCCAAAGAGGGAAAAAAAAGCCTGCACTGTTTTTGAGGACAGCCATCAATAAACGGATGTGATGGAGGCGTGCATGTGTGTGTGTGTGTGTGCGTGTGTGTGTGTGTGCGTGTGTGTGTGTGTGTGTGTGTGCAAGGTAGCAAAACACAACATACATGCAACGTGCATCTTAAAGCAGCGGGGCGGCTCTCTGAGCCCAGCGGGTCATTAACGCGGCTCGGGCTGCTTGCTGTGGTGCCGCTCCCGCCGCGTGAAACTGTGCAGACCAAAAGTTCAATGAGTTTGTCTCGGTGTGTGAAACGAAATCAGCACCACCAGAAGCAGCAGGATGTCGACTGTTACTGTCGACCGCTTCAAACCCCCACTTAAAGGCATCAACATATTATTTAAGCCACATAGACTAACAGGTAGTTGAGTCATTAAACTGCAAAGGATACTTTTAATGTTTCCTGCCCGTCTGTTTCCTCCTGGCTTTGGAGAAAAAAAAAAGAATTAGGGCTTTCAGAAAGTAATTGAAAAAATGTTGTAATCTCTGGATATAGGTTTGGGCTTTGACTATGCCGTTCTAAAACTCCAAAATGCTTTCATTCTCAACCTGTTGCGTTGTACGTCTTGCTGGTGGAAGGTGAACCTCCAGCCCAGTGTCATGTGTTGTATTTTCCTATTTTACCTAAACGTTGTTGTTTGAGATACGTAAAAATTCACAATTACTTCAAAAATTACATATTTCATCTACAAACATTGTGATTTTTTTCACCTGCAAAGGATCTCTACTTTATTTCAGTTTATTTTGCATCTCTGTCACTTTTAGATATGTAAATTCACGAAGAAGAAATGTGATGAATGCTAAAATCTAATATGTAATTCAATCTCTGACCCACTTTGCTTTTCCATTTGAAATTACAGCAATCCGATCTCGTAAAAAACCTCCTTAATTCATGCGCTTCAGTTAATAGTTCATGCCTTCCTGAAAAAAAAAACAAAACCTTGAACTTTCTGAGCTCAGTGCTCAGAAAGTTCATGAAAATGGTTTCAAGTGAGCTCAGAAATTCACAAATGTTCAAAATCCATCCGAGAAGTAGGTGGCGTTCAGCAGCAATTTACAAATAACAGTCATTTTCTCATGTTGGTGGTCTCGCCCGCGGTTCCAGCCCAGTCACCCGTTTTGATCTCATCCAAATTATAGCTTAAAAAGAAACAATGGCTGCATCCCCGAGAGCTCAGGAATGCGGTTTATTAGGGGTCCGAACGCGCATGAAGTGATTTACATCCTGCCTTCGCAAGTGTATTTGTCACCAACTCTGCCCTCTAATTACTGCAGGTGTCACAATGACACGCGCCCCTTCAATAAGGCCCATTATATCGCAGCTTCAAAGGTCACCCGCAGATGTGAGTCCAGCACCGTCTAACCTGAATGAGGTGGAAAAACATTAGCAGCCATAAAAGGTTAATTGCACTTCCTGCTGGAGTGCGTGTGTGTGTGCGTGTGTGTGTGTGTGTGTGTGCGTGCTCAGTCGGGGAGTGCTGCTTTATTCAGATGAGTAAAGAGCACGGCGGCTCGATAAGCTCGTCGGAGCTTAGATGTGGGTTGACGGGGTTTAAAAATCTACTTTTAATTGCAGGATATGGCCAGCGATAGAACGTCAGGGCTGTTAAATATACACAGATGAGTCAAGACATCAAGAAATTAGTCCCGAGAGCGCTGATAAGCAACATTTGATGAGCTGCTTGAAGCCAAACTTTAGCCCTATTATAGGATGACTAGAAATTTAAGCTGATAAATAGTAAATGATGTACCAGGAATGTATTTGAAACACATGCATACTGTGTTACAACGGATGGTTTTCTTCTAACTTTTCCATCAGTGTAAAAAAAAAGAAGGGAAAAAAAAGCCACTTTAATTCAATTCTAATTTACGTAGAAAAGAGAGAAATTAAATGTTGCCGTTACATACATCACCTAAATATCTTCAAGTAGTCAGTGTGGACGACGGTGCTGTTGGCAGGAAGGATATCCGGTAGCAGTCAGTATCGCAACAAATCTGAAGAGGCCTCTGACTGAAGACTGTCAACATCCTAACAGCTCAGTTTCTGGGCAGCAGAGATAATATTCCTCAGTAACATGTTCTGGATGATTCCGCCAGTTGTTAGCAAACGCCGCTAACCCACCTCATTTGCTTTTGCTGCTCCTCTGTAAGTAAGTAAGTCTATGGTTAGAGTTGGAGTTGATCCTCGGCCATTACGATCAGCGGGAGAGACGGTTTGAACTTTATTCTTCACCCACGAACCCTTCTCTTCAACTCCTCTTGTTGCCCCGGTAACGCTTCGTAACAACTGTCGAAAAGTAAAAAGCAAGAGCAAAAAGGCCTTCCAGCTGCACAGCATCCTAAACCAGAGGGAATAATTGTCAAAACATTCATCGTCTCAACTAAAAAAAAAAAACATGAACAAACGTAGGTGGCTGCATCCACTTTTCATATAACGCGTGTGGCTGCATCAGACATTTTGCTGCAGATATAAAAGTAAAAAACACCTCACATAGAAGATTTGGGAATCAAAAATAAACTTGAGTTTTTTCAGGCTAACATACATACAGTAGTTGTTGCAGGGCAAATTTAAAAAATATTAGCCTGTCATCTTAGCTGCTGGGAACTTGGTTGTCAAGGGTATTTTTTTTACAACTTAAATTAGACAAAGATAACCATAAACTTATTACAGATTTCTTAAAGAGACATCACAATCTGGTATAATTGACAGCAGGTCAAAGCTGTGGAATAATGAGTTTTGAGATTTGGACACAAAATTGGTGCATCTTTAACTAAGCAACGTCACTGAAGGTTTTTCTCGGAGAAGCAAGTTTACATCAGATGCCAAAGCCATCAGAAACCTGTTGATCTGTTAAGCGAAAGTCAACAGTGACGAATTCATTTGATGTTGAAGTGAACACATCTCAGGGTTAGTGTTGAGGTCATCCTGAGAAAAAAAGAAAAAAACAATCTGTCAATTGTTAGTTACTTATTCTCTCTTGGGTTGATGACCTCTTACAATAAATACATAAAATCTCCCTGATAACTAGTGGACCTTCATAGGCCTTTATAAACATAGACATTAACAATAACCACAGTGCACAGACACAAGCACACACCCTGTATTTGTGGTAAAATAAATGCTTGAGCTTAGCCTCTTTGTGACCTGTCTAAACCGAGCTCGTGTCCTCGCTTAATTACCGATCGTCTCCTCCCAGATCGCGTCAGATTTGTTCATTTTCTAACCGGTTACTCACTGGCTTTGAAGTCATGTTTGAAACAATCAAAAAGAAACACGAGAGATTAATGTATCTGCTTTATTGCAACATAAATGTGGCATTTTTAAAAATATAAATCTGTGGGTGAAGGTCTTAAAATAGACGTCATTGGCTTTTACGCGTTAGGTCGCTAATCCAGTAACTACTGTTTATCTCCTTCTCCAGAGGAGGAGGAAACACATATCTGGCAGCTCTCTGCTTTGTTGAGACAGCTTGAATATAACATGCCTAATGCATACACATACATAGCAACTATTATTATTTTATCCTAAAAAATTACATCTGTTTAGCCTCGGGATCCATCTGAATAAGCAGTTTTCTCCTCCACACTCTGTGTGCACCGAATTCAAATAGCAATTTTGCGTGTTGATATTTATAGCCGTGCCCGACAAAATCTCCTTTGTTTCTGAAGTGCAAAAAAAAACAAAAAAAAACTCTCTGTGTCATTTTGAAGTGAGGGAAATGTGCAAATGAACCAAAGCTCCACAACACAGAAAATGATTCCGTTTTATGGATTGAGAAATCCGTGCAGAGGAGGAGCCGTTAATGACTGAGACTATTCTGCGGGTGCCTGTTTAACATGCCCATGTATTGATCTGCATGTGTGTGAGCGTGTCCAGAGCAGAGGGAGGGAAAAATCCCAAAGTTCCACTAACCTGAGTCACCTCTGGCTGCAGGCAGGGTGTGGGTGTTGACTGTGCTCCTTAAAGGCCAATACTCGTTTGGTTTTTGCCAAGCATTGGATTGTTTTACAGCTCTGTAAGGTGTCCCTGCTTATTATTGCACAGCATAAAGGAGGTTTCTTTAGACAAATTGCTGTCTTAGATAACTGTTCAACATTGTCGGCCGTTGTTGTGCAGCTGTTGTTTTAATGGAAATAACTGCTAACAAGTCATCGAGTTTAGTTTTTTGTTTTCTGTCCGTGGTTTTAAAGGCCTCAGCTATTGTTAGACGCTACGAATGTATAAAATAGAAAGCAAAGAAACATCACCTTTGCCACCCTAAAATGAAAATTGCCTGAAGTAATGGCAAGGTAGTTCTTATATTGATTTGCGCTGCTTCATATTTTGCTTCTATTTAGAGTTCAAATCTCCAGTGCATGTGTGAAAAAATCGTCCTCACATTTCTTCTGTTCCTTTCAGTCTCTCCGCCGCCCACAGTTCCTGCTGTTTTTACATTGCCGTTTTAAGTCATTCATCTTTTCTTTCTTTTTGTGTGTTTCTTGCTCCCATATAATATCTTTAGAGCAGTTTTGGAACCCCTGCTGGGCCTCCCTCCACCTGCCCAGACCCTGATGATAGTGGTAGATGCTCTGGATGTTCAGTGCGTGCCAGGCGAAAGAGTTGAGAAGAGCGGCTCGATCGCAGAACTCTTGGCCAACAATCAGCATCTCCTGCCCAGCTGGTTGCTGCTGGTCTGCTCCATCCGCCGCCAAAACAAAGATGTGTGCAAGATGTTCTCGGGTATGTGAATTCCTGTGTTTGTGTTGTCTCTGTCACTAGACCCTAGGTTGGAAAATTGTGAGGCCGATGTCGCCTGATTACCCAGGAGTAGGTTATTTGCTCCTTTACTGAACTTAACTCTGCCACCACGTACAAAGACGTGAGAAAGTTTTTACCCCCACAGATTTAGGCAGTTGTGCTTTTTATCACATTTAACAGTTTCTGGTCATCTTAAAACACATTTTTAGATTGCCTTTAAGAAAATGAGTCAATATAACTTATAGTTTTACCCAAAACAATCTGGCCTGTTTGTGAAAAATAACTGCCTTTTAAATTTGTTGTGTTACACAGCAACAACTACAATCAAGCATTTCTTGTAATCGTTTTTTTCTACATTACTGTATTACCAATGTAAATATTTGTGATTATTTGGGTATATATTTATCATTATGAAATTAACCCTTTTATACGTAGTGGTCACTGCAGTGGACAGCTATCTAAAAGCCATTTTCTCGCGTTTCCTGTGCATTTTATGTTCTAAATGCACACAGACCACCGAAGTGGACACTAGTGAATCATACAATACACTATAAACTACTGGCCATCCTGTACTGTAAATGCAAAAACATCTTTGTTAAATCCAATATGGCAGACAAACAAAAAAACTAACTCAGGAGAATCCAGACCCTACTACTGCTGTAGATGACTCTTGCAGGTAAAAATAATATTGTGACATCAAGTAACTCCTAAGACTAATACTAGAGATGTATTTTCCAAGTAACAACTTTGTATTTGGAGAAAAATACAACTGATCATTTAGAAAAAAAATGTTGATCTTTTTTTAATGTTTTTTTTCCCCAACGTTTTTTAATGCCTTAAGAAAATTACCAAAAAAATCATGACATGAAGGATTATAATTAATGCATGAAAGGGTTAAGCTCAATAAAACAATAAGCAAAGTTATAAAGAAAACAATTTCTTTGTTTAGGCTTCCGGAGACTCTGCCTGGACGATTTACGGAAGCCGCCAACAGTCCGTGATGTTCAGCAATACATCCTCTGTCGTCTGGATGAGGAGGCAGCGCTGCGGCGTCAGCTCACCCCCGACACTGCAGACATGCTCAATCTCCTGCACATAAAGAGTGGGGGCTGTTTTCTCTTTCTCGAGCGAGTGTTGGATGGAGTGGCAGCTGGGCTCGTGGGTCTTCGAGAGATTCGAGACATCCCTGGGACTCTCAATGGACTCTACCTTTGGCTCTGCCAGAGACTCTTCCCTCGGGGCCTCTTTATCTATGTCAGACCTCTCCTCAATGTGCTCTTGGCTGCTCCAAGTCCACTCACAACTCAGCAACTATTTACAGCAGCCTGGACTCAGGACACCACACTCAACGTCCAGGACTTCCAGAAAAAACTTCATACACTGTCTCCCCTCTTGATCGATGGCCCTGAAGGCACCAAACTACTTTTTCATGCCAGCTTTACAGAGTGGCTGACTGATGTTAAATACTGCACGCAGAAGTATCTCTGTAACCAGACTGAAGGCCATAGCATGCTTGCCATGTCTCTGACTCTACAAGGACCCCATCTAGACCCCGAAGGTGCATGTCAGTTAGCCACACACTTAGTTTGCTCGGGTCACCATAAAGAAAACCCCTCATTATTGGCACTCTGGATGCTGTGGACAGGCCTGCCTCCTCTCACTCCTAGCTGCAATGAAACGCTCTCCACGTCCTTTGCTCAACTTCCTCCACTGGTCAGTCAGGAGGTCCCTCAGCTGTTAATGAAAAGTGGACTTCTTTCGCCAGCCCGTATTTCCGACAAGCGGGCCAGTGTCGGCACACGCTTCCCAGTTGAGCAAGGAGATCCATTAGACCCAATGGAGATGGAGGTGTCAATAAAGAAACTGCTAGATAGTGGGCACTCTGTAAACCAGCTTGAATCTTCTGGACAGACCTTGCTTGCGAAAGCAGCTATTGAGGGTTCTGCAAATGTAGCTAAATTTCTTCTAGCACATGGGTCTGATCCACTTATAAGTGATCATCACGGTCAAACTCCTTTGACTTTGGCTTCCAGACAGGGTCATGTCAAATTTCTTTCTATCTTACTAGAATGGATGAAAAGCCAGAGCACAGAGACTGCAGTGGCAATGATGGAGCACATTGACAATGAAGGTTGGACGGCACTGCGCTCTGCAGCTTGGGCAGGACACTGTGAGGCTGTCCGCTTACTTCTGGACGCAGGCGCAGATGTAAATGGATGCGACAGTGAGGGACGTACTGCCCTCAGAGCAGCTGCATGGGGTGGTCACGAGGAAATTGTCCTCACCTTGCTGGACTATAGGGCACAAATTAATAAAGCTGACAGCAATGGGCGTACACCCCTTATTGCCGCTGCCTACATGGGCCATCCCGAAACCGTCGAAATATTGCTGAACCAGAATGCAGAAGTCAACCTAGCTGACGGAGATGGACGTACTGCCCTGTCAGTTGCTGCTCTTTGTGTCCCAACTGCTGCAGCGATCAAAGGTTACGGAGAGGTAGCAAGTCTGTTACTTGAACGTGGGGCAGATCCAGGCCACAGAGACAATGATGGAATGACGCCACTGCTTCTTGCAGCCTATGAAGGCCATGAAGATGTGGTTGAACTTTTGTTGGAAGCAGGTGCAGATGTAGATGAATCGGCTGGCCCTGACGGAAGCATTTCTGCCGCAGCTGCTGTCACACCGCTGTTGGCAGCTGCAGCGATGGGTCACATGGACACAGTGTCCAGGCTGCTCTTCTGGGGTGCAGATGTGGATGCCATTGACTGTGAAGGCAGGACGGCACTGTGCCTGGCAGCAGCAAGGGGCAGCTTGGAAGTAGTCCGTGCCTTACTGGACCGAGGGTTGGATGAGAATCATAAGGATGACCTTGGCTGGACCCCACTGCATGCTGCTGCCTGTGAAGGCCATCGTGCCGTATGTGCTGCTTTGACAGATCAAGGGAGCATGGCACGAGTAGGAGAGATGGACATTGAAGGACGCACCCCTCTTATACTGGCAGCCCAAGAAGGCCACCTGAGTGCTGTCAAGCTACTACTTGACAAACGTTCTCCGATTGACCATAGGGCATATGATGGACACTCTGCATTGAGTGCTGCATTTCTGGAGGGCCATACTGAGGTTGCAGAACTCCTTATGAAGAGAGGGGCTGATACTGATGTGCGCGATGCAGAAGGTCGGCCTCTGCTCTACCTCCTGGTGCTCGAAGGTTCCCTTGATATGGCCACTCTTGTCATAGAAAAAGGAGGCGTGCCACTCGAATCCAGAGACTCCGAGGGCCGCACAGCTCTTCATGTGGCTTCCTGGCAGGGCAGTGTGGAGATTGTAGACTTGCTTTTAAAACACGGGGCAAACCCCAATGCACAAGACACTGAAGGGAGACCACCAATGCATTCTGTGGCCTGGACAGGAAATGGAAAAGTAGGACATCGTCTCATGGAAGCAAATAGTGTACATATAGATCTTGCTTGCCATCAAGGGGCAACGGCTCTGAGCATCGCAGCTCAAGAAGGACATGTTAACATTGTGAAAATGCTTCTTGAAAAAGGTGCAAATCCCAACCACATAGATAAATATGGACGCAGTCCAGCCAAAGTGGCTGGAAAACATGGGCATGTTACAATCGTACGGCTCTTGGAGAGCTACGGAGCTAAGCCATACCTAGGCCTGTTGCCTAATTCTAGTACTGTATCTCCTTCAAAACCAAACAAGATCGTCTCGTCGGGAATGTTGGAGGGTAATGGAGTCGAAGTGACGGCCGCTACCTCCTCCTCTTCAGTGTCCTCTCCCAGTTCCACTGGAGAACGATTCCACTCCATGCAAAGCTCCCAGACCTCGTCTACCTGCCACTCACTTGCTACTGTGCAGACAGTGCCAGCCGACAGTCTCAGTTTTATCCAGCAGATCCAGCAACATTCACTGCCACGCAGTCGGAGCCGACACTCCACCCTCCCTCCGCCGGGGAGCTCGGGCATGGGGAGTCTCCATGGAAGTAGCCAAAGGCTTCCAAAATGCCTTCCTCCACCTACTGTTTGCACCGTTACGGCTATGGTACACAACTGTGATCCCCCTCAGAAAGGTTTGTCTTCTGGGCTTGAATACCATGACAAGAAGAACAAGCAAAACTCAAACTTGATAAAAGCAGAAAGAGCTGCAGGTGGTAAATGGAACTCAGTCATGGCTTCTCTTGGTATAATGCCAAGCAAGGACAGCCCTCTCAGTGCAAAAAGCAGAGAGATTCCTTCGTTGGACTACCCATACAGACTACAGAGCCCATCTCAAGTGGAAGCTTGGGATGCCCTGCCCCAGAACATTTTAGCACCTGTTTGTTACAGTTTCTCCCCAACCCCACCTAGCAGTGCCTTGACAGATGATGTTATGGTGACTACAGACCTGCACCTTAATCTGAAACAGGCCATCAAGCTACAATTTGAGGGCCCCACCAGTGCAGCCTTATACAAAAGAGAGACACCCCTGTGAACAAGTAGATCATTCAGTCTTTGGTCTTTCTTCATAAACCTTTAGGATTTATTTTATTTGAGCACGTGATCAACAGTTAAAATGATAGATAAACATATATTTCTTCTTTATGGTTCAAAGTAGACATCTGAACTCATTGTATTCAGATACAGGAGTATGAGATCTTTTGTCACTTTTTTCATAAAACTTTGAGAAAAGCCAAGGTTTCTGATTAAAAAAACAAAACAAATATTTGCATATTTTCTGCCACTTTATGTTGTGGAGTAAGGCTTCCCCCTCCACCCTGAACTGTCATAACTCAGCATTTTTTCATGGAACAAATTTTTCAATTTTAGCGTTGTTTAATTTATTTTCTCCTTCAGAACTGAGAACTCTTCCCCTCATTTTGTAGCTTTCAAATGAAAAATTAACCTTATTTTTTTCAACAGCAGAAAGGCTTCGGTTTTGATTTTTCTTTGAATCAGCTAATATTTTTTTTAAGAACTAAGACTACATCCTTTGCTACTTCTACACACGTTAAAAAGAAAACAAACAGTGAATTGATACCTGCTGAAGCCTGCTGCTGTGTGGGCTGCTGATTCAGAAATCCACAAACGACGACCTGCCCTGCCCGCAGTTTGTCTGTGAGCATGCCGGAAGGAAAGCTAAATCTGAATCAACAAAATTTGGTGTGGATGTGGGAGGATCGTCGGGAGACTCGTATGTCGCTTGAAGATTCCTTTGCTTGTTTTGATATTTTTTAACTCTGTTCATATTAATTACACTCAAAAATTAAAATGGCAACCAATGCTTGAAAATCTCACTCGTGTGCCTGGCGTGGTTATTTCTGGCTCGCTTTGTGTGAGCTATAACTGTGTTCTGCACTCAAACGAAATGTCAAAGGCATCTTCTGAAGCAGGAGCATCCCGCAGAGATGAAAGTCTGGTAGGGGGCAGATGGCGACCACCCGGGACGGTTTTGATACTAGAGAGGAGGGCTTTTCACACCATCACTGGTGGTTTTCGCTCATTATTTGAGGAATAGCTGTGAGGTTTGTCAGAATTACATCTCTGAATGTCTTCGCTAGTTCTTTGTCGCTTTAAGTTTTACCTTAATGTATAAAGGTTTAGATTTCTGTATGAATTAGCTCAACTGAATTACCCCAGGTTCGGCGTCAACGACCTTCATTTGCAGTCATTATAAGCTCTAACTGCTAATGAAAACTCTAAATTCAATTTCCTTGAAAATGAATAATTGATCAGCGCCATGAAAAGTAGATTTTTTTTTTAATATAGAAATATTATGACTGACAAATTCATGCAAAAGTCTGCTTTTTATGTCATCGGCTCCCTCCCCAGTGAAGGTAAGCCACCTAGGTCGTTCCTGGTAATATATTACTTTATGACAGTCATAAAGTAATATATCCAACCATATCAATAACAATTCGTTTAACAGAAATTTGTGGTATAAAATAAGCACAAGAGAAATCTGAGTATTGGCCAAATTCATGCATACATGCAAATAATTTCATTTTAGACACAGCATACACATATTTAAATTTACATACTTAAACTTTGAAGGTCATGCTGTTTTTTTGGGGTTTTTTTAAGAAATATACATATGTAGAAATTTGAACAACTCATGTCCAGGATGTGTGGGGTTTGAATCAGGAACTGGTCTAGATCAAGAACATGACCCTCTGTGTCTGGGACACGCCTATTCTCGAACGAATTGCAAAGAAACACCAATTTCAGAGTTTGAGGACGATTCACAAGTTGTTGACCGCAGCTGGAATCAAGAGTTTTAAAGCGCCAACTCACACAAACATATCCAGGAAATGGGCTGCGCCGTTTGGGAGTCTTAGTGTTAAACCACGTTTGAATCACACAACGTCACTCAGGAACATCTTTCCTGGGCAATGGAGGATGTCGCTCAAAGAACTCTTCAGAAGAAGCTACATTTAGCATTGCATTTGAAAGGCAAGGTTCTAAATGACTGCTGTTGCTCCACTGAGTAGAAAGTTACTGAAAGCTGAATTACTGACTGACCACACTGTGCTTAACTGGTCATCAAACTGGCTTGACCTAAATGCCTTGTAGGATCTGTGACCTATTAGCAAGAAGAAGATGAAAGACACCAGACCCAACAACTTAGACAAGCTGACGACTGGTTTTAAACCCACCTGGGCTTCCTTAGCACCTCCTCATAGCCACAGGATCATCATCTCCATGCTGCTGCGCAAGGACACCGTGATTTACGCAAAAGTAGCACCGACAAAGTATAAAGTACATAAACGGTACAGTTTCAACAAGTTGACATTTATGTTACACATCCTTTTTTATTGGTCTTAAGAAATTATATCATCTGAGAAACCGAAGCTTGTGTTTCCATTAGCTGTAGGCCATCAACATCAAGAAGAACCAAAACACTTTAATATTTCGTCCACCTGTAATTACAGGGTTGGAAGTTGTAGGTACTTAAACAATGTTAAGTTGTACCACAATGTAAATTAAACAATGTTTAATTGTAGGTACATTGTGAATTAAACACTTTGAAGTCGATCCTCTCCCAGGTGGTCTTTCTCTGGGTCATTGTCATCTATGAGCTCTTTACTTAAACGACCAGCATGTGAGCTTTTGTTAAGGAGAGCAATGGCTGAAATGCTTTGTTTGACAGGATATTTGAGTAATCTTCATTTTTCCTCAGTCCACCTTTTGTGTCTTCTCAAAAATCTGTTTGCTGTTCTCTTAAAAGACGCGCAGCTGAGTCTTGACCTCAGCACCGTTCTCCTGACTTTGTACCACGCACTTGTGAAGTGGTTTGGTCTCCCCTGTTTAAAGGGTCAAGTGTTGCTTGCAGAGATTAACTCAGTCACACGCCTTGCTACTCAGCTTGATGTTTGTGTGCTTTATTTAAACTGGTTTCTGGCGGCGTCACGTTTGAAGTACACCAGGATATTTGGAGAACAGACCTTGAAGTGTCTCACACATTCCTGCCTCATATGGAATGACAATATTTTAGCACTTGTTCATCTTTTCTTGAGATTTTTCCAAATTAGTTTTGCTTTGTTGGTCACCAGCAACACAAACGTCTAAGATTCTCAAAAGTCAAGAAAATAATTGCGGTTCTTTTATCAAGCACTTCGGGTTGGATTTTGTTCTCAATTGTACGAAGGAGGAAAGTCAAGAATTCATAATACAGTAAAAAACTATTTGGATTAAAGCTGTTGTACCTCTGCTTCCCGGTTCACCACATATGTCGCTTTGCCAGTGAACACGATTCATAGATCTAACTCATTGCTCATTTTGCCGACGAAAACATTTCATTAATGCTTTTGTTTGCAAAGTTTCTTTTTCTGGACAAAAACTAGATGAAAACTGAATGAAAGTCATGCAGAATGATTAGAACTGTGAGAAAGAGGTAGCTAAAGGATTTTAATTTTCATATAGAACGACAAACTTTGTTATATTTTACTGAGATTTTTTACATAAATTAAAACATACTTGTAAAGTGGAAAGAAAATGGTTTACAATTTATAAATCTAAAAAAAATATTTGGTGCTACGCCTCCATCAGCCTTACATATACCCTCGTACCTTACTAAAATCATGGCCTAAGTCTTTTATTTTATTTTTTTGCCAAAATATGTCTTAGGCAAAAAAAAAAAAAAAAAGAAAAATAATAATCATTTTGGCAAAACTATATATATATATATATATTTTTTTTTTTTTTTAGGAAAGTGATGATATCTGGGAAATAAAATTGGTTCCTTTGCTCTTTGTAGAATCGTATAAAATCAAATCTGGGTGCAGGTTCTGTATTAGATTTAGCATCGGACTTTAACTGGGCCGTTTCAACACAGAACATCTGTTTGATCTAAACTCTTCTATTGTCTGTTTGTTTTGGTTTGTTTTCCTGCAGGAAGGTGAACCTCCGGCCAAGTCTGAAACCTTTTTTCTCTAACTTTTTCTTTTTTTTTTTTTTGCACAGTTGCCCTATAAAGCTCCAGCTATCTCCCTATTGACTCTGACCAGTTGTTCCTACTGAAGAAAAGCCTTCCCTCAGTACATATTACTGTATAAGGTGAACTGCTGTGTTAGTTTGGGTTTTTTTTCTGCCAGACAGCATTTTGCATGTGGGCCAGAAAGTTTATTTTGGGTCCTGCCAGCCCAGAGCACCTTCTTCCACATATTTGCCGTTTCTTCTTTCCTCTTTTTGTTGGTATTTTGCATTAAATCCCAATCAAATATAAAGAAGTTTGCATTCAGTCCCAGTAGTTTGAACACTCTGGGACTGAATGGAATACAAGTCAGTGCGTGATCGGATTGCAGTTTACACGCTATATTCAGGTGAAGACGCTGCATCTTTTTCCTGGGTATCATGATTTGCCACTTTGTTCCCTGTGTGTCTGCAGCTGTGGTGAGTCATGGGCCAACACTGCTGCGCTGTAAATAAAATATAACAAGCCGACTACAGAATTAGGTAAGAAAAATGAGCGAGCTGAGCGAGGAACAGGAAAGCTTGATGACAGGATGGACATCAGGGGCTGGAATTAGGGAGGCTGGTGAACGGGGAACAATGGAAAAACCGGATAGATCATCAGCTAGGAAGCAGCTGAGGGGAAGTAGATGGAGCTGCAGCGGAGGAGGGGTGGAGGCAGGAAGGCTCATTCTTCAGAGACAAGAGATGCAGCTCAAACAGAACTGGACATTTCAATCTGCGCATTAACAGCCCTGACTTCACTTCTGGAGATATGCCTCATTGGTAACATCCAGTGGCAAAGGCAGTAAAACACAAATCTACACCTTGACCTGCATTTCTGCTTCAAGCCGAATGTGGCTGGATGCATTTTCCCTTGCTGCTTATGCTGCATACGAAATACCTATAGTGGGAAAAGAGTTCGTGGTGGAATCTAATCAGCTGAAGATGCAAGGAAGGCTAACAATTCAGGTTTAGAACCCTTCTCTATTTACACTGTGCTATATTTGAAACCATTCTATTCTAAAACTAGAACATTTCTGAAGAAATTTAAAGGGGGCCATGCCCGTCAGCGGGAACCCAGCATTCTGATGCTAAACATTAGCATCAATGCTAAGGTAAGCAACAATGTAGTCAATAGCATGTCTGCACATGCTACTCACAAACCTGTTGACTAGCATGGACTTACTCCATTCAGTATCCCAGTGGTTCCCAAAGTGTGGGGTCATTTAGGGAGGACGGGGGCGCAGGAAGCGGTATGGATGAATGAAAAAAAAAAGAAACAGTTGCACAGAAGTGTTTCACTGTAAAGATGGTTGGTAGTGTGTTTTGTTGCAACCTGAAGTGTGAAATAAACTTCAGTGGAGTTTGAAAACAAAATATGCGTATAGGTTTATGTCTGGTTGAACGATGTGTGTGCCCCGTTAATTTTATTTTTTCTGTTTGGTGGGGATTTTATTGTAATCCAGAGGGAGGGGGGGCGGAAAATCTTTGGGAACCACTGCATTTGTGTACAAGCTCAAATTAGCCGAAATGCTAATGATATCCTACAGGCTGTCAGAGGCATGTGGGGTATAACTAGCATGTTGTCTTACTTTGGCTTGCTCCAATCAGTGTACTAAACATGGCTAATCAATAAAAAAAGATATAGCTAAAATGCTTATTTAAAGGAAAAGGCTAATGCTAATGTGCTGCCTTGCCATGGCAGGCTCCAATAAATTAAAATGATACCATTGCTCTCCTACCTATCCTGGCAGGTAGGAGAGCAATACTTGCCACTATTACTACCTGCCACTAGTGGAAGAGTGCCACTTCCACTAATAGTTCCACTATCAATCTTCCTTCACATAAACTACATTTCCAGCCCTCAGGTGAGACCGTGAGCAGCTCTCCGGCCTATTATAGATTCAAAACACTCACTTCTAACGCCCATGTAGATCAGCATTAACATGAATGTAAATGTACGCATTTGTGGTCCAAAGTGGTGAAGAAGCATCTTGAGAAAAACCCACTCGTGTGCATCGTGAACATGTGAACTCAACACAAAGAAAGCGTCGACCTTCTGCCCGGTTGGCGACAGCCGTCACCGGCACAGCATCGTCTGAGGCAGCAAGTCAGCAGTTTGACAAATCATCTGATCGTTTCTCTCCTGGGTGCACCTTGTGTCAAAAAGGTTTGGACAGGTACACGCTTACCACCATGTTGCGTCACTCCTCCGTCCACCCCCACCTCCAACACCTTGTAAGTGTTTATGAAGACAAGGATCCATCAGTTTGACTTTTTTAAACAAATTGCTTTGTTTTGTTGAGGAAACAGGAGGTGCAGCTTTGCCCTGCTACATGGACAAACTGTCATAGTGGATCAGAATATTTATATATTATTTATCTATTTATACTTATAGACGGCAATGACTTTGTTTCTCCATCTGTTGTTGAATTTCTTTAGATCGGGACACAACGTGCTGCTTTGTTTTTTAAAATCGTTCAGCCCACTTCATGTTGTCAGACAGGCTCTCTTTACAAAAAACCCCCCAAAAAAACAGACTCGACTACAAATAATATTGCTCCTGTTCAAAATATTTTTGCAGCACAGACTGTTAAGAGCAGCTACGCAGTCAGGAGGCATTCACAGGCTGTGACAACAGACTACCTAACAACCTATGAGCAGCTGGCGGGGAGTGAGGAGGAGTTTGATGTGTGGACAGGTGGCTGTGTGCTACGAGTCTCTCACATGTGCAGAAAATGTACTTAAAATGCAAATAAAGTCCTTATGTTACACATCACTTGGCAACAGACACAAGCGAGTGGGAGTTTGATCGAAGGGGCTCCTGCCTCAGTTCTTGAGCAAGTTTTATTCTTTTATTCGTTTATGTAAAAATCCACTCGTGGCCGACTTGTGTTCGATTCCCGTTTAGTGTCAACAAACTGTCCAGTAACGGCCACTTATAGAGCCTAAAACATGTTCAGGTGAAAACAGAACAGTTTTTAAGCATTGAAAGTACTGAAAGATATTCATATTTAAAACTGAATTATATTTTAACCTTTTTAACATCGCTCTAACTTCAGTTAGTCTTGATGATAATGTGTGATCAATTTGGAATAAACTACACTCATTATTTAGTGACTAGCAAATTGATCAGAAAAGAAGCACAGCAAGGAGAATGTTCTAGTTATTTTTATTAGTTGTGGGATGAACAACATTGAAGCTGTAGACGTTTCCAAAAAGCATAGAGTGTGACTTGTTGGCCTTATAGTGAGTGAATATTTTATTATTATTATCTGTGGGCTAAACTGAAGCGAGGAGAGCAAAGTAGAAGATGCCAGCTTTTCATTTAAGTGCGGTCATACTGTGATTAACGATTATCTTAAAGTTAAGATGAAAGTGAAGCAGAATGCAGATTAGGAGTTTAATCTGTAGAGCAGCCAATGTCCTATCACCGTAGTAAATGATCCATTTTTAGATTTAGTGTTTAGGTTTCAGAACAGGAAGCAAAAAAAAAAATGCAAAAGTGTCAATCTAAAATGTCAACAAACCTTGAGAATGAAAAATGTTCTGCACACACACAGGCAGCATCAAAACACATTTGCTGTGGAAACACACCAAGCATAATCATTATTGGTAGAAAGACAGAAGAGGAAATACACAAATATAACCAAACACATAGTCAGTGCATTAAAATTAAAAGGTTATATCTATAACTTCGCAATATGTTTGAGTCCACTTGACAGGCTTTCAAACTCTACACACGTTTATGTTGGATTGTAGTGTTGTAAAGTAGTTTGTGATGCTTAACACGCTGAATTAAATCATGATAACAATGACTGACTCCAAACAGACGTTTTGCTTTTTTATTTGTCTTTGCTGCCATCAAATACTGAACAGCAGTTAAACACTTCTTTGGAGCTTAGAAATTAACCAAAATGCACACAATACACTAAATTTAATATATAAACCCAGCATAAAAATAAGGCAATATGTATAATTGGTTAATTTTCTTTTCTTTTTTTGCTTTGTAGAGATGCAAAAACTGCTATACTGTTGTAAAGCCCAGCTTAAATGTTCTCATATTTGTAAGGATGAGCAGCTCACAAAAACTTTATAAGTCTTTCTAAAATGTACTCAGACTTGTACCTTCAGTCTTTGTTTAGCGCTTAAGATTTTATTTGAAAATAGTGTCTATGTCTAAAATTGCCTACCGATCTGCGTATTGGTGTATAAATGTGTGTTTGTGAGTGCGAATGGGTTAATGTGACTCTAGTGTAAAGCGCTTTGAGTGGTCAAAATGAGTGGAAAAGCGCCATATAAGTTCAGTCCATTTACCATTTAAGCTGTAAAACGGGATAATTATTACACAAAATGTTGGTGAAAATATTTTACTGAAATGATGGCATGATGTGACAAGATGTCAAATCCTAAATACAAAAATGACTACATTTCACTCAAACATGTGAAACCAAAATAAAAAATGGAACAAAGTCTTGATATTGTCGATATCTGACCAATTTAAGTGCTGATTTATGTTTGATTTCTTACTTTACTAGGATTCTGTTCTTTAAAGTTATTATAAATACAATAAAATACAGTGAACCCTCGTTTTTTGCGGGGGTTACGTTCCAAAAAGAAACCGTGATAGGCGAAATCCACCAAGTAGAAACCTTTATTTTTTTTTAACAATTATTATACAATAAAATACTCCATGATACATTGAAACCAAAGAACAAAACCTTTTTACAGGCCCAAACATTTGTTTAACAAATAAAAAGTACTGTATAAACATTTAAAAAAAAATTTTAACAAATAACTACTGTACTGTAAAATAATAATTTTAATATGAACTGAAAGCAGATTCCCGTGCCTGAATTGCGGAGATCAGCCCCGCCCCACCGCAACCTGAGTCATTGGATTAGAACGGGAGAAAATAAAAAATTATTATGAAAAAAAACCAAAACAAAGTACAGTAGGACAAATAGTGACTTGTGTATTTCACTGCTCTTCTGACTGAGCCTCTGCATCCTGACTCCGCTCTGTAGCGGGTTTCTTTCTTCTAAAGCCCGCGGTGCAGGTGTGTTTTTTTCGAGAGAACATAGTTATCGGTAGCTGTTGTCGCTGTTTTTTCTTCTGGGCAAAAAGATTCTTATAAACCGACATGCCACCATCGATTATGTTAAATATGGCAAGCTGTTTTACGTACGTGTACATTTTAAACCGCAACGTTGTTGACACACAGGTAGAGAAGAAGCAGAGAGACTGTTTAGCCAATCAGAATGCAGAGCACAACACACGATGCAAATCCGTGAAGCAGCGAGACCGTGAAAGGTGAACCGCGATATAGCGACGGTTCACTGTACTACAAATGATGTAACGCCTCTCGATTGTAAAAGCCACACAGCAAACAACAAAATAAAGACAAACTAAAATACCAATGGTAGATAACCTTAACACATGCTAGGCAGTGTTTTGAATCTTTACAGGTTTATATTGCTTCTTTTTTTAAGGATACCCTTGGACTTACAAAGGCAACCAAATGTGTCTTCCAGCTACTGCAAACTCAAAATTATACTGTATCATCGTCAAACTGATAGGATGTATCATCCTTACAGACATATCTGACCATTACCACATCAGCGGTAAGATGAACTAGATTGTTTTTATTATTTTAATACAAGTTCTAGATACCAGTGTTTACCTCACCAGTTTGTCAAACCTTCTCCTTAAATGTAAATAAGGTCAATTTAGTCATGTCACCCTTTATAATTGTAAATCTTAATGCAATGGTGCATGCTGTCGGACACGGCTAGTTGCCCGTCTGGTAATAAGGTCAGGCCGCGTGGGCTGCTCAATCCCTGGCGTACGATGGGCCAGCCCACGCCTTGAGCAGAGTACAACACAATTCTGTGCTGCTCTCCCCAGTCTGCAACTAAGATATTGCTGTCTTTGTCGATGCATATGCCCCAGGGAGATGTGAGGACTGGTCCCATGCCAGCACATACGCCAAGAACTCTCACTGTGTTCCAGCTTGGCTCCAGAACTTTGATGCAAGGCACTCGTCCTGTTTCATTGCCCCTTTCGGACACTGCTACCATGCCTGAGCTCAAGCAGGTTGCCACCAAGTAAGGCCTGTGGAATCCGGTCACCACTGTGCGTTCGAGCCTGGAGCCCGTTTTAGGGTCAAGCTTCAGGGCGATGAGGGTACCTTTTCTGATATCAGCTACCAAGAATTCATCTAGTCTAGTTACAGCCACCCCTCGGGGAGCTTCTAGCTCATCCTTTGCAGTGCCCAACGTAGATCCTCCAAAAGTCTGGAGCAGGCGACCATGTCGGCTGAACACAAGCAAAGCTCTTTCTGCAGCACAGCTTAAGGCGATTAGACCCTTGGCATTGACGGCAATGTCAAAGTAGTTACGGCATCTTCTGGAGGAGCCACTGATGTTTGGTGAACTTACTTGCTGAAGGACATTCCCCTGAGGGTCAGTCACCTGTTTAAAAATGTACATTCAGTTAAATTTTCAATAGTAGACATTATATTTATGCTTAAGATGATACAAAGAAGACAAACCTGGACACGTGCATTTCCGCAGTCAACTATAAAGAGCTGCCCCTGTGATGTGGCATGGATACCACTTGGCAGGGTAAGATCAGCCCGGCCTGAACCTTGCCTCCCAAACTGCCCCATGAGCTGAACACCGCTTGCAGTGATTTCCATGAGCAATGGATCGACCTCTTCCTCCAACTCCACCAGGGCTGTCTCTCCTCTCTCCTCTCTGCCTCTCTTGTGTTCTTGAGAGGAACCATCTATGACTGACATTGACACTGACCTAGCCACAGGGACTTGTCTTAACCCAGTTGTGGATTTCTTAGGCTGTGGCAAGATGCTATGACCAACATGATTAGGGTATGAGAGGATCTGACCGCTGTCAAATCCTCTACTTAGAGGTGGTGAGGCTGAGGTGGAGCTCAACATGGAGCTGAAGTTGCCACTTCTAACTTTGCATAATTCTTGCTTATTTGCACCACTACTAATCAACGGCCTTGTCTTGTGTGTTAAATCCACTGCCGACTTGGACAGGTGAAAACTGTGATTCAAAGAGCCTTTGTTCAAACTGAAGTTGTCTGATGGGCTAACAATAAAGGTATAGGTGGAGTCAAGGCTGTCTGCTGGAGATGGCGCACGTCCAGAGTCACCTAACGTCCCCAGAGAGTGTTCATCAGAAGACTGGCTAAGACGAGAGTGTGATCTTACTTTGGAGGTAATATCTAGGCAGCTTTGACTCACCAAATGATCTCTTTGAGCCATCCTAGGAGATGCTAGTGTACTACTAACATAAGGTCCATTATTCGAATCAAGTCTTCCTTTTCTTTTTTCTGCCCCATTGCTATCTAGGCTCAAGCAACGACTCATCTTGGCAGATTCCTGTCTTCGCTCAGGGGAAGGAGACGCTTTTCTACTAGTGGCCACAGAAAGAACCTTTCTCTGATTAGAGGGTGAGCAATATTTTCCAGCATTGCTCATCGTGCATACCATGTCCTTTGCTTTAATATCCTTATTTTTAGCAGAAGGGACAGCCAAAAATAAGTTCTCCCCTTGTTGCTCAAAGCAACTTTTATCCATCTCATCAACTAGGGATGCTTCCCAGGCAAACTGTTCACATTTAGGCAGCCAGTGGTGTATCTTTGCAGAAGAAAGCTTCTGCTCTTCCTCTGACTCTATATCACTACGGTTGAAGAGGTTGATCCTTTTGACCGTCCTGCCTGTCGGTGATGTCCAACCCTGTCCTTCTGTGCTTTTTGCCCTTTTAGAACTTTGTTGGTTTATGTCTTCACAATGCATCTCCTGTGAATGTAAGGCACACAGCTTTCCATTTGGCCCACAGCCTCCAACATTCAGACAGAGATGTTGCTCTTCCACTCGAATGTCTCCGAAAGTTACTGCATTGGGCTGGGAGCTTGGTTTGAAGTTTACTTTCTTAAGAGAAACAGAGATTTCCCAGGGCTGCAGGAACTCTGAGATCTCCTCTAGTAAGGGGTTTTTGTTTGGTCCCTTTTCAGATAGAACAGACTGATCCATTGTCTGGAGTCGTTGTTGAAACCGAACCAACTTCTCAAACCTTTGCTCCAACAGAGACTGACTCACCCTGGCAGCTGCCATGTTCTCTCTCTCAACTTGTTCCAAACGTTGCTGAGTGTCCCTATGGTCCTGCTCCACCCTCTCCAGCAGACGCTTCTCTTCTCTGCGTGCTCCGAGGATCGCCCGTTCTACGCCCCGCTTAACCGTCTCAATCTCAGTTGCACGACGTAGCTGAATCTGACGTAACTCCTCCCGGGCCTGGGCGAGGTCGCTCTGAGCCTGGGTTGCCCAGCAGGGAGGCGAATGATGTGGAGAAGAAGATGAAGGACCATCTGACTGAGAATCTGGACTTTTGGGGTCTGGACCGTTTGCTTGGACGGGACAGGTTGAACTGCTATCGAGAGGGGTTCCCACAAACATCTTGAAAGGATGGTAGACTTTGTTCTCAATATCTGGAAAAAGAAAGTGAATGAATAATTATTATAAATACAGAAGATATTACAGAAAGATTGTTATGAAACAAGAAAGGGACATATTTTTAGCAGGGACTTGCAACAACGTCATTGTGCATGGGCCCGATTCATTGGAAGAATCATCAATCTCACGTTATTCATTTACATATATAACAATTTGATGACAATGATGGCAGTATTTTAGTCCGGTATTCCCCAAATGCACAAAAAGCAAAATAGCATAACTTAATCAGACATAACATTGAAATATATGGACACACTCCTCTGACAGACATTGACAGAACCAATGGTTCTGACAAAATATTGGTTCTGAAACAATATTAAGTTCTACAACAGCTTCAAGCTCATCTGTTGTATTCAAGCCTCACTTCCCAAGTGCATCAATAAATAAGCCAGCTACAGACCAATCCATGGTAAAAACACTCAAGAAAATTGCAGATAGGATTTTAGGGTGTACCACTTTATTTTGTTTCCAAGTATTTTTTGTGTGTGTGTTCTTTGTGTAAAAAAATCTAGCGTTGACTCTGTCGTGCGGTTTTAAACATTTGATGTTTCAATAATCTTAAAACCTGACAAAAGCCTGCTATGGGGACAGACTGTTTCTCTTTTCAGCGACTGTGGAAAAGATCAAGCGACGGGCAAGAAAAGGTTTGAATCCAACGCTGAGAATTCGACTTGTGTTTAAAGCCGTTATAGAAAAGGAATCCAGAGAGGGCAAGAGTAGGAGGTACTGAGTGTCAACAGTACTTCTCTGCTCCCCGGTGCTGAGAGTAGATTTTACTTTGATGTTTTATTCATGAAGTGAATAAAGTGATGCAGAGAAACAGTAGTCAAAGTTAGTCATTCTCTATAATAAATATGTAGGAGCAATTTTTTATTTTTTTTACCTAGGACCAAATAGAAAAAACTTCAAATGGTTTAATGTTTAAACTGCTGTCGTATTTTATCTTGTTTTGCCATGACTATTGGCATGTAAAAAAAAAAAAAAAAAACGCATGACATTGGTCTAAATGTGAGAATATGATGTGCATTTTGTGGAACATCATATCCTGTCATTAAATGATTCACCCTCATTTTTACAGTGCACACACTTTAAAATATGAATTTATAGTGTGTAGGATGGGAAATGGCACTTTTCCTGGATCACTGCAGTGAGATTCGCATTATCCTACAGGTATCTATAGCAGCTCCTGCTGGAGACATCATGGAGCATGCTACAATACAAAATGCTCAGAAGCCGAGACTATGCATTACTTACTTAAAGCTGAGTATTTTTCTACATCTTTAAAATACGAGGGAGATAAGCAACAATGTGATAGCGGTACGAGGAATGACTTCAAGTAGGACGTTTTAGCACAAAACGTAACAGACGCAAATTTAACTCAACTTTCCAGAAGTATATTAACGGTAAATAATTCTAAAAACAATTATGTAAAATTCTAACAGCGTCTTCAACACAGAAAAAAAAATGAATAAGATTTTACACTGGGTAGCCTTGTAGGACTGAAACGTTTTTAAGGGCAAAGCACCATTTTTTGTTTTTAATGGTGGTGTGAGAAAGTCAAGGTGAATTTACAAAATGTAACTTATTATTCAGCTGAAATAGCCACCTACGCCCCTGGGCTTTTACATTAACAATTGAACATTTTGAAAGAAGCTAATTTAAATTGAGCTTTTAATAGTTAAAGTTAGGTTTTCTTGACAAATATATCATGTCCCACTGGGAATTAAATATTTGTAATGAGAGGATGGGTTTTGTTAGCTTCATGCATCACTGGCACAGGCAACTTGTAGATTATTTATGGTGAGAGGATTAACCGAGGCACTGGGTCAGTACTGCTCCTTTTGTCATCAGGTTCCTGATCATATTGCAAAACTACATTATGCATTAGAGGGATCCGGTTTCACATCGTATGACCCGAATTTGAAAGAGCAGAAGAGATACTGCTAAAAAAAAAAAAAAAAAAAAAAGTCAAATGTAATGAGATTATTTAACTGTGTTCAGAAAGAAATTTTCTGCAACTTAATGTAACACTTTCACCTTAAATAATTCAACATTAAAAACTGAACAATAAAAAAGTAGCTTTCTTTTATAAATAAAAGAGGGAACCCCCCCCCCCACAAAAACTCCAATGCATCCCATTGCCTTACCTGTCGTCCTGTCACGGTGCTGCAGTGATCCTCCGCTCTTCTTCACCACATCGCTCACCCACTTCACTTTTCCCACCAACCTTTACCCCCGCTCTCCCTCACCATTGTGCAGTTTTTACTTCTTGTTGGCTGTTGCTAGGATACTGCCAAGCTGACTCCAGTTTCCTCTGTGTGCAAACTCTGATACATGTGCATTCACTCTTGACATTTGTCTTGCTTTCAGAGCTGTGTACTTTGCGATTTACTCCGTCTAAAAGTGTTTTAGCTGCGCATTTGGAGTGATTAATGCCAACTTCATGCTAGCAGCCGCCTGGGTGTCGCTGACGTGAAATAGTGGATTAACTTTCCTCTTTTTTTTTTCTACAACAGAAGCATAAATGATTCAATTTCCCTCTTTTCCCCCCCCAGATATAGGCGCAAAGATTAACATTAGCAAATTACATTAGCATCAACGTTGAGGTGTCTAAGAAGTAACGTCTTGGTAAACATTTCATGAGTCTGTGATCCTTCTTTCTGCATGGACTGAATATGAAGGCGTGACTCTGGTCAGAATGATTTCCATTTTATGATTGGTGCAAGTTTTCATAGTCAAGCTAGCAGCTAAAATCAGAAAAATAGTTCTGTGCAGAAGATTCAACTCCTCCTCATTCCTTTCAGAAAGACAAACTTACAACATTTTTATCCAATTAAAATAGGTCATTTTTCAGTTGGTGTTTTTATTTTAAATTTATTTAGCTCTTGTTTTGATCAAATTATTCTCAAACTCTACCCACTTTGAGAACTTTCCTATGTGCTTTGACCGCTGATGATTGAAATAAATTGGATAACATGTGCATACTTATTGTGAGGAAATGCAGTTACATTACCTTTTCCATAAGAAAAAAAAATATCTGCACTAGAACAAATGTAAACAGGGTGTGCTATAAAATCCTGGGAAAAAGTACAAAGAAATTTACTGTAATTTCTGTTTGAGCGTTTGAGCAGCATTGTGTTTATCACCTTAATTAATCAAACATTTAACTGAACTACCAAGACATTAAATCTGACACGGCAGTTCAGCACATGGACATGAAAAGGAAATAAACTGGGATAAAATGAGGGCGCGGATTAGTGGTTGGGAAAGTGACCCAGAATTACAATTTTTATGCTTTTGAGTTTTATTGGTCAGAATGACTCATACCATAGAGTTGGGCAAAACCAAAACCACTTTAGAGATTGCAAGAAATTCATAGCAAGAAAACAAAAATTCTGGATATGAATGTCTACTGAAAGGTCTTTAGTAACTTCTTTCTAAAGGAGGTGGCTGTAAATTAGACACAGAACTTGTACAGTGGGTCAAATGCGGTTCTGTTTTTGAAAGCAGGCCAGTTCCTCAAGAAGTCCATTTTTATTTTTTTTAAGGCCGATTCTGTGCAAATCGTGGCAAAGGCTCTCAGAGGAAGACATTACGTATTTAAAGTCCTAAATAGCTCCCACATATTTATGAGTTCCTGTCAAAGCAGAAGCTGGACAGTCTGAACCCATTTCCAGAACCTCCAGGTTCGGCCGGCTGTGACTGGTCAGGTCCAACCAACTCTCATTCTGCTGCAGTTGTGGCAAAAAATAATAATACATCTGTGATGATTAATGTTAGATATACATGTTTGCATTAAAGAATAATTTATTTCAAAAGGCAACAAAAAAAAATGACACCAAGACAAATGTGATCTTGCTAAGCAATGAATTTATAAATTAATAAAAACTTCCCTTTGTAGTGTTCTTCTGACAGCTTTCCCACTATGATTTTTTTTTTTGTCAGTTTTTTCTTTTTCTTCCTCCTAGCGATTTCAAAATATAAAAAAATATTTACGACAACATTCATCGTTACATTTGGAAACCGTTTCCATTCTGCCGCTTATTCCACACATCTCACTTAGACCGACCGGCTTGATTGATCTCTTCTATTTCTTTTTTTTTTTTTTTTAAACAGTATTTACAAGTTAAAATCAATCCACATCTTCATTCAGCTCCAGGGCAGGGATACCAGAGTGTGTGTTGCATAGATTGCACAGGAGATGAAAAGTTGGAGAGAAAAAAAAAAAAAAAAGATACAGAAAGAGCTTAAACATCCGATTATGGGGGGGGGGGGGAACAAAACACTGCATCATAATAACACACCATGAAACAAATGTGCTTCAGTTACATTTTTCATCCACGACAAAAGAACAATCTGAAGGAAAGTGAAGCTAGAAAACAAAACTTGTGTTTGCAGAGAAGGCGAGATGCAAAACGTTCTGAATTTTGGCAAAAATCTGAAAGTAAATGAAATTTTGATGAATGTCAGATCAACTGTAGTGTATAAAATGTGCATAATGTGCTGATTGCCAGCTGTAGGTTCACCAATCATCACTATTTTTGTCAGGTAGTCAAAAGAGAAAACAGACAATAAAGTAAACATAAAGCTTTTTTTTTTTCTTAATCTTTGATGTCTGAATTCGACGGAAAAAAGTCAACATAAATGAACTTTTTATGCTAATTTAAACATTAACATAAATGTCTCTGTCCTTCTTTCAAGGACAAAGAAGCTTTGATTGAATTCGGCATATCTTGTTTCTTAATTTTTGCTTTATTTTGTCGTTTATTATTAGACAGACGCGCTGTGCTGAACAAAGGTGTGTTTACAGATAGGGAAGACATTAAAGCCCCTGGAAGGACATGTTCGCTCATCAAATACCTCCTTCTACGTTCACGTCTTTTATAATGTGTTCAAATGAGAGAGTTATATGTTTAAAAAAAAGTGGGAAATGACTCAGGGAGTGTATACAAAGTTCATAAAGGTAACTCGAATTATAACAAAAGAAGAAAAAAAAAAACCATACAAGCCTGGTTGTTAATGTCAAACCTCAAAATAAAAGTTGGCACTTTCAAAAAAAAAAAGAGGTTAAAGTATGGATGGATGATTACTGAGGGTAGATGTGGGAGCTGAGGGTTTTTCAGGCGATTGTATTTGGTGTCCATGAATGCATCAAAGAGAAGGAAGGCCAGTGACTGGAATCGCTCGAGAAGCGAGAAACTACGGCCTGAATCCACCAAGACTCTTTACGACCGTGTCTAAAATCGGATCCAAATGGTAAAAAATAAGAAAAAATAAAATCTCGAGTTTAAAATCAGGAACCTGACGAGGCCACCGAGGAGCGAGGCGATGGATGGCAGTGGGAAAACTTTTACATGTAAAGAGAAACATTCAGTGGAGGACCTGCTCGTCTCCACACACTCCTGCAGGTAAAGGGGACGACGTCTGTGACAGAAGCTCATCAGTGCTGCACGAAACACGA
The DNA here is from genome assembly GCF_002775205.1 of Xiphophorus maculatus. Classification (NCBI taxonomy): domain Eukaryota; kingdom Metazoa; phylum Chordata; class Actinopteri; order Cyprinodontiformes; family Poeciliidae; genus Xiphophorus; species Xiphophorus maculatus. The sequence continues at coordinate 8,376,898 of NC_036449.1, forward strand.
TTAAACTTACATTTCATTAAACCCGGCCAGAACCGGCATGCAGAAACCCTTTTCAATAAAAAACTGCGGGCTGGTATGAAATGGGTCTAGAAAGTCAGTAGAAAAGTGGCGTACAAATGTAATAAAAGATATGGCTTTAACAAGATGAAAAAGCCTTTTTTTTTCTTTCCTTTTCTTTCCTTTCTTAAAGGTAGGAGAGATGAAAATGTCAACAAAAAATTTTTTTTTCAGAGAAAAAGGCTTTACAGGCAGTTTTTCTCTGCTGCTCGGAGTTTGGAGAAAGAGAGAAAGCTAGTATGTGCAAAGAAACGCGTCCCACAGTAAAAAGACGAGAAGAAGTGACCGTATCAATCTGTTCTCGAGAGGTTCTCCATCGTTTAAAATAGAGATGCAACGAGAATTTTCAGCTCGATAGTTCCCAAAAAGTCACCAGCCAATTAGAAATGTTTTGGGTTTTTTTTTTTTTTTAACTGAAACCTAGACATTTTCAGTATAGAGTAAAGCTGGGAAGTAGAAGAAGCTATTAGCTAGCTAACTAGGGCTGCAGCAGAGAGAGCAAGACTTAAAGCGAAAAACGTCATGGCGAAAACAAGCTGTTATCATTTTGAGCCTTCAACCGCAATCAAATGAGTTTTAGAAATCTCAGAGTTTCTAAGAATCTACATACATATGCAATTAAACACTGCAGACTGCAGCTGTAGCGCTGCTAGCATGCTAACTGTAATAATTGTTAATAAAAAGATAGAAAAGACATTTTTAAAGCGCCTTTACAGCATCTGCTCTGTCACACAGTCACCTCTAAACCTTATGCAGCTAATTATATTAGAAGGATTGAGAAAAATATTTAAAATCATACTTGTCTTTTTTTTTTTCTAGTCTGTCAAAACTGATCCGCAAGAGACAAAACTGATATGACAGACTCCACAAAATCCAGAGATGAGAAATCAGCCCCAAAATTCAGATCGCTGCATCTCTATAATAAAAGTGCAGAAAATAAACCGTCAAGTAAATGAAGGGAGAACTTGGCAAAAGCTTCCAACACTGAACTGCAACTCAATTCAACCTTCGATGCTATAAGAAAGAAACAAAACAAAGCAAACAAAAAAAAAAAAAAAAAACGCTGATCAGAACTGGCTTCCTCACACACACGTTTAGATCTGGTACCTACCAACAAACTGAAGAAACAGTGGCTACGACACTAATTAAATCAATGTTAGTGTTTAAAACAAACAAAAAAAAAACCCAACATATATAGCAGCATGTTAATTTATGAGACAAAAACGTTCAGTCTGGCCTTTTATCAAGACACAAAGCAAAACTGTTAAAAACGGAATAGATGGCTTCTTGAACCCTCAATTTGTCGCTCACTTATTAAAAACAAAGAACTGAGAAGAGTGAATGCCTCAAGGGATTTTTTTAAACTAATTGCAAGTCAATTTAAAACTCTTAAAATAACAAAAAAAAAAAATAAAAATAAAAATAAAAAAGCGACTTCACACAGTGCGGTCTTTTCTGTCCCCGGCTGCTTTATGGCGACGGACTGATGAGTCAGTAATGGCCTGAAGAACTGGCGTCACCTTTGGAAAGGAGTCATTCATCAAAAAATAAACTTACACAATGGCACATGCCTACACCCACATGCTGCTGATATGTCAAGTAAATGGTGCAAATTAAAAGAAAAAAAAAAATCATACATAAAAATGGCATTTAATTACCTAACACTTTCCAGGACGTTCTGTAATTCCTTTACAGAAAAGAAAAAGAAAAGGAAAAACTCCACCTCTTTTTTTTCCACCAGTTTTTAGCTGTCGTTTCAAAACAATTAACTCTGATGATGTCACCAAGTCTGACCTGGTCTTTCCTTGACCAGGTCCTACACAGAAGATTAAACGCTTTGATGAAAGCTAAGACGGGCTTGATGTACAAATATTGATTTTTTTTTTAATATATATATATTTATACTTTCAATGTTTTCCCGCCAAGAAATATTTGGTGTTCTGCTTCCGTCTTGTTGTCTGTGCTACCTGAGAGCACGCTTCCTAACGAAAACATAAGGAGTGTGAACTAGCACCAGTATGTGCACCTACTTCCTTTACGATACCACGCCGTGGTGGGTTTATTTACAAGCTCCCAAATCTCAAGCGTTTAGCGAGACTTAATGTGCACAGAATGTAAATATAACCCATGATATGCACAAGCTCTTCTGTTAAAACAACAATTCCAGTCCTTCAGGTTTCCTATGCTAATTTTGGTAGAAAAATGCCACCGTTTTCCTCCTGTTTTTCTGTCTGCACCATTGCAGACTAATATTTCAGTGACAGAAAGTCTCAGTGCGCAAGTCTGGTGAAGGGAGAAATACGTTTTACAGCTTCAAATGAATAAAAAATAAAGACAAGAAAATCCAGGAGTCAAGTTTCAAAGGGTTTGTGTTTACCAATCTACTCCTCGGCCTTCTGGCTCCGAGGGAAAGGTAAAGTGACGGCGTGCTCTTGAGCCATGGCTGCCAGCTCTTTGAGGAACTCGCAGAAAATGACGGCGCAGTAGACGGCGTTTTTCACCCGCAGCGCCTCGGCTTGCTTCTCCAGCCCAGACGAGCCGCTGCCACCCCGGAACAAGGCGCTGTGCAGCGATTGGCCGCCGTCCCGGACGTGAGCGAGCGCCAGCTGAGCGGCGTGCCGAGCCCGCGTGGGGCTGTTGGTGTGTCGGAGGATCAGGTCTCCAAGCGACGGCTTTCGGCTTTTTACTGGGAAGTAGGAATGTCACAAGAAAATGTCATTGCAAAGTTTCTAAATGTTTCTCCTAATAAAAGTTGGATTTATTTTCGGCAGTTTGAACAGCATTCTGATCATTTGAGAACAAAATATTGACCTTGAGCTGCTTAAATAGTAGATTTTTTTCTTGCAAGTTCCACAAATCGCAAAACACAGAACTGAAATTGACGTTCATTTGTAATAATGCGATTTAAAGTAATTTCCACATTTTGCATTTGTATTAACATAGTACAGCTCTGTTTTTAAAACCTGCAATTCTTGCATTGCCAGACCTTTATTATTACCTTTATGTCGTTTAAAGAAAAATGTTAAATAAAACTTTAGATCGACATTTCAATGAGACACAGTTAATTAAAATTCTAATTCAAAAATATTTCATTAACCTTAAAGGGAAATTAAATAACGGACCAGACGTCCAGTTCAACCCAAGTCTGAAATTGTCTAAAACCCAAAGAGGAGTGAAATGTCCTCACTCAGTAAGTCAAAAACAAAAATACTGAGAAGTAACAGGTTACAGTATAATGCTTTAGGATATTTTCTGTTTTAAATTATTAAAACTTAAAGCAAGTCTGGCACCTGTTTTTAAAAGTAAACACTACTAATTCAGTTTCATGACATTCAAAACACAGTGCAAAGTTTATAAAGCAAATAAACCGCTTTTCCTGTTGGTTTTGTCACAATATGAGCGACTGGAACTGCACTAAAAACTATTAACTGAATTATCAACAAGTCATATCAAAACAGAGAACAAACAAGCTAGCACTAGCCAAACACTCTGCAGAAGAAGCAGATTATTGATAAGTGAGTGGCCATGTCTAGTCAAATGTGTCTTTAGAAACGTGGAAGAAAATATTTGTCACCATCAAGAAAAACAGATGCAGAGTACTCACTGTCACTGGTGGGTGAATTAACAAAAGCAGAATTAAAAAATCTCTACTGAGTTTGTATTGGGAACAAAAAAAAAACAAAACAAAAGACGACGCAACCTAAATATGTTTGTTTGAAAATAAAATGTTTCTAAGTAAATGAGAATACAAAGAACTTTAATCTGAAGTGTGATGATTCATTTTAACCTGAATGAACCAAACCGTTCTTCTTTCAGAAGAGCTCAGTCCCAACACGTCTCCAGTCCGCTTTCTGTGCTCACCTAGTGAATCAGAGCGCCGCAGTGGGGGAACTGCAGCAGCCATGTCGGTCCAGTCCACTTTCCCTCGAGCCACCAGGTACTGCTGGGCTTTCCTCAGCATGGCAGGGAAGTCTTCGTGAGAAGCTGCAAAAGCCTCAATGCGGTTCTTCACAGAACCTAAAACCTGAGGGCAGAAACAGAACAGAGAGCCTGAGCTGAAATGGATTCTCGAAATTTTATTTTGGTTGGTATTGTTTATAGATGTCACGATATGCCCAAACCGGTAGGCTACGATTGGAGACTTGAATCCAATCAAAGTAGGAACAGAGAGAAACTTCTACAAATTTGAATTAGAAGAAAATATGAGGGTGTAGTTGGACAACAATCCCTGGAAAGAACCTTATCTGAAGAACAAACAGATCTTCATTCAGTCAGGACTGCACAGAGCTGGGGTTCGGTTGAAGCTAGTAGGAGTTGGCGTACCTGGATCAGCGACTTGACGCTGGGCTGGAAGACCATGTTGGTGTTGAGCAGGAAGGAGCGTAGGAGGGGCTGAGGATAACAGGCCAACTGGGCTACGATGCCAGTGAGCAGGATGTTGACGTACAGCGAGTTTTGGAGCATGTTCTCCAGCTTGGCAAACAGAACCACCATGAATGGGCCTGCACAGAGGAGAACGAGAAAAGAAAACCAGAAACAAAAGGTTTTGAGTTAGAATGTGCGTTAAATTGTTCTTCCACTTATGGTTTCTGATTATAAAAACAAACTAGAGCTTTTTAATCCAGGTGAACATCTTGGGGATTCACTGACTATTGCGTGAACAGGAGGATGAACAGAAGCAAAGAGGATCCTGTGCAATCTGTTGGCTTCTGTAGCTGGGCAACCCTTTAAAGACGCTGTCTTAAAGCAGACGCGTATTTTCTCAGTGTGTATTCTGTTTCAGTAAGTAGCCTTTTCTGCCTCTGAAGGCTGTGGAGATGCTTTTTATTTTTCAAAGATGGAGAAATTGATCAGGTCTGACACAATTCGGAAAAATGTGTAAAAAAAACCTCAAGTTGCTCGGAAATGTGTGGTCACTGCTGGTTTGTCACTTCTACATCTAGTTTATTACAGCCATGTGTAGAGTCAACATCTGACAAAATTACACTTTGTGTAGCCTGGCTCCAAATCAAAAGACAGGAACACACGTAATTAGCTCTTTTTTTTTTTTTAACAACATTTTTTAGAGTTCTCTCAAAAACTTGCATTACATTTGGATGGAAATTGGATGAAAACATATTAGCCACTGATGAATTTTGAATGGATAATTATTGGCTTAGATTCCAAAGAAAGAACAAACACTGACTGACATATACTGAGAAAAACATGATTAAGATGAAGCTTAATTTAGGGGATTTTCTATTAATTTCACCCGTAGATTGAAAAAAATGACTAGGTGCAGCTTGCTAACAAGTGTAATAGAAACCAAGGGGAATTGCTCTTATTTAACAATGCACTCTATCAGACTGATGAACACCACCACCTCATAGACGGTTAAATAAACCTGTTGCGACAATGATACTTATTCAGTTCTCATCAGATTGTTGAAATGAGGAAAAGCTTCCATCTGAAGGTGAGTCATGCTAGTGTTTGCGGCTCATAGATTTGCTACAGAGGCTTGCAAACCTATTCACGCGCCTTTACTTTTTCTCTTTTTGTCACAGTAATACCTCAGACTTTACTGTATTTAATTCTTTAGACCAAAATAAAAAAGTTCACACATAAAAACGTGGCATTTGTTTGTATCTGGTAATTCAGGTGTAGATCTGGGAAGAAAAGCTAAAAACAAACTCTCAATTTAACAGTATGTTCTGGCCTCGACCGACGTTTATGGAATGTTGATCATTTTTGCAGAACTTTGAGTTTGAGTTGGTTAGTCTCAAAAAATCTTAGTTATTGTTATACTGGGACAAAGGAGAATGGATATTTTGCAAGTAACTGTAAATGCCTCTTAAATGCTACTTTAGTTTGCTTCTATATTTTTCTACTGTAAAATCCTTGATAAATGATTTATAATTAAACATACCATGTTCAGAAAGTGCACACAGATGAAGGAAGATAAACAATACCAAGGGGGAAGCAATATTATTAGAAGGGGAAAAACATATTTGGTAATAAATACAGACAGCTAAAGTGTTTTCCAGCCTAAAATCTGCTCAGATTTAAGTAATAAAAATACAACTAAGAACATTACTTGCCACAGAATAATTTACCAGTGTATGGCTGCGAGGCAGGCTGGTTAAGTGGTCTAGCAGGACTGCAGACTCCCACCTCGGGCCCCTCCCCTTTGACATCACCAGTCAGTTTCGCGTTCAGAGCGGTGGAAAGCTGTTCGTCCTCCTGCTGCTCGGCGGACAGCGATTCTGCAGCGGCGTCAGACTGCAGGGAGGCGGCTTGGCTTCGCTCCTTCACCCGGTCCTCCAGCTCCCGCAGCTCCTGGGTGAAGGCCTCGATGCTGATGCCCTGACCGTTGGCGTCTCCGGGGAGCTGCTGGGGGTCGTCCGGCGCCTGTTCCAGCAGTTCTTCGATGAGCCGCTCCACAGATTGTTGCAACTGTTGGTTGGTTTCTGGGAGATCTGAGGATATGCTGTGCTGCCCTGAGATGGCCAGCGGTTTGGTATCGGGGGCAGGAAACTGTAGAGATTTCACGTCGCTGCTGTTCCTGTAGCTGAAAATCGACTGGGGGACGGCGGCGTGACTGTGGGAGGAGTAAGAGATGGGAGAACCGTTCTGGTTGGCGTTCTCATCCAAGAACTGCTGCTCCCCCAAGTCTCTTTTCACTTTTTTCACTTCTAGTCCTCTATCCCGGCTGTCCGAACAACCGTCCGCCTGCGCGATTGTCCCGTTATACATCGGCTGGTAACTCACAGTGATGGTGGACGTGGAAATGTGCTGACTTGGGGAGGAGGTGGAGTGTGAAGCCGACAGAGCGGAGGCAGCAGACGAAGAGGGGACGAGCGGCGGCACCGGTTTAGGAAGCAGTTCCTCCGTTTGAAGGGTGCGCTTCTTGGAGCGGGGCGTGAGACTGATGCAGTTGTTTTTGCCTATTGTGACGTCCCACTCACCGCTGTCTCGGTCCGAACTGCTCCAGTCTGACCGCGCCGCCGCCACAACGGCAGCCCTCTGCTGGCCCAGAGGAGTGCCACCACTTCCTCCGTGCTGGAAGGAGAAATGCTCTGGGAACATGGCTATGGAGGCGTTGGAGGTGGGGGGAGGTGGAGGCGGAGGGGCTGCGTTCGGGGAAGGGTTTTCTCCGTCGTAAGGCGCGGACCAATCACGGCAGGACCAGGAGCAATGCTCGATTTCCCGACGCGCATCCTTGAGGTACTCCAGGTACCCCGCGTCCCACTCCAGACACTCTGTGTGGGTTTGCTGCTGGTGCATGGGACTGTCCGGGGACAGAGCGTGGGACCCGGATGGACCAGGGTGCAGCGGATCCACGGCGGGAAGGTTAGATGTGCCCCCTCCTCCCAATCCGCCGCCGCTGCTGCTCTGCTGCCGCATGAAGAACGACAAGCGGGACGGGGTGCTGGGTCTGGGTGGAGCTGGAGCTTCAGTGCTTGGATTGTTCATGACTGTGGATGACACAAGAAACCCCAAAAACATTCACATCAATTGAAAAATATTATCTTTAAAAGAACAAACTCCAACTTGCCAAAATCTGAAGCTAGAGTTTGGGTGTCCAGGCAAATTTTTTTTTTTCTATTTTGTTCCTGATGTTTCATGACATAAATCAGTCATTACCAGGGAATCCGCAGGTCAAATTTAAGACCTTTGTAACCGTTTACATAATGAATGAAATTTAAGACTGGCATCATAGAACAATTTTGGCAGAATTTGCCAAAAGGTTTTGCACGTAGCTTCGCATAGGTTGGAAACAGAATGAGTAAATGGCAAAGGCGAACGTTGTCAAGGCAACTGATGAAAAATGTACACTGTACCCACGACAGACACAAAAAAGCTAACAAGATTTGCAGCTCATTAGCGGTAGCCTAATCCTCCTTGAGTCACAGAATACAATGGAGACGCCTGCGTACGACTCAAACTTTTGCCTGACAGAAAAATCCAGCAAGAAAAAAAAAAACTCTATACAATATATGTAAAATATGAGTTTAAATAGTCCTGTCATGACAAAATATAAGACCTGTGATTAACGTATTTAAGCCTTATATATTTTTTATGAATTCAAGACAACTTAATGCCTTAATTTTAGATGCACAAAATACTTTTTAACTCCTTTTAAGGATGTGCAGACACCCTGCATTTGTGTATGAGGAAATACAGAATCTTAACCTTTAAACCAACCCTTACAGACTACTTCACTGTGTCAAGGTAACAACCACTTTATTAAACTGTAATTTAGTTCCTTTGCAATCAATCCCGGTGAAGCAGATCCAAATCGCTTTCCTCTTTCCTTTTCCCCCAGATGGTCGTCACTCACCTTTGCCCCAGAATGGATTGTCGTCGTCGCGATCGGTGGAGCTCGATGCGTTCAGCCGACAGCACTCCGGGATCAGCGACAGGAACTTGTTCGCCGACTTTCCGTACATGTCCGTCTCCCTGATGGCACGACGCTGACTCAGCATTACATGGGTGCAGGGCAGGAGATACCTGGGAGAAAAACAGACACATGGAGTTTTGCTAAGTTTTTTTCATTATTATTATTATGATTAGTTCTTAGTCTACACACTGAAAATACACAATACCCCCTGAAAGGTTTTGTCATATATTTATATATATTTGACATATTTTTGCAAAGGTAGCTCATAATTGTGAAGTAAAATAAAAAGGATGAATGGTTTTCTAGAGTTTTTATACATAAAAATCTGAAAATGTGACACACATTTGTAGTTTCTCAAACTTTACTCTGACACAAATAAAAATCCATTGAAGCCACTTCCTTTCCAAAGTCAACTAATTACTGAACAGTCCAAAGAGTTGTGAAGGCTTTAGAAGTTTGTTAGAGGTTATGAAATAAACAGCACGATAAAACCAGAGGAACAAAGTACACAGGTCAGGAATAAAGTTGTGGAAAAGTTTCAAAAAAGTGGAAACTTTATTCCACAATAAAGTTGTGGAAAAGTTTCAAACCAGCAACTTTGGGCTTGTCAATCGCATAAAAAACATTAAAGTTTATGATCGTAACATGAAAAGAAAAGTGAGAAAACTAAGGGGTGTAAATGCTTTTGCAAAGTGCTGTATGTAGACTTCAGCAACTCCATTTCTTGTTCTTATAAAAATCTACATATATATGTATATATGGTTATAACCACACTTTCCAAGGTCCTATCAACCATTCTATTTATGATAACAGACTGGTTACGGAGAAGAGAAAGATGCTCTGTAAGCACTATGAGGAAACATTTCTGCACTGAGCTGAATAATTTCACACTGCTCATAAGACTGTCGCTGCGTATGATTTGTTAAATCTTTATTCCATTTTAAGCTGCAGACACAGCACTGAAGTTAGCATGTGACTCACACCTGCTGATTTGGTGGAAAACTAAAGGGCTAGTTCCCTTTTTTTTTTTTAAGGAATCTTAACTGCATTTTATCATCTTAAGTTCAAAATTTATGTTACTGACTACATGTTTTAGTAAAACATATTTCTTATGTATGCAGCTTTTACTCTTTCATTAGAAAACGCTAAAAGGTTCTCTGCTAGAAAAGCACAATACCTAGAGAAGTTGAGCCTGGACTGAATTTTTGAGAAATAATTTATTTCACCTTTCTTTCCATACGTGACTTCTGAATCATAAAAGGTTTTCTGCTCATATAAGAGAATTCACCCACAGTATCAACGCTCGGGAAAACTCGGGAAATACCTGAGAACAAGCTGCAGCATGATGTCCTCACAATGCAGGGACAGGAGAGTCCTGAACAGACTCAATGAGACCATGCAAAGCTGCAACAATAAAGAAACAGTCATACACAGGAGATCCATTCTTTTTTGTTTTACACTATTACAGCAGAAAAGTTTTTAAAAATTCTGACTAGAAATTTAAAATAATGTTAATAACGTATCCAACCTCTGTAGACACCAGACTTGCTTTAGATTTTAAATAAATAACTCTGACACTCATGCAGGATGATGAAATCATATCCCATTAATAGTTTCCCAAATATTTATTGATCTAAACATTTCTTTTCTAGCCCAGAACTCGTGAGTCGGTGCGAGCATTTCAACTGAGATACATTTCTGAATATAAACATCCAACACAAAAGTAGGTTCTTGCAGCAAACACGAAGAGATTTAGTTTTCTTTTTTCGTTGTTGTTGTCATAGCCCAGAAGCTTCGCTTTTCTGCTGTCAGATTTTGCCCTCAGCCCACTCAGCGCCCACACAACCGTGTTCATTTTAAAGCCTCAAGGCTCTTTCATAAACAGATGCACATGTATACAGACCCTTGAATTGCTGCTTATGCGCGTGAGCAGCGTGTCCAGGATGGTGTCATTGTCATGGCGATGCAGCAGGATGAAGCGCAGGAAGGTTTTGAGGAGCGATGTTTCCGTTATGCTGCGCAAGAAAAGATCCAGGTAGGCGGTGCTGGCGATCATCTCGTCCACCGACGACTGCAGACACACAGGCGCGCGCAAAAACGCAGTTTAAAGAGGAACAATGTGACGAATCTTCCCGCCGAGGAGAATTTAGCAGAGGACAATTTCTTCGGTGGGAAGTAATTACTGATTCATCGTCTGACTCATCAACACCAATTGAAGAAAATTAAATTCTAAACCTCCACGTTTTTTGTCAGTTCATCTCAAAACACAAGAACATCAGCGAGTCGTTAAACAAAGTGGAAAGAATGTGGATTTCATCTCTCCTAAATGTTCTGGACTCCAGCAGGCAGACTTTAAAAACATTACACAAAACTATTTCTAAACCAGAAACAGAGTTCAGTTTCCAACCTTGTGCAGGGCGGGGCCCATGACGGGGACGAGGAAGCCGTTGTGGAGGTAATCCAGGAGCTGAGAGCGGACCAGGGGGTGTGCCACCTGCACCACGGCGTTGCAGAACTCCAAGGAGTTCATGAAAAGCACGAGAGACGACACGCCCATCCAGTCCTCCCGCCGCAGAGAATGCCAGTCGTCTCCACGGACCTCGATTTTCCTGGGCAGAGAGGAGTAGAGGGCGCTGAGCCCCGTCGCCAACACCTGCAGGAACGCAGAGAGATTCAGGTTAATAATCGATTACGAGTTAGTTTGAACGAAAGAAGCTTGAAAACTTCTGGTTACTAAACCATTTATAAACCTAAACAATACAAACAATTACTCAAAAAAAAAATTAGGAAATAATCCTTAATGTTACATAAAATTAATATATCACTTGTAGGGACATCCATGTGCATTTTAAAGTACAGAACAGAGCTCCTTGTCACTGCGTTTTCAGAGTCACAGTCTCTCATTAAACTCAATTTGTAATTACTGTCCTGCAATTTGCTCAGGCAATTTTTAAAAATGATGAGCTACTTTCATCTGTACAGTTTGCCTTTTTGTTCACCCTTCCCACTGAAGTTGATGCACAAAAAAAAATAAAAACTATAAGCTGCGGCAACTCCAGGTCAAATAGTCTGCAGACGGCTGTAGCTAACTAGACGAGTGTTGAAAAGTGTGTTGCTCATAATTAATTTGTGATTTAATTGGATTTTACTTCATTACTTCTTCCCACGGGGACAGGTTGGTTTAGGTAACTTTCTCTTAACAGCATTTTTTTGTTGAAGTGTCAAAACAAAAGTAAAAACAGAAGAAATGTGTAAGAAGAAAAACCCTTCCTCAGCACTTAGGTTGAACCACAGTACTAATGCAGGACATGTGATTTCAGTGAACTGTAAAGGTAATGAATTTTAATCACATACATCAATTTTAATGATTTAGTGATACTTTCTGAAATTAAATAAGATCAAAATATGGGGAAAAATAATCCTCTGTTTAGACAAAATAATTAAAGCTATTTGTATTAATATGTCCTAGGTAAGATCATAGTGTGTGTGTATGTTTATTTAATTTTTTGAACACACACCAAGCCGTCTACATCCTGTCAATAACAGCCTAGATGCATATTCGTGTCTTAAAGTAGGCCTTGAATGAGTAAAAGTGGTATTACGTGAAACACAAATTCTATATTGCATCATAAATGTTGAGTGACAACTTGTAAAACATAAATGTTAAACCTGTGTATGAACACTTTATGCTTCTGGATCATTTAACATTTTTAAACCAATTAAATTTTAAAACTCAAACTATGATGTCAGAGAAATACAAACAATAAATATCTAGAAACATTAGTTCACAAAATTACAAAAAAAATGATGTCTAGAAGAGGAGAAAAGGCCAGTTATGGATGCAGAGGGAAGGTGCTGCAATGACTCGATAACAGACATCTCCTTTGAAAATGGCATGCAAAGCTGAAAGTAATGGGTTAGCACGCAAAGACAGAAAAAAACAGCGCAAGTCAGGCGTTGGGTCCTCCATGTTTCCTCCACTGGACCTTTCCAGAAGTAAGTAGGTCATCTTGAAACTGCTGGGAGGACAGTGAGCAGAAATAGCTGAACCAGCTCACTGCCACCATAGTTCACAGAAAAAGTCAAAAGATGGAAGTAGTGACCACTCCTTTGAATCTCGCATAAAAGCGCCACACTGTTTTGATTCTACAGGGAAGGTTTATCTCACAATGGCTTACCACAGTTTAGAATAACTGCCCTGAAAAGTAAACATGCAAATTCTCACTGAAAAAAAAATCATTAGGACTTTAGCAACTCTTTATTCTCATCTGGTGGCAGCTAAAGGGAATTGCAAGAAGGCGTGCAGATTTTTTTGTTGGCTGATTTTTTAAAAAGTAAATATTTTAATAATAAATCAGCTGAATCTGCCTTTTTTAGTGGTAAACTCCAAAATAGTGACATCTCCTAAACTGATTTCTTATCCAGAAACGCTAGAAAAACTGAAGCGTTCACTGAAAAAGATTGACAAAAATCAAACAAAAATACAATAAACCCACATGCACATCATAAGGAACCCTTTTATGAGATATTCCTCTTAACATGCAAGCGTTTCTTTGAGTGTAGAGACTATTTTGTGAGATGGTCACAGGAAACTATGTGATAGGATGTAGATAAGGGTGGCTGATCTGTCAGAGTGCATAGTCATCTTCTTCTGCAGCCATTATCACGCATCATCACTAATGCATTAGAGTTCCAGAGCCCACATCCTCCTCTTTCTGAAGAGCAAGAGTCAGACAGCAAGCCAGGGTCTCGCTTTTGGAGCTGTACTCAGCTGCTATATTAATAAAGAGGTCAGCTTCTGTTCCCTATACATCACTTTGACGCAAGAAGTCAAAATGGCAATATGTTTATCAGCACGATGCTGTATTACATAGTAGAACCTCAGCAAAACCAAAAAAGATATTACCAGTCAGTTTGAAATCATCCATAAAAACACAAACTTCCTCCATATAAGAATTTTGATATTAAGCTTTAATCTTTCTAAATGTTTTGTTTTGTTTTTTATTTTTTTGAAAAAAAGAAGCCTGGCACTAAAACAAAAACAAATGTTGAGGTTTACCGGGCAGAAATAGGAGTTTTCGGCAATGTGTCGCGCCACTGCCTCGTGACTGGCCGAGGCCGCCATCACCAGCAGCAGCGCGTCTCGGGCCTGCTGGCCAATGGCTCCGTCCCGGTGGATGAACGGCACGAGGAGGGAGAAGATGAGCAGGTTGGTGGAGCCCTGTTGGGCCGGCGCAGCCTGGAACAGCATCTCTAGGACCACCGGCTGCCGGGCCATGGTCACGCAAACCTGTTGTAGATTCAAAAAAGTGAAAAAAAAATTAAACTAATAAAAACACAAAGGTTTCAATGAAGTTCAAAGCAAGCATTTAACAAGAATAAAATATTATAGATGACCAATTATGCTTCCTTGAGGAGGTTAATATAGGTCTATGGGCTACACAAACATGATAAAAATTTTTTTGCAAAGTATGATTCTTGGGTTGTGATATTTCAGTCTGTCTATCTCCTTTCAGAAGATATTTTAGGGCTCTTGTCACTTTAAATCCACATAAGCCACGCCTACCAACTCAACGTTTACACTCGCAGGTGAAAATAGCTGCAAACAGACGTAAAATTATACAACTGAACAGCTTTGAAAAGCATTAGTAGAGCCTCCTGCAGCAAGTGGTTTCTGGACGGCAAGTCAACATCAAAACACTTGTCTTTTCCAGCAGCTATTGTACAGCGCACACAGCTGTAAAACCAGCCGACTACACATGCTGGAGCTCTGCTTGGGTTGCTAGGTGATGAGTTGGGCTTTGCTGGGGTTGCTGAGTGAGGGACAGTGCCTGCTGATTTGTGACATTACATTCGGGAGGGTTTTTGAAAAGGCTCATTTTCCACACGTCAAAAAACAACTTATTGACAAAATACAGCTGTGTGTGTGTTTTTTTTTAAGAACTTAATCTATTTTTAGAAGCTTTAGAAACTCAAATGGAGGTAAAACACTTTAATTTGAGCAACAAAAAAAAACAACAACTCAAAAACACAGTTATGAAGTATACCAAAGATTTATTTCTTTTTGTGTACCTGATTAAGCAGCAGTACTAGGCTGTTCTCCAAGGCCGGGGGACAGCCGAGTTCTGGGTCGGCGCATGCTCCCAGCAGCCTCAGCAGGGGGTGGAGAACAGCTGTGTGCTGCAGCAGAGGCTGCTGGGACTGGCCGATGAGCATCTCGAACAGTTTGAGCAGGGCCCCCTGGCTGTCCGGGTCCAGGCCGCGCCAGAGGTGCCATTGAACCAGGCGCTCCAGGATGTTCTCCGTGACGACCAGCTCCAGGATGGGGCCCATGGGCGCCACGCAAGAGCCGCCCTCTGTGCTCTCGGCGGGACGCTCCTCCGCCAGCAGACACAACATCTGGTCGGTGTTGTTTCGCACCGCAGTCAGGTCGTCGCTGGAGGATGACGTTTCTCGCTGATCCAAAACCCAAGAGACCTGAAGAAAGAAAAAATTACGTTACAAGGATGATATCCTTATAAAGCTCCTTGTATCCTTGAAATCGTTTTTTAAAGACATACAGCTCTTGGATTACTCCCAAGTTCAAAAATCACATAAATATGCAACTACAAAACATGCAACATGAAAAAATTTGTAAAATGTGGAAATATTTCCACTAGTCTGTATGTTTAGATTTGGTCCAGCACACTTAAACTGAGTGGATAACTCTTTACTGTGAACAAAAATCAAGGTAAAGAACAAGATTATTATTAAACTGAGAAGTTGACTGCCGAACAGTTAGGCCTTTCAGTTCCTGAAGATTGAAGGAAATGGGATGGACACAACAACAAAACCAAGGACAGCTGCAGTCAAGGCCAGCTGAGCCACTAAATAGTAAGGTGAATTGCTGCCTTCAACACATTTCCTCTGATTCGAATGCAACTAACCTCCCATTAGAGCAGGCTTCTCAAACTCCAGTCCTCGAGGGCCACTGTCCTGCAGTTTTTAGATGTGCCACAGGTACAAAACACTGGAATGAAATGGTTTAATTACCTCCTCCTTGTGTAGATCAGTTCTCCAGAGCCTTAATGACCTAATTATTCTATTCAGGTGTGGTGCAACAGAGGCACATCTAAAAGTCGCAGGACAGCGGCCCTCGAGGACTGGAGTTTGAGACCCCTGCATTAGAGCTTAATGTGGGTTCTTAATTCTGTTCCAAAAAACCCACAGTCCGCCATATTTTATATGAATCTCTGCTCCAGCACAAATGACTGCATTAACTCCTTAGAATGGCATCAGGTGCAACAAAAGTCTGTTAATCATCTATTAAAACATACAGGACATGGGGTTAATAACCTGGATGGAGAATCACAGGTTTGGAGAACACAGTCAGCATTTTAAAATGAAAGACTTTGATACTAAAGTTCTTTCAGTGAGCTAAAAAAAACAGGCCATTAACTGGTATCAAGATATACTAAGGTTTTAAAATGTTTTAGTTAACATCTTACAACTTTTAGGCTACGTTTACTCGCGAGTGCTGTCAGGGAGCTACTGGTATTTTTGGATGTTAATGGATGAAATTACTAATACATACTATAAGAAGTATTTAACAGCAGTCTGACACAATCATTCAAAGATAGACAATAAAGCAGCATTTGAAGTGTTAAATGTAACAAGAGGTTTCACAACATTATCACAAACAAGTGTGATGTGCAGTCACCATGAGTCGACACAACGACCAGGGTTTGGTTAGCCAACATGACAAGTCGGAACAACTGCGTCAGTGGTGAAGCTGCACATGTGCAGAAACTGAGATGAGTTAACACACAGCCAGCAACCAAACATACAAAACAGGGCAGATGTTCGCCCACACAACCAACGTCTACTTATTGTCTTCTCGTTGTAACCACTGCTCACACTGTCATGTCGGAGGGAGAAGAGATTATTTTTAAAAGTTTGCAACATCAGCACCACAGCTACATCTTCTGAAAACAATTTTTTGTTGAACAAAAAAGCATCCCGTTGAGAGTCCGGTTGAAAGAGCAAACATCCAACAAAACAGTCTAATGCTGCCTCCAAGCCATTTAACCCATCAGGAGGAGGCAGCGCTGTGGAAGCCGTAACGCTTTTTATCCAGGGACTGGACATGAGCCAATCTGGCTCCTTACATTAGCACTGGCACGGTCCATCTAAAGTGTTAAAATCTACACTTCCTTATTGGTCAGATCCATAAAAGCACTGACAGACTGTAAGATGTATAGCCGTCTTAGCTATACAAATAGACCGACAGTGTCAGTAGCTAGAGGCATAAGCAAACATGCAGTTTGATTAATTAAACAGATAATATAAGCTTGTTATAGTTGTTGATCTATAAATACAATAGCAGAGTGGCAACATCTAACTCTGAAAAACAGGGAATTGAAAACAAGAACTAAATTCAATGTCTGTGTTGCCCTGGGATTAGTGTTTGTACTCAAGATTATCATACAGTGACAATATCACACTGGCCTATGCCTAAGCACAAACTAATGGTGGAACTTAGCTTATGCTAACTAAGTTCCACCATTAATTAAATCTAGTTAATTGCAGCATCTGTAATTAATTAATCGAATTGAATCGGTTAAAGTCCTGCTCATTTAAATAAGCATTTATTGAATTTTATTTAAACAAGCAAATCCTTGAAAATGTACAATATGCATTTGTAAACATTTTATTTGGACTTTATTATTTTATTATCTATTTTCCAAACTACTACTTCAGATGTGACCCAGATCATTTGTAATAAAGATGTTTTTTCCCCAATTAGGAGAGTAGATTTAGTGCATAAATTAGCTGAGTAGCAACCACGGCTGCAACCATCAGTAACAGGAAGCCAGTCTTTTCTTTTCACAAATTATATTCACCAAATTAGGTTCAGTCTGGGTTCATTTTTGACTTGTATCTCAAAAATGTCTTCCAGCAAAGTAAATAAACAGAACTGTGAGCGTATGGCGTCGCAAAGCAGCGAACCTGTCTCCAGTGGTTCTCAAACACCATCAGGCAGGTCTCCGGGTCCGCAGTGCACGGGCTGGAGGGGGCGGCGGAGGCAACGGCGCTGCGGCCGGACCGTGGGTTCAACCTGCTAAGCCAGCTCATTCCGAACCCAGCGGGAGGCAGGTGAAAGGTCTCACAGACTCAAACACCAGTGAGGGATGGGGGGGGAAAGAAAACAAAACAAACAAAAAAAAAAGCAAAAAGGGAACTTCTGAGTCCAGAAAACAAAAGCGCCCAGGACAGAAAGCAAGAGCTCAGGAGGGGAACTAAAGGAAAAGATATGGACAAAGATAAAGGAAAAAAGAAAGGGAGGAGGGACGGAGAGGGGAGGAGAGGCGATCCCAATCAGAGAAAAAGGACGACGCTTGAACGAGCTGTCACTGCCGATCAGCCAACTCCAAAGGGAAGGGTGTTGCTGATTTAGAAACTTTGCTTTCTTGTCCTCCGGGTGGACGCTGTCATCCAGTCTGAAGCCAACACCACTCCATAGCCGGTCAGGACGGGTACACCTCTCTGTGAAGACAAACAGAGAAACGACTCCTTACTTTAAATCTACAGCTTTTCTGTACCACAAATTGATGATGAACAAACAACCACCATAACTAGGGTAATGTAACAATTTGTACTTAACTAGAACTAAAATTCCTTATTATGCACACATTGCTCCACTACATATCTGCAAAAACTGGAACAAAGGATGTCAATAGAATAATTTTTTGTCCATTACAAATTAATTTCTCTGCAAAAACCTCAGAAAATAAATGTCCTAATTTCTATATTGTCAGATTTCTTGCAAGCCGCCCATCAAAAGGAAAAGAAAAAGACAAAAACAATTCAAGTATGTAGAAAAATCACCTTTTTTCCCCCCCAACAAATATAAGTAAGCCTCTGCAGTACGCTGTTACCAGGGAAACTGTTTCAGTCCTCTAGTAGAAAAAACTACAAGTCCCGCTCATGTTTACTGTGGACCTGGGAGGCTACTGGCAAGAGAAGCAAGCAAATAAACAAGTGTTCATGCTTTAAGTGACAAACTCATTCATACTGTTGCATCCTTTCTCTTCACAAGCTTACAATTAAAAAGAAAATGTGATATATATTTCAGATATTTAACAACTTTACATTTAATAATCAATACTAAGTGTAAAAGACAAATCTATAACGTTGGATACCAAATTTGTGTTGTACTTTCAAAGCTTAGTTGTTCAAAGAGTAACAAGTTTAACTATAAGACAAAAGGAAGTAGAACTAAAAAAAAACCTGCGATTTCCAGATATAAGAAAGCCAGTTCAGTTCACACAAATTTAACCACATCACAAACCAAACTTATTATGAACATTTGGTTACAGGTGAGTTCAGTGCTGCCACCTGCTGCTCCTCCGCCCCGATGCGCAGCAGGACGCTCCGCTGACTCAGCAGCGGCTCTCTCTGCGGGATGAACCGACATTCAGACGGCGGCAGAGATCGCCTCCATCAGATCCTCAGAATGAAGCTTAGACTTAGTTTCCAGATGTTGTCAGACAGTATTTTTATAAGAGCGTAAAAGTGCCAGGTTAGTAGCTTCAATACGCAGGGTGACGCTGATCAGTTGGATGGATGAAAAAGCCCGACATCATGATGCATTGTGGCACATTACTCCAATAGACTTTTTTAAAGAATGTTTTTGTCACTAGTTGCCTTTATTTGACAGCAATCCGACAGGAAGGGGGGAGAGATACATGGGCCAAGTGAACAGAGGATGGCAGTCATACTCCAGTCTGCCACGGTCTACAGTCTCTACATACAGACATCCGCTAGCCTTTGCTGGAATTTTCTCTTTGGTAAATTATTTACATTTTTATACAATCTGAAGCTGTTTGACGAACTCACCTGGTTCATCTTTCATTTTATCGGAAAAATTTGTTTCGTCACGTCATTGCGACTAGTCGACTGGCCCCGTAAAAAGTCATTTCAGAGTAAAGAATCAACTAGTCGACTAGTTGGTGCAAGCCCTAATTTAGCTCCATCAGTACTGACTAGCTTCAATGTCCCTGTTAAAGAAAAGCATAGGCACCATGTGTACGATGTGTTTTCTCAATATGCTGCCATTATGTCCAGGATAACACTTGGTTGCACTTGACTTAATGCAGGAATATCATAGTAAAAGGGGCAGCACACAAACAAGTGTAACATTTTTCATTAGTTCAAAATCATGTGTCCTTTGACTTCACAGTTATGCATGATGCTGTGTTGGGCTATCACAAAAATACACTGAAGTTTGTGGCTGAAACATGGCAACAGTTTAAAAAGTTGAAGAGGTCTGAATATACTAAAAAAACATCCTTAATCCATCAAATTGTACATTTAGGAAACCATTTGACTTGTGCTTGAACAAAAGGATCCATTATAGGAAACCACCCTAATGAGTCAGTAAGCTAATATGTTCGGTGTTACAATAAGAAATGTCATCATTACAAAGATTTGTAACATGCTCCTCATTTCCACATGACATGGATAAATGACTCATGATTTCCACTTGGGATCAGACACAAGAAAAAATAAAACCTCCATCCAGAACTTTCTTTATTTTCTCTCAGTAGCTACACACAAGTGGTTCTGAAAAGAAGCTAGGTCACTGTTTATCCTTTTGTTTTTCCGTTTAATGATTAACCACTCCTTATTTTAATAAGGTCAGCATATGAGTTCGTGCAGAGAGCTAAGGATATGAATGGGAGGAAAACACACAAAAAAAACCTCAGGAATACTGTTTGACTAAGATTTGTCCTCAATATTTATGTAAATTCAGTCAGAAAACCTGAAGTACTTTCAACGAAAATACCCTAAGCTCGACATGCAGATTTCAGCGCTGCAGCACACACGGAAATTCAAAGTTTCTTTAACTTTCAGGTCACACACAGCATCATAACAGCACTCATAAAACGAGTTCAAAGTGCAACTGCAGATACCACTGAAGGGAGGCGGCGTTCCTAAAGACCTGAGCCGAATATCAGTGATCAAGCTCACCATTCTTTAGGCTTGAGTATTTCCACCTCTTGTAGCAGATCAAACTCTTAAAATAGGCTAAAAGTCAGGCAAGAAGTTTTGTTTGTTTTTCCAGAGTTGCTGTGATTTCACACAGTGGACAAACTGAAACAGACTCCAGCTTAACCAGTATCCTTCAGGGATTTTTTGCACCTGGCTGTCTGGTAGACT
This sequence comes from Xiphophorus maculatus, assembly GCF_002775205.1. Classification (NCBI taxonomy): domain Eukaryota; kingdom Metazoa; phylum Chordata; class Actinopteri; order Cyprinodontiformes; family Poeciliidae; genus Xiphophorus; species Xiphophorus maculatus. Next base: position 8,397,536 of record NC_036449.1, read on the forward strand.
TGGTTCGATTGAGAAGCAAAAGTTCAACATTTGTTGTATGTTCAGCTGGTGCGGTTCGCTTTCACACTGCACTGTATCAGATGAGCCAAACTAATTGAAAAACCTGTCCACCCCCTCGCCTGTGGTGGCGCTGCACCAAGAACCATTGAAGGAAGCAACGTGAAAACCTCTGAAGAAGACACTGAGCGCAACTTCCTTCTTCACCAAATGTAAACAAAAACTTGAGTGGCATCAGATTTTAGCTGTTGTAAGATTTCTCTTTTGACCACAAGCCACTTCTCCCGCTAGCGCCAGACTCGGGTTTGTTTTGGTAATACTGACCCCAAATGCCTTGCGCTGTAGTCCGCTCGCTTCCTGCTTTTTGACCAAACGGAGACCGTCACAGTCTTCTCCTGTTGTACTAGGGATACACGATATAATCTGCACTAACATCGGCATCGTCCGACATTATTTAACATAATGGTATTGATCGAATAAATAAAACTGAGCCAACAAAAATACTTATTTTGATGCCTTTGTAATTGCAGAAGGTTAGTCATGTGTTGAAGTGCAGGATTGTGGGGAGAAGCGGTGATGAAGTCAGCGGTGTATTGCTTTCTGTCAAGGTGTCGAAAGGGTAGTGAAATGTAATGTGTATAATATCGGTAAATATCGGTTATTGGCCATAAGAGCTATATTAGTATCGGATATCGACACTGGGCCAAATTTCCATAAGCGCATCCCTATTTTCCACCTCTAAACCTATACCAGTCTTCACAGATAACATCAGAGTCTGTTGTGACTGGAAAGATACCAACAGATGTCATTTCAATTGGATTTAACCATTTAGGAGTAACATTTCATTTGTTAAAAACGTTTATCTAAATTGCAGTTTAGCACATATGGCAGCTGACTGCACCAACACACTTCCTGCAACATGATCCAAAAACAAAATTTGACAGCCAGCTTTAAAAACTGCTTTTAACGTTTTCTTATAAACAACAACCAGGGTGTGAGCTTTGTTTATGTCGATATAAAATACATCATCAGAGTACTGGTGTGTGAAAGTGAAACTTGGATGCCAACAGCTGTATAGAAAGACGGTAGACAGGAAAATGTTGGGTAAATGCAATCAATACCACCATTATATCTAATCGGAGACGAAAGGCAGACGCACATCATCCGTCTGCTATAGACGTTCAGCATTAAAGTTGTGAGAAATACTTTCTACACATTTGCACTTCCTCAAAGGGTGACATGTGCAAACATTGTTATCTAAATATCAGATAAGAATTTTTAAAAAGTGGCCAAATAAACCACCAGAGATAAAGCTATGCACACATGTACAGATAACATCTTCTCAACAGTGTTTGCAATTTTACCCACTACTTATCTGTCAAGAAACAGGTTAACGGGTTAATGCAAGTGACTGTGAATTATATGTCAGCTGGGACTCTAACCAGCACACTTTTATGAGCAAGGCAGACTCATATTTGATGGAGACCAAAAGCATAAAAGCAGTAATACTAGGCAGACTTTTGGGTAGAAACTGAGAAGTCTCAGAAAATGAAATCCTTTCTACCTACTCCTTTACTCTTTTTTTTTTTTAAACAGTGGTTGCATATTTTATATGTGAAACATAAAAACCCAAGAAAAGTCCGCTTTACTTTGATTCACCGTGGGTTTTATGAGGTGAGATGACAGCCTATTGAATGGTTACTGTTTAGCCCCAGAGTTTAGAGATAACAACCAGAGGCATGTGTCCGAGTCAATTAAACTAAGGAGGCAGGAGTTCAAAGGTCGAATCTTTCCTAATGCTTGTACATCATATGTTCGTGTCAGTCACTGCCTTTGACTGACACTTAACGCTGCCTTTCTGATTAACACTTTCATTTTTGTATTTCTTTTTTTTTAGACCTGCCATTCTGCATTTCAGTTTAACCAGCCCGCAGAGGCGTTTTCACCGGGCGACGTCGGAAAAACAACAATCGATGCAATTCAATTTCGAAACGATGTCGCGACCTAGTTTACACTGTCAAATATGAACTTATTCCATCTCAAAAGCCCTGTATTAAACACACCTGACCAAGGAAAGCCAACACACACACACACACACACGCGCGTAAATCAAGAAAGCAACACCAAGAATGCGCACCTTGTTTACGTGCAGGAGTCTCGGCAGCTGTACAAAGAGGAGCAGATTTCCTCGGATAGCTTAGCTGCCAGCTAGCTGCCTGCTAACGCCTAGCCGTTGATGAATTCCACAATGTCAGAGCAACGAACGGCCGACGGACACGAACGCAGCGCAGAGACAACCGGCGGACTGCTCCACACCGACCCGGCGACGCTAACAGACTAACCACTCCTTCTTCGGGGCAGCTGCGCATCCTGCCAGCGACAGATAAACATCCCATTTGATGATTTCTCAAACACTCTTCCCTCTCCCGCAGCCATCTTACTTTTACTCCTCCCACACGGCTTCACTGAGTCACGGCGACGCTGCTCGCAGCTGCATGGTAGGTATGGAGGGTTTGGAGGGGCAAAAACCCGAACCGGTTCCGATAAATGTACACTGTGTGCTAATATTTGTGACATTATGGAGGTGCGATGCTGCCACTCTAGGAAAAGAAAACTGGTCATTTTTGTAGTGTAGACATATTTTTTTGCTTCAACAGTAGACCGCAATATATTTCTATGTTATATTTCATTGTTATAACTCGATAACATTGAAATAGCAACTAGCTTGGGCTTGTTGCTGAAGGTTTTGGACCTAAGGAAGCTTAAATAATTTTAACCATCCCAGTCATCTCTTAGTAAAAGTCAACTGATTCTGTTTGTGAGCACTATGCTTGATTATCCCGCAGAACGCACAGATTCCATCAAAAAAATTTGACCTATTTTATAACCCAATTTCAAGATTTAACTGTGAAGATTTGCTTTCTCTCTATTTGAGCAAAACATATATATTTTACAATACAAATTGTGACTTTTTAACTGAATGAAAATAGTTTTTACAAATCTTTTTTTCTTTCTTTCTTTTATTCTCACTACCAAAAAAGGCGAACACTGAATGCGGACTATTTTGTGACAATATATAAATCCAAAAAATGTATTTTGGGTCACAATATTTCACAGATACAACTTGAAAAGATGATCAATTGTATGTAATTAACTTGAATTATCCCAGTACTTTGGCTATTAACAGCTCCAAACATGATATTGGCGTAACTTGAAAGTTTTCTTCATATCTCCTTCAGACGAAATCAGTAGTTTTGATATTGGACTCTTTTTGACATTTTGCTGACATTCCAAATATACATTATGGAAACACGTGCTAATGCAGTGTAACCTGTAAATATGAGCACATCTGACTATAAGTAGTTGTTATTTTCTTTTAATACAAACAACTCTAAGTGTCATGAATTGGACTCTGATGCCACACTAGCAAGATCACGAGCAACCCCAGAAGGGACCGTAGTTTTATTCTGTCAGTAGAACATTTCCTTATTCACATTCAGTCCATCACCAATGAGGATGTCGGTGGTAGAAATCAACATTGTTTTTCTAAAGCCATCAAAATGGTTTGTGCAATCCAGGGAAGAAAATTACAGAGCTCCACCCAAAGAAAGCTGATGTCTTACCGCCATAATCTGTGTAGAAGCAATGTTATGGCAACATGTTGAAGCAAAGGCAGAACTCAGTGTCTATGCAAAGGGTTCTTTTGAATAGCAAGGCAGAAGACAGGATACAAGGGTTACTACTTCCAAACACAGAAATTTAAGGTGTCTCTGGTGTTGCTGCTGTTAAGCTTTAACAAAAACTTGATCTAAATTCAGTTTGGTCAGGATAAAGTTAATTAATCATGTTCATTGTTAACCATGAACTCAGTTCAGATGTCCAGCGTGAATTTGTTTTGGTTCATTAATCATGTTTTTTGTCCAAATAAACTTGGTTTATGCTAATTCACAAATTAACATCCCTTTCATTCTCTCCTTTGATCTTTGTTTTGCATAAATTGTGTTTTATAATGGCTAGATTCCAAAAAACACTGCTCTTATTTGTACACGTTAATTCTTTTGTAGATCTGAATTTTTGAAAAAATGCAAGCAAATGAAAATATCACATTCACAATATAAAATGCACATTATTAGTATCCATAAAGTTTTCACACCTAAACGTAAAAAAAGCTATGTTTGTCTTTTGCTGTGGTGGCAGCATTTGCTTCCATATTTGTTTAGAAGCAAACAAATGTGGTTCTTTTGCTTGTTTGTTTTTTTTGTTTGTTTTTTTTTTTAACAAAAGAAGCAAATGAGCAACATCTTAGGCACTAGTTTGCTCTAAAAAACATTTTTCTCAACAGAACCCATTTGTAATTTTGGCACACCCTCTATAAGGCACATTTTACATACCTGTAATTTTTCATAAGCAGAGGCCTTCCAACTATGTCTGATGCAGCTGGTACTTCCATCCATCCCAGACTCTCAGTGCAGAGAGAGCTCGGCCACACTGCTTGGTAATTATATGTTGTTTCTAGACGTTAGCAGCTATATTTGCATACAGTTTACCTTGCTAAGATTACCGGTAGTCATGCAAAACTAAAAAGAAGATAGTTTTGCATAACTGCATTGTATTTTACTTTCCTTAAACATCTAAAATTAAAGCTCTGAGGCCACATGAAAGCAATTTTGATTACTATGTTTTCTTCGTTTAAGATCAGCTAGGATTAGAGGCACAATTTATCTTCGTTAAATGCCAGAATAATCCGGGAGAGAGAGTTTTTCCCGATTTAGTTTTTGTTTCCTTCAAACATTCATACGCATTTCCCTACAGTACTTTGTAGAACCGCTTATAAAACGTGTCACTTGGGTCAAACATTTTAGGCGTCTTATCTCAAAGCAGCAATAATTTGCTGGAATGTTGACCCACGACACCTGCCAGACATGTTTTTGCTCAGACATCACTTTTCGACTCTAATGATTTTTTTAAAATTAGACTAAAATCTGGGCTTTGTGATGATTACTACAAAACACTGAGTTTGTTGATTTCTTATTGGAATTAGGGCCATTATTAATTTGGAGGACCCATTTTCGACCAGACTCTAACATCATTGCTAATGTCTTGACATGTTGCTTCAGGATTTCTATGAGCCTTCATAGATTTCCTAAGTTCATAGATTTTCTAAATTGGTGTGAAGTGCACCAATTCCCCCTGAGGCACAATACGTTGCTGCCTCCCATTACTTCACAGTTCGGTTAGTGTTCTTTTGTTTTTGATTTCCCCCTATTCCTCTAATGTCAGAATGCTCGTTGTGGTCAAACTATTCAACTCTAGTTTAATCTTGTCACCAGATATGAAGATATGAAGGTCTTATTTTTGTTGTATGCATTTGCAAAGTGTTATCTGTGGTTTTTATGTTGCTTTTAGAGTAATGGCTTCTTAGTAACTGAGTGGCATTTCAGCCCATGTGGATACAGGACAGAACTGGTTTTATTGATGCACCTCCAGCGAGGACCGCTACAAAGTTTGGTTTTTCTTTCTTTTCCTTTTTTTTTGATTACTTTGCACATTAGAGTACAAGTAGACGTCATAGTTGAAGAAAGTCATAAAAAATATTACCTAGTTTCCTTGTTGATATTTTGTTGGGCGGTTTGTATCTATATATTTTTACATCAGATGTCTATGAGTGATTGTTCAGATATTTTGAACTACTACTTGCATAAAACCTCTTCTAATTATCAGTCAATCAATCAAATTTTCTTTGTACAGCACATTTCAGCAACAAGGCAGTTCAAAGTGCTTTACATCATAAAAACGCAAAAATTATAAATAAATTATTGATTTTTGTTTGTGAAACTTTCCGCCGGTGATTGAACCGCTTTCACCCCGACTGCCTCGTTTTCAATTTGTCCATTATTATGGGCATAATTATGACCAACTCCTCTAGCTCCTGTTTCTTAGACACATACAAAATGTTTCTTGATGAATAAATGATCTGTGTTATGCACTTTCACCTGCTAGTAGTAGCTCCTGACCAGCATATTTTGGGACATGTAGGTTTACCTCTGTGCCACACTCGGTGTCTGTTGTGGCTGAGATAGAAGAGACAAGACCCTCTTGGTTTTCTATGGGGAGGAAAGAATTCCCTGAGTACCTGTGACACCTGTTGTTGTTTCCTGCCATAGAGACGGGCATCGCTAGGCACTGCGCAGGTAGTTTATCAGGTCAGCATTAAACCTTTCTGCCCGATGCAAAGCGCCCAGCTCTGAGGACCTTAGGAACACCTACTTTTGAAGTGGAAGTCGTAAGAAGCTAGTTCCGATAATGGATGATTTAGGTAACGTTAGTGTCAGGACGAACCGATGGCGTGGGCTGCTCAGGCGGCATCATGGACAAAAAATGAATGAGGAAAGTAAAGTCGGAGGCAAGGATGAAGAGAAAAAGAAGCCCTTTTGGGACATGAAATTTAATTTCAAGTGAGTAATTGGTAATATGACTTGACATAAAAAAAATATTTGGATCTTACTTAAAGTTTGTCATCATTTTAATGTATATTCAGGTTTCATCTGTTTTGAATGAGTAAAGACTACTGAAATGTTTCCACAATATCTTCTGTTCTGAAAGGCATTTTGATGACAAATCATGTTCTATAAATATCATTTTCTTGGGTACAGCATAAACTCCTGCAATTAGTCAGTCAGAAATAAACTGTGTTAATACTTTTGAGTGGCTATGGCAGATTTTGTATATCAACAACACTATAGAGGGATCATTGTGGAGGGATCATTATTTAAATTAGGCAGATGTTTTTGGTTTTTTTTACATATTCAGATTTACAAAGCTTTCAGAAATCATTGGCTTTGCTATATATTTTTGATTTTCAGTTTTCTTGAATGTTTGTATATTTTTGTCATGTTACAACTACAATCATCATTCTATTTTACTGGAACTGTATGCAGGAAACCGATACAAAGACGTACTTGTTTAGAGAAGTAAGTAAGCCATGTGTTGGCAGTTTAACAGCTTTCCTGTTTTGGATTATCGAGTGAAATGATCACAGATAATCTCTCACCCAAGTGGATTAGAAGACTTTTTAAAGCCAATAGTTACATTAAATTTGAATTAGGAGTATTAGATCAAAAGGGGTCGAATATAAAATGCAAGCCACACTTTTTTAAAACGTTGCCTCTAAAGTAGTTGAGCACTTGTAATCTTTTCCTCCAACAACATCACTTTGTGTTGGTCCGTCTCATACAATTCTGAAAGAATACATTCCACTTTGCGGTTGTACTGTGGAAAATATCAGAAGGTAGGGTTACTTTTGCAATTGTACACTTTGAGTCATCGATGTGGAGTCTTGTAAGTCTTTCTGCCTGTTTCTTTCTTCCACGTCACATTCCTCTCAGCTGGAGAGAGCAGGCCATTGATCCTGCAGAACAGTTCTATTATGTCTGGTTGCAAGTGATGATAGTGCCGATTGTTTACAACTGGGTAATCATCATTTTAAGGTAAACGACGGCAGCATCATGCATTCACTACGGTATAACTTGTAATGAACAGACGTCCTATTAGACAAAGTACTGTTGTTTCTGTTTTATCAGGACCTGCTTCACAGCGATTGGTCTGAGCTATCTTCCTGTGTGGGTCACGCTGGACTATGTGTCAGACCTCATGTATGCTGCTGACATGACTGTCACTCTGCATACTGGTAAATACAATTTTTCTGATTTGATTTCAACTCTTGGTCTCTACAGCCAAACATAAAAACGGACTTTAAATGCAACAAGGCACTCCAAACCATCAAAAACTATGGAATTTAGTTTTACTTTTGTTGCCATAGTCAACATGTTAGTATCTCTTTACCGTTATCAAAAGAGAAATGTTATCTTTTCACAAACATACAGGCTACTCTCGGTCAATTATTTTTCAGAGTTCCCTTTTGAGCATCAAATTGATAGTAATGGGAAGTGACTTTAATCCAAATACCTGCTTCCTGATTGGATTCAGTGACAATACAACATTAAGAACTTATTATAAACCCAAATATTACCCATTCATTTTTAGAAAACCCATTTAAAATGGGATAAGTGATTGTTAACATTGATTGCTGCTGAATTCACTGTCTTTGGATTGTTAGCAATACATTTTGAAATATTTGATCAGCAATGAACAGTCTATTTCATTGTAATGGTGGCTTGCAATAAATTGTTTATTCATTTTCCTTCTTTTTTTGGTCTCACTCCCATTTCTTCTTTTTGCATTCTGAACCTTCTAAAGGTCTAACTGTGCAAAATGTGAATTCTTGCCAGTTTTCGACTGGTTTTAAAATTTAGATCAGGAGTGTATTCCACAGCTAACAGGCTAACAAAGTTCAGTTTTGGTGGTTTGGGCTTACATAAAAAGCACACTCAGATATTTGCAGCAGTGACGTCACCTGTATCCACACGCTCCAGGTAGACATCTTTCAAAAACTGGGGAAATGTGACGAGTTCATCCTTCCTTTTCCACTCATCTGCAGGCTTCCTGGATCAAGGAATTCTCATCAAAGACCTGACTCGCCTCAGGAAGCGCTACCTGCGCTCCAAACATTTCATGTGGGACTTAGTTTCCCTGCTGCCCACTGACTTCCTCTACTTTGCCTTTGGCTTCGAGACGCCCTTGGTGAGGATCAACCGGCTTGTCCGTATCCCGCGGCTCAACGAGGCCCTGGATCGGATGGAGACAAGAACCTCCTACCCTAACACTTTCCGCATCATAAAGCTCATGATCTACATCTTTGTGCTGATCCACTGGAATGCCTGTCTTTACTTTGCTCTGTCGAATTACATCGGCTTTGGAAGCGATCAGTGGGTCTACCCCAACATCACTGATCCAATGTTTGCCTCCATGCGGCGCCAGTACTTTTACTGCTTCTGGTTCTCAGCCCAGATTTTCACCACCGTAGGAGACACCCCTCTGCCAATCAGGGAGGATGAGTATTTATTCATGATTGCAGACATGCTCATTGCCGTGCTGGTGTTCGCATCGATTGTCGGGAATGTCGGGAATGTCATCACGAACTTAAGGGACAGAGACAATGTCTTTTTCCCCAACCACGAGTTGGTGAGTTTCAGAGTTCCTCTGTTTTTGTTTTGCTTTGTCAAATAGAGTTATTGACATCTGTCAATCTGTAAAATAGTACTATTTTATAAGGTTTTTAGCAAACTAGCCTTGTGAAAACAGAGGGTTTAGATCTTTGACTATTGGGAAATGATTGGCTTCCTGGAAATGTGGACTCTGTTGAAGTTTTAAATTTTACCCACTCACTAATGTTTGGCAGTGATCTCTGTAATTTGCCAGTTTGACGATACGAAAGCTTACCGGAAATTACCTGCACTGGAAACAACCATCCTCCACTGCAAAGAGAGACGTGTCGATGGCTGCTAATAAGATGGCTGCAAATATTAATTTAATATTTGGAACTGTGGCCAACAAGGACTGAACGACTTTGTTCACTTTCTCCCTTGCCATTGCTAAAACTGCAGGCAAACTATTCTTAAAAAAGCGCAGAAAATCAACATCATCATTCACAACTTCTCCTTCTGTTTGCTAATTGCTCCGGTTCACATTCTGCCGGAGAAATCCACTTCAATGGAAGAAAGCCCAGATGGACCACTGAAAGATGAGAATTGAACAGAAATACACATGAAGGCAATGGTCAGACTTTGTCAAACCGCAGTGAGAATCATCATCCAAAAATGGAGGAAACATGGAAAAGTGGTAAAACTTTCCAGGAGTGGTCGACCGAGCAAAATTACTTGGGTTATACAGCAGGAGAATGATCCAAAGTAGAACAGTAAGTCCACCTAGCAATGGCTTGAACAAAACAAACAAGTGGCATTGAAGTGGCATAGTCAAAGTCTGGACTTCAATCCAATTGATATGCAATGCTATGACCTTAATCAGGCTGTGAAGGCTTGGAACCCATTCGATGCGGCTGAATTAAAAAACAAATCTACAGGAAAGATTGGACCAGAGTATCATTCCTATAAATATAATAGGAATAATAATCTAAAAAATAAATTTCCCTTTTTTTCTATTCAGGGTGTCTGATATTAAAATGTGTTTTATGAAATATTTAGTAAGTCAAAAGAAAAAGCAAAAAGCTCAATCAGAAGAAATCTAAAATGAGGCTGACACCTTTCACAGAACTGTCCTAATTCTCTCTGAAAACATTTTTTGCCTAGGTGTGTGGATGATGAACTTTTATTTCTCCCCTTCAGGTCAAAGCATACCTGCGTAGCCACCACGTTAGCAAGGAGCTTCGACAGCGCATTGACAACTGGTACCAGCATCTTCACATCAACAAGAAGATTATGCGGGAGAACGAAATCCTGCAGCAGCTGCCGTTGCACATGAGGACAGAGATCGCCGTCAGCGTCCACCTCCCGACTCTTTCTAAAGTCACCATCTTCCAGAGCTGTGAGAAAAGTCTGCTGGAGGATCTGGTTCTTAAGCTCACACCTCAGGTCAGGGGGCGGTAACACACAGAAGTCCACCAGTGTTCAGACAGCAACAGCAACAAGAATTGAGTCTTTGCGGCACACCAATAACTATAAACTTGTTTCCCTTGCACACTGTTGCATTAAATACTTGGTATCCCGTGCCTTTTGTCTTGCAGGTGTTCAGCCCAGGAGAGTATGTCTGCAGGAAGGGAGACGTGGGCCACGAAATGTACATCATCAAAGAAGGGAAGCTCGCAGTTGTAGCAGATGACGGCGTTACAGAGTTTGCGGTGCTGAGTGCGGGGAATTTCTTTGGAGAAATCAGCATCCTTAACATCAAAGGTAGGATAAAGGCTCTGCATGCTTACATAAATAACGTTTTATATACTTTTTATAGCTTTTTGTGGATTTGCAAAGAAATCTTATTTCTGTGTTTTACAGTGCGACAAAACAAAATTACAAAATAAAAATAAGCTAAATCAAACATGGAATCATTAAAATAGGTGTTTTGAAACCAAAGAATAAAGAGGAAGTACATATACGGTGTCTTGGAAAAAATACTATTTCCAAGCACTGTTCAGGTGAAATCACTCAATCAGGTTTATTCATATATTGTGCACAATACAGAGAGCTTGTAGGACATTCAGTAATGAAGCAGGTCTGGATGAGAAAAGCTCTGCCAGACAGAGACACATGAGTTTTATACCAAGGATAAAGAATTAACAACAAAGCCGAGACAGTCTGGTTCTGATGCAGCTGTAGAAAACAACTTCCAACGTTCTACATGTAACCCAAATAGTTCTTTTGGTGAGAGTTCATAAGCATTTCATATAACATGACTAGCAGATATGACCTTATTGTAATTTTTCCATCACAACGGCATGATTTGATATATGTTACTTCATAAATACATAGCTGCTTAAGTAAAAATATACTAAAAAGGCTGTTTTAATTATCTAGTCGGCAGGTAGTTTTACCCAAGTCGACCAGTAGGTGGTGCCATGGTGTTATGAAAAAGCATATAAATTGTTCCCAACACCAAATGTATGTACACTTTTGAATTCGAGCAAAGTTCCAAACAGAAACAACCCCTGCAAAGTTTTTTGGAATTTAGCAAACAGAAATAATGTTGGTATTTCTAACTAAGCTAAGACAAGTAAAGTTTGGTCTGATTTAACTTCAGAGAGTGAGGTAAAAAATGTATTTATGTATTTTTATTCAGTATAAAATATCTGGTTTCAACTGTAGAAACAATATTGGAAGATACTGAATTAATAATATTAACATTAACATTTAAGGTCTTGTATACTTCAGGATTATATTAAATCCTTAAGAAAATACTAATTCCTCCGCCCTCCCCTCCTCCAAGGTAACAAGTCGGGTAACCGTCGCACTGCCAACATCAAGAGCATCGGCCACTCCGACCTGTTCAGCCTTTCCAAAGAGGACCTGACCGACGTGCTGTCTGAGTTTCCTGCAGCCAAGCGTCACCTGGAGGAGAAAGGCCGGCAGATCCTTATCAAGATGGGGATGTTGGAGGAAAGGGCCGAGGTGGAGGAGGTGGAGGCTGAGAAGGTTGAGACAAAGATAGAGAGGCTGGAGAGCAGCCTGGAAGTCCTGCGGACCAAACTGGCCCGGCTCATGGTGGAGCTGGAGTCGAGCAACAGGAAGATGAGGGCCAGAGTGGAGCAGCTGGAGATGCGGGTCGCTGTGCTGCACATTCACCTGCCACCTGGTGAGGAAGGAGGGGAGGGGGCCTCGGGAAGAGAGGACGGGGTCGGAGGAGAAGCTGACTGGGAGCGGGAGGAAGCAGAGGGAGAGGAGGAGGGTGAGGAGGAAAATGGGGGAAAGCAGGGAGATAATAATGATGTGACCAAAGAAGGAGACGGTGAGAGCACTAAAAGTACAAAGGATTTGACTGAAAGAGTGGCGGTGGGGAATAAATTTGATCTGAAGGACTCAGACTGTCTGAAAGGCAAAGAAAGTGATGGAGAGAAAATCACAGAGAAAGGAGACGGAAGACCTGGGAAAGGTGATGGAGCTGAGATTGAACCGAGGAATCACAAACACGACCCATCTGAAGAGGGAGAATCGGTGGACAAGGAATACCAAAGAAGACTCAGACGAAAAAGACGCGCAGGGTTCAAATTAAAAGAAAAGAAAAGTTAAACATTTTCAGTGTAAGTTAATCATGTTTAGAATAGCACAGGATCAGTGAGAGGAGTATTTTGTGTGTGTGGAGTATATCAAGGAGACGCGTCTGTTTTTTGTTGCTTTTTTTTTTTTTTACTTTATTTGTGTTATTTTAACAGTTTTATAGATACACATACATACATTGAACAGTTAGACCCCTCTCTAACAAAAATTACAAAATTACAAAAATTACGCGTCTGTTTTAAAGTCACTAAAGGTTCTGCTGTAATACACCCATCTTTCCCTAGATGGCAGCATTGCATCTTCCTCACAGGATGATTTTGGCACCCAAACCAGAATTGTAGTTTATGTTAACCTTTCTAACCATTATGGAGATGTGTGGTTTTTCATGCGTTGACATATATTATATATGTAATATAAACAATTATTTGACAAGTTGTGGCACTACACTGTTCTTTTTTTTGTATTCTGTATTATGTATATCTTTGTTATTTTTTTGTGATTAAAATAAACATTTATTTATTTTTATTTTATTACAAATCAAATTTACCTCACTGTTTAAAATATATCAGTGAAGAAAATTTACTGTACCCCCCCGCCCGTCATGTGTAACGTAATGTGATATATTTTTCAAATCTAAAATCTTGTGTGTTACTTTAGTCAATGTACTCTTGGTTTGTATTTCAAAATATTTTTTTTAATTGTTAAATTAAGTTGAGATAATTAAAATTTACTAAACCAAACCATAACACTATCATCTCGAGTTTACTTGATGTTTGTAAAATTGGGCTGCACCTATAGGGCCAGTTGGTAGCACTTTTATCTTGCAGCAAGGAGGTCCTGGATGGCGTTTGCATGTCTCCCCCTTTTATTTTATGATTTCTTTTTAAGGAAAATAAAAGTAAAGTAAATTTCTAACTACTTTATTCTGGAGCTGTGATGTTACGTTCAAGCTGTATCTAAAACCCCATAACTAAGAATTACTTTACATTTTACATAATAAAACGAAATGAAATCAAACCAAAATAAGCCACCTATTTATCTTTTGAACTGTATTTATTTAGTTTTATACTTGGTTTGTAATTTAATTGTAATAAAAAATAAAAAAAAAAACAATATATTTCCTCTTGTGTTCAATTTAAGTTCTAAGTCACCTTTCATTAAACCTTTTACACTTTTAAAGGACATTTTATATGCAAAACGACAACTGCAGCTATGTCTTAAGAAGTATTTTTATGCGTATGTGTTTCAATCAAAAATAATTTCTTCATGTTTGCGTGTTGTCAACGTTTCCTTCGCCAAAACCAAAATGACAGACTGGCCCTTTAATGACGCAGGGCTTACGCACTTCCCGGAGGTGCAGTGGGGACGCAGGCCCCACCGATTCAACAGAGCTGCACAAAGAGGCACTTCCTAATAATAAAGCCCTGTTTGGAGGTTATTTTCATGGAGGACTACCCTTAAAACATATGGAGAGTCAAGAGGAAAAGCCAGTCATCTATACCATGGAAAACAAGCCGATTGTAACATGTAAGTGATTGATAAAACGAGACGGCCAGCTTCACTTTTCCTTCTCTTGACAGCTAGCCTGCTAGCTATATTCATTAGCTCTTTTTAGCTGAGCTGGCTGTCACCCTCAGCTTGTCTATGTGGCGACTTCGCTTCTACCTGTCCTATTTTAATACGTGCATAATAAGCACTCCGGCTGCTGTCTACAAATTGACCTCATAAAACATGGGACTTCTTTCAGCTAGCTAAGTAGCTTCGCTGTTTTAACAGGCCGAGCCGAGGAGAGAAACGTCACGTTTATTTGCTGCAGTTTTGTGAAGGAGACCGTCCTGTTCTCTGCTATCCTGCGACTGCTTTCTCTGCTAGCAGCTGGGACACTGTCGCCCCGCATGATGTTTGAGGCCATGTTACCATTCATAAACCCCTGAGTGTCTGCTGGAAGCTTGTTAAGAGGGGTTATTTTAGGAGGGAATGCCAGCTGCATCTCTCACCGCAGACTGCTCCATTTTTAGCGCCTCTCCCTGGACCGGGAGTACACAGAAATACTGGAAATCAGAGTAAGAAATGTAAAAGTCAACATGACGACAGACTGTTGGGATATGGTGACAGATTTGGAAATGTGAAGCACATGGTGCCTGTGGGTAATCAAGTAAACACTCAGGTGGCACTGAGTTGGTTCATGTCTTTTTCAGTCAGTTTTGGTGACTGTGATGATAAATGACCTGTTTTAGGGAACTCAGCGAAAAAGCTGTCGATTTACTGACAAATTGAACCAGCAATAATTCAACCAGAGATCAGAATCTGCCCAGTTCCCTAGCTAAGAACTCATGCTAGTTTTTCATAATGTAAACACAATCAACACCATTTACTTTGTTGTACTTTTTTTGTGGTTTGACTTGTAGGTTCTTGTAATTCTCTCATTTTGAGCTAGTTTGAATACTGCTATGCATGTTAATAAATCTGCATTGTTATTATTATTGTTATTATTATTATTATTATTACAGATGGACCAAATTAGGGCTATACGACTATATCAGTATGTGCAAATGACAATTTGGAGTTCAATAATTGCTGGCTAATATACTCCGAGTGTTATGAACTTGCATTTCTCATGCTAATGTCATATTTTGCCAGCCAGCCAGAGCAAACCATGCTCACACGGGATACTACAGACCAAAATGCTTAATATTTCAGAGTGATGGACAGATGAGAAAGAGAGGAAATAAGAAAATAGGTTTTTATATCAATATTCTAGGGTTAAAAAAAAATGCAATGTCTGTTTTTTCCAAGATAATGCAGCCCTAAAACAAATAAACAATTTTCTGAAAATGCCAATTTCAAAACTGCCAGACTCTAAGCCTCATTAGAGTACCCCAGGACCCAATTTTTATGTGAGGACTTAAACAAAATCCTACTGGTTTTTACCATAGGTCGCAATAAAAATATGCCGTTATTTGTAAAAACAGATTGTACTGCCGTGATTAGGCAAAACTAAATCTACTGAAGTAACCACAGCCAGAGTAGTCTAAACATTTTTTATTGCTTCAAATGTTTAGATTTTTTCTTCTAAAAATAGGGGCAATAAAACTGTTTCTTCTTATTGTAACTGTTATAAACTTTGTCTACACACAAACACACACACAAAATACACCAAAGAAGCAATATGTTTATAAAATGTTTAGTTTCTTATTTAACATTTTTTTTATTTAATTATTTGCTGATTTTTTTATTAAACATCTATATATTTTAAAATATATATGTATATCTTTACTTTTGTATAAAATAAGCATAAGTGGTTAAATGAAAAATCTGCAGAATATGCCTCTTTTTTTTTTTTTTTTTTATCAGATTAAATGTCAGAGAAATTGATTACTGAAATAATTGCTCACTGCAGCCCTGCATCATTTTGTACTTCTGTTTTGTAAATTACACTCTTCCTAAATTAGCATGTAGAGAATTTAGCCGTATGATAGCGAGATTAGGGTCACAGTTGTCAGACGCCGATCCAGCCAGTTTGTGTGTGTTATGCTCAGGCTTAGAGGCTCACTTGGACTTGGATCTCAAACGTGTTTGCCGTATAGGGTTTGTGTTTGAACATTGACTATTGAAGCCTCCGTTTTTGGTTTGGGTCTACAGAAGTAGGGCCTTTCTAAAAGAAACGAAGAACGGCAAATCATTGTCGTTGGTCACCAGTGTTTCCAGTCAGGTAGTTTTCTGATTTAGAGTATCAGATTTTACAGACTCATACTAAACTGACCAAGTCAGTTCACGAGTCTGTTCTCTGCCAAGTATACATTTCTGACTGTCAGCATGTGTTGTGATTCATAGTTTGTTGCTGTGTGGATAACGATCCGTGCAGGTTTTAGTATTTTATTTCTTAAAAGTACAATAAAAATATATACTGGAGCTTTGTCTACATGTGAAATCATAACTTTGAAATTGCTCCTAGGCGCTATATGGGATTTCTATTTTTTTCCATAATGACAAAACTATATTCCTGGGTGATATGAGTGCATGAGTATCTCAATGCAGCTTAGTAGCCTCAAGTGTTTATACTTCCTCATCAGAATACAATGTTCCATCAGTATTAAATTCCCCACATAAATACTGTGATATTTTTCCCCACTTAACTTAATTGTTTGTCCTCATAGAGAAACATACTTTGACCCGGAGTCCAGTAAGGTTTGAACTCTGTTAAAAAAGCTGCTATGATGTTCTGAAAACACTTGACCATAAATGCTCGTAGCTTCGCCTCTTGTGTCTAAACTTGTATCTGACTCTACCGCTATAATTGTTGAAGTGGCACGCTGAAGTAGGCTTGCTTTCAAGTCGGGACATATTTCATTGCTGTTGCTGTTTGTTGCACAAAACTGTCCAGAAAATGCGTTCATAAACTTGTTGATTAGCTTTAAAAGTCATAAGATCAAATAAAAAAACCTTTAACTTTTGCTTAGCCAGGACAACTGGGGATGTTTGAGCTGTGGTGAAAACATTTGCTGTAAGAGAAAATCCAGATTCATTAGATCATTGTTTTTTTTTTAAGAATTGGCTGTTTTAAAATGGCAACTACAGGGTGTTTTGCTAAGGACTGATGCAAATCTGGGGGCATCCCTGTTATTACCACTGAGCTGTTTGTAAAATTTATTTTTCATGTGACAGCGGAGCCCATTGTCAACTCTGGGACTGTGAACCGTCCACATTGAAACTGTTGCAGGACTTTGGTATCTTTCTTTGTTTTAAGCAATATAACAATAAAAAATTATTTTAGATGCGAACTGGAGAAAATGTAGCTGTCCTGTTTGAAATGTATGGCGCTGTTTAAAGTCTGTTAGTCTGCGTCAGGTGCTCCACACATGGTTTTTACAACCCGAGTGCTTTTTATATCTACATTGTTCCAGGCCCGTTTGGTTTGATGACTGTTTTAATGAGAAGGGAGCACGTTTAAACGGACGCCCGACCTGGAAGGCGTGTGAAACCTTTAGCGTTTTTAAGCCTGGATTATTTTCATTACTACACACTGTTCAAACCTCAGATTTTTTTTGTAGCAGCTACTTCATGAGTGGGCAGATTTATCTGACATAGCTCCTTGTAAGTAAGTAAGTTCTCATAGACTTTTAAAGGGATCTTAAGGCCAACACAAAGTAGCGCATAATTCTGTAATGGAAGCAAAATAATTACATTTATGGTTATTATTGTGGTAACACTGTCTGTCTGGACTGCAATAAGAATAAGCTGATTATTAAGGTATTGTACATTCAAGGTCTTGTTGTCTGTAAAATAGCTGGTGATGCTTCTTGTTGTTTAATGCAGCATAAAAAGATTAAAAAGCTCAAGACTAAGGTGGTCAAGTCATAAGCTCCTTTCACAAAACACTTCAAGGAGGGATTAAGTCGCCTTTTGCAGTCTGGTAATAGACTGGAAATAGAGTTGAGCCCACCTCGGTTATATAGTCGCCATGTTGGTGTTTGTAATCACAGGCCGCTCCTGGCTAAACTCTATAGCTAACCAGCTTTGTAAGTCGAGGGAGTGATGGAGGGATTTTGTTCGCCGTTACTGTTTTTAGAAACAAATGCAGAGATTTTATGCGTAGTACTGACGTCGATGTTGTTCTGTATTGCTGGCTATATTTTTTGCAGGGCTGCAACTGACGATTTCTTTGCTCATTTGGATTAAACATTGGCACGTTCTACAAATTTTTCACACTGTAATAGCTAAGCAATTAAATTAAAATAATGGGGAAAAGATAATTGCAAAAGCCTGTTCTTTTAAATATATGAATTCAAAATAATATGCTCATTATTACTACATTTGATGAAGCTGATTGTCGTCCATGTTTGTCGACTTCTTCTTGCCTCTTAAAGTTTTAATGGTGGTTTGCAAACAAGCAAACAACAAATTGGTGCATTACTGCCATCTACTGGTATGTTTTCCCATTATACAGTTGTCTCTGCCAGTTTGCCTGAGACTTTGATACGTTCAGGTGTCTTTTTGCTTGGTTTCTTTAATCATGTGTAATCAGAGTTGTTTTTAAATCTGCAAAGGCTGTCAGTGTCTCCAAATGCAGTTTTTGCTTTAGGCTGCAGAGTGATCGTCTGGTGCGAAACTAAACCCAACTGTTCACTGCACATTCTTGAAAGGCTTGTTTAGCATGTTTGGATTCTCACTCCCTGTGTTCGCTTTATCTTTAGGAAAATTCTCTTTTGCAATTCTCCTGTGTTACTGACAGAAATGATTCTTTAAGTCTAAAAAGTGGAAGGAATAAAACTAATTTCTTCAAACACTTTTCTCAGTTTTTTTTTTTTTTTTTTTGTTCTTGTTTGTCTTCCGTCCAGGTGCTGGAGACCAGAGCTTGTTCACGTCGCTCTACACCTCATTGGCTCAGCAGCTTCCCAGGGAGCCGATGGAGTGGAGAAGGTGAGTTTTGGTTAAATCCATGAGCAAAACATCAGGAAAAATATAAAGAGCATCTTTCTTTGTCTTTTGTCAAAGGTAAGAAAATAAGAAAGTCCAGTGTTTAAAGATTTAGCCAAACAGTTGGTGAAGAGAAAGAGTTTTTGTTTATTTTAGTTTTGCTCATGTGGAAAAACCTGATGTAAGTCAGGTCAGAGATCATTTCCGCTCCCTTGTTACTTTCTGACAGAAGTTTATTATTGATGCTCTGGGAGGGTCATTTATGTTGGAGGACTTTTCCTCTGACAAAGCTACGCATTATGGGTTTTTGCCACAAAACGTTCCCTACTGCAAACTCAGTGGTATTAAAGGAGGATAGAGTAGACTAAAGAAGGTTGTTCGGGAAGCTAGGTCGCTTTTCTTACAACTCCATAAAATAGACACTGCTCTCTGCAGATATAGGCTGTTTGGATCTTCTTCTGTTTCATTTTCTGGAGTCGCTTAGCATATTTCTAACCTGTGAGCAACGTTTAAGCTTCAGAACAGTACATGTTACTCGCTCAGTTGATTTTATCTGGCAGTAGAGTCTCAGTAGCTGTGAAAGTTCAATTAGGTGCAGGTTAACGAAGCAGGGTGTTGGAAGAGTTGCTCACTGAGGAAATCTTTTCTGGATTGGAAGTGATAATCGCTTATTCTGCCTTCAATGAACCACAAGTGATGCAGTGAGCATAGAAATAGAAGTATTTTTAACCTTTTTAGCATTTTTTTTTTTTTTTGGAAGTTGTTAAAAAATATATTAAAAATGTATTGAGTTTAGGTACAATAGTTGCAGAATTATATCATGCACGTTAATTTTTTTGTTTTTTAATGTTTTGACTTGAGAATAAAGCCCATTGTCGAATAACCAATAGGAATTATTGGTGCCGGATGGCATTAGTGCTTTCAATATGAGAACCTCAAGCCTATTGCAAGTTAGATTTGTGCAAAAATTCAGTTTTCAATGTTGAAAGTACCAACAAGTAGTTCAACGTAACATATGTAGCTGCTTCATCCTCTGTCTACCAACCAACACTAATGTTGCACCCAATATTAAGATTGTATCTAGTGTTTTTATAGGTCGCGGTTAACAAACTAGACAGCTCTCTGCTAATTGGTGTCACAGACAAATTACAGTTTGCAGCTTTCAGACTTAAAAGATACAGGAAGCTGTTTGGGTAATGCTATATTGTGAAGGCTTGGAGGAAGTTGTCTTTCAGTTTATTTGCTACGGGGGAAAAAAGGCATATTATTTTTACTAGTTGTACATATCGTTGTTGTTTTAAGGATTGCACTGCCGATCTGGTAGCCTTTTGGGCTTCCCTTGAAGAGAAGTGGCCTCAGTTTACTGGCTAGGATCAAGAAATGGTTCCTATGGGAATGGCTTGAGACCTGATTACAAAAGGCCAATTCAGCAAAGCAACGTCACACTGGAGTAAAAGTGGTGAAACCTGTTTTTAGTTTTCAGCCTTATCAGGGTTCAGATTTCAAAGCTGTAATAACAAAATGCATTGTTCAAATGAGGATGGATTTCTTTGAGATCAGCAAATATGGGAGCCGGTGTCCTCACCATGAGTTTTATAAACCCGACTGGTTGCATTGAACGTGGTCTGCATGAATGTGACACTGAAGTTATTTATGTTGGCGTGGTCGAAACTAGCGTTACCACACTTCTGGTTAAAGTGGTAAGAACGAAAGCATTTGCTACCGCTAACAGCAGCACATTGTTTTGTTTTTTTCCTTTTTCTTTTTATCAGTATATCATTCATAATGACATTAATTTGAAAGAACAATAAGGAATGTAGGAATGCTTGCAATCACGTCATTTATGAATAGATATTCACTCATACTGAGGCCCAATCTAATACTTTAAATACTAATATGTTAAAATAAATGCCATGTTTACCGTTAAAAGGGTTTTAAAAAGACATCTTTAATAACAATGACCTTTTCCTGCTGCTTTTGGATGGTCTGTCTGTAAATATTGCTAATGTTAATGCTGGCTTGTTTATTTTCTGTTTTCATATGAATCATTGAGTGTACAGCACATGACATATTTCAGTGTGGTTCCAGGTAATAATGTGGGCATAGACTCCTTCAAAAACTGACTTTGGTTTGAACGTTGTAGAATTGAAGGACTAGTGTTTCAGCTGCTCTTTACAGAAAGCTCTGAAACCAAAGCCTCACACAGGCTGGAAGCTGCAGCAGCCATTATAGTCTCTGTTTTCCAATTATTGTTACTGTAAAGGGTTTAAAACAGTGAGAACTCATGTTAGACAAACAAAATGATGTAAAGTGCACAAGAAAATGGGTTGTGTATCTGGATCGGATTGGGAAATCCTCAGTTCATACTCATTGTTTCACAATTTAGACACAAAAAAGGTATTGCACATAATAAATATTCTCAAATTGTGATTGTTTTTTATTTATTTGAGAAGCTAACAAGTAGCTAATCAAACCTTTAAACATTTATAGAGTAATATTTCAAAGACAAGCCTGACAGAGTGACGATTCCGATGGTATATCATCATCAGATGTTGTCATTTAATGAACATCTTGATTTTTCATTGCCACAGAAGTGAAATGAGGCCATGAAACTCTGCTTTGTCTGCTGTGCAGGACTTATGGCCGCGCACCAAAAATGATCCACCTTGAAGCTAATTTTGTCCAGTTTAAGGAGGAGCTGCTCCCCAAGGAGGGCAACAAGGCTCTTCTCACGTTCCCCTTCCTCCACATCTACTGGACCGACTGCTGTGTGAGTAGACTCAAACACACACACACACGCAGGCACACACACACACACAATAACTCCGCTCTGTTTATTTCGAGGAACAATTGCTATAATTGCTTCCATATTCCTCTCTTGCTTAAAGATCTGGAACTTTGTAATTGAATAAAAAAACAAATAAAAACTTGTTCTCTGTTTTTTTTTCTATTATAATTATTGGTTAATGAAATTAGCATTTGACACCAACCGAGAGCATGGCACACCCATGGGAGGACTTGTGGTTAGTCATGTTCTAAACTTTTTACGTTGCAGTCTTACAATAAAAAGCCTATTTTTAGCAGTTCTCAGCTGCTGGGTCTTGATAAAATCCTTAGCACTTTGTGAAATGGGAGGAATGACGTGGTTGTTTACGCTCCAGCTTAGAACAACTATCTGTATAAAATAGGGCTGTTGTAACCAAATATTTTAGTAATCGAGTAATCTATCGATTATTCTAACGATTAATCGAGTAATCAGATAAATTGATAAAATATTGGTAAATCTAGCGTAATACCAGTGTTACTATTGGATATCAACATCAGTCCAATTTTTCATATTTGAGCATCCCTAACAGTAACTTTTTTGTAGTTTAGGAAATTAACCTGTAGCAATAATAGCTCACTTTCTAAGTTAACCTGAAGAAAAGTTATACAAATACGCAATATTTACGGGAAAATGCTAATACGGGAGCACAGCGGGGAAAGGGGGATGAAAAAACAGTAGTTTCCCTGCCAAAATGGGAGACTTGACAGGTATGCCTTGCCCGCCCATTTATAGCTTTTGTGTCAATGTTAGCAATGGGATTTGACACCTTCGTTCGTCACAGTCAGAAACTCAGCTCCCAGCTATGTAAAGGGATGCGCTCCGCCACCCGTTTGTTGAGACCTCGATGATATGAAATTTATTGTGCGGTTCGTCCATAAAGCTACACTTACACTGTAAGCATCAGCTACTCAGCCGCTCGCTGTGTTCAGTCTATCTGCTCACCTGTATAAATACTCCTGCAGTGCTCTGAACCAGCAGCTCCCGGAAGAGAAAAGCTGCCGTACTCCAGGCATCGCGTCAGTCATTTTAAGGATGCTTATTGGTCCCCGAAAAACTATGAAAAGCCGGACATTATCATCAATCAACAAAATCCCCACAGGCCGAGCTTGAAAATTGGACGTTATGCTGCTAACACTCAGCTTCCGTCAACAACTCATAGGCGGAAGTCAGAGCACTGCACAGCAAATAATGTTCCAGCCCGAAACACGGTTCGCTAAATAATAAAACATTAATTAACGAAGCTTCGAGGCAGATGCATTTTCCTCGAGGAATTTTAACAATCAAGGTACTCGAATCATTCGAGGAATCGTTTCAGTCCTAGTATACAATGTGTCATAGACCGGTTTGTATGCAAAACATGCAGAGACAGAATTTAGAGTCCATCTTTCAGGAAATCTTTCTGACTGTGTCAGTGTTTGTGAAGAGAGTTAAATGTGTCAGTCTCATTGATGATTTAAGCAGTCGTGACTTGAACGATATAGAAAAAGTCAAGTTTTCAACTCTGCCGCTAGTTTATACACTTGTCAGCCTGCTTTCATGTCCCTTCGTAAAGGTGCCACAGAGTGGCGAACAACACAGAGGGAGGCAGGAACCTGCTGCTGCTGACTGAGCGTTCGGTTTAGTTAAGGAAGTGCTGTCACCAGCTTGTGACTCATGATGTTTCACAACAGCTATGCCTGTAGTGTTGGAAAAGTAAACCTAAGCTGCGATTTACTTTAAAGCTTATAAGAATTAGATGTTCACCTCCCAAAATTAGTCAACAAACGGGCCAAAGAGTGTCTCAGCAGCTCATTTTGGTTTGATAAAACAATGTCAGACTTGTAGTTTTGCTAATATTGTGAGAATTAATATACAATTTCTTTTCTTTCTTTTTTTTTTTGCTTTCAAATTGATTTGTTTTACTGAACCTTAAAAGGTATTCATACTCCCTCATAATTCTGTGATGCCGCAATTGATTTTTTTTGTTATTGTACTGTCCAGTGGCACCCCCAGAAAATTTTCATAGCTGCTCAGAGTTGATGAGAAGATGAATGGAGATTATAAATACTGGTAGAAAACAGGGTAGAGGATGCAAAGGCCTTTAAACAGGAGCTGCTTCTTCCAACAAGCTGCCACCACTAAGCAGAGCTACAGTGGAGTAGTTTAGCTTAAGCATATTAATTAATTAATGGATACACGTCAATTGTTAAAAAATTTAATAAAATCACAATTTTCAGTAAAAGGTTTTTGCACTAGGAGCAGATGCTTTTTCAGGTGTATCAAAATTATTGTATTTCATAAAACCACAACAGAAACACAACGAGTCGTGATCAACAACCGGATGTTACTACTGCCAGAAAAGGAGGAGAATGGTGCTGTTGAATGTTTTTCTTTTGTTAAATGATTTATCACATGTGATTTATTTGCATTTCTTATTTAATGGGAACACTGCTAGTGTAAAACTGTGTTTTACGTTCTTTCACGTTAGCAGAATACCGACAGGTTTTATAATGGAACTGCAGCTACTGACCCACTTGTCATCCAGTCTAACAAAAACTCTGCTAAATTTCTAAAGAATGGACAAAAATTTCAAATCTAGATGTGCAAAGCAGGTAGAGAAAAACACGCCAAGACGTCTTGCAGATACAACCACAGAGCACACTTTGGGCGGATTTATTAATAAAAATATTGAAGCTCATGAATGAATTTCTTTCCCCTGCATGAATATCCAAAGTTTTGTGTTGGTCTGTCACTTACAATCCAAGTAAAATACATAGAATGTGATGAAATGTGGTTGCAATGCGCCAAAATGTGAAAAAGTTTAAGGTGTGTGAATACTTTTGAAAGACGCTGCAAAGATAATTTTTGTGCCCTTGCATTCAAGCTAAGCAGTCAGGTTTTTGCAGTTTCAACCCGCTCAGGGTGTTTTACTTTTTCATGTTTCTGTATGACATTTTACATCTCTTAAATCATCTTCATGTCACAGCTGTAAATGTCTACATCGCTTTTTATAATGTCATCCGTTAGAGAAGATAAAAAGCTGAAAATTTTGACTTTTTGCACCATTCTAGTTTTCAGTGCTTTGGAACGTCTGCCGCTGCCATTTGTTTTCCTCCAAGACGAAGCACATTTTCACCTCACTCCATGCCAGGGCTGATAGGAACAGGTGTGTTTGTGTCTCTAACTGAGCTGTGGACAGCGCAGGCTTCAAAACTACACCAATTAACTTGATAAGAAACCTCTTTATCTGTGTGACACGAGCACCTCCGTCTGCTAAAACCAAACACTAATTCAGCTTCCAATCCGACCAGGGAGCAGCACAAACACGAGACCCAGTCGCTGGAAAGTCAGATGGATTTAATCACATCTCGTTAATTAAAACCATCTGCAGGTTGCCATGCCTACAGTCTTAAAGAAGCAAACGCATTGTGTTGCAAAATTAACTTTGTGCTTCACAACATCTTTTTGTGATCATCACTAACTGGTCGCAGACATTTAGCAACACTCCGCAGACTGCCGCTTGCTTGTTTCGGTTTCAAAACACTATCTCCCGTTTCTCCTCCTCCCCGTCGACGGTTACATAACAAGTGACTCATATCATCATATTCAACCCCTCCAACTCTTCCAAGCAAATTGGAGCAAACGCCGCCCCGAGGCATCGGCCGAGTCACGGTACTTGATGCAGGAAGTCCCGGTCACAACATTCACATCAGTCGTTTACAGAGAAGTAGGTTTAGTTCAGAGAAGGTGAGCAGCATTGTTTTTGTTGCTTCCGCTGTCCAATTAGCTTAACTTTTCTAATGCACAATCCCCTAACGGAAGCACACATTTGTTTTTCCTGATAGTTCATGCTAACATATAATTATTTTGACACTGCTTTAGAAGACGCGCAACGCTACTCAAAACATATATTTCACAATCCTTTAAATATATTACTCCAACTCATTTACTCTTTTTGTTAAAACTATATGTAGACATGAAACTTTTTTTTGTCCCCAATATAAATTTGATCAATTATTTCATATAAAAGGAGTCGCTACCAAAATATTGAGTTTTTAGAAATGAGCAATCCTTTCAGAGACCTGACCTAAAGAGCAGGGCCAGCCCCGAAAAAAAAAGCCGGTGGAAAAGCTCCGAAAGCGAGCGGAGCCGAGGAAAAGGGGCATAACAGGCAACAGAAACGAGCATCTTCTTGACATGTAGTGTAAATTCAAATTCATATACTGGAAAATTCATATTATACCCTCTTAAGATAAATCCTCATTGCACATCTAATCAATCCCTCAAGAACAAAACATGTACTATTTGGTGGCAGTTATCACTGCAAATCGATTCGTGTTTTTCCTCTCGCTTTTTATTGGTCGTAACGATACGGCCGATTAGCGCAAGTGAACGTCCACTGACCGCCTGGCTAACAAAATCTGTGCCTCTCGTGCAGGACACGGAAACGTACAAGAGCTCAGTGAAGGAGGACATGATGCGCTGGCAGAACACGCTGCGGAGTCACAGCTCGGCGGACTGGGTCATCATAGCCGTGGAAACCAACGACACCAAGAAGAAGAACAAGCCCAACATCCTGCCTCGCTCGTCCATCGTGGACAAGATCCGCAGCGACTTCTGCAACAAGCAGAACGACAGGTCGGAAAGCTTCCCCATTTCAAACGGGTCGGTTCAGATGAAAAGAGTCCAAAAACGAGGAATGGTAGCGCATCGACTTCCCATCGTTGTCAATCCGCACTTCCTTGTTTTGTTGCGCTCACATTTTGAGCTTCCGCCTCTGTTTCTGTCCTGTCAACACAGACAACGTTTGGTGTTTTTGTTTCATCCTTTGAATTGTTGGCGCAAAGACAGAGCAGAAGCGCTCACTTGTTTCTCCTTCTCGACAATTCTTCGTAGAATCAGAATAAGTCCAGCTGGCCTACAAATGTATCAAATTCTCTTTGTTACAAACAGGTGCGTGGTTCTGTCGGACCCTCTGAAGGACTCGTCCCGGTCCCTGGAGTCCTGGAATTCCCTCCTGTTGAAGCTGCGCACTCTCCTCCTCATGTCGTTCACCAAAAACCTCGGGCGGTTTGAAGACGACATGCGTACGCTCCGAGAGAAACGCACTCAGCCCGGCTGGAGCTTCTGTGAATATTTCATGGTTCAGGTATCCCAGCGTATTGCACTATCTCTATCTGTTGAGATGGAGTTTTGTTTTGTTTTTTTTCTTCTGTCATTCATGCGCATGTTCAGCCTCTTTAATGCCTGTGAATGTCTAGGAGGAGCTGGCCTTTGTTTTTGAGATGCTGCAGCAGTTTGAAGACGCCTTGGTCCAGTATGATGAACTAGACGCTCTTTTCACTCAGTACGTCCTGAACTTCGGCGCAGGAGGTGAGTTGTCTCCACCAGTCCGTGTTTTTTTTTTTTCCTCACTTTTACAATCAGGAGTGGGGCGTCGTTTTATTTTTGACCGGCTTGTGTTTGTCCGCAGACACGGCCAACTGGCTGGGGTCGTTCTGCGCCCCGGTGCGCAACTGGAGCGGCCTGCTGCTGCGGCGGCCCATCGACATGGAGAAGAGGGACAGCATCCAGCGCGGAGAGGCCAGCCTGTTGGACCTGAGGAGCTACCTGTTCTCTCGGCAATGCACTTTACTGATCTTCCTGCAGAGACCCTGGGAGGTCACGCAGAGAGCCTTAGAGCTGCTCCACAACTGTGTGCAGGAGCTGCGCCTGCTGGAGGTAAACTGAGCCCAGTTTCTTCTTCACGGCTTTACACACCGTTTTGCCTCACAGCTCCTCCTGAAACGCTTTTGTTGTCGACCTCGTGCAGGTGTCTGTGATAGACGGGGCGCTGGACTGCTGGGTGTTTCTCAGCTGCTTGGAGGTTCTGCACCGGATCGAGGGCTGCTGTGATCAGGCACAGCTAGCTGCCAACTGCTCCCATACTGTCGGACTCTGGGCCTACGCTACAGACAAGGTGAAGCATAATGTTAGATATTTGTATAAATGATTTAGTCTTTCGTTCACCATAAAAGTGGGGAATTTATCAGACTTGAGTTTGGTAAAGATAGTTGGAGTGGAAGAGGAAAAAGATGCAGTAGGTACAGATGGAAAAAGATGGGGAGAGACAGATTAAAGGAAAAATATTTATATAATTTAAGAGAGATGTAAAATGATGTAAAACATTTTCAAGTTTTTTTTGTTCCTTGGAAACAAAACTTACCTCTGATGTTTTCTTGCTGTTAGGCTATAAACATCAAAATAAAAGCCCTTCCTGTTTCCTTCTTTCAAACACTCCTTTATTTACTTACTACACATTGCATCTTTTATTCTGTTTATTTTTTATAAATTTTGAATATCTTTACTATTTAGAATTAAGGACAAAGATTTAAAATATGTATTTACAAAATGGTTTTTCAATATTATCAGAAATCCTCCAGCTTACAATGAGAAGAAACCCTCCAAACCATATTTAGTGCTACATATGTTGACAATATGAAAGCAGGGACAAACAGGTTTATACTTAATTATTACAAAGCGTGATCCAGTCAGAAATTCACCATTAACATAATAGGTTTTTATATAATCTTATTCACTTTCTTAAAGCATAAATGTTATGTAGATATTACATTTGAAAATTTTTCCAAATATAAATCAGCCTTTAGTAGGTTTTTATATGATAAATTGACCACAACATGACTAAAAGACAGCTTAATAAATATTAAAATATTGAAAGGTAATTATCAAATTTTATGTAACAATTTTGGTCCCAGGACAAACTGTATAGATCTGAAATCCTAGCCTGCAGAGATCTCGTGTTAGAGCTGCACTGCATGTGGATTTGATGAGAAAATGTTTATTTCGACCATTAGAAACATTGGGCTCGACTCTGAATTGGGGTGATACGCTTGACACCTGACCTTGAAAAAGGACTTGTGAACATCTTCGATCTCTACAAACAACATGCAACAATTGAGCATATTTTTTCTGTGTAGTCATTAAAGCCTATCTGTTCTTCTTTTCTCAATTTGTTTTACAGAAGCAGAGCGAAATTCTTATTGACTTAAGAAGCATTTTTGTTGTTGTCTGATTAAAATGTAAAAAGGGGAAGACAAAAAAAACCTACCCAAACAATAAAAGTATCCCCTTTTTTTGTTGTTGTTGTTGTAGCTGAAGAGTTTGGGTGAACTCTGCGGCCTGGTGTCAAAAAACGGGCCGACGTCCGAGGACCTGAACAGGACCGTGGATCTGCTGGCAGGACTCGGGGATGAGAGGCCAGAAACTGGTGAGCTTGAACCTACAGATGTAGCACTGAAATTAAAAAAAAAAAAAAAAAAAAACATTCTTAGATTTCCAGGCTAAGCTTATTTGCTGCTTCTAATTGGGACAGTTTTTTTTTTCTTCTTACATCATTTTGCAGCAGCGGCCCAGTGAGCCTCCTTTAGATTCAGTCTAGCTGATTCGGGACAAGAGTTTGACTTCTTCTATTTATCTCTCCAGCTCATGGTTATTTTAACTCTGATATCAATTTGAAAAAAAAAAAAAACAAGCTGTAGGAAAGCTTAATACCTGGGTGTAGAAATGAAACTAAAACCTGCTTGACTTTGGTTTCAATTGGAGAAAAATAACACTGTTTCTCTCACATGTCTATTCACAGTCAACAGCTTGCAGAGTCCTTACAAAAAGCTGAAAGAAGCCTTGTCATCCGTCGAGGCTTTCGAAAGGCACTATCTTGTAAGTCCGTCTCACTCTAACCTCTTGGTGTATTTCATTAGAAAATATTGCTCCAGTTGTCCCACCGATATATTTTCTGATGTAACGTCCTTGAAACATTGGATCTAATTTTTTCTCTCTCCATTCCAACACCTCCTTGTTGGCTCTCTGTTGCATCAGGAACTTTCTCATGCTGCTATGGAAATGTACCAGGCCATCGGCCGGCTGCGGTCCGCCAGGCTGGTGGGGAAGAGCCTGGCTGAGTTCTACATGTAAGGAAGTTTGGGAGTAATGTAATGTACTCTGACTATGTATATTGGTGTGCGGTTATACCAGAAAAATTTATTTAAAGTAAAGAAATAACTTGTTTTTTTTTACCTAAATTCATAGATTTGGTATTAATTATTGACTTAGTTAATGAATTTGAAGCATTTTAGAGTAGGGGAAAGTTTTTTCACACTGTAAATTATGTATTCTTTTCTACAAAAAAAAAAAAGGCGACATGTTTTGTTTGTTTACCCGTCTGCGTGGGTCTTTGACAGGAGGAAGGGAGACCCTGAGCGGGCGGAAACCTTTCTGCAGGAAGCTTTGAAGTCGTACGTATCGGAGGGATGGAGTCTTCCTGTGACGCACACCAGGAAGCAGATCGCCGAGTGTCAGAAACTGCTGGGCAGAACTGAAGAGTATCCTGGGCTAGTGACTAACGTCAGCTAAAACACACCACTTGTTTCTGCATTTTTGGTATTTGTATCAATTAGCATTAACAAATACCGTTCGCTATTGATCCGTGGAGGTAAAGCTTCCTCCACTGTGTTTTATGATTTTATGTCTACATGCAAGAGTAAAGAATTATGCACGTCTAATTAATGAAAAAACAATTAGAAAAGTTTTGGTAGGGTCATTAGACCTAGAAAGATTACCTTTTAAAGTAGCCGTTATTTATTATGTGGTTTCCTTGACAACAACTGCAGCTACTTGCAAACCAGTGCCTTGCTGGCCGGTGATGTGAATCTCTCCACGGAGGAGAGGAAGCACTTTTGTCAGGAAATTCTCACTTTTGCTGGCAGGTCCGGAAACCAATGTAAGTAATCAGTCATGGATATGAAAAATATTAAAGTGCATTGGTGTGTTTTTAATCAGTTTGTAACAGGTCAAGCGCCTTTATTTAAACATCTGTTTTTGCTTTGTTTTAACGTGGAATCTAATGAAATTAGTTTGTTAAACACTCAGTT
Organism: Xiphophorus maculatus; assembly: GCF_002775205.1. Taxonomy (NCBI): domain Eukaryota; kingdom Metazoa; phylum Chordata; class Actinopteri; order Cyprinodontiformes; family Poeciliidae; genus Xiphophorus; species Xiphophorus maculatus. The sequence goes on from NC_036449.1 coordinate 8,428,303, forward strand.
GAGTTTTCATTAATGTGGCATTTAGCGAACATATCAGCATGTGTAGGCAGAAAGCAGAAAGGCAAAGATAAATGGTGAGGAAACAAATTAGTGACATTTATAGTAGAGTTACTGCTGGAGGTGCAGTAACTCTACGATAAATCCGTTTTGTCCAACTGTAATCGGTGAACCCCTGGTTTTTGCAAATGGACAGATTAAGGAACTTCTCCTGCATGTATATTCTGAACAGGACTGATTTCAGTGGCGTACAGTTATTAAAAAGCACAAAAGTTTCTCCCTCTCCTCACTTGTATTTTCTTTCCCATCTTCCGCAGCTCACAAAGTGACTCTCAGCATGAATGTCTTTGCTCAGCTAACGCGGCTACAGTTCCACCCAGCGGCCGCTTCGGTGCACTCCGGAGCCGTGCTGCAGGTGGAGCTCACTCTGAGGTGCCTGATGCCCGTTTCAGTGCGCATTCAGCAGCTGGCTGCTAGCATTCACTTTGACATCGATCACGGTGGGACTCACGGGAGGTCCAAGGGGACGCTGAGGAACTCAAACCAAGGGACAATAGAGTTTAAACAGGGCAACTCATCAGCAGGCCCGCCCTCCTCCGCGGCTGCTGGTCCCACGCTAGAAATGGACGAGGTTCAGGACAGGAGTCCCTCGGACAATTCTCTCAACTTCGTAGGAGTGGTGTGCAAAAACACCCACCTGATCATTCGCCGCCGTGAAAACGGCTCGCCGCCGGAGACGTCCAACTGTGTCAGCCCTCCTGCTGTCGCCATGAAGGAAGGAGGACAGATGCTGAAGGTGCAGAATGTCACGTTAGAGCCCGGAAACAACAGCATCACCTTGACAGCCCCCGTAAGGAGGTTTTTGGTCTTACTTTTGAACATTTACTTCTTTAAAATATGTTAAAATGTATTCATACGAGAGAGTGTTTAGGCCCGGCTACAAAAATAAATAAGCCAATTATGAGAATGCAGTCATTTTATGTAAATTCATATGACAGAATATTGGGGCCAAGCTAAGAAAAAATATGAAAACAAAGTAATATTCTGATTAAAAAAAGTTGTACTAGAATTAAGTCATAATGTTAATACAATAAAGTTGTACGACGGTAATAATCCCCAAAAAAGTTGCAACACTACGATAAAAATGCTGTAGTAATACAACAAGAAAGAAGTCAGAGTAATATGAGAATAAAGTCTTAATAATTTGAGAATAAAGTTGTAATATTATTAGAAAAAGTCATAATATTATGCAAAAAAAAAAGTTTGAATAACAATGAGGAACGTAGAGCATCCTAGTATTGATTTCACATCAGCATCAAATTATCATCAGTTGCAGGATTGTTGGAAACAAATGTGCAAACGACGTTTTGTTTTGTTTTTTAAGAAAGAATCACGGGCGGCCCAAGCTGGTCAGGATTTCAAAAACTATCAAAATGTACAATATCAATAAAACAACTTTTTTTTCCAAGTAATTTAATGACTTATAATATTATATTTTCATAAGAAAAAAAATATTGATCAAAATGGAAGATGTTCATCATTTTCTCGGTCCTCCACATTTTGCCCATTTATTCTCTGCTTTCCTCTGATTTTGCTCCACAGAGTGGACAGCCGGGATCTTACATGTTACGGCAGCTGTGCGCCACTGTGGGTGAAGTGCAGTTTGTGCTGTCTCATATCTACCCATCGGTCCGATATGAAGTATATTCTCAGGAGCCCCAGCTCACCGTGGAGCCACTTTCAGGTCTGAATTTATGTTGTATGAGTAAAATCCAACCCCTGCTACATGACACCAAAATACATGCTATCAAATAAGTAGTTATTTTCATGAAACTTTAAACCTGACGGGTTGTAAACAGGTTAAAACATCCCAAGTCAGTCTTTCTCAAACTGTGGTCCCCGGACCGCTGGTGGTCCGCGGGGCGCCCCCTAGTGGTCCGCGAGGTACTGCATGTAGACGACCGTTTATTTGCCGTGACGTCAGCTCAAAGTGCGACGCTACAGCTAGCTTACCAAAGGATTGTGTTCAAAATAATGATGAAAACTGGCTTAAAACCGGGTTACTCAAAAGAAAAGCTGCAGATACCGGTGAAAAGAAAACAACTCCAGGAATATTATAAGATCAGAGGAAGCTAAGTTACAGCTGCTGAGTGTTGATGTGTCGTTCACTAGCGATTGGATTCCTTTGAACGGCTCTATGCGGTGACGGGTTAGGAGTCGGCTCAGTCTGAACTGTTCCTTGTTTTTTATGACGTTACTTGGTAATGAATGGTGCTCTGCTTACACGTCCACAGCTGTTATTATTTTTAGTTAATTACATTATTAAATACAATTAATGCATGTAATTGATTGAAATGGGTGGATTATTTTTTATATTTAATGGTGCAGAAAATAATTTTTTGTTTCTGCCAAAGCAAGTCAAGCCTCAGAAAGACTGTCCTAAGTGAACAGGCTGCTTTATAAATTCACATTCTGCAGAATGAAATGAACTCTAACTCACTATAACGAGGCGTTTTGGTTCCACTAGAGGCCAAAAGCGTTCTGTCGTGTCGTTCTCTTGCTCACTGTGCTTCTGGTTGGTGTCTGCAGAGCCTCTGTTGGCGGGGATGGCTCAGTTGGTGAAATTCACCCTGCTGACAGGTCACTACACTGTGAAGAAAGGAGACGCTCTGCAGCTCAGCAACACGGAAACCATGCCCATCCTGCCCTCCTCCAGCTGCACGGCCCGCATCAGCAGCCCAGAGGCGGGTCAGTAACAGCAGCCGCTCATCGCTGATGCAGTTTAACATGTTCTCAGATTTGATTCGGTCTTTTCCAGCATCATACAAGATGCATACAGGTGCTTGAAGTCCTGCTAAATGCTTGAATTTCTATTAGGTGGTTTGAAGGTTTGGAAAATGCTTGATCTTGATATTCAGATCTGTGTAGTTGAAATAAATATTTTACATGTTAAACTTATTGAAATCAAAGGATTTGTTTTTATTGTTTTGTTCTTGGACCACTCAGGTGTATAGCATATGTGTGAAAGACATTTCAAAACATACAGTTTAGCTTTATTTTAGTTTACTTTGTGTCTGCTATGTGGAATACTACAAGAAGACATTATTATTAACAGTGATAAATGATATCTGTTAATCATGACTTGAGACTCACTTTATTTTGTTAGTTCATTTGTATTGTTTTTATCTCCAAAGTGTGGTACTGAAAAAATGTGACAACTCACCTCGAAAATGCTTGAAAAGTGCTTGAATTTTACTTTGGGAAAACTGCATCAACCCCAGATAGATTTTATTTTTTCTCTCTTTTCGATGTTTTTGAAAAACATCGAAATTTTTGAAAAATTGTATCGGGATAAAATTAGAGGATTTTTTTCAGAAAAGTCACTTAACTTTTTTTTTTTTTTTTTTTTTTTCCCCTGAAGCTGTAGATCTTTTACATTTTGTCAAAATCCCTTCACATTGTCATTTCTTCTCTTGTTTGTTTATTTATTTTTAACTAGAGTTGGTGGGTGAAAGCGTCTTGTCCATCCAGTCGTCTGAAAAGGTGACGAGCATCAGCCTACCTCCCACCCCGCCCTACCACGTTCTGGAGTTCCAGCTCGAGGTTTTGTGCATCATCCCGTCCGGGTCCGAGCGGCCGGCCAACGAGAGGCTGACCAACGGGGAGGTGCGCCATCGACCTCGCAGCTACAGTCATCCCGACACACCCATGACCGCCATTGACCAAAGGGTGAGAAACACAACATTTCATGTTCTTGTGTTTTTCTAGCGCTTTGCTGCAGGAGTGTGATTTTCCTTTAAGGATATAAAGTTGCTGCTGTGGCCTCCTAGTTATTTTACATTGAGAAACTGAATGCAGTTTGCTCAAATTAACACGCCAGAGTCACGCCAAGAAACCAGAGTTTCTTGTTTTAACTCAACCTAGACGTATTGCAGCGGGTCGTCAGTACCAGAGATTAGAGCCTTCTGATATTTGGTATTTCTTTAGCATTTAATCAGGAAATGTCTGAGAAACTGAGACGATCACAAGTGGAAAGGAAACAACGTAGTCTGAAACCAGACAAGTTTTTTTTTTTTTAAACAGTGCAGTTTCTGTCCACAGATGTCTATCGACTGTCCATGGTCGATCTACTCCACCCTGCTCGCCCTTACCTTCTACATCCCCTTCAAGACCAAACACTCACTGCTTTCCGCTGGCAACAGGTGAGGCAGCACGATTGTAGAATAATCTGTCATCCAGATAAAAATGTTTATGGGATTATGTTTGGGCTGCAACTAATGAGTGTTTTAGTATTTGATTATTCTATCTGTTATTTGACGATTAATCAGGTAAAGATTCTGCAGATTTCTCATTTAATCTTTTTTTATACATTATTAGAACATTAATACATGCCAATAAACAAATAATTTAATTATGTTTTTAAAATAAGAAAATAAACTTTGTATTGCCTTATACAAGAACATCATTCCTTTAGTGTGCTCTTGGCCGTCTATAGCAAAGGATGCATCTGCTGCTAAATAAATACTTGTTAAAAGCTCAGCTCTTGACTTAACATCAATACAGTGTATGGCTGATCTGGTGATGCATTTTTTGGATTAAACGATTGATAATTGGATGCAAAAGGTGCTTTTTTTTTTAATGAGTCTGAAGCAGATGAAGCTAAAACTGACACCAGGAGTTCTGGGTAAAACAAATATACAGAAAAGGAAGATTTTTTAAAATTTCATATGCAAAATGTAAATATTTTTGTGCAGTTTTAGCATAATTTCTGCTCTGATTGTTTTTCTTTTAGCAAATGGCCTGCTCTAGAGTTTTTAATACTCCAGTTAGCAATTGATTACTGATTTTTCAACAATCGATTAATCACAATTAATCCGATTAATCGTTTCAGCCCTAGATTATACTTTGGTAAAAATAGCAAATACGTCGAATTCTGCATTTTCTTGGACTTACCTTTACCTCTGTCCTCTGTGACGCCACAGAAAGTACATCCAGGTGTGTGTGCAGAACGTGTCAGATATGAACTTCACCCTGGCAGACATGAAACTGACAGAGAAACAACACTCATCGTTGGAACTACAATCCTTTAACACTAAAACAAATCAGGTGAGAAAGAAGGTTTTTCTTAAATGTAAACGGAGAGAAGAACAGTTCAACTTTCCATGTAAAGGCTGTAACACATTAGCCAAATTATCCTGTTAAGCCAAAAGCTCCATTCAGACTTTTGTAGTGATCAGAAAGTCCTTTTTGTGAAAGCATTTCCAGAAGTGTCCGAGGATCAGGACCTGGACATGATTGATGCTTTCTTCCTCCCCCCTTCTAGCTTCTGTGCAGCAAGCACAGCGTGTTCTGCTTGTGGGAGGTGAGGTGGAAGGACGATCTGCCCTCGTGTCTACAGTGTGTTTTCTCTGCCAACTTCAGTCCGCCTAACCAAGACAGCTCTGCCTTCAAACCGTTCCACTACCAGTTCCAGCTGGAGAGAGTCACTGTGAGTCACTGAGCCGTTTTCTTTTCCTTCTTCTTCTTCTTCTTCTTCTTCTTCTTCTTCTTCTTCTTCTTCCTCCTGTGGCCTGAACGCTCGAGTAGTACTGTCACTATTGTAAATAAAGATTGCGGAAAGAGAAAATGACGACCCGGCCTCTTGTTTCCTGCTGTCAGACATTGTACAGCGTGAGAGCGGAGATCCTGCCCCCCGCGGGAGAGCAGCACTGCCGCTCCGGTTTGGTCTGCGAGCTGGAGGTGTGTATAACACGACTGACTGAGCCCTCAGAGGGAGAGGTAGCCGAGGACAGCAAGACTGACACGGATGGACTCAAAACCACCAGGCTTATGTATGAAGGTGAGTCGGCAGCAGGGTTTTCCTCATCTAAATAAAAGCGCCGTGAATCGGATGATGGTGAATTAGCTTGGATTTTGCTTTTCTTTAACACTAAGCTGATGGTTGGAGCCGAATGCAAAATTTTTATTCACACAAGACATTGCAAACCGAATCTCATTTTCACTTTATGTTGGTCTGTCACATAAAATCCCCAATAAATAAGCTGAAGTTTGAAGTGATTAGGGATGAAACTATTAGTCAGATTAATCGTGGTTAATTGAGTTTTGAAATAATCGTCAGCTAATTTAACAATCGATTAATCGTTATCTTTGGTATACAGACTCATAAATAAGGCCGTCAGAGCAGTAAGTAAGCCAAAACTCTACCAAAACAAATATAGATTTTGCATCTAAGATAAAAAAAACAACATCTTTTTAAATAGGTTTTACCTTTAAGTGGCATCATTTTAGCTTCACATGGTTCAAATCCTGCTAAAAAATAATAATAATAAAAAAAAAAAATTAAGCACTTTTTGCTATCCAACTTTTAATCAGTAAATGCAAAAATTTATCAAATAATTTACAAACGATCAGTCGTACACAATAACAGGAACGCTGCTATTGCATTTTAGCCATTAAAATATACATTTTTCTTTATTTAAAATGGCATTGAATTGTTTATTTGGACCTTGTAATGTATTTCTAATATCTAATATTGTATAAAAACGACTCAAGAGGTTAAAAAACCTCCATGGAATTTACATTTTTCTATCCAATTAATCATCCGAATAATCGATTATTAAAATAATCATTGGTTGCAGCCCCAGACGGGATGACGACACGTGAAAAACGACACACTAAAAATGTTTGCAAGCGACTAGATTCTGAGAATTGATCATTTTATGGTACAAATGATCTGATTAAATAAATCTCAAATTATACATCCATAAATAATAATATAGATAAACCCACCACTGTAGGGGAACATTCAAAATGCTGCAGACGTCGCTGAAGAAGAGCAGGGACTGAATGAAGGCTGACTGCTGTGTGTTTGTGTCCGCAGTGGCCGACAGCAGCAGCAACTGGGCCGTGTGTGGGAAGAGTTCAGGGATGGTGCTGATGCCTCTCAGGGTCAACGCCGCCCACAAGGTGCAGATCGAGGTCATGCCCCTGTTCGCTGGTCACCTGCCCTTCCCCAAAATCAAAGTCCTCAAGTACCTCCCTCACAACGCTGCGGCGGCCATCCAGCCGGACCCCGGTGAGACCCCACAGGAAGTAAAGCCTCTGCAACGCCAGACCGATCTAATCCGTTTTATCGATTAATCAAATTTTGGGGGTTTTCGAGATTTAATTTTGAGAAAATCTGGATTTTTTTTTTTTCTTCCCTCACCAATGCACTCCTTGCCTTTGTATAGTTCAGAGTGATATCAGCACATTTAAGACCTAAAGATAGGTTTAAAATAGAAGCTTTAAGCTTCTATTTATTTGTACTTTGAGTTCATGTCATTTCTACGATAAAGTGGCCAAAATTTTGTTTAATTACAAGAATAAAAATCATAATATTACCAGAGTAAAGTTGTAATATTAGACTTTATAGAAGTTAAAGTAGTAATTTTAGTACTTTATTTGGTTTATTTTTCTGCAAAATAAAAAACTAAGCAGAGGATTGTTGAGCATCTTGAGGAGTTATACGTTGGGACACGTTTTACAGTTAAGAAAATAATTATTCTTCTAACACATCAGCTTTGCAGTACTAGTATCAGGACTTTGAAACGACTGTGCAAACAACTTTTAAGATGGTTTATGGTAAAATTGCATCTTTTTGCAGCTAACATTATCTTGTAATTGAACAAAAATTCTCACAGCATGATCCCTAACACTCCTTCATTCAAATCACTGCAGGGAATCTTCAAATAAGCATTTGTAATTTCTTTATAGAAAAGAAATTACAAACGACTAAGGCGAACATATAAAAAAAAGAAGAAATTAAAATTAAAACTCAGATCTGTTATCGTCCAGCTCTAGTTATAAAATATATACTGTGTTTTTGTTTTTTCACTGATTCAGCAGGGAGGATGTTGTTCATCCTCCGACTCGTGCTGACCCTTTTTTAATGTCCCTCTCTCCTCCCCCCGCCGCCCGCAGACAGCTGCGTGGAGAACGACAGCCTGTCCCTGCTGGACAAGGCGCTGGACGACCAGGGGGACACGGCGAGCATCCGCAGCCGCGGCAGCGTCCACTCGGTGGGCAGCAGCGACCAGCAGCAGAGGGGCGTGGCCATGCCGCGCCTGGAGCCCTTCAGTCCGGGACAGGTGTTCAACAACAGCCACTCGCAGCAGGTGCTGGTGCTGCCCACCGCCGACGACCACATCATGGAGGTCAACGCCACATGACCCTGGGGGTGAAGACTCCTTCCTGTCATCTCTGGACGAACTCCTCTGAGCCTCGGGAGCTTGTCCGGGCCGGGGTCCGCGCCGAACGGCGCCGACGCGGACTCTCTCCCCGCCTCCCCCCCCTTTCCGTCTACGCATGAAACGTTCACTTCACTGGAAACACGGCGGACTGCACAGTGAAGAGCCAACGCCACCCGACGACGAGTTGAAATAAAATCGTGCTCCTTGCCATACTTTGTACATATCTCATTGAATGGATTTATAGATATAAATATATAAATATATATATGAACTGGAGAATCAAATCTGCGCCTGTCGTGCTATTTTGAACTAAAGGAAAACACTCCTGATCGTCTCATGTCGCACCAAAGCTCTCGATGTTTGTACGCCATGATCTGCTACTGAAGTACCGTCACGCTGAGTGGGCGTGGCCTGCTAGAAGTGCCGCTCTGGACCTCTTTTTGGCTTTATGTGTGTTTGAGATATTTGCCTCCATCGCTACAATTAAGTTAAAATATTTCTTTCCTCATCCTCGCCGACTCTTCTGCTCCACTACTCTCAAGTGTTTCCTCATCACGTACCTTAAAGCGGGAGAATAAGATTTAGGATTACGCCCCTGAGCGATTATTATGAGTAATAACAGTAAAGAGACAGCGCCTCGTCCTGAATATTTAAAAAAAACAAACATGTTGTGGAAGTTACCCAGTTAAATTTATGTCCATTTTGAGTAAATACTGTTATATTCCTGGCAGATGTGCCATTAAAATAAGTCATTCTCATTTAACTAATGATAATAAACGAGAGGGGGAAAAGGCTCAATTTTAACTTTTAAAAATAAAACAAATATTTCAAGTTCAGTTTGTAGTGTTCAAAAGTTAGTTTTTAAATGCCCCTGAGAATTCTGTGACATTTTCTTTTCTACTAAATTAAGCTAAAAATCAACTCAAAAGTCTCTCATTTAAACCCTGTGAGAAAATAAGAAGCTTGGACTGATGAGGCGGTGTGTGTTTTTCCTGCTATGCTGTGGCTCTGTGTCTCTGTATGAGTGTGTGTGTGTGTGTGATCAGGGCAGACTTCTACAGCGGGATCAGCCAGCGGGCGGTACAGTCGGTCTTCATGTGCATATTTATTTGCTGTGTGCACACGCGCGTGTCGCTGAACCTGTCCTATGCACACATGCTGCTGATCCGCGATGATCTAATGAGAGAAATGGGGAACTCTACGATTTGTTTTTTTCTTTTCTTTTCTTTTTTTGGGGAAAGAATGAATGTCAGCGACTTCCGCCCTGCCCCTCGACCCTCTGCTGTATTCTGACCTCTGTACATACTGATCTGTACATAATGATTGAAATTAAAAAGGATATTTGATGCCAACTGTACTAAACAAGAAAAACAAAACATTGAATCGGTTTTGGTCGGTTGGATGTGTCGGAGTTAACACGTGCTGGCAGGTGTTTACTGATCGTGGCTTTTAGAAAATTACATTTACACATTTTGGGAAAAGTAAAAGTTTGATTTTATTGTAGATCAGCCAAACAGTTACTCTTTGAATCAAGTTTAAATCATTAGAAGCATAAAAAAAACAGTGTTTACTGTGATCAAAAAGTTACGACTAGACAAAAGACCAGATGCAGAGGTAAGGTATTTAATTTTATTAATTGAAATTAGAAAGCAAAACTGAACGATTATATTGATCTAACACTCTGATTTCTAGTGTTTATTTCTGTTAATTTATGGCTAAAATATCGTGTCTCAAATTAGAATATTATATAAACTAAACTGAAACATTACGACTATCGTAATTATGCAGTCCAGATGTGTGAGTCGTCCACCGGACCACAATCAACCTCTCTACATAAAGGGTAAGTCACAAAAGGTCACTGCTGGGTGTACAGAGTGATGTACTGTAGGAAAGTTGAGTGGAAGGAAAAGCTGAGGTAGATATGGTATATAGAAAAATCCGAAACAACCTGACAAACTTCCCCCTTGGGTGTGTAAGAAGAAGAACCAGACTTTCTCAGTGGTCCAAAGTCCTATTTTCAAATGAAAGCAAACTTTGCTTCTCATTTGGAAACTAAGATCCTGAAGTGCGAGGGAAGAGCGGAGAGGTTATGGAATCCCACGTTGCTTGAAGTCCGATGTGAAGTTTCCGCTTCAGGTGACGAGTTCAGGAGTCGCCGGGTCATCTGGGTCCAAAGTCAGAGCAGCTGTATACCAGAAAACCTCAAGAGCACTTCATGTTTCCCTGTGATGAAGAGCTTTATATATATATATAAATATATATATATGCCGATTTCATTTTCCAGCAGCACTGGGCACCGACCCACTTCCAAAAGAACCGCTAGCTGCTTGGACGACCGTAGAGTCAATGTTCTGGTCTGGTCAGCAAACCGCTCTGACCCAAACAACCCAGTGGAGAATCCATGAGGTATTGCCAAGAGGAGACACCAGACCTCCGCTGAAACAACATGAGCTTTCTGAACAGCTACTTGCTGTGGGCTAATTCATGCTAATGAAGCCCAAAACTATATACTGATTAATCCTTTATTTTCAATAAAAATGAAAAACATTTGAGAGCACAAATCATGTGGCTTTGGGGGTCAACTGGTCCTGTTAAGCTGGGTTAGGATTATTTATAGCAAATTTAGACAAAATAACTTGAAAAATGGAACATGCAGCCGGGAAAAAACTTCAGTGCTGACGGGTCAGCTTTGCTTTGGGGAAAGTTTCAAAGATACGAAACAGCAATCAGTGATTCTGAAAAAAAAGAAAAGAAGATACGTTACTTTTTTTTCTGCATCGAATGATTTAAATAATAACAATCAATAATCCAGTTTCAAACATAGCATCTGCTTCAACAGACTGAAAGAGCACACAAAATGAGCACGATGAACAACCATTAAACTAAGCAAACAATTTCCACAAGGATTGGGAACATTTTGGATTAAACGAGTAAGCAAAAAAGAAAAACTACAAATTTTTTGCACTGCTGCTAACTAGAGCAGCACATGTCAATAATATAAACTGTCAGAAGATTAAAACAACAACAACAACGTCTTTTATTTATTTTCTCTGGGGATGTGTAGGGTAGTACCTTCACTGCACACCAGGTGGTGCAATAAACTCAGCACGGGGGCAGAATGAGGTTTGGTGACAGCAGATCAGGCGAGTCAAAAGTCTGAGCAAAACCTCTTGTTGGTCCTATTTATGTCTACATCCAACCCAAGCAAACCAGCTGGAGGTAGAAGGAATCCTAAAACAGGATTTCATTTTGCGGCCAACCTGCAGCCTGGGACGTCACAGTAACTTGGAGAGTCTTATGCTAAGTTTAACATTTACTGCACAATGACATAAAAAATGCCATTACTCATCGATCGAGTCGCGATGTGCATGAAATGCGCCCCAGGCTCAAACAGAAGTCACGGGAACAATTTAATAAACATTAAAACATGCCTCGGTTAAGATTGCTTAAGGTTTTCTACAACTGATGTCCAACTTCCCTGCTGAATATGCTTTGAGCAGTTCTTTTTAACATGCAGTGCATAAACACGCAGTTTTGATTAGCTCGTGGGAGAAAAGGACGGGATTAAATTCAATTTAATTAAACGGAACAAAACCAGAATTTAATCTGAATCAGTGCTGTCTTTCATTCTAAAGAAAACCCCTGCTGTTTTTATTATTGATATATGTTTATTTATTGTATTTAATACTTTCCTGTTGTGTGACTAAACCTGGAATACATTCGGAATAAATAACTTCTGAAAGGAACTTTTCAGACAGTACTAGAACCTTCATGTTATTTCTGGGGGCCTCAGCTCAGTCCACCCCCAACCTTATCATGTGGCCCTTATCTGTGGCCCTTCCGCCCGCTCCTCATTAACATAATGATCCAGCTGCACAGCGGGAGGCTCCCAAAAGCTCCAGGTGAAGAACCACAGAGCTCCACTTCAGTCCCCTGGACCAGACATGGCTGTTCTGCTGGTGTTAGCTGCGTGGCTACTCGGCCTGCAGGCTTTCTCGGACGCGGAGGACAGAAACACCCGAGAGCGGCTTTTCCTCGGGTCCCTCGGTCTTTCTGAGCGGCCGCAGCCCGCAGGAAGCCGCCACACCCGACGCCCCGTCCCCTCCGAGCTGTGGAGGATGTTCCGGAGGTCGGAGAGCATTCAGGCCCGCGACAGCGACCCCTGCACGGTGTCCGAGTACGGAGTGCGCGGCAACATCATCCGCTACGTGCAGGACCAAGGTGGGTGAGCTGATAGTGATGAGGCTCCGGCCACTTCATTAAGTTTTACTCAGTGAGCGAGTATATAGAGTTTAGAGCTAAATGTCCCCGCTGTTTGACGCTTACCGTGTTTTAAAACAAAGTTATAGCTTTATTAAATTTAGTTAGCCTAGCTTTACGAAAACCCTTTCATTGTTTAACCATTTAAAAAAAAACATTCATGTATTTCTTTTTTTTTTTTTTTGGTAAAACATTTCCACAAAGTCGTTCTTACTCGTGAAGTGAAAGTGTTGGCCTGTGACTCTGCAAAGATTTAACTGGGTTTCATATCAGTCAATGTCGATAGAATTTCTTTTCATTGGTTTGTTTTAAATAATTGAAACGCTACCAAACTGGTGATGTGACCTTTCCTGTGTTTTTCCCCCCCACACACTTTCCTCTTGAGCTCATTTTCTCCTTCAACTCCACATCGTTTTTTTTTTACTTTTTAACAGTTGATGTGGCAAAACCTGGAACTGCTGCTGCGCACGTTCGTCAACAGATTGCTGCTTTTGATATTTTTCCTTAAAGAGAAATTGTGAAAACACTGAGTAATTTTCCTATCCTTCACAACAATGTACTGTGATGCATTGACTCGTTACATAAAACTTTAATTAATACATTAAGGCTTGAGGCTGTGATATGAATAAACCAGAAAGCCCATTTTTTAAATATATTTCTGCAGTGGATTTGAAATGACATTCTACAGCTTAGCATATAGAAGAAATTGTGCTTTTTTTTTTTTTTTTTTAATTAAGTTACTGCATTTGACGATCGCAACTTTAAAATGTGCTGCTAGGCTGAAATGATAAACTCCTTACTTGTGTCTGGTCAGTTTGGTGCGTCTTTGTTCGTAGGAGCTCAGCCTCGGAGGGAAGAGAAACGACCAGGATTTGCATACGGACCCCGTAGGAGATGCAGTGTCGTTTATTGATCACGGCGTTGTTCAGCAACGAGGCCGGGTAAACTAAAAACGCATCCGATTAATTTAGGAAGCGGCTCAGGTAAAGGCTTTTCTTCTGGGGTCTGTAAATCACCCTGGACCGCTGCTTCAGCAAAAGCCAGCGATGCCGCTGCTAAAAATCACAGAGTCCAGGCGCTCTGTGTGTTCCACAGAGAAATAAAGGGCCGTGAAATTTCATCTCCACCGTTATTTATGTCGTTGTGTGCTTGGTGTCTCTTCAAGCATCCCCCTCCCCCCCCTGCAACCCCTCTCCCCCCTCTCTCCCCACAAGACCTTGTTAAAGCACAGCTCTCCCTGCTGGTGTCTTGCAGGCAGGCTGGTGTCGGGTTGGAGCAGCAGCTGTCAGGCCTGTCTGGTGAAGCAGCTTTTCTTCAACGTGTCTGTCCTGCAGCCTGTGGAGCTGCTGTCTCTGGCTCAGCTGGAGATCAGGCTCCATTGGAAGCCTCTGAGGCCCGCCGGGCTCCTGCGGGGGCCCCGAGCCGTCAGCATGTCGCTTTCCAAAGTGATCCGAGCCACGCTGCGGGGAGCCGATCCCCGGGCCAGTCGCAGGCTCCTGCTGTCGCAGTCGCTTCGGCCGCAGCTGGAGCCCGCCGCCGTCGCCATGGACCTGACGCCGTTGGCGGAGAGCTGGCGCAAACCGGGTCACAACTACGGCCTGGTTGTGGAGCTGAGTCCGCCGCCCGGTGCGGATCCGGAGGAGCTCACGCCTTTTCTGCCGGGCAACGCCTTCCCTTTGGAGGAAGCCTGGACTCTCCCTCTGATGGAGGCCTCTCTGGTGGTCGTGTCCCTGAACCCGCACCAGTGTCGCTCCCGGCAAAGGAGGAGCGCCGTTCACCTCCCCGTGACGCCCAGTAACATCTGCAAGGCCCGTCGCCTCTACATTGACTTCAAAGACGTGGGCTGGCAGGACTGGATCATCGCCCCGCCGGGCTACATGGCCAACTACTGCCACGGCGAGTGTCCGTTCCCGCTGAGCGAGAGCCTGAACGGTACCAACCACGCCATCCTGCAGACGCTGGTCCACTCCCTGGACCCCCAGGGCACGCCCCAGCCCTGCTGCGTCCCCATCCGCCTCTCCCCGATCTCCATGCTCTACTACGACAACAACGATAACGTGGTGCTCCGACACTACCAGGACATGGTGGTGGACGAGTGTGGCTGTCGATGAGAGCGGTTACCAACAGCAACCGGTCCGCTTTTAAGTTCGGTTTCTTCAGTTTTTTTTTGACTGATGAATGAGATTCCCTTATTCTCACCACTGTTAGCTTAGCTGTGAATAGAGCTTTCCAGGGCTTTTTTTTTTTTTTTTTTTAAGTATAGGAGTTGGTGTTTGTAAATAGAGTAATATTTGTATTTGTCCACAAAGATGACATTTTTAATAAAGGCTAATGTTAAAAATTGGTCAAGTATCTGTTGGTTTTTTTTTCTCTTTGGTTTGTAATTAATTAGAACATTAACTCGAAGCATTCATATGAAAATACTGTTGGAATCTAATTTATGCACGCTACAAAACAAGCAATCAATTTGACTAGACCAAATAATATAAAGATTATACGCGGTTCGTGACTGAAGATATAGATTTGTAAAATTTTAATCCTTCAGCAAGTGGAACTGGTTCAAATTAACACTTTTTATATATATATATATATATATTTCTTTTTATAAGATCTTAAATTAAAAATGTTCACTGCAACACAGATTTGTTTTTGTTTTTTTCTTTTGTTAGCTTTGTTTTGAATGTCATTGAAGTCAGGCTCGGCAAATTAAAGACGGCAAGGACTTGAGGAGAAAGTTCTTGGCTTTTGTTGCTGAGATTACACTAAATTACCAGAAAAAATGTCGACAAAATGAGCTTAGAATTTTAATCTTGATATTTTACGATAAAGATAGAAGCAGTCATAAGACCAATTACGTCGTCTTTGTAATCTTTTTGGGGAACTTTGCATGTCCCAGCAACTGGGCTTTAATCACATTTTCACATTTATATTTATCGATGGTCTCATGGAACCAGCAGTGAAGAAAATAGTAAAAACATAACTCTACCACGGCCCAATATTTGAGGGTTCTCCAACGTTAAATGGAATTCATCCTTGACACTATAAATTCTAAGAAGTTTTTCACGACAAATAGGCGGGTACTTTCTACATTAAAGAGAGTTGTACACTAACTCAGAAATGCACACAAAGCTCTAAGGAAATCTGCAGCTGCATATTTGGAAAAGCTAAATGCTTTGTCGAGAGATGTTTTTTTTTTATTATTATTATAATTATACGTGACAATGATTGAGCTATTTGGCCACGATGACAGAAGGCAAAAATGGGCTTTTAAAGTTAAAACTACAGCAGCGACTGTCGGCAGGGTGCTGGAAGCATCATGCAGAGGGCCTGGTTTGGTGGTAGTCATACAGTTGCAATGAAGTGGTGGAAATAATGGAGGGCCGCCTTCAAATTCCCCAGTGCACTCGGGCACCGAGACAAGTAACCTGACTACAGTGAGACTTGGAGCCGATTGGCTCAGGAAGACTAGTTTGAACAGAATATGCTGTAGAAAACTGTAAACATTTTGTTCTAGATCTGAATATAAGTTTGATCAATTCTAAAAATAAAAAAAAAAGTGGACACATTTTAAACCCTAATTGCAATCTACTCTATTTGAAGCTTAAATTTAAAAAAAAAAAAAAAAAAAAAAACCCCAGCAGAAGACAGAGGAACCACAATCAGCAGATCTTTTCGTCTCTTCAACGAAGAGTTAAACTCCCTTATCTCACCTTCCTACATGATAACACCCCCAACCCCCTTCGTCGCCGAGCAAGACGAACCACTGGGGGTTGCCATGGCGACCGCCAGCCTCTCCAGCAGCCGGGGGAGGCTTGGCGTGTCGTCGCTTCGCAGAGAGACTCCGTGGTGTGAAAGAGAGCAGGTGAGGAGAGCGAAGCTCCCACAGTGTTGCTGCGAGGCTCGGCTGCAGAAAAAAAAAAAAAGTATTTGCTCCTTTTCTGTCGGAAGGAAATGATTCAGATCGTTCCATAAATTTGAGCTGAGAAAACACTAAAAGTAAATTTCAAATTACTAAGGTGAAATAAAAAAAAAAAAGCTATCGAACCCAACCTGATTTTAAGGGAAGTAAGTCGTCCTCCAAGTTTCAGAAAACTAACAATGAGTTGTTAGTGAGGGAAAGTGGCCCACTCTACTCTGCAGACATGTTCTCATTCTGTGACATTGGAGAGTTTGCACAAGATTTCAATGAGATGTAAGCCAGGTCTTTGACTAGGCCACTCCAGATACCTTTTTCAGAGGTGTGCCAGTTGGTGAGTTCAGATTATTATCTCGCCCAAGAGGTCTCAAGGTCGAACGCTGATGGGGGCGACATTGTCCTTCAGAATTCTCTGATGGAGAGCAGAATTCATGGTTCCATCAGTGACTTACAATCATCCAGGTCCAGAAGAACCACAGTATCCCCAGATCATCTCACTGCCTACACCATAGTCTTGTCAGGTCATTAATTAATTTGTCTTAGGGGATAATTAGGATGATTTTTCGGCAAATGTGAGACAGATTTCAGCGGCAGTACTATTTGCGTTTGAACTGTCTCATGAATATGTGTGGACAGACTCATAACACTGGGTTGTTGGATTATAAAATCCACAAAAAGTAAGATTTCTATTTTCATTTTTTGCATTCTGCACACATGACTTAATTTACATATTTTTATTCTTAATTGATGTAAATTAAAAGTTGGTTTCATTTGCCTACAAGGGCTGGGCTGTCAAACTCATTTCCATTTTGGGCCACATCAAAAATCTGAATGTTCTTAAAGGGCCGGGTGTGCCAGAATGCAATGATGAAACCAATTAAACTGCTGAAATATCAATATTTTTGATTTTGTGATTGTTTTAGTGGGGTTTTTTTGTGTCAAAAAGAATAGGAGCTTTTTAGAAATTTCTTTTAAGTTGTGTTTGATTTATACTGGATTGTGCTATAAAATGGCACTACGTTCCAGGAAAATACATAATGCCGCCCCATAATTTTCTGCTATTATAAACATCTTGAGCACTCTTGTCACTGGACATCCTTGAAATATTACGTATTATGTGTCCAAACTGTAATCCGCCTTTGAATTGAACCTCGCTGTTTTCTCATTCCAGAACCGTTGTTCCAACACTTAGATACTCCCTGCGGTTCTAACAGGAAAACAGGTTTGTCACCACTCTCCTCCTAGTAACATGTACATGCATCAACAATGTTTGTAGCTGTTGAGAAGGGATTCAAGATTACAACACTAAACTCTAAACTTGCTCCATATCACACTTACTAAAAACACTGCAGGCTGTTTCCGTTGGGAAAGAACTGTTTCTAATGCGTAGATTTCAGCCCAGGAAATCTACGCTATTTTTTATTTCATCTTCCAGATGTCACTAAACCAACAGAGGGTGCCAAGGTGCTGGAAGCAGGCCATAGTGATTCCTGTGGCTAAGACGAGCCACCCAAAAGTCCTGAATGACTTTAGACCTGTTGCACTGACTTCCCTTGTCATGAAATCTTGGGAAAAATTGGTTAAGAGATATATTCTTACCAAGACTGAACATTTATTGGATCCTTTACAGTTTGCCTACAGGGCCGGTCGGATAGTTGAGGATGCCACTGCCACTTTACTAAACTGTGTTTTTAAACATCTTGAAGGTAACAAAAATCATGTTAAGTTGTTATTTGTAGACTTCTCATCGGCTTTTAACACAATCCAGCCCCATATTTTGATTGATAAACTTCTTAATAACTTTCATCTGGATTTTAAAGTGGTGGGCTGGATTCTTGATTTTTTTAACATCCAGAACGCAGAAAGTCAGAGTGAATGGATGCATGTCCAGAGAGATGTCTCTGTCTACTGAGTCCCCTCAAGGCTGCGTCCTTTCCCTTCTTCTTTACATTTTGTACGCAGACGACTGTCGCAGCCGGCATGATAACAGGTTAATATTAAAATTTGCAGATGACTCAGTGATAATTAGCCTTCTACATGATGATGAACATGCCCATGGCCCTGTGGTCGGTGAATGTGTTGACTGGTGTGATAAAGCTTTTCTTTCACTAAATGTACAGAAAACAAAGAACATGAGCATTGATTTTAGACAGAAGCCCCATAACACAAATCAAACGGTAATTAAAGGTCAGACAGTGGAGACAGTAGAGAACTATAAATATCTTGGGACTATTTTGGATATTAAGTTAAAATTCACCTGCCATTCAGAAAACCTACAAAAAGATTATTTTGTCTAAGGAGGCTCGCAAAGTTTCAAGTTGATAAATCCTTGATGATCCTATTTTATAGACCATATATTGAATCTGTGTTGACCTTTTCCCTCCTCTGTTGGTTTGGGAATCTCAGTATCAGACCAAAAAATGCCTTTAGCAGAGTAATACATGCTAGTAATAAGATCTTAGGGGTTGAACAATGCTCACTTACAGAACTGTGTAAAAAAAAACAAATCATTAGGAAAACTAAAGACATTATTGCTGATACTTCTCATCCTTTACATGCTGATTTCCAGTTTCTGCCTTCTGGCATCAGGCTCAGACTTCCTTGTATAAAAAGTAACAGGTACAAGCTCTCCTTTGTTTCTGCAGCAATATCTCTCTTTGATGCAGGACAAGGTAGAGGGACTTGCACCTGATCTAGTGTAGTAGCTGTCGGTCAATAATGAAATGCACTGCTGTATTCTTCCCATTAAGTGCTGATCTGTATTTTATGTGCTTATGGTATTTTTTTGTTCTTTATTTTTTAATCTTTGATAGTTTGTCTTTTAGTTTTTTTATACTTGCTGCAACATCAGTTGCCCAAATTGGGATATGAATAAAATGAATCTGAATCTGGAAGTGTTTGTATTTCCCATCTGTGCTTGTGTGGATGTCGATATCTTGTGCGGCAGAGTGAGAGGAAAGACACATCTGGTCTTATTTTTAGAGTCCGCCAAACAGCCAGTCTCGTGTCTCTTTACGTTAAGAGCAGCTTGATCAAACCTATATCGAAGAGAAGTCATTATGAATATATTTTATAGCGGTTTCATAAAAAGAATGCAAGCCAACGAGTGGAGGTAAGGTCAGGGAGACGCTGACATTTAGTTATGGAACCTCAAGTAAGTACCCTGTATTGGACTTTTATCGGTGTGATAAAATCGCAGCCCTTTGACATTTACTATTTTAAAGACAGCGGTCATTTGTAGGCTGTTGTGCTATTAATGTGTTTGGACATTTTTATGGAAAAGACCTTACATCTGTTCAGATTCAGGAGGACGGATCAGAGCCAGTGGAAGCCTTCAGATTTGAAATGACAGTTTTTTAAAATTTTATTTTATTTTTTAGCCAGCTAGCATGTAACGTGCTTTTGACTGAATATGAAAACTTGCATGTTGAGTTGTATTAATATCTCAGCTCTGCAGACACAAATTGGCTCTTTCGGAGTCAAAATTTGGGCCTTTGTGATTGTTACGAACCATTTTACGAGTGTTAAAATGCAATGCGGTGACGGAAAATGTGGTGCAATTTGACTGGTGATGAGATAAATTTTTAGAAAAGAAGAAAAAAAGGCTTGAGAGACAGTTTATGGTCTCTGCATTTTATTACTATGCGTTCTCAAACTACCAGAAACCCAAAATGAAGAGTAAAAGTGATACCTTTATGTATTTTAACATTGAACAGACAGTTTGGTTCCCCTTAAACGGTGCCACGTTTGCAACAAAAATGCATTTGTGGGTTTTGTGGCAGAATTTAGTACGAGATGGCATGGTCGGTAACTTTGCAGTGGATGCCACGGCAGCGCCACTGATTCATGGGAATGACAGACCAACGTGCAGGGAGTTCATCAAAGTGTTTAAGAAGACAGCCATTTTGGTGCTCAGAATGGCAAAAACGAAGGCGGCGATCATAGTTGAGAAATCTTGTAGCTTCATCGACCGTCAAGCAGCGAAAGTGGATCGCGTTAAATTCGTCTTGGAGTCCACGTCTCTGATGGGCTCACCTGGCTGAAGATGTCCAGCAGAGAGAGTGTGCTTCCCTGAGAGATCCTGCAGAGGATAGTGAGGGGAGCTGAGAAGGTCATATCGATGGAAACACCGCGTCTTGCTTTATTAATTTAATTAGATACAACGAGGAACTGATTTAAATGATTCTTCGAATTACACAGAAGCTTTCAGCAGGATGGAAAAGAGCAATAATCACGTCTTCGAAGACTCAACTTTCTTTCCCCCCCCCCTTCTAGTCCACATTTTCAAATTGAATTTTAATTGTTCTGCATTTAATCTGACAAAGTCATTTGCTTTCAATCAGGCTGCAGCCATATTTTACCGCAGATTAACTTTGCCGAACAGACACGGAAGATGGATGAAAGCGAGCAGTGGAGGAGTGTGTGTGTGTGGGCGTGGAGGCGTGGGTGTGTGTGTGTGGAGGGTCTGGGTGTGGGTTCAGGAAAAAGGAAGGAGCCTCAAGCACTTCGACAGCTCTTTCTCTGTCAAAGACAAAGTCATTTCCACTTCGCCCTCTGGGAGCAGCACTGCACACTCTATCTCTAATAGTCAGACTCTCAGCAGTGTTTTGCTTCCCCGTCTCTAAAAGTGAAGCCCTGCCTCTTTCCCTCGCTCCCAAACGAAGCCTCGGTTGGTGATGGATGAACAACAGAACTAATTCGTCTCTGTTTTGTTTTACGTCGGTGGCTTTCTCGCGGAGCCATAAAAGCAGAGCAGTGGAAGTTTAGCAGAACTTTAAACAGTTAAACAGCCATTAAATAGACTTGTATTAAATGCCCCCTTCGAGCCTTAAAATATGGATGAGGTGATACCGGAATAAATGATATAACCAACTTGGTTGCACTCGGACAAACTTCAACATGGCTTGAAACAAAACAAAACATTAGCGGTCGCGTTTTATGGTAAATAAGCTCACATTGTTGTGATTATCAAAGACAAACACAATTTTGTTGATTGAAATTCAATGTACAGCCATGCTTCTTATTAGAAATACCTGTAGCATTTTCTAATGAGATGAATATATAAGATGAAGTAACAATCTGTTTTGATTGTAAAGTACCACACATTAAATACTATCAATTACATTGGTATGTTTTTGTAATTACTGTAGATCATGCCCATAATCGATCCACACTGTAAACCTTTATTATTTTATCTCCATCTTTAAATGTATTTATAGATTATGAATAACTGAAGTTTTTGTGATTTTTTTTATTGTTGTTGTTGCTATTTTCTGGGTCATTTTATGCTTTAATTCACCACAAACACACATATGACATTTAAAAATGATGATATTTAGAAATAACAGTATGCTAATTTGCCCGTTACGTATGCATCTTCCATGTTACCATATAAAGTTTCCCATTTTGGCCGCAAAGACAAGCCCCTCTTTTCACTGTCTCCTCTTGTTTACCTACTGGTCCAGTTCAGTCTTACAAAAAAAATATGTGCATAAAATCATTAGTCCACTGGCACAAACATTTCTTGTGCCGCACCCACTTCACACGCACTTGCCAACTTGGATCTGTGACTGCACCTTCTTGGCTGCAGCTATTTCTTGCAATGCACCGTCAACGTCGCCTACAATTAATTTAGTTGATTGCATTTAGAGGAAAGGCACTCACTAAACCGAACACCGTTTACAATAATACAAATATGAAGGGTTGCAGTAAGGTGAAATTATGTGTCGCTGTTGCTTCAATTTACTTCAATTTCTGAAGGTTTCTGCTAAAGGTCCTGTGAGGATCGCTTCTTAAACCCTAACAACTTTTAAGTGACAAGAAGTTGATAAAATGCTGCTTTAAAAGACCTTTTTGCTGATTATTGTGTTCCAGTGATGCTTCTCATTTATGTTAGCACATATTAACACATTACCTTAAAGGCAACATTAAAATAATTGCTAAACGTTGAGCTTAGTGTTAGAGTAATGGTTTCTCAAACTTTTTATCACAAGCAGCACTTTGAACAATATACGTTTTTTTCACATGTTACCATTTTGTGTTGCAAAAAGCTTTTGCTGCTTACCTGCTACCTTAGAACAAGCTAAAGCAGTAGCAGACCAGGGCTTGGAAAAAAATTAAGACTCTTATTCATGGGCGCTAGATGAGCTGCTAAAAAACTTGGTGTTCCATTTTTACTTCTAAGTGGACTTTTCCAAATGTCCATTTGAAAATAAATTGCACAACAGCCAATCTAAGAGCTTACTCTTTCTGAACCCCTCAAAGAACATGAAGGAAAAAAGTGGATCCTGACTTTAGTGAGATTACAAAAACAATGTTTGATATGTACCTGTGGGTCAATCCTGAGACACACAAAACAAGTACAGCAATGGAGAGCACACATGCCTATGGGGGTATTTTTATTTCTAGCATACGTAGACACTTTCACTAATCCTACTGACCTGCCAGTTCTGGTTGAATTCATCAACAACCAACTGCATATTTCGGGACAGCTTAACAGGCGTTATGTCAGTCTGCATTGCGATGCGTTTCTCCCCTGCAGCTCGTTTTCATCCCGTAACCGACACGTTCTGCCACAGGAAAAGCTCAAGCAACAGCTGGCGCAGAGCTGTGTGGGGAACACGCGTCGATGGAGGAACGCAGGCCGAGGTGACGCTGGCGTGGCGAGTCACAGAAACGGCCAAATTTCAAACCCTTTGCAGTGACTCGGGATCCATTTACTGTTTCTTTTCTCCATGTCCCTAGTAGGATTCGGTAAATTCCAGGTGGATGAGCCGGAGATTTCAAACTGAACCCCCCCTGACTTAAATCCAATATGGCTGCTTTGCGTATAAAACGTTGTGACAGGCTCAGTAAAAACTGTTTATATGCACTTCTAACAGTTTCTCATCAAATCCGTCCCTCACGGTGTACCACACAGCCTTGTCTAGTGAACATGCAGCTAATGTAAAGAATACAGAAAATCCCTCTGTTTTTTTTGTTGTTTTTTTCAAAGTGGAACTACAACATGGTTAAGTTTGGGTTTGTGCTGTGTGGTAACTTGCTTTACATCATCTCTCATTTATTTGCATTTACCTCCCAGAATCTGTCAGCATTTCTTTTTGAAGCTAAAGTACTTGCACCACAGTTTGGGAGCAATGGTGTTACAGTTTTTCAGCTAATTTGCAGCTTGTTTGCATGTTTTGGCGAAAAAGTTAGCAAAATGAAAAATCTACATCTTAATCACAAACATCTCTGAAAGTAATTTAGACACCAAATTTTGCTTCTAATTACCTGAAATGTCTGCAACTGTCCAGTTTTGCTCAACAAAATTACAGCCAAGCACTAAACAACCAAAAACAATACAAATAAAAAAATGCTGGGTTGCAGTGCTCTAGAGCTTGGCTTTTATTTTTTATTTTTTCCCCTCGTCATCCTGCGGTTTGATTCTCCCACATGATCACAGTCAACGAGAAATGAATAATCAATTCCAGTCAAGAAGAAGCCTGTGGAGCCAGTATTACTCTGCTGCACTCATAGCATGTCGCCACTTCCTGTGTGCTTTTCTGTCTCCAGCCACTTTCTCGGTTTGACGCTGCGGGATCCAGCTGGGGCGACCAACTGCATGACGGCAACAACAAAAACTCAACAAAAGTAGCTTCGAAGTTAGATAAACGCTGCAAAACAATTGCACAAAATGGGCCCAAATTTAAACGATCTTGACTTAAGGAGAAATTAATTAAACCAAACAGAATGTGTGAATCTACTTAACTTTGAATTATCTTATGTATATTCCCATAACTACAGCAACAGATGTTTTACCAGTGTTTTAGATAAAAACGTGCATGAAACACACACACACACACGCACACACACACACACACACACACACGCACACGCACACACACACACACACACACACACACACAAAAACCCAATATAAATCACAGATTCAGTTAAATGGATAGAAGAAACCTCATTCATTTTTACTTTAGTCAAAAATCTGTTGTGTTTTTTGTTGTGGGTTTTAAAAACAAACAAAAGAAATGTAACTTCTGAAATATTTTAATGAGAAACACAGAAATTGTGGCTCATGTCAATCAGCAACAGGGGTCGACTGTTCAAAAATGGTGTTCAGTTCATTTTTTTCACACGCAAGAATTACCTGTGTATCTTCAGGAAACAATGCTAATCCTTATTTGAACCTATCCATCCCTTTAAAGGGTATTTTGGTGTCAGCCAGCAGGGGGCAATGTGGTTTCAGATGAAAAGTGTTGACATTCAGTGTCTCTCTGTGTTAGTGTGTGAATTCTCACAGCGTGGGGTAGCTGGTTAGTGGTTAGGTGCTGAGCAGACCACTGCAGAGCCCACGAGCCATGAATCTCAGAGAGAAGTGGATGTGGGAGTTTCTGTGGGTTGGCTTATTAACATTTCATTTCTTTATTTCCCTCTAATTTTGCTATAGGAAAAAAAAACAACACAACTTTAAAATCACCATTAGACATCAATTCGTCTTCTTCACCGGGTTTGTGCTCTTAGAATAATTCCAGTCCATATGCAATGACGTCGTCATAGCCAAGGGATTGATACATTTTTAAAGTAATGTTTGCCTATTTGTGTGTCGTATTTCTTCACGGAATCACAGAGCTGGAAAAAAAAAACAACCCCCGAACGATTGAACTGAGCTCTTCAGATTGTTGATTATCTGTAGAAGAAGTTTTTGAACACAAGGGGCGGAATGTGGCTCTCTAGTGGAAAACGAGACAAAACCAGTTCAGGAAACCCATCGAGACGATCACAGAGAGAGAGAAATAACATAAAGACTGGAGATAAGTACCAGCACAGTCAATGTGTTACTGCAAAAAGAGCTTAATACTTACAGCTCATTAAATATGCAGCAGGAGTGTCTTACAGGAAGACATGTTATTGATGTATGACTGCAGACTGCGCAGGCCACACTGGTCCCTCCACAGTCCGTTTCCTGTCCTCATTTACCCCGTAATGACACGTTGGAGTCTTATGAAAGGTTTTTGTTGTTTTAACGTATTTTCTTTGATTTCCTGTAATGCACCTTGTATATGAATAATGTGGTACAAATCAACTTGTCATGTCTTGCAATGTAGCAACTCAGGAAAGCCACTATCAGCTAGACTGGCTTTTCTGCCAAATGGTCATCCATCTTCCAGCCACACAGTGTTGTCCCTTTGTACATGCTTTTAGGAGGTCTAATCTTTGCTGTTTGTTTGGTTTCACTTCCCCATATCAAAGCAGATATTCTTCCTTCACAACTTATGTTAGTTCGTTTTCGCTAATGTTTTCTCTGATATTTCAGGTTTAGCAGTCCCCACTGGTGGGTTTGTTGGTGCCCCTCTATGAATGACAGGGACTTAAAAATACATTTTCAAGTTGTCACAACAGCACTTTTAGCAAAGTTTGAGTTTTATTTTATCCATTCTTAAATATTTTATTTTAAATAAGCAGTCATTAAAGTCTACCTCATGTGCATTATTGCATTTTTCTATTGCCTTTCTAGAAGGCTCTATGACACAAACTTCAGTATTGGATGGCAGCTGGTTGTTTGATCTGACGTACTATGCCTTGCAAAAGCATCCATACATTTTGGCTTTGTCAGAAATAAAGTTTTGGGGATGTTTAAAACAGGGTTACTTAGTGATTTAACAATATTCCAAAGAGACATCTTCAAATTTGATGCATATGACAAAAATCATATTGCAAGAGTAGAGAGGTGGAAACAAGTAGTAAATGAAAACACTAAGTATAAAAATATTTTCTTCTTCTGTTCTTAATTTCTCGTTGTAATGAGAGCTTTAGTGTTATTTCAGTTATTCGGTGCGATCCCACATGCCACCGCTAGGGGGCGTCTGTCGCTCTGGTGGCATAGAGAAGGTTTAGCACACAGACGAAGAAGAAACCTTCCTATTAGATGCTAATGGAAGCGCAGCGTGTGTGTCTCATCTTTTCTGTATAACAGGTCAGTAAAATGCATTTTGGTTCATATATATTGTCTACCTTTTAGAGTTGAAGAGGTTATTGAGTCGAGAGTCAACTAGAGAATCACATTATGTAGTTTCTGAATAGTATCGCGTGGAAGACAGGACTTATTTCAGGAGACTAATTAATGCTAATGCTAGCGGACTTTGTACGTGTGTTGAGCTAACAAAACAAATCTGTCTGGAGCCGCAACAAATTAAAAGCCTTATATAAGGCTAACACTAAAGGCAAAACAGGCTTTAAATATTTACATTAGCCTATTATCAAAATGACTAAGTGTATACATAATTAGCATTCATGATTAAATGTTTATTTTCCCTGCAGTGCGTCCTGGACGGAATGACGTACCACGTGACTCTGTTGTACAATGGTGCTTTAGGTTTACCTTCCGTTACAATATTAATGTTTTATGTTTCGGTGCATTGATAAAATGAAAGAAATGCAATAAGGAAATCAGATTTTTGATGTAATTTTGATTATGAAGATCGACAGGGAAAGGGTCTTTTTTTTTTCCTTTTGGAACAAGGAAAATCTGCTCCAAAATGCAGTTTGCATAACGACCATCGCTCTTTGTAAATAATCACAGTAAAGTGTGTGATCGAAAAAAACAACAAAACGGAATGTGCTTAACGTGCCGCTTATCTGGGCAACAAACGGAGAGCAATAAAAGGCAACCTGAAGTTATAAAATAAAGCAGTAGCCTTTTTAAAAGGTAAAGTATAAAATTAAATTAATACACTTTAAGTTTGATTTCTGTGCAAGTGCCGAGCAAGTCAGTGCAATGGTAAGACATGGCAGCATCCTCTTTTGACACGCAACCATCCTCGGACCTGAGCAACGAAACACAATAATATCGCTAAGTGTCATTCTAACTATATACTGACAAAAATCACTAATCAATTTCTAAAAACAACCACTTTGTTACTAAATATATGTGCCTATGGAAGGATTGTGTTCTTACGTGTTTAATGTGACTTCTGTTTACGGACGTCACTGGACAGCTTCTCAATATCTGGCATGTAAGATGACGGCAGCTAATGTAGTGCCTTCCCTGGAAATGTCTTTGCACCTTACCGTTTTTTTCAGACTATTAGCCGCTACTTTGTCCCCACGCTTTGAACCATGCGGCTTACAGCCCGGTGTGACTTATGTATGTACGTTTCCAGTTATTTCCAAAACATTTGTAGGTGCGGCTTATAGTAAGGTGCGCTCTATAGTCCGGAAAGTACGGTACTCTTTTTGTTATTTGACAACTTCTCGCTACAGAGCAAACATTCAGCTAATCCTTCCGCATTAGCAATGAATGCAAATGATTCGGTCCATGAGTTGTAGAATCTCTCGTCGGCGATTTTTCTCTTTTCCCCTTTGCTCTCCATGGTCCACCACACACCCGTCGGTTTGTTTACAACAGCTGAAAGAAACGCGTCACGGGCTATGACGCAAATCTTCGTTGACAGAAATGTTGAAATTTAATATTTATTCTACACATTTTTATAGCATTTTAAAACGTTAAGAACGACTGTTTGTCCTCCTACAGAAACCATATTAAACCAAAAAATATATTTCCCACCCCCCATCTTTTTCCATTTTCAAACATTTTGAAAAAGCTCCAGAGAGCCACTAGGGCAGCGCTAACGAGTCGCGGGTTGCCGACCCCTGAGGTAGTCCTTAAGTGGCTGAAGGACTACTGAATTCACTTTGAATTTAATGTATTTTACACATTTCGAAATAATTCTCAAACCAACTACATTGTTTTGTTCTCTTTATTTGTAAAATGGACATGTCTGTATGGGTTATTGCAAAAACTCAGAGAAACCACATTGTTTTGACATTTGTTGAGCAATTAATGGCTGTTTTATCTGTGAAGCTTAGTAAAGATACACAGCATTAAAGGAGCATGACACCTTTTTCCAGTTTCGTAGTTAGTTTTTTGTGTAAGAGAAACTATTGTTGCTCTGCTAAAACAATGGATACAATTAAAATCTAAAAATGTTGAAATATTAAAGTACATGTTATTTATGGAGAATAAAAATGTTTTAATTAAAATTTGTTTTAAGAATTATCTTGTACTACCACCAAAATACTAATTAGCATTTCTCTGTTACAGTAATGTAGAAATGGCAGTTTACCAAAAATACGAAAAAGCTTAATTTGTGTGCTTTTTCTTTAGCTTTCCAGGATCGAATCAGTTAAATTTTTATCGATGGCAAAGATGACAGTGAGGTCACTTTTTCTCTCTAACTTGCAGTCGTTGACCTCCATGATTCCTTCAGTCTGACACCAACAGCTGACTGGCTAACGTCCGGGGGTCACATGCAATCGCTTTTCTTGGCTCTGATATTTCTAATCCTTTTACAGTGTGTGTGTCACACTGACACACATTAAGTCCACCCACTCCATCACCTAATCAATGATAATGGAATCACAGTGTATCCTGCCTGGCAACAACGGCCCCTGCATCGTTTACATGTTGGCTTACAGTTTCGGTCACCCACAAACACATTTGCATGTGAGGACACGGACAAGCCCGTCTCTCTGCTGCAACAATCCCCCAAGGGTCAGGGGATAATTAATGTAATTTCAAGCTTATTAAGTGACAGGTCTTAGTACATCAGCAGTGCAACTAAGCATTTCTTGTCCTTTTCCCCCCCAGCTTTCCAGTAAATTTGAAGCATATGTGAGTTAAGATTTTAGTCTCTGTCTTATGACAGTGACTAAAATCAGTCTCACAGCCAGTTATACGTAGATGTGATTTCTTGGTTTCTATTCTTAATAAATTTAACAAAATTTTTTTTCACATTATTGTAAATAGGGCTATTTGTGTGTAGAATTTGAGGAAAGAGATTAATTTTATAGAATTTGTAATTAGGTTGTAGCATAGCAAAATGTGGAAAAACCAAAGCTTTCTGGATGCACAGTGGAACCGTCAGATAATTCTTCTGCATGTTGGTGTTCCAGCTAAAGCCTTTTTTTTGCCCCGATTTTCCCTTTACGACAATCTTGCAACGTCCTTCAAAGTGTGGTGTGTTACGCGGTTGTGTGTTGAATATCCCCGATCTAAAATTGGGCTTATTAAACATGGTCTTGGCCCGATTATCGCAGCCAGTGGGGTTTTTCCCTAACTGGGAGCGAGAACGCAGCCTGTTGAATGCGACAGGTAGCCAATCAAAAAGCGCGGTGACGTAAGAACGGAAGGGAATCTGAGAGTCCGGTGGACATTGTAGTTGATGTGTGGAAATGTTTATTACTATATGTGAAGGTCATTTTTATATATGTTTATTATATGTGGTTATGTTTATTCAGTTAAAAATATTAACTACGAAAAACATAACTCACCTCCAAGTCATAGTGCAGCAAATAGAGCGGCTGCTCCCTCCGTCTTTTGTTGCGTCTTTTATCGCTTAAAATGAGCCACAAACTATCACTGCTGCTTCTACATCGTCATCCCTGTTTGATTATTCTAAATTCACATTTGGTATGTTGGGGATTTTACTGGATTAATACTAATGCTAGCCCGGTACCAATTGGTCCACGGACCGGTACCGGTCCGCGGCCCGGGGGTTGGGGACCACTGTTCCACAGTGTGTGGTACAAGTTTCCTCCAGCAGCTTTGGGGGAAAAAAGTCTTTGCTGAGAACTTTCACTGAAGTCAAACCCTTTAATTTGTCTGTGAACGCAGCTCCTGGATGCCAGCATGCGCTGTGGCCGGCGGTCTCCTGTAATGAGGTGACAGCTGGGTTCCACCAACACACACCTCTACACCTCAAATGGACACACACTGCAGACAGCGGTAACACCATTACCACTGACCCTTCAGCTCGAATTTGCCCAGGTATCTCTCCGTGTGTGTGTGTGGTCATGTGACAGTTGGAGTGTTTAATTAGAAATCATCCGGCTGATTCTTCACACTGATGCACTTCAGCGCATTCACATTAACTTAAAAACAAGTGGTGCTTTAATGAGCATCAAGCAACAATATTAGATATTCACACTCTTGTTAAAGTGACAGTGCTTCAGCGAGACGAGATTCATGCTTATTAAGAGGCTTTTTCAGTGAAATGACTCCATTCTAACCTTCCTTTGTTTAATTGCCAAAGGACGAGTTCATAAATTAGCTCTGCAAATTCATAAAGTAAATATTTCATATTTATTTGGGTATGGAAGAAAACGTGTGTCAGTGTATACCAAGGCTCTGGCAAGTTACAGTCTTAAAATTTCTGCTTTTTTTTCTGTCTTTGTGTATTTTTCTTTCTTCACAAATTTATCTTAACACTGATTCTTCTATGGACAGTAACTCCAAATTGTTGGAGAAAAATGTGTCTCTTCACTGATGTTTTTTTTAAATATATTGAATAGCTAAAGCTTGGGGCGCTAGGTGGCTAAGTTTAGAGCGCACCATGTTCAGATGCTATTGTCCTCAACGTGGCTGTTCTGGTCCAACTCCAGGTCTTGGGTCATTTGCTGCATGTCTTCCTCGTCTTTCTTCACCCTAAAGCTTAAAACCAAAACTGGAGTAGACGTTAACTTCTGCTGTAGTGTCAAGATGGCTTCCACTGTGCATGCTAGGGTATATTTAGCATTTGAGCTTCTAAAATGGGAAGTTGCAAGCATTTTTAGATGAGGTCTCAAGTATTCATGGTTTTCAGACTTTAATTAGGAAAAAAACCTAATGATTTTAAAAAAGTTACACATTTAAACAGATTTAGTGACAGCTATTGGTGAGGTTGTAAGCTGCTTTTATTTTTCTGATTAGTTTTCCAGTCTATATCTGGGAGTCGGGAATCTGCATAGAATCAGCGCTTGCGTCTTTTGCACATTACCTTTGAAATACGTTGCTCCAAAATTGCACAAACATATTTTGGGCTTCAAATTTTTGTCGACAATAAAGGCTCTTTCATTAAGAATGAGAAATTAAAGCAAATTATTTAGGAAAAACTCTTCTTACAAACCCTATAACTACAATAGTATGTTTTGTTTAGACATTGTATGTTTTTTTGGTTGTTTTTTTTTAAGAGATTAGTTTATTTTGGTCTAATTCCTGAGAAAGGATGAATAGCATCCCCCTTACCCTGCAGACGAGATTAAAATCAATGGTCAGCACATGAAAAATTAAAATCACAACCCTCTCTGGAGAAATAAATCCTGCCTCAATGAGGCTTTAATCTGTCTAAGTCTGAGGGGAAGGAGGTGTGCCTCTGCCAGGAAACAAGCCGAGCTCTGGACCAGTGCAAACAAGACAGCCTGGTATGTTGAACTGATGGTTGTTCATTTCAGCATTTTAACTTCAGTTTTCTGACTGTTTTGTTTAATTTTCCATGCTGTGACTCCGAGTCCAACTGGATTTACAACTCATTGATTAAATTGGCATTTTATTGGCAGCTTTATGCGGCAAACACACATATCATAGTTATGCAACTAAACAAACCAATAATTGCTTGAACGTGACTACAAATATGTACAAATCGATTACCGTAGAGGTGAGAATGTTTTTATCTGTAGAATATGTTTGAGTCATTCAGAGACAACGAGGTGATTCTGATTGGTCAGAACAAA